>NC_138550.1:82093699-82790366 GCF_964273705.1 Natrix helvetica | reverse complement strand
GGGAGCTCAAAAACTCCCCCCCTACCATGGTGCAGGAGACTGAGGCCATGCCCACCATGGTCACACCCACCCAGCAACTGGGCACAGAACCCGTTGCTGAAATTTTTGAAGTGCACCCCTGACCAAGCCCCTCTTCAGGCATTTCCCTTTAATCTGCAGTTATTTGCTCTTCCTAATAATAGCTTTAAACCTTTTATTGGTCCTATCAGGGAATGAAAGGCAGCTCTCGCCCCTCCCACTGCCTCTAATTATTAACTTAGATGTGGTTTTTGTCTTGGGTAAATAAGAGTATAATGCAATCTACGCATACAAGAAAGTGAGCTTGGCATCACTCAGAGAGTCTCACCAAGCACAGCATGTTTACAATACTACAAACCCTACAGCACTACTGAGAAGAGGAGGCATTGAGTCATTATGGAGGTAATTTGCAAAAGTCAAATGATAAATATAGGGCTGGAGATTTAGCACCCTTTCATAATAATTGGATCTTAATTTAAAGAACAAAATAATCCTCCACGAGAAAATTGCCTCACCCCATACAAGTGAAAGGCTTCGGCTAGCAGAAGGATATCTAATGTAAACTAACGGGTGGCTTAACGATCAATGTTGTTAAACAAGAAGAGATGCTATCACTAGGTACAGTATTCTGAGCTTCTAAAATCTTTCTCCTAACATCAACAGTAGAGTGACACCATACAAAGAATGTGTCATATATAACAACACAAATACAGTTGAGCAACTATATCCCTACCTAATATCTCTTGCCATATTAAGATATACTGAAGACTCAGCCCAAACTGATAAATAGAATGATTTTCTAAGTTCAGAAATATCTTTCTCTTTGTTTTAATAGAAAAAGGGTGAAATAGTAAAAAGATGCAGAATTCTCAGCTGGAAAACTTCTTCCTTAGCATTATATGCAGAGATGTCACTGCAGAACTAATGCTTAAGTAGTTAATGTTTAGCTGTTCTTTTAACTTGATCTGTAACAAAGCAACTATTGGCATGCTTGCTTGCCAGTCTTCCTGATCAGGTGTGGTTTGCCAAACCCCCTTTCAAGGTTGAAGCACAAGTGGTCTGTGCAGGCTTGCCAACATATAAGTGGTTGCTTCATTAATTGGGAAGCTTGCCCTTTGATATGGACTCCTCCAAAGGGAGGAGCAAAAGAGAAAAATGTCAAACTATTCAAATCCAAATCCAGCTATAGATAGCTGTATTTATTGATAACATTCTCCTGTTACTCTGGAATTTCCTGAATCCCCTTGTCTCTGTTGTCTCCCAAAGAATCACAATTTAGATTATACATTTTCAAAGGGGATATTTTTGCTTCAAGTGTATTCTGCAGTTATGAAATAAAAATAGTTCAATTTTTTTAAAATGTCAGTCAACAGTATATATACAGTTTTGGATACTTAGTGAAGTGTATTACTTTTATTCTGAATCCAATATCTCACAGTAACAATCTTACTGTTTAATCCAAGACTACTGAATACCCAATACTATAGTTTTAATGGGAAAGGATTGCATTTGTCATAGTGAGAAGGATTAAGGAATGAATTAAAGACCAAAAAAAAAATACATATGATATACTCCAATGCCAAATGCAATCCTTTGAGACAGAATTGTGTTTTCAGTAATTTGATAACACTAATGGAAAAAACTGGAATGAGAAAACATTCTTAAAATTTATGTGATTCAAAGTAAATAACCTGAAGCTCAAAGTTAAAAAGATGAAGACACAGAATGTCAAAGAAAAGAAAAGCAATTACTACCGTAAGAACAATGGAATGGAATGGAATGGAATGAGGATGGGACAGGAATGGGACAGGATGGGATGGAGCAAAATAGAATTACTAAAATAAATAAAATGCCCCTTAGTTTTCAGCATGCAAAACTTTCAACGTGAAAAATTAGCATAATTGCTTGTTTATAAAATGCTATGATTGGATTTCCTAGCTAAAACAAGCCTCAATCAGTTTAGCCTGAATGTTTGGGCAAGTGAAAAATAAATAGTATATTCAAGGAGAGATAACATGCCTATGAACTCAGGTGACTGATGAGGAAGATTTGCTATAGGACTCATTATACAGGATTCAGCATATACAATGTATGGTCTTTTATCCACACCGAAGCTATTGGTGGATGAAAGACTGAACTCAAATAGAAGTCATTAATTTATAGTAAAATAGTACAAACAATAACAAAATGAAGAAGTATGCCATTCCAGAAGAGCAGCTCAGAGGAAACTTCCAGAGATTTTTTTTAAAGGAAAACATTTTTTCTGTTATTTCAAAGAGGAGGTAAAGAGACAAGAAACAGTCAAGGAAAACCCCCAAAAGTAAACCCCAGCCAATAAGCTTATATTCCAGGGCTGAAAAGATCCTATTATTTGCCTTTTTCTTTTTCCCCATTCTTTACTCCACTAACTGCTATTGACCAGGTGGATGGAAGAAGGGATAAACAGCAGATGCCTTATGTTAAAATTGCTTGGGCAAGCCGGTTGACAGCTTATCGAGGCAGAGCAGGAGAGAATGTTGCCAGAGTCCAGTTTGTATATAAGTCATAAGGCCATGCAAAGAAAATAAGGCATTGGTTAGGATAAAGCAAAACATACCTCTCCCTGATGACATTTCCAGGGACTCGAGAAACAAGAAACCCCATCAGCTCAGCCATAAAACATTCAAAATGCCAAGGAATGTTGATAAAGCTGGGGGAAGATACTAGGCGGCTTTTGTGGAAGCAAGGGCAATATAAGATAAACCCTTAAAAATAGCTTACTAGAAGTTACCAAATTCAGAGTACACAGAACTGTCTTTGTACTCTCAATGCACCATTGTTTTTGTAGCTTCACCCCATTGCATCATAGAATCCATCCCACATCTGACCTCATTAACATATAAGATGCTCCCATATCCAATCATATTCAATCGACTATCTTGTTGGAGTCAATCAAATGTGTGTTTTACTTTGCACAATTCTGTATGTGCATCCTTGCCTCTTCAACCTTCTTAGGTTTGCTTCTGCTTCCCCTAATACCATAATAAAGCATCCAAGATTCAATGGTATATTGTGTCCTGTCTCCAGTTTAAATAAATTGGGGAAATTTGTAAAAGATTTCTTTTAAGTTGTTTTCCATGCTTTGCTATTTGTTGTCTTTATTGGCCTTAAGCAGCTGTTCATGTTATTCATAGGGATAAAATCTGGAGTAAACTCAAGTCATTCTCAATGACTGGGATTTTTTACATCTTCTTTGGAAGCTTCATGGTTATGATTGAATCAGCACCAATAAAAAAAGGGTGTCAAGCAGGGATCCAACCTCTATAGTAACTTGATAGTTTACAGTATAACCTATCCTGGCTTTTCTTCCATTAGATCAGTTAGCAAACATTTTCTATGAATTAAATTCAGAGGTCTCTGATATAGCAGAGACTTAACTGCATAAATATTAAAGCATCTTCCTTTAAAATGATCCATGTTGTTGTTTTTTCTATTCATAACCTTTTATAGTAAACCAATTTGACCCTGATTTGGAGCATACATAGATACTAGAGTTAATGTTTTATCATCACGTTCCCCTTGTATAAATATATTTCAACCATCCTTATTTTTTTTAATGTTTTCAATCTTGAAGTTTATACCAGCTTTAAATATGATGGCTATTCCCCTTGATTCATTAGATCATTGTGCAAAAAAATGTACATCCAAGTACCTAGCATTCAACCTGTTGGTTATGTATGTTTCTTGTAAGATAACTACATGACAATGGCTCGACTGCTAATTCCAGAAATTCTTCTCTTAATGCAAGATTGTCTCTGCAACAGTGTGGATATTGGTGATTTTAAAGGTCATTCCA
Source organism: Natrix helvetica (assembly GCF_964273705.1). NCBI lineage: Eukaryota > Metazoa > Chordata > Lepidosauria > Squamata > Natricidae > Natrix > Natrix helvetica. The sequence continues at coordinate 82,786,513 of NC_138550.1, read as the reverse complement.
TTGTATATTATTTTTTCAACAAGTCATGCTCCAGTTTTACCCCTGAAACAATATAGGTCTCTATGAAATAGAGATATAACTGTGGTAAATAAATAAACCTGAGAATTACAAGAATGATTTGTTTAAATGTTTTTAAAGAATACATTAACAAATGAGTGCTGGGATTGCAAAATGACAAGATTTATCTCCAAGTTTAATATTAGCAATTCACAAGTATCAGCCCTGAAACATCATCCTTCCAAGAAATGTCCCTACAATGTTGCTATGAAATCTCTCCAGATCAGGCTTTAAATAACCATCTCATCTACTCAGCACTCCCTAGTAACTCAACACTCATCCATCAGCATTTTAGTAAACTTTGACATACCTTTCTAACACAACTGACATGGAACACAAGCAAAAAAAATCCCCACATCGTTGTATGTAATTCATGTTTATCCAGTTGTCAGCTCAAGACAGCCAAAGTTGAAGAGAACCTGATTTATCTGTCTAGCTTGTTGTTAGAGTAAATAATGCGGAAATAGTTGTGGCCACACACATTGAGGCTATCCCTTCCTTTTCCCAAAGAGCACCAAGGAACTGTATTTGGTTACTCCACAAAACAAGTGGAGGCTACTTCAGAGACCATCTAGGAAGATGAAATGTTATTGGGATACTGAGAAAAGGGAGTAAAATAAGTGTGTGTGGGTGTTTAAAAAGAGTGACATGTAATCTAGTTTCCCACATATTGAACTCAAGTGCTGCTTCTTAAAGTATACTATCTGCCATTTCCTATCTAACACCAATTTTTACACACAAACTCTTCACAATCTCTCAAATCATCTGTATCTAAAATAACCAAAATAATGTCAGTTTCATGATGATCAATAATATGACAAAATCCATCACAGTTTGCTAATATATTTATTTCATTAGAATAAAATTATTGTCTTATGGTTTAGGTTATACATTAGTATGATAAAGGAAGAAGGATAATGCTCACTCAGTTGCAAACTTTGGACAGCATTTTCTTCCAGAAGCCAAGTCTTAAGCCCTGCTTTCTATCTTAAAAGAGAGAGTTAACATTTCACTGTTGGTTTTATCTCTGATGACTCAGAAGAACATTAACTATGATATTCCAAATATCATAATGGCAATTCAAGTTCCCTCTAGGTTTGGAATGGAGGAACTACAAGAATCCAACCAGTGAGCCTAAGCAAGATAGTAAAGGCATTTCAACAGCAGATGTCTATAGCCAGAGAGATTATGTCATGAACAAATGGGCCTATGGATTAGAAACTCTATATAGGGACCTAACTCATCATGAATCATACATTTTATTTCTGGAAGAGAAAAAATGTATTTTAATTCAGTTCCAAGGTATCTTACAACCTAATCATCATCTTTGTTTCTATGACTTGTTCCCAACATTGGCAAAAATATGAATCTACTTTTTAAAAAATATTCCAATATCATGAAATAAGTTAATTACATTCTTATAACAAGCACAACATTCTCTAAAGGGTCTCTGCAAAGCTGTTTCTGTAAATCAAAACCTTACGCTATCGGTCTGCTTTCTGGCAGAACAACAGGAGTGCTTTTACCATTTATGGTTGTAAAACATATCCAGCATTTTTGGAGGTTTTCTTTATTTCATTCCTTCCTTTCTCCTGCCTCACCAGATGAAATAATCTTGGTTTTAGCTAAGACCATGTTGAAACAGAAGGCTCCATTTTAACAATTTAGGTAATTATGAAAACCTTCATAATACTTGCACTTCCCGCCTTTTTAAAAAAAACAAATACGGAGTTGGAAAAGTTGTTTGAGGAAAAATGAGTTTGATGGAGTCTTTGACTTTAGCTAAAAAAGATATTACAACTTTATTCAGCTTTCTTTCTCAGCAGTTCTAAATGTGGCTTCCTGAATTCTTACTTTTTCTGATTTTTGTTCTGATAACAAATTAGTATGCCAGTTTGTAAATGATTTGTTCATTCCCAGACAAATCCAAGCCTTACAGTAACCTAGATGCTGGTATTGTATATGGGGACATAGAAATATGGTACAGAATTCTGTGGACACTAACATCTGAGAAAAATTTGCTAGTACCTGTATTCCAATTAAAAACCACATCAAAAAGCCATTTATTTCTAAAAGCTGGAAGAGAAGTCATATGAGAAGGATGTGGCTTACATTGGAGAAATCTGTGCCAACAAAAGCTTACTTGAGAGCAAGCCCTACAGTTCAGACAGAAGAGATGCTGAGATGCTCCTACAGACTGGAAAAGCCTTTCTTTTATATTAGTTTATAATATAAACTACAAACATACAAAAGAAAATAGGAGAAAAAATAGGAGAAGGCAAAGAGAAGGGGAAAGTATAGGGAAAGAGGTGGGGGAAGGCATCGACTTCCAATTCCCATTGGTGCAGTAGAATAAGAAAATAACATCAAACCTCAACTTTTTAAAGGAAAAATATATATTCTCTAGTAGTATATAGTATGTTTAAAATGTAATTAGAGCTTCTTCAGAGACCCAAGCCTATGAATTAACCTCAGCTTTTGAGGGCTTTTAAAACTGAATTGATGTCATAGACCCAATTACCCAGAAGGGTAAGAGGGTTAGTGTTAGCACATAATCTATAACAAGAGATAAGATATTGCATACTTGGATTTTCAAAGAGCTTTTGAAAAAAAAACCTCACCAAAAACTATAAAAAAACCTGATCGCCTGTGGAATAAGAAGACCCATGAGTGGTAACCATCTAAAAAACAGAAACAGTGTATTTAATATACAGGCAATTTTCAAATAAGAAAAAAATGTTTAATGAAGAATTACGCCCAAATCAATGTTTTGACCATTACTTTTATAATCTAGAATTAATTATGAGCAGATGTTGGCTGAGGTTGTTGATCCTTTTAGGGAAATCAATCAAATGAGATTGTAAAGAACTACAGGAGGACATCTTCAAATTGTATGACTAAGCATCAAAATTGTAAAATGCAATTCAGTGTAAAGGAGGACAAAGTGATACATGTTAGCAAAATAAATAACCCCCCTCTTTTTTACCACACAAATGCATACACAAACAGTATTAATGAGGATCTAAACTGGGAGTGACAGTGTTGTCACAGCAGATAGCTCAGTGAACTGTAAACTCAGCTAGTGTAAAACACACCCATCTATATGCCTAACTGTATTAGGAAGGGAACATAAATTGTGTTCTTTGATGTATAGAAGGACACCAAATCACAATATGTTCCATTCTTCTTATAAAGTTTGTATTCAGGGATATATATATATATATATATATATATATATATATATATATGTATGTATGTATGTATGTATGTATGTATGTATGTATGTATGTATGTATGTATATGTATATGTATATGTATATGTATATGTATATGTATATGTATATGTATATGTATATGTATATGTATATATATCTCCTGGCTTTCTTCATATGACTGATTTTCCATTAAGTTTACTCGGCCTTTGTTCTTTTATAGAATAAAACACTTAATGCCTCAGCTTGACTCAGAAGCAGGAGTCCCCAGGAGCACAGAAATGACTGGGCATACTATTTTTCTCCAATAGTTTTTCTTCCAGTAGTAAGTAGATTGTCCATTTTCTTCTACAGCTCTTTGTCTTTTCTGGCTAGTTAGGATATGGCCTATTCCTATTTTGTTCTTATTTTCCCAATTAAAATATTTTTATCAGTATTCCTTTGAGAGGATTGCTCTCAATCTACTTTTATATAAAGTTCTCAGTTCAAGTCAAGTCAACTTTGAACTGTTTTATCTTACCCATCATACAAGAGCCTCTGTACAAGCAGAGAGTCGGTTCTAAGTAATTATAGAATGGAGATCACTTGAATAGACCAAAAAGCCCATTACAGACTCATGTGGATTCAGTATCTTTTCTGAAATCTTGGAAGTTCATAAACCCAAAGTTATTAAGTAATGAACACTATAAAGTTACTTCATTTGACTTTGGCTGTAGGCAGTGATCAAATCAAATTGTTCTGCTATATAATCAGTTGTCAGAACACCAGTATTGTCTTGATACTTATAGGGAAAAAGACAAATTGCCTAATAGTATTCTTTCCAAAATAAAAATACTTTAGAATTACAACAATCTGTTATGCTCATTAGTCACTTGCTTGAAAAAAGTTTTGAACACAGCAAACTGTAATTGATCTGTTTTCCTATTATCTGGAAGAACAACCATGAATGGGAATTTTCTGATATGGCTTTTGGCATTTATGTGCTTGTTTTTATTTATTTCTGCAATTAATCTGTTGCTTCAATCTTGCAGACTCTGGATGGTTTACAAATAACGAAGCAGAAATAAGTTAAAATTATATTTTAAAACTTCAATAATGAAATTATTTTATAATGACTAACAACAAAATAATAAGAAAACATGCACATTTTGATTGATGTGCCATCGAGTCACTGTTGACTCCTAGTGAGCACATATATAGATTTTCTTCCAACACTGCATTTTTCACTACTGTAACTGGATCTATCACCTTTGCTGATGGTTATCTTCTTTCCTTTCCTTTAACCTTTCTTAACATTACATCCTTCTCCAGAGAGCTAGGTCTTTGTATACTGTGACTGAAATAAAATAATTGTGTCTAGTCATTTGTGCCTTGAGTGGGAACTCTGGGTGAAAAATATGCACATACATTTATATATGCACACACATAGACACCTGTGGCTCTGCAGTCATTCTCCAACAGCCTTCTAGAAAAAACAAGTTTTTACTAGCTTCTGGTATCTCAGAGGGTAAGCTGCTCTGCAGAAGGGAGCTGCTGTCAAGCACGCTTAATATTACAGCTCTCTCCTGCCTCACCTCCTGGTAGATAGAGGAAGGGAACCTTAGTATGGTACTCTCTGGCCACCTGGGTCCAATAAGCAGAGACCATTCAAGAAAGAGACTCTCTTAGATACCCAGCCCTGGAGCAATATAGGCTTCTGAAGGAAGTAACCAGCACCTGGAATTGCACTTGAAAATACACTGGCGGCTACTGTAGCTCCTGAAGCAGCAAAGCAATACTGCAGTAGAAATATATGGGCCATTGCCTGCTCTCCCAGATATGCCAAACAAGATACATCACCAGATGTACTGATTTTACTTTATTGTAAGGCTAAATTAACACAATCTTGCAAGTCTGAAGGTACAAAGTTCCCACCACTATTCTTAACCTCTTGATCCATTAGATGGGTCCTTCCTAAGTCTTTTTCTCTGGCTACTAAGACACTGGGGGCTCTGTCTCTTTTGTCTGATTGTTTCTGAGGCAGCATAGCTTCCCCTTGTTCCACAAGAACACCCACATGTTCTGTTACAGTGGTTGCACTCTGGCCAGTTGAAGTTGTAACGGAACATGTGAAAGGTCCTTGTGTTATTCCACTAGTTTCTTGTGTTGTTCCACTAGTAGTTCAGCAACTGAAAACCAAATACGTAACTATTTGCCAAACACATTTTCTTGTAGCTTTTCCGTTAGCAGACTTTGGATACAACCCAAATGTTACGTGATTTTGCACACTGAGTATCATATTCCAGTTACATTTGCTTACTTATTCTGTCACCACTACAAAAACAATTGTTTTAATGCAACAATATCCATCTGATAATCCCACTGCCTGTCTTTTTATTTATGTACTCATCATGTAGCACTATCAGAATTACCCATGGGGTTTTTATTTAGTTCTTTTTTTTTCTTCATTTAAACTAACCAGCCAAAGAGCAAAGCAATTTCAATGTATGTTAAAATTCATGCAAGCATAATGTTAGTTTGATGTCACCAATGCCTAGGCATTGCAAGGTGAGAATTGCCAGACATTCACATGTACCCTGTTAACATTTCCTTAGATTTGCATCCAGGAATGCTTTACTTTTTTTTAGAATAGTACCTTTGAAGATATCCCCTTTTTATTCTGCTCTTACATTCTGCCAAAGCACCAAGGCTTATGCCAACTCTCCTGATCAATGTGAAGCAGAATCATTTGGTAAGCAGCTGGTAAGGGAAACCAGGTATCTTTGCTACACTGCTTCTGAGAATTATTCATCTCTCAAACTAAGAAGCAAAGTTCCAATCAAAAGAACAGAAATAGGCAGATTATTAATTTTTATATGGCAGCAGCTACCAAGTAAACAACTTACTCCTTCCTTATTTTAAGAATTTTGTTCTTGATTTCTTGCTGACAAATAGAGAAGGGAGACCTCAGAACATATTCTATGGGACAAACAAGTGATGCGGTGGGGTGGGGGGAATGTTAAAATGATTTCTCCAGATCCAAAATACAACACAAACTTTACAGATAAAGTTATCATAAATTGGAAATAAAGGAATAAGCTGTTTGGGAGTTGTAACATTTTAAACTGCAGGTGAAATCTTAAATAACTACTCCATTTAGATAAACACCGTATGTTTATTTTGTAACAGAACCAAATTCTTGTTGAGGTCAGTGACCAACCCTGGGATGGCAAACCTATGGCATGCGTGCCACAGGTGGCAGGCAGAGCCATTTTTCAGGGTACATGAGGCGTTGCCCTGTCAGCTGGCCAGCGCGCATGTGGAGCCTTCAGGGAAGTCCTGAAGGCTCCGGAGGACTAAAAACGGCCCTACAGACAAACCGGAAGTGACTTCCGGTTTGCTCGTAGGGTCATTTTTTGCCCTCCAGAGCCTTCAGGGAAACCTCCGGAAGGTCCCTGAAGGCTTTGGAGGGCTAAAATCGGCCCTATAAGCAAACCAGAAGTCAATTCCCAAACTTTTGGTTTGCCCGTAGGGCCGGTTTTTGTGGTCCGGAGGCTTCAGGGAAGCTCCTGGAGCTTCTGGCGGGCCTCTGGGGGGTTGGGGGAGGCTGTTTTCACCCTCCCCAGGCTCCTATAAAGCCTCTGGAGCCTGGAGATGGTGAAAAAAGCATGTAAAATGGGGGGAGTGCTGGTCATGCTTGCATGCATGCTGGGGTCATGCGATTGCATATGGGTGTGGCACACCCGCACATGACCCCCCTGCACTCCCCCCGCTTTTGGCACGCGAGCCAAAAAAGGTTCGGCATCACTGTACTAGCCTGTAAAACTCCTGGATTACACAAAATTTATACCGATTATTTAGTTAGGTGAAGAGCATTGTCATTCAAACTGCTGCACATCTTATATATCATGTGACAGAATTTTGCCACACTTAAAAGAGACAAATCATTTGGGCCTGAAAATAAGATGATTTAAATAGAACTGATCAGAGTAATCAGGAATTTAGTTCTATGTAGAATTTGAAGCTCATGAAAGTTTGGCATAAAGTGGACAATACAGTAAGGCATGTTTGATAGTCTCCATGGCTCCTTCATACAGGCAGAGTCTGGATTTGAATGCAATCTTTTTGTATTTTCCCCTCTAAAACTATTTAGGAACTGTCTCACTTTAAAACATGCAGACCAGCTAGATAGTTTAAGCCAGGGGTGTCCAAACTTGGCAACTTTAAGACTTGTAGACTTCAACTCCCAGAATTCCCCAACTGGCTGGGGAATTCTGGGAGTTGAAGTCCACAAGTCTTAAAGTTGCCAAGTTTGGACACCCCTGGTTTAAGCATTTAGTGTGTCTGTATGGGGTATGAGGACTGCTTAAAAATATATCTTTGGGAAAGGACATTGTCTGTTTGAATGTTAAGCTAGATTGCCTGTACTGCAGGGGTATCAAACTCGATTTCATTGAGAGCCGCATCAGGGTTGTGTTTGACCTGGGGGGTGGGCCCTCATGTCCGGGGTACCTGTGGTGGCCTGAGTGCTTTGTCAGAAAAAAATGGGTTCCTGAGCTCCGTTTTCAGCTGCGGTGGCCTCCTGTAACCCTCTGCCAGCAAAAATGGAGCTCAGGAATGCCGTGTGCAGCCCTCCCGAGCTCTGTTTTCACTGGCAGAGGCACTGCGAGGCAGTCCTTTGCTGTTTCCAGGGTGGCCCTGTGGGTCTGATCTAAGCATCCCATGGGCCGGATTTGTCCTCTGGGACTTGAGTTTGACACCCTTGCTGTACTGTACTCTCTTGCCCAATTATGTGCCCTTGGGCTAAGAAAAAGCCAGAAAGTTCCAATTTGTTACATATTGCATAGCCTAAGAGGGCTAAGCCGGAGGAGGAAAAAGAGTAATTGAGTATGTGAAAATATGTACACAGGCACTATTGTATGTACAGAAAACGAGTATATCAGGGGAAAAACTAACCGTATAACAAATGTCTATGAAGTGTATCAGAATAAGATTAATCTTTAGAAGACTAGGCCTTAATCTATTCTTTCAAACCTCAGACTACTAATGCTGCAAATATCTCAAACACCTTATCTTCTAGTAAATACATATCTCAAAATTGTCCTCACATAATGTTAGTTTTGGATTTGTTTAATTTTTTTAAAAAAAACCAGCAAGTGCCCATGACCCGTAATGCAAAAAATATTGATAGAACTAAGGTAAAAATGCTGGATATAGTTTATGGTTCTAGTTTCAGTCTATACTGCCTGATAGGTCATGTAACTTGGCAGTATTGGTTTGGCCACAGTCATGAAGGATGTCTTATGAGCAATAACAGGCTTATTTGTTTATGTTACTGAGTTTTTGCATGCTGCTGAATAAGATTCTGAGTGGCTTATACTGCTTTCCCTCCTCTTCAATTCAGTTATGATTCCTGGCAATTGCCTGGACAAGTCCCTGCAGTTTTCTTGGCAAGATTTCAGAAGTGATTTGTTGCAGACATATGGAACATCCATATAACTAGATGTTTATACTGAAGCATCAATGTAGCACTGATGTTCCACTATATAACAATAAAAATCAGCTCCGTCTTACTAGCTTTCATTATAGAAATAAATGGCACAGAGCCACATGTTGATTGTTAAAAATTGAACAACATTACAGCTCTATTGACATGGAGTGATGACTTAAGCCCTCTGGCTCTACAATATGTCCAATGTTATTTGTCATCTGTTTTAACAGAAATGGGAGAATAATACAAGGACGATAAATTTAATGATGGGGAAGGAATCCAAGACTACTAATACTACAAGGTAATGAATGCTTTGAAAAGGAAGATCTAGGATTCTGCTTCTGTACAACGGAAAGAAAAATAGTTGATCCATTTTATAAGTGGGTACAAAAGCATTTCTTTCAGCATTAAATTTGGAAAAATGAACAAACCTTGTTGTAAATTAATTGGCAATGGAGTGGAGATTAGTGGAGACCCACATTAATCTATCATACGTTATTTCCTGTATTCGAATAATGAATTTAAGTGGATGAATTCCCATGAAAGTAAACAGGATATCCTGCTGAGGGGCATTTTTAGCCATATGTAAATTAAAAGAAAAATGTTAAAAAGCCCAAAGCGATGTGACAAGGTGTTTGGACAGAGTGTTTGCCGAGTTGACAGCTAAAGGGAAAAAAGAAAATGGAAGGACAAGAATCCCCTTGTTCCATCTCCTAAGAGGTTATGGTAAGTATTTTGAAGGGTTTAGATTTATACTCTAACAATCTGAGGATAACTTCTGATAGCTTAGTGGACATACCTAGGTAAGGTTTTTCTGGTAACAATACAGGTTTGTGAGTGCCTGTTGTTTGCTTCTTTTTAAGCCTACAATTGAGGGATGAATTGTCCATCCAAATATTAATCAGATCCAAACCTGCTTAGCTTTTTGAAGTCAGATATTTGGGTAATTACTGCTATCTCCTATAATATTAACCAGGAGGTTGGGGGTGGTGGCACACGGTCCTTACTGTATGATATATGAATGGGAATAGGAGAAAATGAGGAGTCTTTTTTCATGCTTTCTCAAATGGTTATGTTGAAGACTTGTAAAAATCTATGGTTCAAGGCCAGCAGGCAGCTACAGGCTGAATTATATATTTTCTTGCAATAAGAAATAACAGACATTGCTATGTTTGACCTTTGCACACCAAACCTTTAGAAGACTTTGCACGCCAGATGCCAATGAAAAGAATAAGCCCTTCATACTGAAATTTAAAGGTGTGGACAAGTGAACAAAAGACAGAATATCACAGGCTTTTAAAAAGTATTGTACATTAATCAAGCGGCTTCATCTGATCTAACCTTTATGTTGGTTTCTCCACTTTTCTGCAATTGGGACAAATCAGCCCTGTATGGTCCTCTTCTAGGCTAGAAATCTGTTTAAATGCTCCTGAGCAAGAAATGATATGAGATGGCTGAGTCAAACAAATTAATCCTGATGGTCTTCTCCTAGATGTCCTTTTTCCATGTGGCATAAATTAAGTGCATAAAATGAATACATGAACTGGTAGATAAGTGCTGCTCACCAGCATCTCCACCCCAGAATCTGTTATATTAAATCTTGTAGTAAAGACTGGAAGTTACCCAGTGTGCAATTAACTCTCTTGGATCACTGGCAGGCTACTACACCTCATTAACTGAACAATGGGCAAGTGTATTACAGAACATTGAACTTCTCGTTTTTTGTAATTAAACAACGTAATACAATATCAGCAGCAGCAGGAAATTCTTTTCTGTGGAACTTTAATGGGAATTGCTTATTCTACCAATAGACTCCATAGTAGTATTATATAAGCGGAAAGTGAATTGCTTCTTCCTTTCGTCTCTCAAAATCTACTCAGTGTACCAGCAATATACAATATTATTTTTGAGTATACTTCCATTTAAGTAAACCTTCAATTGTTTTCCCCAACAGAAATAACACCCACTTAGCATACTAATTTGATTCCCCTCCCTTCACAAAAAAGGGCAAGGTAAACTAAAAGACCATCTACTCTTTTAACGAGTCTGAATAAGGTAAAATTTAAAACTCTATAAAACAAAACATAAGAAAAATAAAACACAGACGCTAAAATAGTAGCAGTGTTTGGGGAAAGCATGCTTTGTGACATTTCTTAAACTGTAATGATATTGATATATTACTTATAGTATAACTGATCCTTGAACTTTTTACGTCCTAGTAAACTGCTTTCTGATGTGATTTCTGACCAGAATCTATCTTCTTTTTCTGGAAAACAAAAAAGTGCCAACTATTTTGAGAACTGGTGTTGCTCTCAAATGCCAGGAATGGCTACTAGGATGTTCAACTTTTCAAACTTTATGATCAGTCCCTGAGCTATGTCTCCGCCATTTCGAGTAAACATCTGGACATGTTTATACTAACCAAAGTGTAATGGGAAGCATGAATTTGTGTCAAAATTCATGTTTCCCATTATATTGTGATTAATACAAGATGAATTCCAGGATGTAGAGAAGCTTCAAACTTCTACACAATATGTCCATCCAGAACCTGCATTTTGTCGCTTTAGTCACTGAATAAGTCCGTGACAGTGAAAACATTCCACATTTTCATTTAGCACATTCTCTACCTGGGCATCTAAAGAATGAAAATTGAAGCCTTGGTCATGCTCAAGACTTGGCAAGTGACTTTTACCCTATTTTCACTGAAATCCTATGCTATACTAACAATTGGCAATGAGAATGGGAGGATGGAGCTGAGTTACCTGCTTCAAACAGGATACTTGTAAATGTAAAAGGCAGAATATGCTGTACGTAGGTTCTGTGGCACCTCAGGCAACCTGGGAAAGAATCTGCAGCAATTATAGGCAGCAGAATCTGTGTGTTGCTTGAAAATCCAAATGGACAACCCATAGTACATACATCTTTGCACTAGCAATCCTGAGATTAATCTTCTGAAAAAATGAATGTTATGATCCTCCCCAAGCCTGATAATATTAGGGAACTTTGGCGCCAAATACCTTCAGGTCTAAGGCAAACTGTTTTTCATCCTGGATATTTCTAAATCTATACCTAAACATATGTACTCAAAAGGGAGCAAAGAGAAACTTGATATCTGCAAAGTGCTGGGAAAAGACTAGGGATCCCAATATAAAGGTAAAACTAGGCTAACTCGGCTGAGTATGCTTTGCTCATCTAAAGAGTTGGAAAAATACACAGAAATACAATAGTTGCATTATACCCTTTAATTCTGACTTTGAAAATTAAAACAAATTAAACAGATATATATTTGCTATCATTTTTCAATTTATTTAATAATATAATTATCATATCAATATTAGTTATGAAGTAATTTATTTCGCTATTTATTATTTTTCTTTTGTAATTATTCCATCATTTATCTTTTGTAATTACTACAGTATTTATCTTTGTAATTACTATTGTAATGAGGTAAACGATTACCTCATTCAAGATTAGGTCTCTAGTGGCCTACTAAACAGTTACCAAAGCATCACCAGCAAATTTTAAATAATAATGTGTGCCTTCCTTCATGAGCTGGAAAGAGAGCAAGTCTAAAGTTAATATCACATTTCTTTCTGAGACTGGCTTGAACATGTTGTACCATAATTGTATCACTCTTATTGCTAAATGGAGCCAACTTTGCCTCATCATGCCAAACTAACTTGGTATATTTCAGGATACAAACCACTGGCTATAGAAAAAAGGGTTCCCCCTTAAATACAGCTGTTCCTGTGATGATCTGTTTGCTAGATTCATTTTGACATATTTGTTCTAAAGTCTGACCTCTGTCTGTCATGTTGCCATCATGAACTACAATGGTTTTCAACATAGGCACGTCAACACATTCTCCCTGTTTCCAACGCAGCATCTCTGCATCTTGTGGCCATGCTTTAATATAGCCTTGGAGAAGATTAAATTAATTGCAATTTCCTCTCTTTTTCATTGCCTTGGCTTCTTCACAATATTGCTGAAGCAGTCTAGAACTTGGCAGCAAGGGAAATGTAATATGATGTATTTGTGTCTGCCTTGTTCAGCCAAATTGGCCAGCACTTCAAGGAGCAAATGAGCAGGCTGTGAGGAAAGCTTTATCCCACTTTCGGGAGGCAACAGGCTGTGGTCTACAAAAATGGGGGCAAGACTCATCCCCGAATAGGACGCTCAGAGCAGATAAAACTCCAGCTGTTAAATAAACAACATGCTACATTATTATAAAGTGACGAAACGTGTGAGATTCAATTTACAGATCTTAGGGAAAAAAAGAAGACACACACACACACACACACACACACACCTGTAAAACAGACTGTTCATCTAAAAGAGATCTCCACCGTGTCTTATTGCAATTCGGGTTTTCCATGGATGAAGCCCAATTTCCCATATTAAACAGGAGGGGCTTTCATTATGGGAAAAGGTAGCAGAAGAAAAATGTTTGGTTTTTCAATAAGGTAATTTTACAATGCTTTATGCCTCCTCTCTAAAAAAAATACCAGTATTTACAGCAAGGAGCCTGGCAATTGCTCTACAGATTAAATTATAAAAAGAAACTTGCAGTCAACAATTTGCCTTGCTCTTTCAATCAGAATGGATATTGCCCTTATTTCCACAGCTCTCTCGGTTCTCTTTCCACTTTCTTTCCCTTTTCCTTAGACTAATTTTCTTCTTTTTCTCTCTCGATCTTTCCTGACTGCCTTCCTATTGTAATGTCACTTTTCTTCTGAAGCCTTTGGTTCTTTCTCTTTCTCTATATCTTACCTTCTATCTACTCTAACAGAGTTAGGATTTAGAGCATGTGACCATATCATTTGGAGATCTTCTTGCACTGCTCTTCCTTACTACAACAATCAGATCTTCTCTACTTCTGGGTCTATCAAGATTCATTGTTTAAACAACTATCAAGTGTGGTGGAAATATATAATAAAGACCTTCCCCTTTTGTTTGGGTGCACTGCAAAATTTGACTGGTATCCTTAAATTCTTTAGTCTTTTGAAATTTGTAGACTTCTTAAGACTTAAACTTTTTGAAATTTTCAGCCAATAATTTCTTGGACTGACTAAATCCCAGTGGGTCACTGATCCTTCTGGGGCATGAAACAGCTCAAAGAGCAGGTGGCAGTCATAGCTCGGAATATTCTCTCTCAAGAGGCAAGGCAAGCCCCCATTCTCCTGGCCTTTCGGAAGTATCTGAAAACCTGACTCTGCTGACTCCCTGGGGGCTTGCAGAGAAGAACACAACCTTTGGGTTGGTTAGAGCCTTAAAGGCCCCCCACCCACCTTTTTTTCTAATCATTCTATTCTGATTGCAACTGCCTCCTAATGGGCTATAATATTTATATGGTTTTTATGTTTTTAATTTACAGTACTCAGAGCCGCTCTGTGAGTGAGATGAGCAGTTTTTTTAAAGGGAGGGGAGGGAGAGAGGGGAGGGAGGGAGAGAGAATGTGTAACTTGTCTAATATCTGCTTATTTCAGTTCCTGGACAGGAGGAGACATGAGGAATGTTAGCAAACACCTTGATTTCACTTGATTGTACATTAGGACTCTGCTTTCAGAGACTCGGTTAGGGTTAGTATGATCAAAAGTAGATTTTGGTGATGCTAATAGTGTCAAAGGAATGATGTGCAAACATGTTTTTAAAAACCTCAATTCCACATTCCAGACATTTTCCATTAAAAAAACCAAATCTGGCTTCTGTCCTTACCACAAACTAATTACAAGCTCTTCTTACTTGCTTTTCAGAAAGTATTTCCAAAAAAAAAAAAAATTCTCAATGGAAAATCACCACAAGCCTGAACAACATGGACATCCTGGCTCAGCAGAGGTCTGGTTCTCTCATCAACCAGTTTCTTGTTGCAGGTTTAAAGCATGGATAATATTTTAGAGGTTTGGGATGCCTAATATATCCTTTGGTCCATCAGTATTAAGTTCAAGATATACATCATAACTCACAGATTTCAAAAGGCAGAAAGAAATATTGACCACACACCAGGCAGATGTGCCAGTGATGCAGCTCCAAGAGTCAGTAAGTAGCCAATTTAGTATATCTCTCATTTCAGTAGCTGAAGAGCCAGATCACCTAATCCATATGAAAGAGTCCCTGCTTCCCTGATCAGCTGAAAGAAACAGGCAATCTGGTGCTCTCTCCATGTTTTGGAGTTATTTGACTATGGCCAAATTGTCTGCAGTTGATGGGAGATGGTCCAAATATCTGCAGGGCATCAGGATATCTACACCTGAGCAAAACTTTCCAGGGATTTCTGTGATACAATAGGTTGTTACAGAACACTGGCTGCTCAAGGACAGTTAAAATAATAGAAGAAAGGAGGATGGAGGATGGCAGCAAACAGCTCTTGCTCCCCCTATTTATGTAACGATGAGGCACTCCAGCATGCTGTGCTTCTGCTGACCATTTCAGATTGCTCCTAAAGCATCCTGCACCTACACATTGAGAGCCAAATATGAGTTCACACATCTCTCTAAGCCTTAATGTGGTTTGCTTTACCTTGACAACAATCTGCCACTTTAGGTTACCAACTATGGTTCATAATATAGACAACCCTAACCGGTTGAGGCTTACATTTTAAAAATGACAGTTATAACATGTTTTCATGTACAAGTCAAGGTGGTTCATAAATCACTTTGAGTCATGTTATTGTTAATCGTGTTGTATTAGGTCAACCACAATTGACACACATTATCCCAGAAGCTAAAGTTTGCAAGATCTAATAGTAAAATTCACACGGTGCACTAAGAGAAACCAGTGGTGGGATTCAAATAATTTAAAAAAAACAGTTCTCTGCCCTAATGATTTCTTCCAACAACCAGTTCACTAAACTGCTCAGAAACCTAACAACCAGTTCTCCTGAAGTGGTGCAAACTGGCTGATTTCACCACTGGAGAAGCCCATATAAAACTTTTAGTGGTTTAGCATGACTTGAAAATCTGCTATTAAATGAAAGATAAAGCCAGATGCCTAATATATATAAATGTACACACACTTACAGATACAAAGCTATAGAGCCCCTGCATTTAAAGAATTCCAAGGTGATAGACCAGATGTTATATGATGCTGAGATGCAAGAGTGGAATGAGAATGTTGTTGCCCAATTCAATATAGACCAAAACTCCCAGGACATTCCTGCTCCTTATCTAAGGATGAAGTTAGGCTTAACTTCTAGTTAGAGGTCATGCTGTGGCACTTTACAAAACTAGAAAGTCAGGTAGAAAATAATCTTGCCAAACTTTATTTTCTCCGTTACACAGCCGAGAATCAATAAACAAACTTTTGTCACCTACATATGTATTCCCAACCACTCTATATGCAGCTGTTGGAACAGAGGAAATATTAGATAATTTTTTTTAAGGGATGCCAATAAAAATGCTACTATAGTAAAAAGCTTAAGGTCTCTCCTGTCCAATTGTGTTTAAACTCTAGGGGACGGTGCTCATCTTGTTTCTTACCCGAGGGAGATATTGTTGTCCAAAGACATTTCTGTGGTATTGTGGCCAGCATGACTATGTCCCAATGTGCACAGAATGCTGTTACCTTCCCACCGAAGTGGTACCTATTTATCTACTTGCCTGCTTTGAAACTGCTAGGTTGGCAGGAGCTGGGGCAAGTAACAGGAGCTTATCCTGTTGTGTGGCATTCAAGTCTCAAATCAGCATCTTTAACTGCTGAGCCATCACCCACTCCCTTCCGACACCACTACTACAGTACAGACATTCAAATTTTCATCTTGGTTGCATTACTATAAAAACATAGAAGCCTCTCCCAGAGTCTGGTTAATATCACCAATGACCCACTGAGAAAAGCTTTTAGACCATGCTTTTGGCATATTTTGAAGGAAACTTTTGTAAGCTTCCTGTCAAATAGCATCTCTCTGGTACTAGTCAGGAGGAAAATAATTTTTACTACATCCTTCACAGTCCTGTTTAGGCTGAGATTAAGGCAAAATTATTTATAGGTGAATTCAAGGGCTCAACCCTCAAACTGTTGAATTATCTTCTTGTAGATGTGTTTCCAACTGATAGTAATCAGATTGCTGCTTTTACTTTGTTGTCATTTAAGCGCAAAAAGAATTTTTAAAGTTTTTAATCATAGCCCTAATTTAACTTTGTTAATCCAACACTATTTTTTGTTATTCACTTAATTTTATTATTATTCTATTTTATTGTATTATAAGTTTTGTTGTGTTACATGGTTATCACCTATGATTACAATAATAAAACGTAATCCTTGACTTACAACCATTCATTTAGTGACTGTTCAAAGTTACTGTGGCACTGAAAATTGACATAAAAGTGATTTATGAACATTTTTTCACACAACTGTTGCAGCATCCCCATTGCCATGTGATCGAAATTCAGACCCTTGGCAACTGGCTCATGTTTATGAAAGCTGCAATTTCCTGGGTTCACGTAATCACCTTTTGTGACCTTCTGACCAGCACAGTCAATGGGGAAGCCAGATTCACTTAACAATAGTTTTACTAACTTAACAACTGCAGGGATTCACTTATCAACAGTGACCAGACAGGTCATAAAATGGAATAAAACTCACCAACTGTCTTGCTTAGCAGCAGAAATTTTGGGCTCAATTGCGGTCGTAAGTCAAGGACTACCTGTATTTACACTCAATCCTTGATATTCTAGAATGCTGTTTCCATAGATTCATTTATAGACGTCTATAAAAGTGCTACCCATTTATCGTCAAATATAGTCTTAATCCAGCTATACACAGTCATGTACAAGCCTTCCTGCCCAGTGCCGACATGGGCTACAATAAGGGAAACTGTGTTCTTGTTCATGTGGTGTTTATTAACTCTCCATCCTCATCTGATACTACATCTTGTGTTCTCACTAGGAACAATGTTTCAATAATTGTGGTTTTCATTTCCACAGAGGTTTTCAAGAATGAAACCACCACTGATAATGAGGATTGAGTGTCATACAGCTAATTAATAACAATACCTTTTTCCCACTTGAAGGAACTGTAGTGTTATGGACTTCTGCTGTATGACCAAGGTATTTCTCTTTGGAAGAAATTTTAGACATCTTATCCCATTCTAACATTTTTTTGAGCTGTTTAGTTATTGACAGAGACAATAAGATTTTCTTTCATGGCTCTCTTTTGTCCAGTTGATAATGCTTCCTTGCAGATAATATTTCAGTTGTCCTTGTTTATAAATTGCATTAATTTTGGCAGTTTTATTTATTTCGTTGTGCTTTTATAGGATTAATTCACTTTGGAGACAAGAACATTCTTGCACATAAAGAAATAATTCAAATAAAATACATGTTAAATACACAATTTGGCTGTAGATATTTATGAAATTCTCCAAGGGATTCGGAGTCCTGAATTACCTGATCTCATTTATTTTTACATTATTTATTAATCAATATTATACAATCACCCTTCTCATGATACCTGGCTCTGGGTGGCATACAATAGTACATTTAATAAATTCTCATTTATATATTCTGTCAATCAGAAAAAATCACATTATCTCTCCCTTTGGGGGAAAAAAAACCTCTTGGATAAATTTGATGACTATTGAAAGCTTAGTTTCCTTTTTCAAAAATGTATAAAATCACATGAACTTGTATTATATTGATAATTACAGGGGAGTTTCCCCCTTTTAGTCCTGTGTTATTTTTTCTTTTTCCTTTTTTGTTTTGTTGGAAGAAATGTCCTTCTGGGTTCGGCTCCAAGTGGGGAAAAAGACACTGGAGACATGGAGGCTGCTTGGAAAGATGGTTTTTAATGTTGGACAGGACCACATGGCCTGAGTCCTGAACAGAAAAGGTGATCACATGCTTCAATGTTGGTGGAGAAGAAGAGAAGGGAAGAGAAGGACTGAAGAAGGGCTTGCAGGGATTTTTATAATCTGTTCGGCCCCACCTATCTGTTTCCTGTTCCTGTGTAAGAAATGTATTCTGATTGGTTGCCAGACTCCCATGGGCCCTTGCAAGGGCAACCCTCTAGGCTGTTTTGAATCCAGGTTTGATTGAGTTCAGATGCCATGTGGTCAGTTGAGTAAAGGCTTATTATCATGCCTTCATTGTCTCTTACACTGAACTCTACACCCATCCCCCTGGAGCTGAACTCTTTATTATGTAAAGTGGACTAGCTTGGCCTTCTTAATGGCCCATTGACAAAGTGGGGATGGGCAGGAAGCTGCAGGAATTTAGTGTTTAAAATGTGTTTCTCCCTTTTTCACATCCAGGAAAATATAATATTCTGCCTTATCAATATTTCCTAGGTATTTCATTTTTCTGGGAGAGGGCTAGGTGATAACTTCCTACAGTTTCTTCTGTTGTTATTTTCCCTTTTTTCTTCACGTGTGCTGAATTGTTCATTTTTATTTGATATTTTCTTGAAAATGAAGTAATAAAGCATAGCTATCTGACATTCTTCATGGTTTTAACAATATTTCTTTCACTAATAACCAAAAGAGAAGGGGAGTGGAATTAAGATGCATTGGGATAAGAAGAACAAATATACAGTAGTTTAAAATGGAGAAGCGATAATTAGAGAGGGAAAGAATGAAACAAAGAGAAATATTGCTGAGGGATTTAGAAAAGGGCAGAAAATCTATAAGGGTATCAAAACAGCAGCTCCTCACTTACCCAGGAAAGACTAATTTAATTTTCAAAGGAAAAAGAGATGCTTCTAGTTATTTGTGTCACTAGTATTCCTTTGTGTTCAACAGCTCTTCTGCTCTTATTAGGGAATGTAAAACAGCTCTCCTTAAGTCATAGATAATTATTGGGGTAGGGGGACACTCATTTTTTCTTTCGGGAAACAGAAGAATTTAATAATTTGGCAACTCAGTGCAGGTTATCCAGTTATGTGAATTTGAGGACAGTTCTTACATAATGATTTATTTAATGTTAACAAGGACATATTCCCCCCTCCCCCATAAATTTACTACTTAGTGAATGTGACATTTGCATATTAAGTGCACGTAGGAATTAGCCTATGGAAGGAAATAAGGAAATACTTCAGGATTTTCACAGTAGAGTCACAGCACCCCTGTCTGAAACTCTCTTGTCATATTTGAGTAATAGTCTAACATTTTAATAGGCTAAAATGTGCTTTATTGTTTAGTTGTTTGTATCTTATATGTAACAAGACTTTTGACTAAATAATGACAAAAATAATAAATTCTCAATAACACTAGAGTCAAAAAAGTGGAATGAAAAAGCTATTAACCGATAAAAGAGACAGTAAATGAAATCTCAGCTTTGAAAAAGAAATAAGCATAAGAAAATGATTCAGAATAACCCTACTTGGATATAAGAGAGAACAAACTGAAAATCTGGTAGACTTTCAAGATTCTGTTCTTATGCCCTACAACAGGGGTGTCCAAACTTGGGAACTTTAAGACTTGTGGACTTCAACTCCCAGAATTCCCTAGCCAGGCTGGCTGGGGAATTCTGGGAGTTGAAGTCCACAAGTCTTAAAGTTCCCAAGTTTGGACACCCCTGCCCTACAACAATAAAACAGAATGCATTTATTGTGTCTAATTCCTGATCTTGATTGTTAGTCCTACCTTGAAGAGCTAACAATAAGATACTATTTTGATTAAATAAGTTATCTTAAACATTTTTTTAAAAAAGAGTAGGAACAAGAAGCAGTTTCTAAAACTTGGTTTTAAAAAGCAGGGTTTATCATGCTTAGATTTTGGATCCCAAATATCCAGAAACCTATCAGGCTAACCCAACAGCAGGGTTAAATGCCTCATCAGTTTGGAGCTACTATGCTCCCACAAGAGACCTAAATCCAATCCCCCATGAATTCCAACTAATGATCCAGGCAAATTGGTGCTAGATAATAGTCAATGGAATTCATTGACTATTATCTAGCAGCAATTTCCCTTGACAATTAGTAGATCAGATTCTTGTGTTTAGGTAGCATGGAATAAACTTGCAGTACTTTTAAACTCTATTCAGGCTCCTGGTCTCTGGTGCCTGACAATATCTTCCCCATTAATTTCAATAATTTTCCCCACAATGGATGCTAGGGAGAAAACAAGATATTGTACGAGTTTAAGGTCCTTCCCTGATCTCTTGCAAAGCAGCTTCATATATGATGCAGTAACTATAAAAGCTTCTATTAGCTACAAAAGTGTCCTTTTTATTCTCTATTTTTTTTATATTTTTCCTATACCAGAAAGGAAACTCTTTGCAGTAAATTTGGCTTAATGACTTTTGAGTGTTATGATTAATGGGAGAAATATTTTAAAAAGCAAGCATAAGGCGGCTGTTACAAAACAGGGATATAAAATTAAACAAAAACATACTAATGCAGAATAAAATTGTACTGAAACGGGATACATTTGGGGTTCCAGAGAAAAGAAGTGGGGAAAGTTCCAGAATTAGCCTTTTAAAAAACTCTTCAGTTTTTGAGTTTTTTTTTAACACATCTGGAAAAAAAAAACTGAGATTCCAGCTGAAACTCTCAGAGCAGACTTTTTGAGATTACTCACTGGCAAAACATATATTTTTACCTTCCAGGAAGAACATACTATTTCTTACTGTAAATCAAATCATAAAAGAACTCCATAATTTCTCGCAATTGCCTTGATCACTCGGGATGAATTACACATGTATTTTTATAATATAAATATAAACTTTTCAATAGAAATTTTTCACACATTTAGAAAAGTAATGAACCAGTAATGATGAGGAATCACAGAAAACTCTCTTCCTACTGTATTAGTAGTTCCCCACCAGGGAACTCCATAAATCTAAGGCCTACAGCTTTGAAAGTTATAGAGGAAAATATATTTCCTTTCATACTTTCTACAGTATGAAAGGAAAAATAGAGAATAAAGGAAATGACAGTGAGAGGTGCTACATTCATTCTCATAATGAAATAGCATGCTTTGGAGAATAATATATTATTCTCATTTAACAACCAGAGTATGTACTTTAGTTGTACTGTTAAGTATACTCAACTGTGATCAATATGTGTAGATTAATAATAATGCTATGAGGTGTTTGTACAACTTTAGTATAAGTTCTTGATATTAACCTATCTGGATATATTACGCCTGAATAACTTACACAATTATAAGACACAGTGTGTTTGCATCTTTTCTTAAAGTGACTTCTTCCCACCATCTCATAACCCACTCTCCACTCCTCCACTTAAGCTTAGTGCTTTCCAAATTTCCTCCCAACTCTAAAACACTTCATCCATGTGTTTTCCAACAACCCATTATTCTAGTTTTATGTACATTAATTCACTTGGCATACACTTCTAAGAAGCAAGAAAACGTTATCTATAGATCAACTTCCAGAATAACGCCATTTCTATCCTAAGAAATATAGCTAGCTAGGTGCCACTGAGTCTGGGTGAATCCTCACTATTTTGTCTTTTTTCTAGCCATAAATGGTAGCTCTTCCAAGGGCAATCCTGAAAGAATCTTTTATTGTTTAAACATAAGATGTAGCAAGATAACTATACCACATTAATACAGAATTAAAGGGAATCCTTGGCCTTCAACCACTTGGCCAGCAACCAGTCTAATTTACTGCATTTCTAAATGAGGGGTACTTATGGCTGATCCTCAAAGTTCCAGGTATAACACCATTCCTGTGGTCACCTGATGACCGTTTCCAACATTTCCTACTGACTTCCCAAAAATAAAGTCATTGGAGAAGCCAGCAAGAAGCCAGAGTCCCACGAGGGTCTTGCTTAGTGAACTGAACAGTCCTAGCTTAACAACAGCAACTGGGACCACCATTACTAAGTAATGCAACCACATAACATTGCACTTTACATCACTTAGTGACAGCAATTCTGGTTCCATTTGCTGTTGCAACCTGAGGACTACATATATTTGGGGAGTATTTCTTCAATGGCCCTATTGGAGGAGTATAACATATTAAAATATAACATATGGTGAACTAAACTTGGGAGAAGGTATGATGTTGTCTTTTGGCTCTTGTCTGATTTTGCCAGAGACAGGGATTTCTAAGTATCAATAGAAAAAGACATTAATGGTTCTAAAAATCTCCTAGGACCAAACAGAAAAAGGACATTCATTTGTGCACCTTCACTGGTGGCGGCATTCTTTTGAGTCTTGGTTGGCGTGTGATCTGTACTTGAACTCACGTCGGATGAGATGCTTGAGCTGCCTTTACCTGCAAAGAAAATATTGGAACATTTTAAAAAGAACACCTTTATGATACTCTAGGTAACAAGACTTTAATTATCACCTAATATCTGCTTTCCAAAATTAGACCATAAGGCCCATTCTGGAAAACTAAAACAGAGAAGGAACAGGCTCTTAAGAGCCATAGCACAAAACGGTAAATGTTTTTATAAAACTTTATTAAAATTCCATGCATAAAATAAAGATTAAGAAATACAACAGACAAAACATATGTAAAAATATAAATCCGCAAATACAAAAATAAAATAAATATCATCATGCACTTCATCTTCCTCATAGATCCATTAACCATTTCTTATTCTTCTAGATCAGAGGTCTCCAATCTTGGCAACTTTAAGCCTGGAGGACTTCAACTCCCAGAATTCCCCAGCCAGCTTTTGAATTCTGGGAATTGAAGTCCTCTAGGCTTAAAGTTGCCAAGGTTGGAGACCCCTGCTCTAGATTGTTGTAATCACTATATTTTCCACAATCTCAACCACCTGTGCGACAAACTGATTTGCTCCGGAATTCCAAACCCAGTTTGTGGTACAATACAACATTTGAGCATATGAAATTCAAGATTTTAAAAGAGTGAGATCACAAGAATTCAAATGGAAAGAGCTCATTCATTAGCTCTAGAATATTATAGTGAGTTAAAGTTTTCATTGCCTTTTCTTATCTGAAGGCAGATAAACCTGATGGGAAAGGGAGTTCACAGAATGGGTCTTATAATAAAATCCTCTGTTTTCAAAAAGCAGAACATCAAAATGTTTGCCAAGAAATAGAGTTTTCCTCCCTCTCCAAAAATGAGTTGCCATCCTAACAGCACTGTGCAATATGGACAAGAAGGGTACGGAAAAAATTAAGAACTATGTTTCTTTTTTATGAATCTCACTTCAAATTTGAAAAACATTTCAGTTTTATGTAGGATATGTGCTTTAAGACAATACATTTCAGTAACATCTGATACAGCTTCCAGAAGAAGAGATTGCAAGTCTTTTATCTAGGTTTTATATACAACATTTGTCTTTTAAAAAAAATCTGCATTTTTCTATGATAATACATTGAGTGGTTTTTGCAAACCACAAAAAAATCATACAGAGAGAATAGATCACTTGCAGCAGCAGGATGTCAGAACAAATCACTGAAAGACCAATTCTTCAGGGAAGCTGGAGATGTAAGGACCATCTCACAGCTGTTTCATGAGGTTCAACTCCTCCCTTCAGCCAACTACGTAATCAATGGGGCTGCATGAAGATCCCAACAATGACTTCATAGTGAAGTTTATCATTTATGAATTTGATTTATTTCAAACATTTCTATACCACCCAATCCCATGAGCCTGGGTGGGGTACAACAATAGAAACAATAGAAAATGGCATCAAAAGTGAACTGTGTCAATTACCATCTGAAAGACGTAGCCATACAATATACAGCAACGCAATATGCAACACTCTCTTTAATATAACCTAGGCACTAAAAACCTTCTAAAAAGAAAAAAACAACAACCACATCTTTTTAAATACTAGAAGAGAGGAGGACAGGACACCTCTGGAGATAATGTATTTCTGAGTTCACAGATTACTTTAGAAACAGGAAAAGTATTTTCATTATCTAAGTCAGAAGGCTGTATTTGGGGGAAGAGGGGGAAGAGAGAGAGATTGTTCCCTATTGGTAGGCCTGATAGCTCAACCCCATTTTTCATTTGCCTTGCATTTATTGAAGCAATTTACATAGCCATTCATCTCACCAATAACAGAGCTGGAAGGGATCTTGGACCTTGACCCCCTGCTCACGCAGGAAATTCTATAATATTTTATCCAATCTGTTCTTGAACATCTCCAGTGTAGGAGCACCTACAACCTCTGGATTCTGGGCAGAGTACAAATATTGAAAGAAAGAAAGACAATGGCACAGTTCACAAAAATATTTTTTTAAAACCCATATTATAATAACATGCCTGGAGTTCCACTTCAAATTATGGAGACTGTAACCAGGCAACGGGGCTTGCTTAACCTCCTGGCCCCATGCCTGTGGGAACATCCAAGTCTTGATTGCCTTACAAAAGGCCAACAAGGTCAAGGCCATTTAGATCTTAGCAGATGGGGGGGGGAGAGATAATTTTCCACAGGACAGGACAGTGACTCTGCATTGATAAGTGTAAGAAATTCTGTTGGCCAATACATTTTGTAAGAAATTCAGAAAGCAGATTAATGATATTCAACAATGTCTGTTACAAGCCTTGGTGATATGTTTGCAATGTTGTCATTGCACAAATGATATCTATATGTAATGATACGATGTCAGATGCAAACACACAAATCATATCATTTGCATGATGGTGCCATTACACATCATAATTTGCTTCCCTTGAAGTTGCCTTTGACACCAGCTACTGTATATTCCAGATCCCTTGGGAAATCGTTATTCTATTTCCTCTTGTTCCTAATCCAAATCAAAGTGACATAAGTAACATGAAACTAAGGTGCAAGGTAATATAATAGGATCAAACTTCACGTCAGATCTAGTTATAAATCTTGACTATCCAGGCACTTAACCCCTCATTCAGTGAAACTATTTATTTAGCAGAAATTTCTCATTTGTTTTTTTATCATAGACAAGAATTAAGCAGACTTCAGTGTACAGAAAAGCCCCCCCCCCCCGCCTCAGACTACTATATCTTTCAGGTTTTGAATTTCATTTTTTCTTCCTGCTTTCTGAGCAGCAGGATGATACTTAGCCCTTCTCTTCATGCAAAGGTGATGAAGGCATCTGCTCTGTATCGATATAATTTTGCTTTTTGTTTTTTGAGACTGATGGTTCCTGCCCTGCCAGCTTCATTCCTTATGTTTAGTATCCAGTTTTAGACATCATCATTACCTGCAGAAGTACCACTATGCACAAGGGAAAATGTACATAACCTTTACTGTATAACTATAATGCTAAGATACCATTTTACTGTATATGCTACCCAGCATATGTTTCTCATGAAACCCTCTGCTGAAAAAATATTGTAAACTATACTAAGTAAAAACATCCCATCCTTACTCTATGAGAACACCTGAAAAACAGATGGAAGCATTTTCTGAAGTCAAGACAAGGAAGAACTGTCCGGTGCCAGTCTCAGATAGATCCCTGCTGCCTAATTTACACCTACTTAAAGAAGAAACAAAAAAGAGAGAGAAAGGAAGGTGATTTTCCTTCTGCACTGCAGACCAAGATTTATTCTGCACAAGACTTAGAATTATATGGTCTGAAGGGTTCTCTGCAATGGAAATTACAGTGTTTTGGCAGATGTATAGGTGTCTTTACAATGACATTTTTTATGTTGGAAGCTCACATCCTATATGTTAAGTGCCATCACTAAACACAATCACAGTAGTGGAGCTTGTAAGCCTGCTGGAATAGTTAAGCAATTTTAGATTTTGGCTTTATTGGTTAAAAAATGAAGACTCTCTTAATTAGTGTGCAGAACTAAATCTCAAATATTTTTAAAACAGGAAGAATGTTTGCTTTTTAATTACTTAACTGTAGATGCAACAATTACTTCTCTGCTTGCCCTAAGCTCTTCTGCTGAGCTGGATAAAGGTAGGAATAAACAGAAGTTGACTTATGAATGAAGGAATGAATTCAGTCTAGGTCTTGTCTAGTTCTCAGGATGAACTGATCTTGTTTTTTCTTGTTTATTCTATTTCAGTGTTTAATTCAATGTAATTCAGTTGCTTGCACCAAGCTTAAACTAATAGATCTTGGGCTTAACAAGATCTTGGGCTTGTTAGTAAAAAAAACAACAACAACCATGGACCACACAAATCTCATCTCAACTTACAGTAGATGAACTATGACCTGGGATACATTTCTGCTTTAGATGATAGCATATACTATTTCAACTACTTTAAGCAGTGGCAAACCAAGCTTGCTTCGATGTCCTGATAAAAGCAATGAGATGAATAGAAAAAAATATTTTGCAGACTGACACAGAAACCAAAGCAGCAAACATTTTTAAAGAGTAATTAGAATGTAACATCAAGCCAGGCAAACCAGGAGATTAGGGTAAGACATCAATAATTAACACTTGGAGCTGAGCAGCTAGCAGGTCCATATATTTCATGAACACCTTTGGGAATGTAGATCAACTAAAAGGCAATTTGTGAAACTGAAAAAGATAACACTACATATATACAACAGAGGATGGATATGTAAATTTATATATCATTCAAAGCACTGCTTTGGATTAAAGATAAGATTCTTCCTAGATCTATCAGATACAAATATGTGATATGGATCTAAGCATTTCAGTCCTAAAATACTAAAACAAACCTTCATATTCTTTGAAATTGAACCATCAGCTGGCATATCTAAAAAGAAGGGCTTTCTTTAAAGTAGGACACTGGACTTCTTTTCTAATGTAAGGGTCTTAATAACTGTTATACACCTGTTTCCCAAAAAGGGGTCATATCTAGATATGGGCTTAAATATGATGTATGGTATTATTCCCAATTTTGTGTGATACAGAATATTCTATTACAGAAACATCATTTAAGTTGAATAGGGATTGATGCAACAGTACTTGTAAACTGTTATATATGCTATAAATGGGAAACTACTGTAGATCAGGTATCCCACATTTTGTAAAATGAGGTTGATTCATGTGAGAAACCCCAAACATAGTAAGACTTCTAGATTCTTCCACTGTCACATTTTCCTGTCTAAATGTATTATTTCTAATTTATGTTTCTTGTACAGAGTATGTTTATGCAGCAATCAGGCAGTTTCCAACTTGATTCCTATTTCAAGTAGCATCACATTTATTGGCCCTTAGGTTTGTAAATAGCCATTTTCTAGAGTCATTTAAATCATGAAGATTCATTATGGCCTATTACGTTTCATTATCTTGTATCATAAATATTTATTCTTTTCTATTGCAAATCATGAAATTAATTAATTCCAGATGATTATATATGGAAGCTCCTGTAAACTGGAAGAAAACTAATTACTTCTTTATTTCCAAACCATCAGTGCATCTTATCTAATTAATATACTTTGAGGTACAGTATATGTTGGTACAGCATACAGGTAAATATTCTGTGGGTCAGGCGTCTGAGGAAGCATATTTGCAAATTATTAAAAATCAGCATAAATTAAAAGAAATATCTCCACCCCTTGCCCCAGAAAATTGATTCATAATTTTAGTTATTAAAAGAAAGTATTGATTGAAAGAAGTCCTGGGATTTATTTTATTCCTTCTTGTTACATAATTCATGCAAGCAACTGAGGATAATAAGTGAAATCCATGAAATCAACTTCTCAGGCACAAATATTTAAGTATTTTATCCATGCATGTGCATATATGTTCAGTTTTTTGTTTACACAAAGAGCTGTAGAGATAGATACAGACTTATATTTATGGCTGGAGGGCAGGGAGAGACCACACAGGAAGTTATTTTCTCCACTGTAAAAACAATGCAAGACTATGATAGCTTAAATCCTTGTGCATCATGAATTTTCAAAATTCAATGTCAAATTGCATGAGTACCACTTCAATATTGCAGCTTCTTTCTGTACTATTCAGTTCCTTATCAGAAATCTTGTATCAAAATAAGAATCTCAAACTAGGTTCCAACTCTGCAAATACTTTCTAAATTTCTGAGATAGATAATGCTAGCATAGAAAAAGCTCACAATATATGTTGTGGTCTAGAAGATTTTGTTCTTAGTTCCACGTGTAAGAAGGAGTCATGTTGAACTGCCAGTTTCTAGATAATGCAATATATTAAAGATCCATAATGGTCAAATTATGATCAAATAGTCAAAACCTGAAAATCAGCTTAGAACCAAATCTGGAACTGAAATAATACTATTAATATAAAAATGGTAATAAAAAGAAGGAAGGAACCCAGACTTGAACAAGAAAGAACACAACAATAGAGCGCTTCTGATGCCTTACAATAAAGTCATGCAATGATTCCAGAGCCAAAAGAGAAAGTTTGAACCTCATTTATTTATTCCCCAATTATGGTTGGGCTGAGAAAACCATGCCTCTATAGCCCTCAAAATTGAGTTCTGGGCAGACTGGAATATATTGTGTGAATTCTTTTTTATCTGGAACTTTTTCTATGGGTATTTCCTTCCATACTGCACTGCATTCCAAATGTGAAGCATTGCACAACTTTTTATTCCTGGCCAAAAGGAAGGGGAAAACAGTGGGCTCATTTTGCTAAGCATTCCCCTTAAAGCAGGGGTGTCAAACTGGCAGCCCGTGGAACAGATGCATCACCCGCTGGCCATGCCCACGCCCGGCTTAGCGAAGGGGGTAAAAGTCACAACATATCACGTGTGTGTGCAGTGACGACACGAGTTTGTCACCCCTGCCTTAAAGGATCTGCGAGGATGGGTAAAATCAGGAGCCAGGAGGAGGGATGAGAAAGGATGTTTCTACAGCAGGAAAATTGGTAAATTCTGCAGCTTCACCAGAAGAAAAAGAAAGATTTTTATTGTCATTTGAGCTGTAAAGCAGCTGAATAAATCTACTTAGCTGTGAAAGAATGGCACTCCTAATTTTGAACTGGTCTAGTTTTTTTTTGTATGAAAATGCTTTAGGTTAAAAAAGATGGCTTGTTTCTCCTTTCCTACTTCCTATTATTAAACTTCCAACACCAACTAACTATTTGGGAAAGAAAGATAGTGAGATGCACGGAGCTGGATCACCCAGACAAACCTTCTTCCAAAACTCTCCTTCCTGCTCTGTGTAGACAGTATTGTTGATCGTGCAGTAGAATTTTATCCCAAAGCTATATACAGGTAGTCCTCGAGTTACAACCCCAATTGAGCCCAAAATTTATGAAACATCTGTTAAGTGAGTTTACCCCATTTTACAAATTTTCTTACCACAGTTGTTAAGTGAATCATTGTAGTTGTTAAGTTAGTAACATAGTTGTTACGTGAATCTGGCTTCCCTGCTGACTTCGCTTATCAGAAGTTTGCAAAAGCTGATCACATGACCCCAGGATATTGCAACCATCACAAATATGAACCAGTTGCCAAGCATTTGAATTTTGATCATGCGACCATAGAGATGCAAAGGTCACAAGGGTGAAAAACATTCATAAGTCACTTTTTTCAGTGCCATTTTAACTTTGAACAGTCACTAAATTAACTGTTATAAGTCAAGGACTACCTGTATATAAAAAGCTACTGACAGGCATATTTTCAACTCTGTGAAAACCTAAAAGAAAACCAACCAAATGAGTCTGTCTTCGAATCAACTGTAATCTCTGCAATGATGGGTCATCATATGTCTACCAACTGGAAACCGGAATGAACTCCTAAAAGAGGTTGGCTAATAGGAGATTGCCAACCCGAGGTCATAAGGGATTGGATAAACTCCTTTTGGAAATCTGATCCAATAAGAAACAGAAAGAAATGGCTAGTTGTCCCTCTTGTCTTGGACTTACACTTCTAAAAACATTTATCTGGTTCTGATGTGTGGGACTCTTATTACCTGAGTGTGAGTAATCACAAACTGAATTCAAACCACGTTGTATCTGGCAACTTCTCAACAACCACAAAACCCAAAATTAGGATAATCTCCATTTTTGTATGAAATATCATGCTCTTGCAATTATAAGCTTGCAAACAAAAAGATTTTGATAAGTTCTCCATAGCCAAAATGGGATTCAATTGATGTTTCCAATAATCAGCATTTACAGGTTCACTTTCTTCATAATTCTACATAACTACCCCCCCAAAAAAAACCTTCCAACAAAGTTATGTCACAGCTTCTTATATGCATGCAAAGTAAAAATCTGCACTTTATTCCTCTTAACAATCACTATCAATTTCGACAACAAAGAGGTGCATTGTTTTATAAAGTCCTTTTTAAAAAATACACAATTTATTGATATTAAAACGTTATTCAGTCCATTGAAAGTGGATTCTGTAAATACCTGTTGTTTCCAGGTAGACAAATTAAAATGTAACAGCAGCCAAAGTCTTCCCTGATACACTTGTCGACATTTAATAGATATCCTTAGAAGACCCATTCTAAAAGAGCTACATGTTGTGTATTGCAAGTGCAATGGCATCATGCATATGGATGGGCCAGTCATACGTTCTTGTTTGGTAAACCTAATCTACTGTGTAAAGTTAATATTTTTTCACCTTGATCAGTGGGCACTTAATGATCTATCAACATCACAACAGCTCCTTAGAAATATACCAGAGAACTAGGAGGAGTTCAGAGATGCAATGGTGATCACTCAATAAGCATATAATGTGAAGACTTGTACAATTCACTACTGTGTTTTCCCAAAAACAAGTCCTTGTCTTATTTTCTTTTGGGTTTCAAAGTAAGCACTAGAGTTTATTTTTGGGGATGTCTTATTTTTTCCCCATATACTTTAAGAGTTCATGGGAGGCCCACTTCTTCTGCTTCCTCATGTGGCCACAATGGAGGAGGCCGAGCAATGTGCTGGTGCCGCGGGTGCAAGGGGAGGCAGAGGGATGGACTGCCCCATGTGCCCTCACTGGCTTATTTCAAGGCTTCCCGCAGCCAGGCCATCCATTCCCCGGCACCTGCCTTACCTCGTGGCACCAGCACATTATTCGGCCTCCTGCTCTGTTGTGGCCATGCGAGCAAGCAGAAGAAGGGGGCCAGCGACCATGAGAGATAGGACGGGGCTGCTGGAGTTGCCACCGCAAAGTAAGGAAGGTGTTGGGGCATGGATGGCCTGGCTGTGGAGGTCCTGAGGTAAATCGGTGTAGGGCGCGTGGGGCAGCTCCATCACTCCCCCCCCCCGCCGCGCAGCCGTGGCACCACAAGCAACCAGACAGAATGGGCAGGCAGCAGGCTGTGCAGGTACTTAAGTAGGGCTTATTTGGGGAGTAGGGCTTACATTGGGTGCACATGCAAAAACATGGTAGGGCTTATTTTTGGGATAGGTCTTGTTTTCAGGGAAACACAGTACTACACGACAAATTCTGTTAGCAAAGATTTTATGAAATGTACTATCATGCCAGTCCTTGGAACAGAAAGTAAACATAGCCACTGATCTTCCTAGACACTTCCATTGCTGCAGTTTGTAAATGGCATTTGGAGAAGCAGAGGGCCTAGTGGAGATCGCATCTCTGGTTATAGTGTAAAGGATTGATACCATATAGAAGATACCATACTTTCTTCCCAATGCACATGTGGTAGAAAAGAACCACATACTTGGCAGCTTGTGATGTCCCACTGGCAGATTACAAATGGCTCTGTAAGAGCAGCTTTGGAGCACTTTGGATGCAAGTCTTTTGATACATTTAGTTGACCATTTAATACCTTACAAATAGTGGTAGGCAACTTGATTAAAACTGTAGTCAAAAAGTTCCTGAGGCTCTCTCCATCATGCTAGAGCAGGGGTGTCCAAACTTGGGAACTTTAAGACTTGTGGACTTCAACTCCCAGAATTCCCCAGCCAGCATGGCTGGCTGGGGAATTCTGGGAGTTGAAGTCCACAAGTCTTAAAGTTCCCAAGTTTGGACACCCCTGTGCTAGAGTAATATCTATCTGCAAAAATACTTCCTGGTTTTTGTGGAAGCCATCAGTGGTCATTCTTTCCAATACCACAACTCCTAGCAAACAACCCCATGTGAAGCTTGGAGAGTCTATCTTTTCATTAGTTTTGAACCTGGAGCAGCTAAAATATTCCTTTAAGTGGTAGAAAGCTGGTTTAAATAAGTGAACAAGGAAGGAGCAGATGTAAGAGAGATGGCAAAAACCCTAAAGGGTTTGGACTGAGTTTAGCCAGGAGATGTGGAGCCTTTGAGTCAGTCTTGGCTCCTGGTGATTGCCTTGACTAGTCCCTGCAGTTTTCTTGACAACATTTTCAGAAGTGGTTGAAGTGGTTTGCCCTTGCTTCCTTCCTAGGGCTGAGAGAAAGCAACTGGCTCAAAGTCACCCAGCTGGCTTTCATGCAGGACTAGAACTCACAGTTTCCTGATTTCTAGCCCAATGCCTCTAACCACAACCCTAACTGTCTCTGTTAGCCAGGATATTAACACCCATTACAATCAGTGAGAATAATTCAATTTATTTAGTCTGGATCTAATTTGACAGTTTTATATGCTCAGCTGCAAATCTATGACTTATTCATTTTATACTATGTACTTATTTATGTTTTCTAAAATAAGCATAGGAAATTTTTGATTGCTCAAAATTCTGTGGTGGCTGCAATATAAGCCTACTGTTACAATTTTTTTTAGTTCCTGGTGGAACAGAATTGAACAGTCTTTCATCTTCATTTTGTGGTTTCTCAAGTGCTTGTTCATAGAAAACATTAAACCATGGTTATCTGCCTGCCTGCCTGGCCTGCCTGGCCTGCCTGGCCTGCCTGGCCTGCCTGGTCTGCCTGGCCTGCCTGCCTATCTAACTAACTATCTAACTATCTAACTATCTAACTATCTAACTATCTAACTATCTAACTATCTAACTATCTAACTATCTAACTATCTAACTATCTAACTATCTAACTATCTGTTCGATTTGTTTGGCTGCCCATCTCAACACGCAATACTGGGCAGCAAACAATCTTAAAATAAATGAAAAACAATCCCACCACAAATATAAACATTAAAATGCGTAACAGCTGAGGAAAAAGTCATATTGGATGGTTGTCAGCACAACCAGGACATGGGTCCCTTCAAACATTTGAGGGTCCAGTATAGAACTAGCAGGGCCTGCTGGTCCAATAATAGGAACAACTACCACGCAGCCCAAAGGTGTACAAAAGCTCTCTAGATCACAACTGCCACCTGCTCTTCCAGCAGGAAAATTTGCACTATGTAGACAATGCCATCCTATCTAGGACCAAAAATGGAAGTTCTCCAGCAATGGAAGGTCCAAACACCCAACGTCACTCAGCCTTGCTTTGGTTGAGCTGATGCCTGTGGTGCCCCATTCATGCCCCACAACCTCCAACAATTGGGATTAAAATGCAAGACTTGTCTGCAGGGCTTGAAGAAATAAAACATTAATTACATGTTACAGATACCATTTTCATTGTTATACACAAATGTGTATTAAAATAAATTTAGGTCAATTTATAAACAAATCAGCTTTAAATTATGAGAATATTTTGTGATTTCTTTAGCAAAATGGAGTTTCTTTTACACCAAACTCGACTCACATGTAACAATAACATGCTAGATTGTTGTAGAAGTGAAATGGAATCTAATTGCTTCATGATGAAGTAGGGGGAAGGAGAAAATGCTCAGATTCATAGCTTCATTTGGACACTTTCTGACTCATGTGTGCAATGCTAAATTATGATTGAGAGGTACAAATGAATTGGCCCACAAAGTGATGAGATCAGATTTTATTTTTAAAAACATATATGCATGCATGAGTCAGTCAAAATACACAAAGGGCAGCATGTTATTTGATCAAAGGAAAAAAATAAAACCGTTAGACAATGGGATGAGTATAAATAGAGAAACCAGTATGAACTATAGGATGTTAAATGCAAAAAGTAAGTAAATGGATATATGTGAACACAGAGAGTTCTCCTTTTTTAGGAGAAAAGGGCAAGTAGTTAATCATGTGTTTATGATTAGACTAAAATCCTAACAGCAATTGAAAACTGCACTATTGAAAAGCACAGGCTGCTTGACAGCAGAGGCTCAATAGGTAACCCCCAATCTGCCTAAATAAGCTTGCCAACTGACATATAGCAGAATCAGCGCAAAGGAATGTAAGGTCATTAAGGCAGTAAATCATTTCTTAAAACCAAGATTGTGTGGCGATTAAACATGAGCAAGATACAGAGTATCAGGCCAGATGGGTCATCCTAAAGCCTAGACACACAGCATGGTGAACTAAGATAAAATGACAAATGGGAAGATGATTAGAATTCTGGAATGAAATGTATCCTAAGAGAACTTAAGGGGAACCTTTCCTCAGTTTCAGACTAATAACTTTTTTTCTACCTCACCATGTTTCACCAAAAATAAGACCTCTAAGCCCTCCCCAAAAATATTGCAACACAGCAGCAGCCATGAGGTGACCACGCTTGCCACCTCCTGCACCTCAAAAATAATAAGACCTCCCTCAAAATAAGGTCAAGTGCTTGTTTTGGTAGTCAAAAGAAAATAAGACTCTGTCTTATTTTTGGGGAAACAAGGTCAAAATAAATTTCACTTTCTAAATCCCTTGAATGGTCCATGCTCCTTCTTCTCAATATTTTCCTCCCGCTCCTTCTTCAGAAAATCCTAGTAGTTGAAATCTGCAAAAGATTGGTACCATCTGTAAAATGTTGGCTTTCGTCTTACCATATTGAAAAAGGCATGGAGATGATCAGAGTGTAAGCATGGGTTGGTCAGCGGGAATGAATTCCATTTGAATCCTATTATTTGGCAAAGAGCAACCTGGAAAAATTAGCCATCATCCAAAAGTACACAGCTGCTGGTGGTTAGGCGAGTGTAACAGTATAAATCCCAACAGGGTTGGCTTGCCAGTTAACTTTGCTTCCATCTGCACGTTAAGATTTATTAATAAAAAAAATCTGAAGCAACACATGAGAACACACAAAATCAACATTAATGAGAAATGACAAGTTGGTTAAATTGGTTAGATAATGCATTTATTAGTTTAGAAGATTAAGTATATCAAGACCTAACAGTGTTAACTAAAATTAGGAGAAAACATTATAAAGTCCAGAATAAAGGAGGATCACTTTTGCATGGGACCCGAGTCTCTTCCATGTAATGGGCTCTCCGCTGAACAGTTCTGACTAATAATCTGGCTGTTCTTGCTAGCTACATTATTATTAGTGCCCTGACGGAAGTAGGACACAGCTGCTTTTGAAGTCACAAGGTTCTGTCAATAAAGTTTCTAAATACCGAGACTTGCTGGGGCATATAACTGCCACTCAAATAAAATATACTTTTACATCTGAACCTCCACATATACACTTTCTCTCATAGTATAGCATGAACTGGAATTGCCTGCATTTTACTTTGCAGCTCGGCAAAGTATCGTGTTCTGGCAAGAGTTGTTGTATGATACTATGTCAAAACTTTTCTTTGGTATTTTTTATTATCCTTGATCTAGTGTCTTGCTGCAAGTAAATGTCGGGTTCACAGTTTGAGCTGCAAAATAATATTTGCAGATTGGCTAATATTATTGAGTTATTGATTATTCTAGGCACATTTTGTGTAGTTTATCAAGGCCCATTAGGAGAACCTTCCATCCATAGTTAAAAACTTTAATGATTGACTAATGGAGTATGGGATAAAGATCTCACTCAGCTCTTACCATGGGGATTGGCATATTTTTATGAAATCTCAAGATCCTCTTTAAAAAAACCTTTTCAAGTAGAGGCCTTTATTAGATCTCACAATTCTGTGCTGCATACCAAGTGGGGTTATTTTTTTCCTTGTAAGAGACCAAGATCTGGATAATTCTAACTTCAAAGTTTAAGTAGAGATAGTCCTCACTTAACAATCACTCAAAGTTACAATGCCACTGAATGAGGGGGACATACCACCACTCCTCATAGTTAGGGCTATCATAATATCTTCATGGTCATATGATCATGATTCAGGCTCTTGGCAATGGCTCATGATTATACAATAATACAATAGTAGAGTTGGAAGGTACCTTAGAGGTCTTCTAGTCCAACCCCCTGCCTAGGCAGAAAACCCTATACCGTTTCAGACAAATAGCTATCCAACATTTTCTTAAAGACTTCCAGTGTTGGGGCATTCACAACTTCTGGAGGCAAGCTGTTCCACTAATTAATTGCTCTGTCAGGAAATTTCTCCTCAGTTCTAAGTTGCTTCTCTCCTTGATTAGTTTCCACCCATTGCTTCTTGTTCTGTCCTCAGGTGCCTTGGAAAATAGTTTGACTCCCTCTTCTTTGTGGCAACCCCTGAGATATTGGAACACTGCTATCATGTCTCCCCTAGTCCTTCTTTCTCTTAAGCTAAACATACCCAGTTCCTGCAACCGTTCTTCATATCTTTTAGTCTCCAGTCCCCTAATCATCTTTGTTGCTCTTCTTTGCACTCTTTCTAGAATCTCCACATCTTTTTTACATCGTGGCGACCAGAACTGAATGCAGTATTCCAAGTGTGGCCTTACCAAGGCATTATAAAGTGGTATTAACACTTCACGTGATCTTGATTCTATCCCTCTGTTGATGCAGCCTAGGACTGTGTTGGCTTTTTTGGCAGCTGCTGCACACTGCTGGCTCATATTTAAATGGTTGTTCACTAGGACTCCAAGATCCCTTTCACAGTTACTACTACTGAGCAAGGTACCACCTATACTGTACCTGTGCATTCCATTTTTGTTGCCTAAATGTAGAACCTTACTCTTTTCACCATTGAATTTCATTTTATTAGATAGTGCCCAATGTTCAAGTTTGTCAAGATCCTTCTGTATCTTAAGCCTATCTTCTGGAGTGTTGGCTATTCCTGCCAGCTTGGTGTCATCTGCAAATTTGATGAGTTCCCCATTGATTCCCTCATCCAAATCATTGATGAAGATTATGACAGTCACAACATCTCATGGTTGCATGATCACCAACTGCAACCTTCACCTCGGGCTTCCAACAAGCAAAGTCAATAGAGAAGCCAGCAAGAGATTGCAAATTCAGATTCTCATCACCATGGGACTCTGTGACCATGCAGGATTCACTTAACCAAGATGACGTAGACCGCTGCAATTGCGGTCAAAAGTCAGCACAGTCATGTGGCAGTGCACATTATGACAGCATTCCTTAGAGATGGAATTGCCACCCCAATTATCATAGTCAAGCAAGGACTACCTTTAGCATTCTGGAACTTGCTGAGCCCTTACTGGTATTCCTTTGAAGCAGCATACCCACAGTCCTTCTATTGATAAAATCTCTCCTTAATTCTGGAAAGGAATCAAGGAGTTCAATGGGCTCCCTAGCCAGAGGCCAATTACATTTAGTGTATTTCTTACTGAACACCATCAATTTATAATCGGCATTGTTACTATTCAAGGAGTTTGAAACAAACCTAACTGTTGCACACAGTCTTCTCAGGCCAAATTGGGAATGCGACATTAAAATTAGATTTTCTGTGAATATACAGTAACTATACTAATAAATGTATTAGAAATCTGTGGCATATGCAATATCATTGATGGAATATCACTGGCATAGAGATTGAATAGTATGGGAGTCCAAGGGCCCTTTGGTCTAACACCTTTATAGGTACATATGCTGGTATTTGTGTAAATGGCTGTAACTAAGTACAGGATCCAATAAAGTATTTATATTTATAAACTCAAATACCACACTGAAATCTATAAAGGATACCATCAATTGCGTAACTTCAGTTTCAAATTTCACTATGAGATAGTATAGAATAAAACTATTATGGAGCTCTCAGGTCTGAACATAGCCTGTTGTTCATGTAAGATTTTTCTCCACCACCTAGTCTCAATCCTGCTCAAGAAATGTTTTACACAGATATCTTGGCCACTAATATATTAATAAGGTTTTTGGACCTATATTTTATGAGATCTGCCTTATCTCCTTTTTTATATATGGAGGCTATGGTGAATAGAAAATTCCTTTCCTGCTGAGATAAGGTCAATATTATTTACACAAAGTATATAGTCCTGCCAGCAGGGAGGCCCATCAATCAATGTATGTCCAAAGTTTTGGAGGGAGAAAGGCTTAGCCAGGCACTTAATTAGGTTATAAAACATTAAGAATTGAACATCATTTTGACAGAGTAGGGTTACTTGGCGTATGTATACATATAACACCCCCCCCCCAATCCACATGGATGAAATTAAAGCATTCAACTGTACTCAGCTAGAAGGCAAAACACACTTTTATCTGTTCAAAACAACACATCAAAAATCACTTCTAAATAATGTTTATGTTTCAGTCAAGGCAGACAAAAATTAAGCTTTTTACAGAACCTTAGCAGTCAGTTTGCAGTCCATTTTTAAAATGCCACTTTCTCTTTCATTTTCTCAATCAACGGAGACTACAGAGGACCACAAAGAAAGTAATTAAAAAGCAGATTTGTAAGGATAGAAGTAAACAGAAGGAACGAAGAAATAAAAATCCTTTGAGTTTAAAAAAAAGTAAAGAGGGCAAGTTAACTGAACACTTTGTCAAAAGTCTTGAAAAATATTTATATTCTTCATGAAAAAAGAAACACTTATTTCTCTCCATCTAAGAAAATACCTCTGATTATTTTCTGATAAAATTATTTTAATACACAATATCCACCATAATCTATATTAGAATTATATTTCACAAGATGAGCATATACAGGTTGTCCTCTACTTAGCACCACAGTTGAGACCAAAATTTATGTTGCTAAGTAAGAAATTTGTTAAGTGAGTTTTGCCTCATTTTATGACTTTTCTTGTTAAGTTAATCACTGCATTTATTAAGTTAGTAGCATGGTTGTTACTTGAATCTGGACTTTCCCAATAACCTTGCTGCTTATCAGAAGATCACATGTGACCACGGGACACTACAACCATCATAAATATGAACCAGTTGTTAAGCATCCAAATGTAAATCAGATGGCCTTGGGGATGCTGCAATGCGCATACAGGTGTAAAAACTGGTCTTAAGTCACTTTTTTCAGTTCCATTGTAACTTTCGACAGTCACTTAATGAACTGTTATATGACCATAATGGAGCCTGCTCATTAGGGTCACAAGTCAGGACAAACACTAAATGAACTACAAGTA
This sequence comes from Natrix helvetica, assembly GCF_964273705.1. Classification (NCBI taxonomy): domain Eukaryota; kingdom Metazoa; phylum Chordata; class Lepidosauria; order Squamata; family Natricidae; genus Natrix; species Natrix helvetica. The sequence goes on along the minus strand of NC_138550.1, from coordinate 82,746,864 downwards.
ACAACCAGTCATCCCTGTTCTTCCCAGTGCCTTTGTGAAATATACGTGAGGTTGTTAAGTGGCTTTCACATGCATCCACCACACAGCTGACTGTCTCACCAGTGTGAAACAAGGAAAATGTCAGATGAGTCTGGTTCAACTCCAGCCCTTCCTCTTGCAAAGATATCTCTGCCTTTCTGGAGCAAAAAAAGGATCAGTTCTCCAGACTTTTAGAACTTTCTGCCCCATTTAGCTGGCTGCCAATTTAGCTGACTGTCAGGAGATTGCAAATGTTTAGTTCTTTCTTGCTAGGCTTTGGGAAACCAGATCTGCATGATAAGGCGGCAGCTTCAGCACAAGCTTCCCAAAATGTTTACCTTGCTTTACCCCTCCTTCCTCCAGAAAGCCAGATTTCTTCAATAAAGAAAATGAAAAAAGCTGGGAGGGACAGACTCGTTGATAACTCCCCCCTCCCTCCATTAGATGTTAAAACTCTGCCTCTGACCTCCAATCTCTATTCTTTTTTTAAAAAAAAATTACCTTGGCTCCAGGCTGAAGAGAAAGGAAGCAAGCAAACAAGGAAAATCTTTTCTGAAGAAAAAAAATTCATCTCAGAATGTTTAGCCAACTAGAGCATGACGTGTGCAGCAAATGGGACAGAAGTTGGGTCCCTGCAAAGGACTAGCTAGATCCTAAAGAGAGTCAGACACACAGCAAAAAGCTAAAGTTTTGAGGCTGACTTTTTTTCTTCAGTTCCTCAATCCAAAAAGCTGCAGAAAGATTTCCTTTGGTTGCTTCATCTCTTTCCTTTTTCAGTCTGGAGTCAAAGTAAGTAACTTACACCCTCTTTCCAGGCATGCCATAATTTAGCTGCAAATTACTGTTGTTAAAGGGGAGAGATTGGAAGGCATAGGTGGGAATGACCATTGGCTTACCTGAAGGGTCCTTTTCTGTACACCGCGGGAGAGTCCAAGCAATGGGTTAATTCAGTCTGCTTGCCCTTAGGACTGAGGAACTATTTTTCCTTAAGCCACACCTCCTCCTGGTGTGCTCAATCCCCCAGAATTCTTAGAAGGAGTCAGTTCGTGCGGACGGAGCGAAGCGTCCAAGATGATGTACTGTTGACACGAGGAACCCGAATCCCGGCCTTGAGAGCCAGGGTGGGTTGGACTCTCCCGCGGTGTACAGAAAAGGACCCTTCAGGTAAGCCAATGGTCATTTTCCTGTACACCGCTTGGAGAGTCCAAGCAATGGGACATACCAAAGTTATTGTCCATCTGGGCGGGCAGAAGAAGGCTCCCGGGATTCGGTCTCTGACACAACCGCCTGGAGCACACGCCTGCCGAAGGACGCCTCAGCCGAGGCGAAAATGTCCAATTTATAGTGTCGCACAAATGGAGAAGGAGAGGACCACGTAGCGGCCCTGCAGATGTCCAGGATCGAGGCCTGGGTGGCCCAGGCCGCTGAGGTAGCAGCACTTCGTGTGGAGTGTGCAGTGATGCCGCGCGGAACGGCCTTGGATTGACTTTCATAGGCAGTCGCAATGCAAGCGCGAAGCCACCTGCCAATTGTGGATGAAGTGACCTTCTTCCCTAGGGAACCGGGCTGGAAGGAGAGGAAAAGAGCCTCAGACTTCCTGAATTCCGCAGTACGAGCGATGTAGACCTTCAGGGCCCTCCTGACATCAAGATTGTGCCAGGATCGCTCTCTGGGATGCGACGGATGAGGACAAAAATTTGGCAACACAATGTCTTGCGCTCTATGGAACCATGAATTTACTTTGGGGGTAAAGGTCGGGTCCAGCCTCAAAATGACCCTGTCAGGGTGGATGACGCACAGATCCTGGCGAACAGAAAGAGCCGCCAGCTCCGAAATCCGGCGAGCTGACGTGATGGCAATCAAAAAGGCCGTCTTCAGCGTCAGGAAACGAAGAGAAGTAGTGCGTAGAGGCTCGAATGGAGGGCCAGAGAGGGCCCGCAGGACCACGGACAGCTGCCAAGTAGGGTAGCGATGAACAGTGGGAGGGCGAAGGTTAGAGGCGCCCTTGAGGAAAAGACGCACCTTCGGAATTTTGCTGAGAGGCAAAAGGTGGTCGCCCGACCAGACAGTAGACAAAGCCGCCACTTGGCGTCGAAGGGTGTTCGGGGCCAGGCCCTTGTTGAGTCCCGCTTGAAGGAAGTCAAGCACTCAGGGAACAGGCGCGGTCGTCGGCTCGATGAGCAGCTCCTCACACCACTTGGCGAAGGCGGCCCAGGACGCATCATAAATCCTAGTGGTTGAAGGGCGTCTCGCCGCCTGAATGGTGCTCACTACCTCCTCCGACAGGCCTTGGCCTTTCAGTTGGTCCCCCTCAAGTGCCAGACGGCCAACTGGAGCCACTGGGGCTCTGGGTGAATCACGGCCCCCTGGCTGAGGGAGATCTGGTCCGGAGGAATGCGCCACGGAGGAGACACCGACAGGTGGACAAGGTCGGCGAACCACGACCTGCGGGGCCAATGCGGGGCCACGAGAAGGACCTCTGCTCCCTCTGCGATGACTTTGGAGATGAATTGAGGAAGGAGAGGCAGGGGAGGGAAGGCATACAGTAGCTCGCGGGGCCACTTGCAACGCAGTGCATCTGTCCCCTCCGCCCCCGGGGTGAAGAACCGGGAGTAGAAGCGGTCGAGCTGCTTGTTGTCCCTGGACGCAAACAGGTCTACGGCCGGAGTCCCGAATCTGTCGGACATCTGGTGGAACAGGCGAGGGTCCAGTTTCCACTCCGCAGGATCTATGGTCGTCCTGCTCAGCCAGTCGGCCTGTGTGTTGTCCACTCCGGAGATATGGTCGGAGCGAAGGGATTCCAGATGGCGCTCCGCCCAGCGTCCCAGGAACTCCGCCTCTCTCATCAGTGCTCTGGATCTGGTGCCGCCCTGGCGGTTGATGTGGGCCTTGGTGGCCACATTGTCCGTCATCAGAAGCACATGTTGACGATGGATGGACCGGCTGAAATGGCGCAGGGCCAGGCGGGCAGCTCTCAGTTCCAGCAGGTTGATGCTGTAGCTGGTTTCCACTTGGGACCACTTGCCCTGAACAACCAGGGACCCCATGTGGGCTCCCCAGCCGGAGAGGCTGGCGTCCGTGGTGATGATCAACCTCTCGGGCTCCTTGAATAGATGGCCCTTGAGGATGGCTGGAGACACCCACCAGCGGAGGGACCTCTTTACGTCCGGCGTAACTCGAATCGGCCTGGTAGAGTTGCTCCTGAATGCCCTCTGGTGCGGCAGCAGCAGCCACTGAAGATGCCTGGAATGCAAGCGGGCCCACGGCACTATGGAAATGCAGGAGATCATTTTTCCCAGCAGCTGCGACAGAAGGACCACTGGAGCCTGCCTCAAGCTCAACACCTTGTGGGTCATGGACCTTAGACCGGCCAACCTGTCTCGGGAGAGGAAAACCCTGCACGAGTTGGTATCTATCACCGCCCCCAGGTGTACAAGTCTGTTTGTTGGAGTGAGATGGCTCTTCTCTATGTTTAGAGTGAAGCCGTGATTTCTGAGGGATCTCATAGTGGTTTGGAGATCCCGTAGGGCCTGTTGCCTGGACGACGACTGGATAAGAATGTCGTCCAGGTAGCACTGGAGCCTTATGGGCCTGCGTCTTAGCTGGGCCGCCACTACCGCCAGCACTTTGGTAAACGTCCGAGGAGCGGACGAGAGGCCGAATGGAAGAGCTTTGTACTGGAAGTGGCGACCCGCATAATAGAAGCGCAGGAACTTCCTGTGCTGAGGACGGATGGGGATGTGGAGGTATGCCTCTTTGAGATCTATAGATGTGAGTAGATCTCCCTGTCGAATCCCCGCCAGAATGGTCTGCAGAGACTGCATCTTGAACCTCCGGTAGGCGATATGCCTGTTGAGGTTTTTGAGGTCCAAGATGGCTCTCCACCCCCCCGAGTTCTTTGGCACCAGGAAGAGGATGGAGTAAAACCCCCTCCCCTCTTCGCCCTGGGGAACTGTTTCCACGGCCCTGATGTCTAGGAGATGACTGACTTCCTGGTCCATACGCTCCCTCTTTTGGGGGCAGGATGGGACAGGGCACCGGATGAAGGTCCGGGGGGGGAGAGACAGGAACTCCAGAGATAGGCCTTCCCTGACTGTCTGCAGAACCCAAGCATCCTCGGTGTTCTGGGCCCAATGGGAGGCAAACAGCTGGAGGCGACCCCCGATGGGCGCCAAGCCCGGGCAGTCATTTAGACTTACGGAACGGCCTGCTGGAGGCCCCACCGCGATTATACTTGCGGAAGCCGAACTGCTGCCTGCCTCTGTCCCGAAAGGACGCCCTGTCCTGGGATCTGTCGCCCTGCTGGCCGAAGGACCTATTAGAGGGAGAGAAGGAAGAGGCAGAGGTAGAAGGCTCGGGGGCACGAAAGGACTGCCTCCTAGAATAGGGAGCGGCCTTACGTTCCTGCTTTTTGTTTAGAGAAGGTAGGATCTTCCTCTTGTCCTTGGACTCGATGAGGAGAGGATCCAGGGACTCGCCAAATAATTTGGACCCCTTGAAGGGGGCGGAAGCCAGTTTCCACTTGTTTTTCTGGTCCGCTTGCCAATGTCGGAGCCAGATCAGCCGACGAGAAGTTATATTAGAGCCGAGCGCCCTGGAGGCAAATTTCGTGGCATTAAGGGATGCATCAGCGGCATACTGGGAGGCCGCGATTATTTTTGACACGTCCTGGTGGAGACGGACTTCTCCCGCCAGGAGCTTGGTTAGGAGCTCGCGCAGCCAGATCACAGAGGCCCTATTAAAAAAGGAGGCGGATGAAGAGGCCCTGATGGCCCAGGCAGCCGCCAGGTGGGTTTTGTGGCACGCCTTTTCCGCCTTCTTGTCCTCCGCCTTAAGGCCTTCCAGTAGGTCGGCCGGTAGGGAGGAGTTGGAGGTGAGCGCAGCGATGGGCGGGTCGACAGTGGGCAGGGCCAGAAGGTCCTCCAGCACTGGCTCCATAGTATAAAGCTTCCTATCTACCCCACTGGGAGAGGACTGCGTGGCTGGCTGAGCCCACTGGCGCTGGATTAGGTCGAGAAACAACCCCGGGACCGGAACCAGCTCTTGCTGGGGCGCTGGGACATCAAACATGACCGCATTGGGATTAGCCGGAGTGGCATCCGCCGCCGGCGCGGTCGGTTTGGGCTTGATCCCCACCCTGGTGGCAGCCTTGACCTTGTGCAGGACAGATTTGAAAAGGCTGGGCTTGAACAGACCCGCAAAGGCGGGCGCTTCAGGGGGAAGGTCCTCGTCGTCCGAGAGACCTAGCACCTCCGGGTCAGGGTCCTCAATGGCAGAGGCCTCGCTGACCACCGAGGATTCCAGGGAAGGGTGGCGAGCACGCTTGCTTGGAGGGGGAGCTGCCTGATCGTTTTTGGGGCCCTTAGGGGCCACTGCAGTGGGACTCTTAAATTTCATGGCCTCCGTGATGCCCTTGGCAATGGCACGGGCCATCAGTTCCTGCATGCGGGGCGATAACTCCTCAGAGTCAGAATCAGGATCCAAACCCTCCTCTAGGGGGGGGTGAAGCCTCACCCTGCATATCGTCTATGCTAGCATCCCCAGGGGGAGGGGCCTGCTCACAGGCCCAAGAGGGCGCCGGGGAAGCCGGCTCTGCAAATGACCTATTCGGGGATAGGTCCTGGGACTCCACCTCCTCGGCGAGGACCATCTGGAGCTCTTCCCGGGAGGGAGGGATACTTGAGAGGGACTGTTCCCTGTCTGCCTGGCGTCTGGCCTTCTCGAATTGCTTGTAAAGGGCCCGCTGGCGCCTTTCAGCATCCTTGGCCTCAGCCACAGAAGGGGGCCTGGAACGCTGTTTCCCAGAGCTACCCCCACCACTCTTGCCCGCTCCCCCACTCCCCGATGAGGAGGAACCCTTGCTAGGGGCCTGCGATAGGCTCGGCCTAGTATCTTGGGAATCGGGGGGACTGGGCAGATCCATAGTCAATGACCACACAAGATGGAGCAAGGCTATGATAAGGCAGAAGGATAGAGATAGACTGGTTGCTGCAATGGGAAACAAAACGAAAGGATTCGTTAAAATTGCCATATGCACAGTAATTAAATCAATACGTAAAACACCATCCCATGCTTAATACCAGTCGGAGGCCCAGGGGTAGGATTGGAGCCTGCACCGAGGTGCAAGGCTCTGCAGGAGAAGCAGGGAGGAGAATGACTATCAAAAACTTGGCCTGCGCTTACTTAAGGCCTCCTCCCTGAGCCGGTATGATGACCGTTGGAATGGCACAGGAACCAGCGCCGCTCGCAAAAATAGGCAAAAAACGAAGGTGGCGATCCTAGCCCGAGAAACCCTTGCTAGGCCCTGCCACCTCCAGCGGCCTCCTGATAACGATGGCTGATGCAAAATGGCGGCCATGGCTGGGCGCGCTATTTTTGCGCCTAAAATGGCCGCCGCAACAGCGTGGGGCTAAGGGAGAGCGAGGAGCGAATGCGCCTCGAATGGCGACGATCGCCCACTCCTCCCTGCGGTCGAGGTCTTCTAGCAGGCCGGGAACGAAAAATACTTCGTTTAAAACAACAAACGGGGGGCCTGGGAACGTAGGGACCTCGCCGCTGCAGCCGCGCCGTTTTAAACGACAAGCGGCAGGCCTCCGAAGCCGTCCCACGAGGATCGGCTGAGGGGCACCCCCCACCACCTTCCAGCTTACCTCCTGGCCTTCAAAAGCAATTTAAACTGGAGAGAGTCGCAGGATTGAAGAGAGAAACGTCTCACAAGGTTGGGGAAATTGTTAGGAAATAGAATTTAAACGTAATAGAGAGTCCAAGCCAAAAAAGGATTAATTTAGCTCAGAGCTCTAACTAAATACGTCCAAACGGGCTGACTGAGGAAGAATTCTGGGGGATTGAGCACACCAGGAGGAGGTGTGGCTTAAGGAAAAATAGTTCCTCAGTCCTAAGGGCAAGCAGACTGAATTAACCCATTGCTTGGACTCTCCAAGCGGTGTACAGGAAAAGTTTAGTTTTAGCACCTATTTGGGGTTGGAGGGGGGAGAAAGATCAATAAATTTGGGGGAGGGGAGAAAAGGCATTAACTTCCAACTCACTTTGGTGCAGTAGAATAGAGTAGTAATATCAAACCACAACTTTTTACTTTTACATAATAGTTTAAACTAGCCCTTTCTATAACAATAAATTTATCTAATCAGAATCAAAGTTTCATTTTTTTCTACCTCAAGCACAAAGTCCAGAAGCGGTTTCCAGATAGAAACAAAAGTATTTGTGGTTTTTTCCTTGTTCAAAGCAGTCAAGTTAGCCATCTCTGACTCCATCAACTTTTGCGGCCATTCATCCATTGTGGGGGTCAAAATATCCTTCCATTTTTGTGCGTAGAGTAGTCTTGCAGCTGTCAACATGTATAGCCTCAAAGTTCCAATTTCCCCCCGCCCCCCAAGTCTTTTTCCATTAAGCCCAAAAGAAAGGTCTCTGGTTTTCCTTATTGAAGAAATGTGGCTTTCAGGGGGATGGAGCCAGTTAAGCAAGGAAAAGGTTTTGGGAAGCTCGTCCCAAAGATGCCACCTTGTATGTAGGGACTGACTTCCCAAAGCCTAGCAGGAGGCAGGAGAGGCTTGCAGTCTCCCAATGGCCAGCTGATCAGGGAGAAAGCTTTGAAAGCAGCTGCCATTTTCTGAAAGGAATTGTGGGAACACTGAAAATGTTGGTTGCTTCCAGTAATCATGGGGACAGACGCAAACGCTGTGGGTCCCATCAGGATGGGAAGAGGAAAAAAGAGAGCATGAGGTACTGCAGCATCCCTATCGTCAGTTATAAAGGTAAATTATAACTCGTGGGGTTGATGCAGCCATCGTAATTTTGAAACAGAGTTATATGTAGTTATGGGTGCCTCCGTAACTTTAAACATTCATTAAATGACCTGTCATATCTCTAGGACTACCTATAATTGAGCTATTAAACAGATAAGATGTAGTGTTCACAGTCAGGGAACTTCACTAAGGTAAGTTGAATGAGGAAAACTAGAATTTTTAGCTCTGGTTTGCATGCACAAGTAACAAAAAAGATATTTCTTTTTAGAACTGCGTCTTTCCTCAAAATATGTTCTTGAATGTTGACAAAAAAAAGTTTGTTAGGCTAGGTCACAAGTCTGATTCTGTTCCAGCATACTGCTTTCCTTAATGGATAAGAAAGATCATAGCGCCTGAAGGAAAGTTTCTCATACAAATAACATTAGAGTTACCAGTTCTTCTCAATACAAAGAGCTGGTATTCTTTCCACATTTTAAAAATCATTACATGTCTCCTACCTTCCTCCCTGTTTACTCTTTATCTACTTCCCATCCATTTGCCAGGGTTTCCTCTCCTCCCTCAATCTGTCAGCATTCCAACCATTAAGATATCATGAAGCTGTTATTTGGGGGACAGGAAATTACTTCACCTTATAACACTGCATTCTTTTCCAAACCAGCTGATAGCTCTTGCCTGGGCGGGGAGGAAGGCTATATCCATATAAAACGTGGGGGAAATTGACCTCACATTAAAAAGGAATGATGGTTCCTTGAAATGGAATATTTTATAGCGGCTATCATTAGATCTATTCTCTATCAGTAAGTCACATCCCATCCTTTTAAAAGTACCTAAACTAGTGATTACCATTAAATCTTGTAGCCTGGAAATTATTTATTCCTTGGATAAAATGACTTTCCTTTGTCCTGAACTGCTAATTCAACATCCAAAATGCTTTATTGCTGCTTTGGAAATGGACATGAGACAGTGTGGGGAGGGACAGAAATATGAGCAAGATGATGTTTCCCCATCTCTCCCCAATATAGCATTTAGTTTGGCTCAGTGGATCACAACTATCCTGTAAGTTTGTACTCAGAAAATACAAATTTAGTCTTGGGAGCCAGCAGCAGGAAGCAGATGCTTTTTTCATTATATGGTATTCTGTGCCATCTGAAAGTTGACTGACTTATAAAAAGTGAGACTCTGTAATCCATTCCAATCTTTACCTTCTGGTGAATTCCTCCATGTTGCCATAGACTGAATTGGAGAAGGGGAAGGAACTGAAGAACTCAGTGCCAATACTTCTTGGCAAATGCCTAATAATTAGTGGGATTTTTCATATTATCTTTCCCAATATTCATTAGTGTTAGAATAGCCAGGTACTTTAAATGCAATCTCTCCAAGGTCAAGTGCACAATTTATATTGTTAAAAGCATCTTGCCATGTTGCACAGGAGTATTTCACCTATAATCAATGCATTTTATTTATTACATTGAAGAGCTAGTCTATGTACTTCTTAATGAGACAGAACCAGAAGGCTTCATCTTATGCCTCATTTGTGACAGTATTTATTTTATTGTAACTCAGATTCAAACACAAAAGAGCTCCCATCCCGTTTACTGTGGCTGAATGCCCAGAGTTAACTTCTCCCCCTTTTTTTGCATGCTACTGTTTTAAATACTATATAAGCTGCAAACAGTCTCAGCTGGTGAAATGGAGATGCAAAGCAGTTATGAGCCTTCTTCGGCCCAGGTGGGATTTAGCAGTATCTCAAGGCTAGAATTGTTTGTGCAAGATTATTTACTGAGAATAGACATCCTGCAAGAAACCAATCTACTTTAGACCTTATTCAAGTACTGTTTGCTCAGCCATTTTCATCACCAGATCCCTTTGCCGGAACCATTTGCAATTTTAGGGTAACTTTCAAATTAATTAGTTTTACTGAATGTCTGGTAAAATGCAGCAGTAATTCACTAAAAGATGTCAATGCTGCTGCTTAAGAATCTTGGCTGTACTCCAATATATTTTGCCAGCCAAGGAAAAAGTTTGTCTAATCTTTAGAAATGAATAGGGACTCTCGGGATGCACCTCACTATGGTTTTCAAGAAATCTGCATTTTTCAAGAAATCTGTGTTTGGGGAATTTTAGAAAGCACATATGCTTAAAAACTAAAAATGACTACTGTACAGGCCAACACTTTGTTTTAAAATGTGCCAAGATTATTAAGAGGTAAAAAAGAAATAATTTAAGAATTGCAGGAGCATTTGGTTGAATAATGTTTTTAAAACCCTTAATAATTATCAATATAATTAAATATAATTTTAAAACTAAATTAATAAAGCTCGGTTTTAAAAGTCCTACTTCAAAAGAAAGATTTCTACAGGTAGTCCTCAATGTATGACCATTTTTTTATTTTAATTTTTTTATTATAAACACATACACTGACAAAAACATACACAAAACTTACAAATAACATCGGAACTACACATTCCTTCTTACAGCAGATATCTATTGGCGCATCTTTACAAACACTATTTTCCTTTCAATACATTCTAATTTTACACTTATAGTTCTATTATTTCTTACTCTTTTGCTTAACAGTCTATGTTTGGTCATTTGTATCAGTCTTTGTCATTCTTCTTCTATTATATAACTTTTTCTACTTTTGTAAATTCTACTTTTCCTACATTCTTATCACTGTTATCTACTTCTTCTATAATACAAATTACATTTCCCAAATTCTTATTTCCTATTTCTATCATCTAACCACTTACACCATTTTCCCCAAATTAAACAGTACTGTTTCCTCCTTTCCTTGGATTTTCTTGGTCAATTTATCCATCTCTGCGCATTCTAAGACCTTCCTTATTATCTCATCTTCATTCGGTACTGTGTTATTCTTCCATTTCTGTGCATATGCTATTCTGGCCGCTGTAGTAATATGTAGAATTAGATATAGAGTCTCCTTATTGTATTTTGTTATGGTTAAACCTAATAAAAATGTCTCTGGTTTCCAATCTATGTGATTCCCTGGTATAACTTCCAACCAGTTTTTGATTTTAACCCAGAATTTTTTGACCGCCTCGCATGTCTATATGTGATAGTCCCATATGATTTCTCACATTTTCAACACATTAGCGATAAGTTTGAGGATATTTTCACAAGTCTTGCGGGCGGCAGGTGCCATCTATAAAACATTTTGTACTGGTTTTCCTTGTATGCCGCAGACACGGTCAATTTCAAATTTGTTCTCCAGAATTTTTCCCACTCCCTCAACCATGATAATGCTACTGCCTGGAAATATAATTCCCAATCCGGGAGTGCCAAACCTCCCCATTCCTTGCTATCCTGTAATGGCAAGAAAAAAAGCCAAGGATTAAATTAAAACCATTACAGGGTAGCAAGGAAAAGGGAGGTTTGGCACTCCCAGATTGGTAATTATATTTCCAGGCAGTTGAGAGAGTGGATTGAATTGAAAAACAAGAATTTAGTTCTTGAAAGAATAATTTTCCTGGATTTATTGGTGCTACTTGGAATTAAAATAAAACTCTTGGGATTATATTCATTTTTATCGTAGCAATGCATCCCATGAGTGACAAATGTATGTTTTTCCAGCTCTTTAAGTCCTTTTTTATTTGTATTATTAATTTATTATAATTGTCCTTCTTAATTGAAGAGCATTTTGCCGATACCCTGATCCCTAAATATTTAACTTTCTTGACTATTTGCATTTTAGTTATAATCTCCAATTCATTATCTTGTTTTTTGTCATGTTTTTGTTATTATTTTTGTTTTGTTTTTATTGATTTTTAAACCTGCCACTTCTCCAAATTCTTCTAACTTTTTAATTAATTTAGGGCCAGATTCCAGAGGGTCTTCCAAAATAAACACTAGGTCATCGGCAAAAGCTTGAGTTTTATATTCTTCCTTTTTAATTTTTAGTCCTAATATCTCCTGATCCTGTCTGACTTTATTTAGGAGTGTTTCTAATGTTAGAATGAACGGGAGTGGAGAAAGAGGGCATCCTTGTCTTACTCCTTTCATTATCTCAATTTTTTCTGTTAGATCCCTGTTCAAGACCGAAGTTAGAAACAGCCCTTTTCCTTCCTCACATGTGGTGAGAGGATAAAATTGTTGTAGAAATATAAAATGGAGAGGAAAACATATCCTCACTTCTTCAACCTAAGAGGAGGCCCCCAACATGGCATGAAAAACAACACGAACAAACCATTTCATTACATAGAGGCAAGTCAGACAAGTGCTTCCCATCTCAGTACATAAAAATATTCAGTAATGGGCATCAGAAACCAATGGCCTTCTAGGCATTGATGAATATCAATTGCCAACTTCTTTCACTATTAGCCATGTTAACTAGGACTTGCTAGTGTGTTGTTCAGCAACATTTAGAAAGCTCCAACTTTCTCAGCATGACACACAGCATTCCATTCAAAATAAAGACCTGCACTTTTGAGATACCTATATTTTTACATTATAGTTAATGTTTCCCAACATTAAGATTAAAAGCTGCCAGGACCAGAATCAGCAAAGCAAAACAGAAACCCTGTGGGTTAAATGATTTTTAGATTAAATAGATTTTATTTTAAAGAAGATATTTTGGGGGAAACATACTTCTTATAATCTCAGTCTTAATAATGGGCTTTGTTTTGAGCATGAGGTGAAAGAACCACAAGCTCAATGCAGAATAACAGAAAATATTACCCAGAAAGTAAACTAGTTTTTCTCTCTTCCCTTTGCAGTTCATTGAAATTAACTGTGTAAAAGTATGTTTATAATGTTTCTTGTATGTCAAGAAACGATTATTACAATCTTTAGAACAAACAAGTATCTTATACCATTATTTGACATTCACTCAAGTGTCAACAAGGAACTTATCTGTGATCAAAAAAGGCGTATCTAACTACTTACAAAGTCAATGTACATCTGTGTGTAAAGTCGCTTTTATCTGACATGTCATAAGTGTGTAAACAGTTAATAATTTTAGAACTGAGGAAATTTAGTAATTAAATATTAGGCTTGTAAAATGCTTAATGTTAGTGTTCCCTTATTTCAGTTTAAACAGCTAGCTTTAGCATCACATAGGCAATATGATGGGAACACACTTACTATTATATGATAGTCAACAATCATTGATAAATGTCACCTTACTCAAATTTTCACCAATTACAGTGGTGGGTTCCGGATTCCATTCCAACCGATACGGTTGGAACGGCCCCAGCGTCACCCACATGGACGCGCACGGCAGACGCATGCTTCGTACTTGCCTGCGACGCTTCCGCAAGCCTCCGCGATGCTCCAGCTGTTCGGCAGAGCATCACGCAGGTGCCGTACGCTCCATGCATGTGCATGGAAGCCCCAAAGGCTTAAAGCATAGGTAAAGACCTCCGGCGGATGGGTGAGCTCTCCGGAGCACAGTACCAGAACGGTATCCGGTGCTCCGGGCAGGCTTCAGTACCCCCATACTGGGGCATACCGCCTGCAACCCACCACACACCAATTATCAATCCGTATATAGAAGCTCATTATTCAAAAAAACTGAATAGTTTGTGGATTATTAAAAAATATTTAAAGAGTCATTGGGAAAAATCAAACATGGCATGCAGAAAAATGTTGCCTTTCTACAATACAAGGAATCTGGCAAAAGGAAAATGGATAAATATTTTTCATGAGAATTGGCATGGTCAGGCAGTACTATTGCAGGATGACACAACTTGGGAAATTCAGCTTTTTTGCATTACAATTACTGCAACCCATTGATATTGGCTGTGCTGACAGAAGCCAAAATTCTAAACTGCAGGTTGTTTACTACAATCTCCTCTCATTGGCAGTAACTATCTATGATCTTAGACAAAGGACTTATAATTAAATTCACTGAAATTGGAACATCAGTAAACCTGAGACTCATCAGCAAGAAGAGCTAGGTATGGTGGCAGAAGCAACTCATTTTGCTAGTGCTCCAAGCCCCCTCTTAGCTACTCAGAGGCAATCAAAGTTACACAATCCCAGGACTGTGGCCCACTACTGGGCCATGGCCTATTCAGAACTGGGACACATGAGATGCAGTTGATCTATGTGTGCATGCATGTGTGCACCAGCCTGCCACTCGTGCAAGTTGTGTGCACCAACACACCCCACAAAGTTTGGGTACCACTGCTCCAGAAGATATAGCTTATCTGTACCTAGAACAGATCAAATTCAGACATGGGTATAGGATGAATACCACACTGGTGACTTTTATGGATGACCTGGGGTGGATGAGGTAGGAATGATCATTATTGTTCTAAAGGACCACTCAGCAACCTTCAGTACTATTAACCACAATATCTACTGATGTACTTGGATTGATTGGGTACTATTTTGGGATAGTTCCCTTCCTACTTGTTAATGTGAATCTAGTTGGTGTGGGAGGAACAGAGAGGTTGGAACCCTAGACAGTTCATAATTGATGCCCTAATGATCTGTTTTCCCTCCAATCCTGGTTTACATCTATATGAAATTGCTAAGAGTCATCCTCCAGTTCAAATGTGATATCATCAATATGCAAATGATGCCCAGCTATGGAATGTACTGATGCCCAGTACACTCCAAACCAAATGAGGAATGTTGTAAATCTTGTTCCTTCTTCTAGTACAATACTAGAGGCCATCACAATCTAACCAGGAAGTGTTTATTAGGGTTTTTTCAAATTATGAAGAGAAATGGGCTATAGGGCAGATGTTCTGTTTCTTTCCTTTAGTGTAGCCTGCCACAAGAGACAAGAATGGGTACAATTTCCACGGTTTGCCAGAAACGTATAAAAATTTGATTCTTCTGAAAGTCCTCTGTGACTTGATCAGTGTGGCGTTATCAATTTCAGATGATATTATTTCATTATTTATGTTGTTATTATTTTATTCATTTCAAAATTGTATATTTTCAAGAGTCCTAGTTAACTGAGGTGAAAAATAAATCATACAAATACGTTAATGAATAAATACAATTTAGGACTTGGGAATATATGGTCCAAGAAATAATCATGTCATCTAAATATTATCAGAATGATGACGCTGGCCCTGGAAACATTGCTAGATTCCCTCCTCCTCAGAGAATAAAGTAGAATCCATCTCATGACAAGCTTAGTAGAATATCCAGCTCTGGCACACATGTGCCCCAAACATCTAAATATTATGATGATATAAAATGTGGATCACCTTGGCAAATTAGATCAATCTTTGGTATCCATTTTCACTTGAGATTCAACAATAACAATTTGCATCAATTTAAAATGGTAGACTACACTTCCTCCCAAGATTAAAATAAATGCTCAAATGGCTACAGAGGTTGACCTAGTTTTATTCCTACTAAAAGTTATATTGTTTATTTTTAAAAGACATCACATTTTGGTTAGCATAGGAATCCACACCTACCTGCACTCTGTTATAACCATCCCACACAGTCTAAAAACAGCCAGTGTTTTGTTTCAAGAGCTCAACTTGGTATTGAAAGATGGCAAAATGAAAATAAAGACTGAAACAATAAATTGCCCATTCCTTCCTTGGTTTGGATGCAAGAAGTCTTATTTCTTAAAAGCTTAACATTTTTGTGGTTGCATGATGACAGTAAAAAAGAAAAAAAAACTCCTTTGGCTTTCCCACTAGATTAAGAAACACAGGGAGCAATATATAAAATATTACTTTATCAAAGGCAAAGAGGGTAATACAACTTGCTTGTATGAGTCTCTTAAACAGAAACTTATAACCCTACAACTTTTAAATGTAAGGCAAACCACAAACAATACTTAATTTGTCATATAAGTAGAACATGGAACATAATGTTGCAGTATATCTTTTCTTCAAAATGTAACATTCCACAGTTCCAGCCATTACCTTTAAGCTGGCTAATCTTCTCTCCATTCTCTTGTTTTTCAGCTGAACATCTTTACAATAATCCATGAATAAGTAGGAGAAGGATTAACATGCCAGTATCTTCATGGGTGCCCTAGAATTTTATTACCTCTTATCCTCTGAAGCCTCTCCTTTATTTGAGCTTCACTATGATGTTTTCTTCATCATCTGTACCCATGGAAATCAAATCTCATTATGACTTCAGCAATTTCCACCCTACACATCTGATGAAGTAAGCTGCACTTCACAAAATATAATGTGTTTCAATAAAATTTATTAGATGTACAAGGGATAAAAGACTCTTGGCTTTTTTTGCCACCATAGACTAATATAGGTCTCATCTTACAAGGTCAACTCCTTAAGGAATTTTTTTTCTCCCTAGTATTTCAACAAGAGGGATAACAGGTAGGTCCCAATTAGTATTTAAAAATTCAATGAATTAGTTGTATTTACGCCACTAAATTCAAAGCAATATTTCTAGGGAAAATAAGAAGATTGGTGCCGGCTTGAAACAGTCAAAGTTTTTACCCAAGTTTTATGTTTATTAGTGAAGTATAACAGCAAAAGATTGCTTAATACTTACATTTATTTTTAATTTCTATAATATTCATAATTTCTATATTATGTTGTAGTTCTTCAAAATGGGATTCTTCTTTTTTGACTTTGTTCAAATAGAACCTTCCTTTTTTCATTTTGTATACACAGTGATTAGTGTCTAAAACCCCAACAGTAACTATGCAGTGCTAGCCTCAGCTACACACAAACTCACATAATATTAACTAAAGTTTTGCTCACGTTAAATGCAATCTTTTATCAATTTATAACTTGCACTAAATCTAATATTGCTCTGTTTGAACTCATACTAATTGTAATCTACCTGTATAACTGCAAAACTTACATTTCTTTGTGCGTGTCAAAGTGTCAATAGTGTCTTTCTGGTTACAAATCTTAGGAAATAATGACATAGAGACTAGCATATATGTAAAACCATCTACAGTCTAAAATCATCTACAGTCTACAGTCACTAATTGTAGGTGGACTAAGGTTGGGTTTTTTAAAGTAGTGGGCTCCTTTGCATATTCCCAACTACAGTTTACAGATGATGAAAAAATTAACTCTCATCATACTTAAGCTAAAATGTAAAATGAGGTATAAGGAATATGTGCTTACGATTTCAGTTGCCAATAACGAGGAAAAGATACTCTGCAGGAAAGATTGAGAGAAAGGACTCAATAAAATGCAAATAGGTATGTGTAAGTTTTACTAAATCCAGCTTTCATTATTATGGATTTCTATGGAACAAAGGGAAGGGCATGAGAAAATCTAGTTAGGAAAGTGCAGCTCTAGGATTTAAATGAGATGTATCAATTATGCTGGAACTAAAAAAACATTCTTCTACTCTTTAACAATAGTAGATAGTTTTGATGTTTTTTTCCCCATAAACAACTATAAAATGTGCTTTCTGTAGGGGTGCTTTTGAAGGTGGTCTGGAAATTGCAGCTAATCCAGAATTCTATGGCCAGAGTGCTAAGCAAGGCCTGTCCCTATTGTAGCTACATTCAGGCTGCCTCTCTGACCTCAGGGAAGAGTACCTGCTCTGCTGAGCTTCCTGTTCCTGAGGCTGGTACGAGGGCTTGCGGTAGAACAGATGAAACCTTTGCTCTGCCTTCTTCACCGAGGTGGGTAGGACTTTTTTCTTATTCTTGTCTTCCACGAGGAGTGGGTCAAGGGCAGCCCCAAACAGGGAGCAACCCCCCCGTGTAGTCGGCTGATGCCAGCTGCCACTTTGACTTGTTGTCCGCTTGCCAACTCCGGAGCCAAGGAAGACGAGAGGTGACAGACACGCCATAGCCCTGGAAGTGGACTTCATGGCATTCAACGTGGCATCTGCCGAAAACTGAGCCACCGCCACTAACTTGTTTGGGTCCTGTTGCAGCTGCACATCTTCCGGGGGGATGCGCTCTTGGATCTTCTCCATCCACAAGATAGCCGTGCGATTGAAGAACGAAGCCGATGCCGCAGCCTTGATGACCCAGGCTGCAGACTGGAACATCTTCCTGAGGGTCATCTCCGCCTTTCTGCATCCACCTTAAAGTTGTCAGCCACATCCTTTGCCCCCAGAGAAGCAGGAAACACCAACGCAACCACAGATGGATCCACAGTGGGTAGCTGCAAGGTTTGGGAAAAATCTGGCTCAATGTTATAAAAACATATATCATTACTGCCAGGGTTGGGGAAAGCTGCAGGTTTCTCCCATTGTTTCTTCACCACTTCCAGGAAGAGGTGAAGAGCAG
Source organism: Natrix helvetica (assembly GCF_964273705.1). Lineage (NCBI taxonomy): Eukaryota > Metazoa > Chordata > Lepidosauria > Squamata > Natricidae > Natrix > Natrix helvetica. The sequence goes on along the minus strand of NC_138550.1, from coordinate 82,728,912 downwards.
GAATCTCCTCCTTAACAGCCTTGGGCTCAGAGAAAACCAGAGCCAGAATGGGCCTAGGCAAAGCCTGATTCCCTATTGGATCCTCATGAATACAGCTATCCTCCAGATCCATTTCCTGGTCTCCAGGGAAAGGGGTGGTGATGCGGAAACCTGTCCAAAAAACCTTCCTAGGGAATCCGGAGAACCTGGGGGGGGGAACAGGCGGAGACACCCCCCCCCCAATGTAGATCTAGAGCAAGGGGGGAAGTACTGATGTGGAGTTAATTGGTTACCCAGTAGCTGGCAAATCACACTGGGGGATAAATCAAAGTCCACATTTCTTCCTCTTAATCCTTTGCTTACAAGAAGGCACGATAGAATTAGCACGTAGACATCACATTGCATGCAGCAGAAGATTAACTAGCAGATCTATATCATGAACTGTCCACGAGCATATCACAAGGATACCATGCCTTTGTAATCCAATCAGCTTCTGCCAACAGTACAAGTTATTCAGAGCTTTTACAATAAAAGGGAGCCCCAAACAATGCTGTGGTGGCCTTCCCATCACAACCTTACTCCTGTCTGCGTCTGCTTTTCTACGTCACCAACATCTGAGCCTACCCTGCTGGGCCCTCAACTTCTCTGCTCTAGAAAAGGTCTTAGAGATGGCTTTGTGTCTCCTAAGCTCATCTCGCTGGGTGGCTCGTGAGGGACAAGAGGCAGCAGCAGCCTTTTGAGCCCTGGCAGAGGCAGTAGGGTGCTTCCTGGAAGATGGGCATTCCCCAGGGGAATGTGGGGGTGAAGGGGACCTTCCCGCCTTCTCCGCCATCCTCGCCATGCGTAGTACTCTCAGCCCTCCTCGCGAAGCCTCCTCCACGCTCCTCTCTTCGGCTGCAGCAGAGAAAAGGAGAAAAAGAGGAAAAAACCTGTTTCCAAAACTTCTAGGCAGCCTCCACTCCAATGCCGAGCACGGCGCGCTTTGGATGCTGTCCTCAAGGCTTGCCTCGGCTCCCAGCACCCACACGCAGCATGTTCACAGTTTCAAAAATAGCATTCGTGCTCTTGCAAGCGCTGCTGGTGTCTCCACGGCTCGATTGCAGCCGCCGAAGTCTTCAGCCAGGAAATTATGCCGAAGGGAGGCTGTAGGGCTGGAAATCCCAAGTCGCAAGCCTCCCAATCGCCCAGGAGTCAGGCATAGTCGCCATGTGGCTGGTGCAGTCCAAAATGGCCGCCACAAGGGTGACCGAAGCTTCCCCAACCTCCAGCAAACCGAGCAATCTCCCTGGTGGCCAATAAAAGGAATCACAGCAGATCACTTACTGGCAAGATCAGGAGCTGCTTTTCCAGGAGGCAGTAGAGGCAAGGAGGCTCCAGTAGGTGTAGTTACAGGAGAAAGGTTTTTTGCGTCTCATTTTTTGGCCGGACTGAGATGAAACTGGGAGTCAAGGGTGGAGCACAGAAGCGTAGCTTCAGCTTCATCCCAATCTTGTGGCCAATTGGGCGTGTTAATACCCTCTACTGGAGCCTCCTGTCCCTCACTCTGGAAAAAGGAAATAAAATAAATGGCACAACAGCATGATATCCACACCTCACTCAACTATACATCATTCATAACTGGGCAGGGTGGAAACCTCATGAATTAATACATTAGTGTTGAAAATGCCCTTTCTGAAAATGGCAGCATTTTCAAGAAGATATCTCACTTGATCATAACTGTCAGACAGCTTCTCAAGAGAAAAGGTCATCCAGCAATAATCAGTTCCCAAAATATGCAGGATTTTACGTAACAATATACATACCATGCCCAGAATGCAGGTAGCACAATGTGTCCAGTGATGAGCTAGTAAATGTTTAAGAACTGGCTTTGCCAGCTCCATCGCTAGTGCCCAAACTCCATTAGCCAAGGAGCAGCTGAATGGCATGAAAGGCAGAGTGGCTCAGTACTGCTTTCAAACAGCTGGCAAAATTCTAGAAAATGTAACAACTGGCTCTTGCAAGTGTGAATGTGTCCATCATCACTTGCCCCCTTTAGCACCCTGGCCATAGAATTCTGGATTAGCTGCAGTTTCCAGTCCACCTTCAAAAGCACCCATACAGAAAACACATTTAATAGCTGTTTATGGAGATTCTCAGTCATCCAGGTCATGGTAATCCCAACGGTGCTTTTTTCAAGAGGCAACTGGACTGCTTGGTTTTTCTTTGAAGACATTTTGCTTCTCCTCCAAGAAGCTTCCTCAGTTCTGACTGGAAGGTGGAAAATAGTATAAATTTCCCACCATCCAGTCAGAGATGAAGAAGCTTCTTGGATGAGAAGTTGAATGTCTTCAATGAAAAACCAGAAAGTCCAGTTGCCTCTTGAAAAAAAGCATCTTTGGGACACTTAATAGTTCCAGTTTTGACTTACTGGCTTATGAATCATAATGGCCAAGTTGTCACTACCCAGAACAGTTGGAGGTAAGAAACAATACTCCTACCTTATGGAGCATACTTGATTCATCACTGAAAATGATGGAACCAGGAGCACTGCATGACTACGCAACTGCTCCACTGGAAGGAGTTCGATTTTTATCTGGAGTATGCATTTTTTTCTTAATTCCCCGACATCAAAACTGCCTATATATCTACTTTATCAAGATTCAGTCTCAGCTTCCTGATCCTGCATATAAACATCTAACTGGCCTCTCCTAATTCAAGTGGTACAAAGAATTGTGATGCTTCATTCCAGAACTCCTGATGATCACTCCAACTGCTTCCTATGAGTTTTATTTAAGTGTGGGGCTAGAGCAGGGGTGTCCAAACTTGGCAACTTTAAGACTTGTGGACTTCAACTCCCAGAATTCCCCAGCCAAGTTTGGACACCCCTGGGCTAGAGCAAGGTCAGTGCATGGTGGCAAATGCAGCCTTCTAGAGACAATCTATAGGTAATCTGAAATATGAGCCTAATGACACAGCAAAGTCACCAATCTCAATGAAGTAAAATGTCTGCCACTTAAGAATGGAAGGGATCCCGGCCAGAGCTTCAACTTCATAGCTGCTTCACTGGCATAGTGCCCAGACAGCATGTTGGAAAGATATGGATGTGACAAAAGCTGTCTTCCCTGAACTATGGTAGTTAGAGAAAAATGGTCGCCCTGGGCCTCATGCAAAGATAAGCAGAGGCAGTATTGCATGATATATGAAAGCACTAACAAGGGAAGATTGGATAATCAGGAGACATAAAGTGCAGTTACTACTCAGTCAGATACAACCTTCTCCTTATCCCATTTGGAGAGGTACAACTAGACAGGCTCACTTATCTGTGTCTGAGCATATCTCAGAGCGTTTAATGGATGGTCTCACAAAATGGAGGGACTTGCTATTTATAAAATACCGGTAGTTGCCATGGTAGGGATAGTCACTTATAAACTCTCCTTTACCAGAAAGTAAGCTGGTGAAGTAATCCCCTGGCCTCTCCTATTCTTCCAGGAAGCCGTCTTCCTCACCATCTTTGTCTTTTTTATAGATAGATAGATAAGCACCTTTCCAAACAAAGCACTGAGTCACAGCCATTGAATATTTTTATTTTTTTAATCCATGCCTATGTGAGGCCAGAGGCAAGCTTAAAAAATTAATGATGACAGTGCTACAGATCTGTGCCCTATTTATGCTTAAAACAGAATGTTAGCTCAGTCTAAAAAAGCTCTTTTTACTGTATGATTATGTGGGAGTATAATTACCCCATATATTAGATGGATATTACTTGAATATTTTGTAACAAAGTACTTTGGTGCGGTGCTGCTGTTAGTGCTTTCCTTCAAACAATAAAATGTTTTGGAGATGTCATGTCTCTGGAGTCATCTTTGGTCACAATTAACAGTCATTCTGCTATTACTGCTTTAATAGATAGGAAGATCAGAAATAAATAAGACTAGACTCACAAAACAATCTAGAACAATGGAAGTTTTTGATGCTCTTTAAAAACCACCATACATATGACATGCAAGAAACTTCCAGCCTATATATGCCTAAACAACTGGTCAGCAGCCAAAGGTAATGGAGTGAAGGAGGAAGGGAGGGAGGGAGAGAGAGAGGTGATCCACTGCGTGATTCGCACGCAAAGATTTGCCTCAACAAGCTAGTTTCTAGGGGAGGTCGCATACAGGTTTGCATTATGGGTGTGCACATGCACATGCTTTCAGCATTCTGTGCCAAAAAGTTCAGCTATCACTGGTATAGGGTCTCCTGCTTGAACAGGGGGTTGGACTAGAAATTGTCCAAGGATCCTTCCAGCTCTATTCTGATTGATTGAAGAAAGATTGTAAAATAGGGCAACCCCACTTAACAATAGCAGATATTGAGGAAAAAAGGTAAATGATTTTTCCATAAATACTTATGTTCTACTTGGAAGAGGACATGCTTCTGTTCTAAAGTTGACTTTCCTGCTTGAGACAGGAGCTTGGCCAGAACATACTGCTGTGTGAATCATCTAGGAAGGCAAGAATGGAAATAAGAGAAATCCCATATGAGCCACAAATAAAAGAGAAAAAAGCAAGACACCAGAAGGGTTACAAAAAAAAAACCCCAAGATAAGAGCAGCCAAAAAACATCAGAGATAACTGAAGGCTACTTGCATCCATAAAGGATGCCTTGACCTAGATCACATTCTAGTGATATTGAGGCAAAAAGTTTTCCTAACTTTAGAGCACGGGGGTCAAACTCGATCGAGTCATGTGACGTATCGCAATGTATTGCCTTTGCGGAGCTGGGTTGGGTGTAGCCTGTGGATAACACATCCGGCCTGCAGGCTGCCAGTTTGACACCCCTGCTCTACAGAAAAAGAGGAATTTGCAGTAGAAAATCTTCCTCCCTTGAAGCTGCAGCAAATTCCTTCCATTTCAGACCTGAGAATAGCAACCTTGCTCCATTTGTAGTGGAAAATGTTTAAACAATACAATTCAAGGACATCAGTTGAGCAGATAACCAAATGTGGGCTTAGCAAGGGGGAGTAAGAACTTTTCTCACTAGTTGCCATTCAGGGTTTTAGCATCCGGAAGTCAGCTGGACAGAATGTTAAAGAACAGCACCTAAGGTTTTCAGCTAGTATAATAGAAATGGGGATAGCAACGCCCAGGAAGGTTCTCTTGACTGTCACAAGAGTGGCATCAGTGAGGAAAATGAGAACAACCTGGCTCTCCCCCGTACTCCAAGCTGGGGTTTCCCAGCCATAGTTACTTCCACAGCTGGAAAACACAGAAGACACAGCTGTTCCTCAAAGGAAGTGAGGTGTAATTCCAGGAAATGTTTATTTTTCTGGTGTCTGGTATAATGGGAGGGTTAAAGTTACTTTCCCAAAGGAGGTTTTACAAAAGAGCACAAATAATATTTCAGTATGTGATGACTCTCAAGGGAGAAGACAAAAAAAAAACACCAAACTTAATTCTACTGTATTTTTTGTTACTATATTTTTACTTTCACCAATGAAGAGACCTCAGATAAAATTATTATTACCTTCTAAAGTGCCAAATGGTGGATCAACCCTGATATAAGCAAAGAATATGGCTTCAAATTTTTTAAAAGAGATTCAGTATATATCTGGCCAATAGGAAATAAATTATCAGCAGAGAGAGCTATTGGTCGATATAACCGCTAGCAGGAAGTGGAGAATAACATATCATCCGTAGGTTACATTTTACCATCTTCAATACTGGAACAAACCTTTCCCACCTGAACACTTTCAGTTTTCATCTAGATTTCTGGTAATGCCAAAAGAGTTGAATGCTATAAAACATGGTCTGATTATGTCCTAATTGGGAAATTCATATTTCTTTCAATCACTGCATTCCATTGTTTAGGGAAGGCCCAGGGTCACTTGTGGTGTCCCAAATCTCTGTATCAGTCTCCACCTTACAATCTAGCTGTATCAGGACAGAATTGTGAGAGAAGTATTACTGATATCACATTATTTGCGGGCTTTCCTTTAGCTGCCCCAAGTTAAAAGGAAGCGTTCTCAACTTAGAAGAAGTTGTAAAAAAGAAAAAATGCAGCCATCTTGTAATTTATTGCACTGGTTTTTAGAACAACCACAGCCATCTATGGGTATGATAATGGTGAGGGATAAAGCCACCAAAACAAGATTTTCAATTACCTTACTGAGAAAAAATAGTTTATTAACTGTATGATAAGCTATACTGTACTAAAAAATACTGTGTACTTCATTCTGCCAAATACCCTGTGGAAAGATTTGGGGAAAGATAATGTGAAGGGTTTTGTACAATCTTGAGGAACAACAACTTGACTCCTCTCAACGTTTGTTTCCGGCCATGTACAGTATGTGAGCCCACTCAGTGTGGTTTGTAAATCAAAATGTATAGCCCAACATACTGCATTAATCCAACTAATCACAGTTAACCAAGCCACCCATAGTTAAGCCATGTTTGGACCCAGCCAATACATCCAGCTTGTTCTCCATGACAGCCTAGAAGTAATATTTGAGGAAAATTTCCAGGGGGAATAAGCAATCTTATTTATCGAGTTTTGATGCCAGTAATTGTTGATGATAGCTGTTATTTTACAAAGAGAAAGAGATGTTAACTAAATTACTGGGACCCCCTTTTGTGCCACAGTGGAAAGTCAAGCTGTCCAATTGATAAAGCTTTAGAACAGGGCTGTCAAACTCCTGGCCCGCAAGCCGAATGCGTCATGCACTGGCTACGCCCACGCCCAGTTAAATGAAGGGGGGGGAAGTCCTGATACATCATGTGACACCACCCTGATGACATGAGTTTGACGCCCCTGCTTTAGAAAGTAAATTGCAAAGCTATCTCATGGGTAGTGGGTCATGTAAAACAATCAAGTTGTTGGAGATCCAAATCAATGCCACGGATTCTTTGGCACATATGACCATAAGCAGGAAGTAGAATATTGATGAAAAGTTAAGGATTTACTCGTGTCCTTTTTTTAATCATTTCATCTGTTCTTTGTCAAAGAGATTGTTCACTCCTACTTTTCTTTCCTGACACATATGTATAGAGAGCACATGTATCTTGATTCTTCTCCTGGTAGGATACAGCTGGTTAGGTGCTAGGCTTTGCCAGTAATGTACTAGCTGTGGTTAAATGTCCTTTCTCTTACAGCTATAGATTGTCTGCTCCATTAACAATTGTTTAGGTCAGAGTCCTGCTTTCAGGAATACTCAAAAGTGCAGACAGAAAGCTTTAACCTACAGCCTGCAGTCAGGATGATTCTGATATTTTGTGACTCAAATCTATTCCTCTTTCATAATAAAATCAATTTAATAAGGAGACATGTATGAAGGGAGAAAGATAATTTCCTGTGGCAAGTTACCATAGAATGAGTAACTACATAGAAGTATTTTGTGTATACGGGTAGACCTTGTCTTACAACACTTCATTTAATGACTGTTCAAAGTTACAATGGCACTGAAAAAATGACTTATGACCATTTTCCACCCAACTGTTGCAGCATCCCCATGGTCACCTGATTAAAATTCAAATGCTTGGCAATGGATTCATATTTATGACAGTTGCACTATCCTAGAATGATGTGATCCCATTTTGCTACTTTCTAGCAAGCAAAGTCAATGGGGAAGTTAGACTCACTTAACAGCTGTGCCACTAATTTATCAACTGCAGTGATTCACTTAACAACTGTTGCAAGAAAGGTCACAAAATTGGACAAAATTCACTTAACACCTGTCTTGCTTAACAACAGAAATTTTTGGCTCCGTTGTAGTCGCAAGTCGAGGGCTACCTGTATTACAATGACTAAATGAAGTGGCTGACTTTAACATAATTTTTTCTGATAATTATTTATGCCATGCCATAATTTATTTCTAACCCAATACTTATTAGATGCACTGAACTATGATATCATTATTCCATTGTGGTCACTACACTTCTACACTAAAAGGAGTCTATATAAGGCAGACACAATACTACACATCTAAATGCAGGCTCGGGGAAAAAAAATGTAAGTGGAATGAAATTGCATTTAAACAGAACAGCTGGAGCACATTAAACCCTGCCTCTCTCCTGCTTTGTCCCTGGGGTTGAAAAACTTGCCATTGAGTCAGGAAGCAGTTCTGTGCTATACCGTACAATACAGAATCTTGAAATATCAGAAACAAACTACAAAAGATGACATAGAATGCATGTGGTACTTGCTCAAAACTCCAGAGCACAGATTGGTTTTTACTGGCTCTTCAATGTCTGCCATCATAACATGATTAATGCAAAAGTTCCGATGTTTATTTCATACTACGAGGCAGGCACAAACCCTATGTTAGAACACATGAGCATCCAGAACTAGCCTTGGAAATCTGCAAAGGTGAAGGCAGCTTTTAAGCTTACAAATGATGTCAAATTATCCTCCATTATTGTGTCATTTTGCACACATGGCCTCATCTTTTATATAGCATATTAGGTCAAAACAATGTGATTTTAACCTAATTTTATATGTTCATCTTCCTTTCTGCTAAATGTATCGATAGGTTTTTAAAAAAAAAAACACATCAAGGTTAAATAAGCATTGGCCTTTTTAAAATGAAGCTAAATGCCATGGTTGTATGTAACAATAAATCTCAAACTAGCCAATAAGGGAATGATGCCCTGCTGTGAGAAAGGCAACTACGTACAGATCCAGTATGATGTCATGGGAAATGTGTTGTCTTCTAGGTGTCTGTATCCAGAATGTAACAGAGAGGTTATTGACACTGTTCAAAGCCATTTCTTTCCTTTATGCGTAGAAATCATAGACCAGAAGAAAGCATGACAAAAACCAGTGAGGTTTTAAGCAGGACGAAACTTGGAAGAGAGGTATTGTTTTTTAACAATACTTCCAGACAAAAGCCATGACAAAATCTTGAAATTCAATAACTACCATATTTTTCGGACTATAAGGCGCACCTAAATTTACAGAAGGAAAACAAGAAAAAATAGTTTTTGGCCTCCGAGTGTTGCATTTTTGCCTTCCCCTGCCCCCAGAAGCACTCTGCAGTCCTCCATACGGTCCGTTTTTGCCAAAAATAGGCCCGTTTTTGGCCTGCATAGTGCTTCTGGGGGCCAGGGAGGATGAAAACACAATGCGCAGAGGGCTTGAAAGCCCCCAAACAGTCCCATTTTTGGCAAAAACGGGACATGCAGAGGAGTGACGTGCAGTCAGGTGAGGCAAGTGAGGCACAGCCTCACCACTCTCATCATGAAAAAAAAAAGTAAAAAGAAAAAGCTGAGCTAGTTACTGCCTCACCGTGGATGACTCTGTTTAACTGTTAAAAAAGCTGGAAAAGGTACGTGTGGGTTGGAGGGAGGGGGAGGAATTCAAACTTCATCCTCCTGGTGCTGTGCAGGGCTTTGGGCAAAGGCTGGAGGGAAGGACCCTGGCTCGCTTGTGCTCTCCCTCCCCAAGAGTAGTTTGATTGCAGGCAGAGCCACGTTGTGGGGCCGGTGTGTGTGCTACAGCATGGCTCTTTGCCTGGCTTCCTGCCTCCTCCTGTGGTCTCCTCACTGGTGCTCTCCCTCCCCAAGTGTAGTGACTTCCTCCCCAGGCCCCCATTCATTTCTCTCTCACACACACACAGCTGGATAAAACTATATAAAAATCTAGCCCAGCTTCACTGATTACAAGTTTGAAAAGGCAACGTGGCTCCGCCTGCAATCAAACTACACTTGGGGAGGGAGAGCACAAGCGAGCACTGAGGAGACCACAGGAGGAGGCAGGAAGCCAGGCAAAGAGCCATGCTGTAGTACACACACTTCCCCCCAGCCTCTTTCTTTTGGAAGGCTCGGATCGGCTCCCCTCCGGCTTCTCTGCCTCTCCTCTCACCCCAGCCTGCCAGCAGGAGGTGGTAGGTGGGCTTTATTGTGTTCCAGGCATTTCCCACCCAGACAGCAGGCTGCATTTGCAATGGTGGAGGTGTTTGGGAAATACAGCAGGGGAATGGGGGGGGGGGATGGCAGAGGAGCTGCTTTCAAGCCACTGGAAAAGATATCCAATCCAACTTTTGTGTGTGGGGGGTTTGTTTGAGAGTGAGTGAGAGAGGGAAGGGGTAGGAGAGATAGTCCAATCCAACTTCTGTGTGTGTGTGTGTGTCTGTGTGTGTGTGTGTTTGAGAGAGGGGGAGGAAGGGAGAGAGGGAGGAAGGAGGGGAAGGAGAAGAAAAAGAAAAAGAAAGAAGGAGCAAAGGAGAAAAACAAATGCTGTCGCTTTAAATTGGAACTGAGCATGCCTGGCTGTGGAATTCTGGGAGTTGAAGTCCACAAGTCTAAAAATATTTGAAATCCAGCACTGTGTCAGTGCCTCACCAGTCATAAACCTCACGGCACGTCACTGATGCAGTGCACCCGGAGAGTCCTTTTGGGGCCCAGGGAGGGTGAAAACGCAACACCCAGAGAGTTTGAGAGGCCCAAAATGCCCGCATTCTATCTATAAGACATACCTAATTTTTCACTCACTTTTAGGTGGAAAAAAGGTGTGTCTTATACTCTGAAAAATACGATAGTTACATAAGTACTACTATCCAGATGGATTTGGATTCTGGGATGAACTATATTGCCTCATGAAGATCTCCTGGGAAGAGATGGGCTACAACTTAGATAAGGAAAGAAATAAAGGCAAGTGCCAATCTCATCAGGAGGGCATTAAACTAAAAGAAATGGGGAAGGGTGGTAAAAACCCATATCCAAATTTGTAGCCAAGGATTAGAAAGCAGAACATAATGGGAGAAAAAGGCCATGTGGGCTCAAGAGTTTGTAGAGAGCTACAGTCTAACAGAAAATCCAGTTAGTGGTACTATTCAAAACCTTAGATATTTCTAGACCAATACAAGGAGTATGGGGAATAAAACTCAAATAAAGAGGTATGATATGATAGGTATCACCAAGATTTGGTGGGATAATACTCAGCATTGTAAATATAAATTTAACAATCAGAACACAGAAATTCCATTGAAAGTGTCCAAGTATGAATATAATGAGAAAAAAGCAATATGAACTTAGGAGTTTATAACAGACTGCCTGGGTATATGGATGGACATGGATGAAAGCGCATGCAATTAGCCTGGAATCTAACTATGCCAAGATTCAGAGGTGCAACAAATACTTGCTGATTTCATTTGTCAGAAGAAAGAACAAGAGGGACTGCAATTGGGGACCTAATCCTCACCAACAGAAATTAATTGGTTGAAGTAATAAAAGTACCCTGTAGGAATCTGATTCTTTTGAATTTGTGACACGCAGAGGAAGAGTCAGTGAGAAGACTCACAGTTTTATACCAGATTTCAAGAGTTTATTCTAATTACAGGTAATCCTAGACATAGGACCGCAATTGAGTCCAAACTTTCTGTTGTTAAGTGAGACATTTGTTAAGTGAGTTTTGTCACTAAAGGTGATCACATGACTTCAGGACTTAGCAATGGTCATATATATGAACCAGTTGCCAAGCATCTGAATTTTGATCAGATGATCACGGGGATGCTAGAAAGGTCATAACTATGAAAAACGGTAATAAACTACATTTTTCAATGCCATTGTAACTTTAAATGGTCAATAAAAAAAACTACTGTAAGTTGAGGACTACCTGTAATTTTAAGGTAGCTTGGATCCAATGGCATGAAATCTTGAAGGAGAAAAAGGTCCAGGATAAAATGGTAATCTTAAGAAACAAATTCCCACAAAAATAAAAAAATGGGGGAAACTAGAGGGCAATGAGCATCCACGCTGAGCTCTCTAAAGGGTTAAAGAGAAAAAAAAGGTTATGCATGGAAATGGAAGGAGAAACACATACCCAAAGAAAAAGTCAAGACAGTCTCCAGAAATGGTAGGAACTATTAGAAAGGCTCCAGGTCAGAATGTGCTGAGGCCTGTGACAGCTATTAGAAACAACAAAGGGTTCTGTTAGAAGCCAAAAGGGGTGTGAGGAGAAAGTAGTGAATTGGATATGAGCCATAGTGAGAAAACAAAAAATGTCTTGGCTTTTATTTTGCCACTGTCTTCTTGCAGAAAGATTGGTCATTGTTATGTCACTGGGGTAAAGAGGGATTTGCAGCTGAAGATATAGTGGATAAGTAAAAGGCAAGACAAAACTTAGCCAATTTGAATAGATTCAGATCTTTAATGTCACATCAACTACATTCTACCATTCTTGGTCTTCTTTGAGAATTCCTGGAGGACTGGTGAAGGAAGGAGGAGGATCCAGGAAACTACAAACCTGTCAATTTAATGTCTATATTAGGCAATTTTCTTGAACTGATTAGTAAATAGAATGCTTGTGAGCAGTTGGATAGACATGCTCCAATTAACAGATGCCAGGATGAATTTGTTGCAGATTATATCTTTTTCTCAGATGCAATTGTAATAGATCAGAGGAATGCCAAAGAATCAGCTTACCAGGACCTTAGCAAACCCTTCACCTTAATAAAATGATAAAATATGGACTAGATCACTGGTCCCCTCTTAGGAACTGAACTGCACAATTGACGGGTGAATGAGAGAAGCAAACTGCGGGATCTAGGTTGCGCATGAAGCCACCACCATCACCCCAGCCAGGGGAAAATTGTCTTCCACAAAACCGGTCCCTGGTGCCAGAAAGGTTGAGGACTAGATGAAGCTACTGCTAGGTGGATTCACATTTGACTGAATGCCTGTACTCAGAGAATGCTAATGAATAGCTCCAGCTTCAGGGAAAATACTGAATGGCATGGCATAGGGCTTTGTCCTAGATCCAATGTGTTTAAAAAGTTTACCAATGTCTTGAGTAGATGAAGCTACTGCTAGGTGGATTCACATTTGACTGAATGCCTGTACTCAGAGAATGCTAATGAATAGCTCCAGCTTCAGGGAAAATACTGAATGGCATGGCATAGGGCTTTGTCCTAGATCCAATGTGTTTAAAAAGTTTACCAATGTCTTGACTGAGGGAACTGAGACAATGCTTATAAAGTTTGCAAATTACACAAAACTGTGAGGGGTGGCTAATATTTTAGATCAGTGGTTCTCAACCTGTGGGTCAGGACCCCTTTGGGGGTTGAACGACCCTTTCACAGGGGTCGCCTAAGACCATCGGGAAAAACATATTTTCGATGGTCTTAGGAACAGAGACACCAATGTTATGGTTGGGGGTCACCACAACATGAGGAATTGTATTAAAGGGCCGGGGCATTGGGAAGGTTGAGAGCCACAGTTTTAGATGAAAGAGAAGAATTAAAAAAAGCCTAGGCAGACTTGAGCAATGGGCTGAATGAATAGGATGGGCTTCAGTTTGGTCATACCATGGTTTCTGATGCGGGGTTTTTAAATCTTCAATTAGAGACCAACAGTTTTCTTTATCTGGGTTGAATTAATTAATACTAATGTTTTCCTTCACAGAATTCCATCATACAGTTCTGATCTGCACTTCCTGATAAATGGGTGGGACAAATTGAGTTGTCAGTGCTCTGTTGACAATTTTGGTTAGTGAAGTTAGCAAACTAATGACTGCTGGAGGAGACTCTCAGTATGAATGTGCCAGAAGGATTCATCTTTAGAATATATGATAAATTCTATATGACTCTCGATTAAGAGAGGAAAGAAAAGGATATGCAACAGATACCCCATACTACTCACAAAACTCTTCTGTGACACCAGAGACATGCCTCTGCACAGCATTATCAAGTGAGCAGTGATGGTGTTCTTGTGTACTTTCAACCTACTGATATATTATTTATTCAGCCTATGGTGTACAGGGCCTGGGAAGCTACCATACTATGCACTAATACACAGGGTAGTCTTCAGTTTACAACCAAAATTGAGCCCCAAAGCTATGTTGCTAAGTGAGAAATTTGTCAAGTGAGTTTTGCCTCATTTTACGACTTCTCTTGCCACCTCACTTAACTGAATCACAGCAGTTGTTCAATTAGTAACAAGGCAGTTAAGTGAACCTGGTTTCTCCATTGACTTTGCTTGTCAGAAGGTCGCAAAAGGTGATCGCATGACACACACACACCCCAGGAGATTGCAACCCACACAAATGTGAGTCAGTTGTCAAGCATCGGAATGTAAATCGCCTGACCAAGGGGATGCTGCAACAGTCGTAAGTGTGAAAAATGGTCATAAGTCACTGTTTGCAGTGCCATTGCAGCTTTGAGCTGTCATTAGGAGACCTGTTGTAAGTCGAAGACTACCTGTATACAATTCTTGTTTCTTATTCAGCCTAAACAGCTCCTCGGCTCAAACTTTAACAAGACGGGGGGAGGGGGAGCCCTTTGTCCCATTCCGTCCCTCTCCGAAGCAAGGAGTGCCAAACCCCAATAAGTTGTACTGCAAATATTTCGGAGAATTCAACTTCGGTCCGTTGCAGCAACTTCTGAGCGACGACCAACGGCAGATGCGCCAACCGACTAAGAAAGGAAACCGCAAACCCTGCCTTGAACTTTACAAGCTGCCGTCCCGGATCGCGGCGTTGCAAGAGAGGGGCGACCTCCTCTCCCTCGCTGCTCCTAGCGGAGCGTCTGCAAAGGCTCCCAGCCTCTTAGAAGCGGCTGGAGTTGCGCCCGGCTGCCCGTCCCAAGCAGGCGGCCGCACGCGCTACTATCGCTCCCCGGTGACATCCAATGACTCCTCGGTCTCCACGCCTCGGCGCAGCGGGACTTACCGTCACTGCCGTACTGCTTGCCATTGTTTGCGCCCATCCTGGAGGCTTCATGCTCTCGTCGTCCTCCTTCTCCCAATAGCCACCATGTCGAAGCCAAAAGGTTTGGGGCTGGGCAGAAAGGCAGAAAGAAACAAAGGGAGTGGGAAAAGACCCCCTCCGAAAAAAAGACCCCTAGTGGGAATGGGTGGGTGGGGGCTCCTGTATCCTCCGAGATGCTCCCTTTCCTCTTAGTTTCCCCCTCCTTGCAAAGGACAGCGGAGCAAGCTTGACAAGCCGAAGCAACCGAGTCTCCCCAAAGGACGAGGAAAGCAAACAAGGGACGGTAGCTGGGGTGATAATCCACGGGGAGGCTGCGGCAGTCCAAGGCGGGAAGGAATAGAAGGCGAGGCGCGCTAGTTTCTGCAAAAAGCTGGCGGAGGAATGGCAGCGGTCTCCACCAAGCGCTCCAACTTCGTCGCGGTTCTCTTTCTTCCCACCTCCCCCTGGTGGTCGAATTCTCGTCTGAAAGTTACCGGATTTGTTCTTCTCTCCTACCTACCCACCCACCCCGCGCTCGAGTCCTGCGCCTCGGACTTTTTGTCAGCGGGAGGCGCCTCCTCCCTGTGTCAATCAGTACTTAAAGCGGAGCGCGAGCGGCCGGACGCGCGCACGAGAGAGAGAAAGCGCGAGAAGACAAAAGCTGCTGCGATTAGAGACAAAGGATGCAGTCTTCCGAGTATCCGTTGAATAGCGAAGTGATCCATTCCAAGGGATGTTTCCAATCTCACTCTCCCCCTGTACCTCTCTCCCTCCCTCTCCCTCCCTCCCTCCCACTCTCTTCCCCTCCCTCCATCTCTCTGTCTCTGTCTCTCTCCTCCCTCCCTCTCCCTCCCTGTCTTCATCTCTCTCTCCCCCCCTCCCCCTTTCTTTCCCTTTCTCCCACCCTCTTCCTCTCTGTTTCCCTCCCTCCCCTCTCCCCCTGCCCCTCCCTCTCTCCTCCTCTCTCCCTCTCCCTCCCTCCCTCTCTCTGTCTCTCCCCCCTCCCTCTTTCGTTCTCTGGCCTGAGTGAGGTTTTTCAAGGAGGCTCAATAGCATTTATGAAGACTTAGCTGAACAGTTTGGTGAATTGATCCATGCGCTTTTCTAAATGCAGCCCTCCTAAACTGGAAACCATGCACTCTAAGTCTAGTCCAAAAGATTCTGCATAGGGTACTCTAGGGTACTCTTTTCAACACTGCTGCAGGTCCTTGAAATTGTCTGACATGTAGATTTGACACTGTCTCCCCCTCCCTCTCAAGAAGAGTTGAAACAGCTTTCAGAAAAGAGTAGGGTTTTGCAAGTCCTGTGAATGCTGTTCCCTATATTTTCCTCTGCAACCAATATTGCTGCTTCAGGCAGTGGTGGCCAAGGTCAAGGTGGGGCTATAGGAAGGACCTTCTGAAGCTGCAATTTGATTGGTAGGAAGTGGCTTGGCTTCTCAGGTGGAACCTTGTTGATATTTTGCTGATCAACAGCTCACCTGTATGGTATTTAGTTACTGTGTTGCTAAATATGATGTGAACGGCCTTGGTGGTGGCTGAAGGGGTTGCACTTTGGTTTGATGCCCTTGGAATCCAAAAGCCAGAGGAGAGATCCCCAGGCTGTAACCCCCCTCATCTGATTTGCCAAATATTTTCAGTAAGGGTAGTTATGCATGTAGCTTTTCCTGATTGCAAATATGTATCTTCTAATTTCATGGTAACAGTTGTCAGTCCTTCAACATGCAATGACATGGCCACTGTGTTGATGCAAATATCCCCATTATAGGTCCATAGCAATCACTAAATTACACATCACTTTTTCTAGACTGGGACTGGATGTTCATTGTATCTTTCATGCAAGGTATTTTGTGTCTTCTCCAGATGTGAACTTCCAAGACATTTTTGATAATAGAAAAAGCAGCAAAGCAGGGGAGATACCTAGTAAGTAGCCTTCTCTTGAGAAGGAAGCAAGTGGCAATGTTACAATGTCCCCCGCCTGTACAGTTTCTGTGGATATAAAAAGTCTATACATCTCAGTTTAAAAAGCCAGTTTTTTGAGATATAAACAAATCAGACCAAGAGAGAATTCCAACTTTAATATAACATATAAGCTATACAATTCAATTGAAAAGCAAGCAAATATTTTAGAGGGGAAAATAATTTAAAAAATTAGGATAATATGGCCACATAAGTGTGAAATCTTATAAATAGGGATGTGACTGTGTTCAGAATTAATAAACCATATTCAAACTCGTACATAGTAGTTAGCAAACAGATGTCATCAATTAAAGTGATTCTGATCAAGCTCATACAGCTTTCAGCTTGTTCTAGTAGGATTTTCCTGACATTTATTCAGTTGCCTGAATTTCACCTTTCAACACAACAATGACCCAAAGCATATCTCCAAATCAACAGAAAAATGGCTTCTCCAGAATAATATTAAAGTTGGAGTGACCCAGCCAGAGCCTGGAGCAGAATCCAATTGAAAATCTGTAGGGTGTCCTGAAGAGGGCTGTGCACAGCAGATGCCCTTGCAATCTGACAGATTGGGAGCACTTTTGCAAGGGAGAGTCGGCAAAGGTTGCTAAGGCAAGATGTGCCATGCTGATAGGCTCCTACCCCAAACAATTCAATGCTATCATAAAATCAAAAGGTGCTTCAACAAAGTATTAGTTTAAGGGTGTACATCTTTATACAGCCCCATTATTCTAGTTTTTTATTGTTATTTCCCCCAAAATTTCAGTTTGTTTTTCAATTGAATTGTACAACCTATAGCCGTGATGGCGAACGTATGGCATGCGTGCCACAGGTGCTATGCTGAGCCATATTTGCTGGCACACCATCCCTAGCTCTGGTGTGCGTGCACCCGCTGGCCAGCTAATTTTCAGCCTTCCGGAGAGCCAGGCAAGGCCATTTCCTCCCTCCCCAGGTTTCAGAAAAGCCTCCGGAGCCTGGGGAGGGCAAAAAACAGGCTCAACGGGCCAACTGGAAGTTCGGAAACAATCCGTTTCCACCTTCCGGAAAGCAGCCAGGAGGCCGGGGGAGACCGTTTTCACCCTCCCCAGGCTTCAGGAAAGCCAGCGGAGCCTGGGGAGGGCGAAAACTCTCCCCCTCCCATGAGTCACACATGCATGCGCAGGTGGGTGAGGCACATTCCATTGTGGGTCTGGGTGTGCACGCACAATTTTGGCACACCTTTACAAAACGGTTTAGACATCACTGGCCTATAGGCTATATTAAAGGTGGGGGAAAAATCTGAATTCATTTATTTTGGTCTATCTTTTTTACATCCTCAAAACCTGGCATTTTAAGAGTTTTGTACAGACTTTCTATATCTACTATAGGAACAATTGGTCCACATGGAAAACAACTCTATGTCACCCTTCTGGTGAACACAATCCTTATCAAGGTTTGGCAACAGGAGTTGCTGGAACATCCTTTTGTAATCTGTCCAGATTCTGATTTCTGTTTGGATACATCCGGCATGCAGACCTTCCACTTTTGGGCTGTTGAAGCAGTGGGCACCATGTTTACAATACTATCTAGCTATCTAAAAGGTGCATTGTACAAATTTCCTGTTATTTTTCTGTAGGTGGTCTCTCGGGCAGTTCATAACAACTAGACAGAGGTTCAACAACTTCTACAGACAAGTTCCACAGTTGTCCAGAGGCATGCTAAGACTTCTTGAAATATAGATACAGTGGCAGACTTCCTATACACAAGGATATACATACATACATACATACATCATACATACATACATACATACATACATACATACATACATACATATATATATATATATATATATATATATATATATATATATATATATGCTAGGTTTAGAGGAGGAATTGTGTTGGCTGCAATTTCCTTCTGCCCACTACCGAATGATGTACCATTTCAGTCTCTGGGGGAGTGTGAACACGTTTGGACTGTGGTTCCACCACTGAAATGCATGAGTACCTTGTTCTTATGTGCTGCTCTTTGTGTTAAAGTGCTTCAAGCACGGCAAGAATATCCTGCTGCAGGATTATGTCAGTAGATGCTTTCTCCAGGGGTCATGGTCTAGGAAGACTTTCCTTGTGTCTCATTGTGGTTGCTCTCATAGATATATTGCTATTCCTTCCTCCTTAAGAAGTGTTGCTTGCGACTTCCCTCTGATGTCATTAAGTGCTTCTTATGCAGATGAAACACATAAGACCCACCCTGTACCAGATGAAGTGATTAGAAGCCTCCCATCCTAATTTCTCTTCTGTGTCACTGCTCTTTCCTTCTTAAGGACTGCTGCTTGCTGCTCATTGTTCCTCTTCTCCATCACCAGCTCCAAGCAGGATGAACTGGAATGTTCTTTTGACATTGGCTATGGATAAATGAGTCATTTCTATTACTACAGATACAGTAGTAATATTATATAGTATGTTCATATGTTGTTGTTTCTCTGATGGTGTTTCTGTAGGTCAAAAATGGTATTTGTCCCTTTTTTACACTCGTATCCATTTCCAGTAGCTACAGTTCACCCTCAATTCTAATTTCAATTCTCATTCTCTCTCTCTCTCTCTCTCTCCCTCCCTCCCTCCCTCCCTCCCTCCCCCCCCTCTCTCTCTCTCTGTCACACACACACACACACACACATGTAGAGGAATAGAATAGCTCTGTGCTGGGCATGCGGAATTATTTGTCCCTTTTTCAATTAGAGAAGGGGACCAAGATAAAGTTATCAAGGAGACTCTTCATAAAGAAAAAATGAGAAGGGGCTAAGTACACCTGCAGTTTTTATGATTTGGGAACCCATTGACAATAAATGAGGCTAATGAGGCTTTAAGAAATGAGAAAGAATCTAACTTCCTTGGTTGTGACTACTGTTAGGACATGGATTCCATGTATGTGGAACAGCAGAATGATATTGGGACACTAGGCAGTCCGAAGGCAAAATACTAGCCTTCAGTTCAGATATCCTATGTAGTAACAACTATAGCTGATAAAGACCATTATTTATTAACTGGTCTACAACAATTTATGGGACCCACCATCGGTACTGCCTTCTTCAGTCCATCACAGTGGGCAGCAGAGCAAGTAAGGGTGGTGGCCAATTCACTAGAGAAACAGTATTTTGCTGTCCACAGTATTAATCAAATAGCCTTTCGTTGACTATGCCAAGTGTACTCAGAGTCTATTTGGCATTGTTTGACTTCCTGTCCAACATTACAATCTGTACTTTTCTGCTGTTCTTTCCTGTTTGGGAAGGAGCATTATGTTTAGAATTAAGGCTGAGGCTAGCTACAGCCACAGGGAACATTCTACAAGGCTGCATAAGTTTTATCCATGGTACTCAGCTGTTGTCCAAGACTATCTTTTGCCTCTTCTGTGCAACAGACTGCATGTGTCCTTCACCAATGAAGACACAACTTCTCATAAAAAACTCTTCTTGGTGAGTGAGTAGCACACATGGCAGTATGATCCACATACCAAGTATATTTAGTGCCTTTCCCATGGGTGGGAAAGGGAAGTTGATTGGCTTTCCATATTTTAAGGAATTTCTGCCTTTAAGATCTTGCTGGTAGGTGATTTACTACTGCAATAGCTAGAACATAACTTTATTACCTGAGGTTCCACCAAATTGAGAAAGACAGAGATAAGTTTAGAATTAAAGAAGCAAGCTTGTTTGTTGGGAGGAATATTATGAATTTGTTTTGTCATAGCAGTTATGGGATAGATGCACATGACAGGAGAAAGACATTAAATTAGGCACTAGGAGATAATAGATATGGCTGTGACAGGGCAAAACATCTGTGCTGTCCAACTCTGTCACTGGTAGTGAATGCAAGTGCAGGATGGGGACATTGTTTTCCTATTTCTGTGACAGAAGGTGTTTGAATTATGACATTATGAGCTGTGGTGGCGCAGTGTTTAGACTGCAGTACTGCAGGCTACTTCTGCTGGCTGCCAGCTGCTTGCAATTCGGCAGTTCGAGTCTCACCAGCTGAAGGTTGACTCAGCCTTCCATCCTTCCAAGGTCAGTAAAATGAGGATCTAGATTGACTTCCGGTTCCGGCTGCTGACCCGACGGGCAGGCTCTGCTTGCCCCGCGCTCTTCTGGTGGGCCCCCCACCGCTTGGGGGGCACAGGATGCCCCGTAGAGGCTCCTGCCGAAGGGGCGGCGTAGCGGGGGATCCCCTGAGTCGGCGGCAGCCAGGGGACCCCCGCATCGCCCTAGGCACCGGGAGGCATGATGGGGAGGCACGGCGGCATCTTCGGGAGGAGGCAGCTGGAAGAACGCGCGATTTGAAGGACACGGTTGCTGTGTGGTGAGGCGGAAACTCCCCCCCCCACCGTTCCCTTGCTTGTTCATAAGAAAAGGAAAGAAAAAACTGCCAGCTGTTTTTAAAGTCGTTTTCAACTTGGCTGGAGAGGCGTGACTGGAGGGAGGGGGATTTCCCCCCCCTTGGACAGGCAGCTTTAAAACCTTTTGCTCTCGGCCCTAGAGGAGGAGGAAGGGAGAGAGCCAACTAATGATTTCACGCCCATAACAAAGGCGGATTTTGGATTTTAACTTTATAAATGAGGTGATGATCTGAAAACTTTGGAAACTTTGGAAACTTTTTGTTATGCCTCTAAACCCCGAAGCTGGCAGGGCAAGATGGCACACTTCCGTTGTCTTTATAAACATTGAAAATTGACTCCACCTATAGAAGTTCAGGCTTCCTGTCTTTGTCCTCTGTGACACTCAGACAAATCTCCAGTTGAATTGCATCTCCCTGGAACAAAGGACTTTTTTACTCTACTGCCAGGAGTAATTAGAACAATTTCCTCTCTGCTTGGACTCCTAGCCTCCTGAACTCTCTCGGCGGTTTCCCTCCTTAATTTCCTCTCTGTATTGACTTTGAACTTTTACTGCTCAATATAATGCCACCCAAAAAACCACCTCCGGGGAAGCCGGGCTTTGCTGTCTCCGCCCCCACATCTACAGTTTCAAATCCGAGCGGACAACAAACGTTAACATCATTGATGCAGCCTAAACCTGCTGAGACAGACTTTCAACAGATGTTCCAACAAATCTTAAAGGGACAGGGGGACATAAAAAGTGAACTAAAGGAGATGAGAGAACAGCTGAAAGCGAACCAAGACCAGACGAGTAAAAATACACAGAGATTGGATCTTTTGGAGGGAGGGACTGCTGAGATGAGGGGGGAGGTGCAAGGGGTGCAGAAGGGGAATCAGGAGATTGAAATCCACCAAATGAAAACAGAATTTGAAAGAATGTCCTTCTTTCTCAGGTTCCAAAATGTAGTGGAGGCAGATGATGAAGATTTAAGGGACATCATGACAAACATCTTGGCTGAATATATACAGAAAGAAAAACAACAGATGGGGTGGGAACTGGATCTGGTTTATAGAGTAAACTCAGCATATGCTAGAACACATAATGTTCCTAGGGAGGTACATGTTAAATTTCTCAGAAAGACCACAAGAGATGAGATTCTGAGTGCACAAAGAGGGCAAGTGTTGAAATATCAAGATAGAGAAATAACCATTCTGAAACAGATCCCCAAGAAAGTGAGAGAGAAAAGAAAAAATTATTCGCAATTAGCGAAGAAGCTTTACCAGAAAGGGGTGTGGTTTAGATGGTTGATGCCTGAAGGTATGCTAATTTTCTGGGAGGATACTAGAGTCAGAATCAACACAACCATAGAGGCTCAGGCCTTTATGGAAAAAAATAAAACACTCCTAGATATACCTGATGATCCTATACCCGACATACAAGACATGGGAGGGGCCGGAGCTCTGCTGCCGGGGGGAGAAGGGGCAATACCAAGAAAACTCAGATCACAAAAATGAATAAGGAAATCAGCTTTATACAAATTGATTGAAACTTTTATATGAATTTACATGCTGACAAATTACCACTATGTAACATTGAATTACTTGTTTAAATGAATACTATGAGTACGGGGGGTGGGGACACCCTTCACACATTGTAACTGCCAAAATTTGTAACTTACTCCAATACCCTTTTCCTTCTTAATTTTTTTAAAAAAAAAACCAATAAAACTTTGTTTAAAAAAATGAGGATCTGGATTATTGGGGACAATATGCTGGTTCTGTAAACTGCTTTGAGAGAGCTGTAAAGCTCTGTGAAGTTGTATATATGTCTAAGTACTACTGCTATTTTTGCAAGCCTCACCCTTTCCAGATTCATGGGGTTGTGTCTTCCAGCTTATAAAACTGAAAGCTGTCTTTTCCAGTTTTGGAAGTGGCTGATTTTGGATCAGGACATCTACTGGCAAGCCCCATTCCATCTGGTTTTCTTGTGAGGGGTGGGACTTGTGCATTGTTGGCATATTAGGAGCTCTTCCCTTTGTACAGCAAGGCCTCTAGCTGTATCATAAACAGAAATTTATGTCCATTAAAACAGTATCAACGCCGCCGATCCATCAACATTTACTGCTCCTATTGATAATTTCTATCCTGCCACAAACATAATGCTGGTACATTGTTCTGTTTTTGTTTACTGTATTTAGCCCCCTTTATGGACAAGGATCAGTGGATTCCTTTCACTTTGTTTTCCCCTCTTCCTACCAAATGTCACCAGATGGTTGGAAAGTATTAACTGGTCTGTTTCCTTAATGTGGGTTCTTTAATAGATAGCTAGATCAACAGGCTTAACCATTTGACATTTGAGTTTCTTTGATATGGGTTTTGCACTATCTCAAATATTACTGTCTAGAATGGTGCTAATCTGCAATTGCACTAAACCCATGTTCAGATAGTCATGTGATGGCTTGCTTAATGACCACATCACCTAGCAACAGAATTCACAATCCCAATTAGGGTTGTTAAGTGAGGACTACCTGTACTTTATTATGCTTCCATTGAATTAGACTTCTTGTCTAAATTCTGTTTTTCTACTCTACCAGAAAATCTGCCCATTACAGACATCAGACCCTTCTTGCTTAGTAGAGGCTCATCTATCTTATGATAACTGCCTGTTCCTCTCCAAGAGCTATGTGGAGAAACCTCAGCGGCCACTTGCCATGACTTGCCTTTCTGAGCAATGAAGCAGATTTTGACAAGGAGAAAAGTCTAGTGAAAAATAATGACAATGTTGGCAAGATGGAAAATCTACTTGGGGAAAGCATTGAGGACATCTTAAACAAGTGTCAGACCTGTCTAGAGCCAATTCAGCATCACTTATGTCTACATATTTGTAGAATCTCAACAGCTTTCCTTAATTATAGGTTCTCCAGGTCATTTTCCTGAATTCTTTAGTATTTATACATGCCCAGCAATATTTTCTTACAAGTGGTTAACTGAATAAACCACAATCATATTATGACTTAATATATTGTGTGATCCTAGTTTGTAGAAAATACTGATTCCTACATTATGCATCAAAACCACTATTTTCATTCTGGATTTTCTTTTTAAGCTCCAGTCTACTTCATTTTATATTTTCTAGTTAATTTATTGCTTCTTCCTGAGAGACAGTAGGAATATTTGCTTCAATTGCAGCACACTAAATCAGGTCTGATGTTGTCATGGCTTTATATATTGTAATGTTAATCATGGACATCATTGAAAATAATATGCAAGTTCTTGATACTATTGCCAGTTGTGGCAAAAAAAAAAAAGCAAGAGTTGAGTTTTTTTATTCTCTAGTTTTGAGTGGTACTTTAAGTTGCAAACCCTATGGTATATATTATTATTGTTATTGTTGTTCATCTCAGAATGTTAGCCAGATGTTTAGACTGGATTTGGCATTTTTATCCACCGATTGAGTTCTTCTCAAGGACCTAGGATTGGCAGATATTGTTATCTACTATGTCTCCAGGTACTGCCATGTCCACTGTCCAGATTATTATTATTTACAAATAGGCAATTGCCTGCATACAGCAATCTTCCCCCATCTGGTGTCCTTAAATTTTGCCAGACCACAATTCCAGCAATCTTTTAGCAAGCATGATTTCCTCTTTTTCACCTCAGTGTTATCTAGAGTTCTGCCCTTTTGCTAGGTGAAGATGACGATGGGTGAAGTACATGCATGCATAGACCCTAAAGTAATACGTACTTGTTTTGTTGAATGCTTTAGTGTGTGAATAGTCCTGCATGTGAAAACATCTGGGTAAGAAAGGCTGGGAAAGAGCCATAGCTATCTTTTTTTAAGCATTAGGAGATTAGTGAGTAGCAAGATGGGAATTAGTAATGATAAAATGTAAGAGGTATGGACTAGAAGAGGGAGGACAGAGCATGAAATTCCATTTGAAAATAATCTTAGGAACAGTGAAGACGGCCAGTGGATTATCCTTTATGAGTTGGTTTTTATTACATCAGAATACATACCAAGTGGCAGAATTTGCACCTGTAAGAAAAATGTGAAACTCTCTGCGCAATCACATTTCAAGTAATCTGAACAAAATTGAACAACCTGAACCAAGTAGGTTTTGCTGCTGGGTATGATCAGACTGCCCACTGGAATAAAGTAGCACGGACTCAAGTCAGGTTTCTTTCCTGACAAACAGGCTGCAGTAATAAATAGTGGAAGCTGAGAATTATGTTTCTCAAGGGCCAATTAAAAATAAATAAATATAAAACCACCCATTTAAATAAAGAGCAGCCAGACTGAGCTTTCACATAGTTAGCAGCTATAAAGCAGACAATTATAATGACAGGCATGATTGACACACAGACAGAGGTAGGATTAATCAAGCTGTTAATCCCATTGAAACCAGACATTTAATTAAAGCGTCTTCTGGCAGCTTTTGTCGAATCTCATCCGGGTGCTGGTGGTTGGGGGTGGACTTTAAATGTCCTCCCAGGAATCAACAGAATTGTAGGCACACAATGACCCTCATTAATAAGCCCCCTGATAAATTAGACGACAGATTTCTTTGGGAGAGCTGCAGAGAAAATATGCAAGCATGAAAGAGCCAAGATTATAACAATTTTGGGCGAAATTCCCAATCATCAATTTAAACAAAAAAATGGCTTTCGTAGCCAAGCTGGTGGTCTAGTTTCAGATTTCTGCTTTTAATTTAGATGTTCCATTTTTTGACTTTTATCATCTCTTTATCCCCAATCACAAGGCCTTGGTAACCATACACTTTTAAAATCTACAAAATGTTTTAGAAATCTTGGTCTCAGTTTAATATCTGTGTCTGCATCATTTCAAATAGAATTGTCTCATTTATCTCGGATGACCCAAGTTTCTTTCCTGAAGAGGTCTCATAAAGTTCACTTATAAAGATGACTTATACATTTAACAAGTTTAATTTTTCCAGCTTCAAAATAGGGAATGAATAAGTTCACAAACAATGTATTCACACCCCACTAAGTCGTGGTATGTTTAATTATGCATTGTTAACCAAGCCATGCTTACCTGATTGATACATCACTTGAGCCGTAAACTATGCTTTATAATCTAGTATGGCTGGGTTTACATATCTTTGTTAAGATAAAGCCAAATAAACTACATATGTTGTAGTGGAATATGTGAGCAAGCCTTTCTTTGTTTAGAAAGAATATTTTCAATTAGTAGTACAGTTGAATCTCAAGATGAAGAATCTCATTTAAACATTCTGTCCATCCTGCTGATGGTAGAAATTTCTATGTTTTAGGATATCAAAGTATGAGAAAAATACTGAGAAAGGTAGGCAAAGTGAAGGAAGAAGATACACATTTATTAATTGCCCAATATTGAACCTGGGGTTCTTCTATGCAAATATCTATGCATTATTGATAAACTACATAGCTCAGTGGCTAAGATGCTGAGCTTGTCGATCAGAAAAGTCAGCAGTTCAGCGGTTCGAATCCCTAGCACTGCGTAATAGAGTGAGCTCCTATTACTTGTCCCAGCTTCTGCCAACCTAGCAGTTTGAAAGCACGTCAAAATGCAAGTAGAAAAATAGGAACCACCTTTGGTGGGAAGGTAACAGCATTTCGTGTGCCTTCAGCATTTAGTCATGTTGGCCACATGACCATACATCTTCGAACAGCGCTGGCTCTTCGGCTTTGAAACAGAGATGAGCACTGCCCACTAGAATTGGAAACGACTAGCACATATATGCGAGGGGAACCTTTACCTTTACCTCTCAGTTAAAGATTTAACTAGATTGTCAGTACTGTAAGTCTACATACTGATCATTATGATATTTTCCCCAAATTCAGTGAAATACTTTTCTCTAATAATCTTCTCTATTGCATCCAAGTACTGCTACCAATGTGATAGGGGAATAGTTACAGTATTCACACCAAACACACTCATATATTTTTTTGCATAATGCGCTATTATGTATGTATTACCTGCCAACACTAAAAATTAATATTAAGTCATGTGCCACAATGTTACAGACCCATATAGAGAGGTTATTAATCCTGACATCTATCTGTGCCATTACAAGGGATCAATAACTTACAGGGGGCAAAGTAAATCTTTTGGCAACTTCACTTGCTTAGAATTAGTTATTTACTCATTGCATGTGGTTTTTCAATTGGTTATTTGCAAGTATATATTACAGTGGCATACTGAATAATTTTTATTCTATTGATTTTTTTGCTGGCACAGCATATCTCATTGCTGTGGTACAGTTTACATTTGAAAACAATAGATATAAATCTCACAAACCCCTGAGATTTATATTTTCTTGTTAACCCCTTAAATACACTCTGACTTTATACCACACTAAGGTATTTGGACATTTATGCTATTCTAATGGGATATTTAATAACACATATTTGTCCCCAGGATAGGACTTGCTACAGCTGGTCAATTGCAGGACCGCACAAAGGCAACATGCTAAACATATTGACATGCTTTTGTTTGGAATATAATTGTGCTTAAAAATATTTTAAAAGGAAATAGAAACTAATATAAATTGGCATAAATAAGAAAGAAAAAAATCAAAGGAAGCTAAAAGTGCAAGAAAGAGAAAAAGTAGAAGAAAAATAAAAAGGAAAAAAAAGATTAAAAGAAGTGGTCTCTGATTTTGTTACAGCAGTTATAAGTACAATTATAAGTTCACCTACTTCTCTAATGTTGTAACATCTCTCTTTTTTCTATAACTATGCTATCTCGTTATCAAAACCAAATATCTTAAATTAATTTTTTTTCTGTTTTTTGCAAAAAGTCTATAAGAACTTTCCAGTCTCAGCAATAAATGCAGATATTATTTAATTAAAGAAGTCAATTTGGCCATCTCAGCAAGTTTATCCTCTTCATCAACCATCCTCCATTGTAGGTATTGTCAAATCTTTCCATTTTGTGCATGCAATAATCTTGCTGTATTTACCATATGCAAAAACAAAGTTTCATTGCTTTATTTCCAACTGTTTGTCCATTAGTCTCAAAAGAAAGATCTCTGGTATCAATTGTACATTAATTTTTAAAATCTCTGAATCAGTGCAGGTATTTGAATCCAAAATTTTGGGCACATGACTACCAAGCATGGTAAAGTGTCCCTTCTTCTTGTTCACATTTCCAGTGTGAATTTGCCTTTATATATTCCAGACAACTTGTCTGGTGTATCATTTTCTAAAAATTATCTTTAAGATTATAACATAGTATAAATTTCAGGCGCCTCAACTGTTTCCCCCCCCCCCATTGTTCTATCTGTATATTATAACCAAAAATTTAGCCCACTTTATCATATATCCTTTCTTTTGTTCTTCTGTTTCAAATTTGACTTTTTGTACCATAGCAACCCATGCTTCCCAAGTCCCACATCCTTTTTTATTATGTTGCTTGAAATATTCCAAAATTCACATTAATCCTCATTGAATATATTCAAAAGGGTTCAACATGTTGCTGGGAAGTTGGGAGCAGAAGGAACTGTTTTTATTTTTCCCATGAGTCACTCTTGGCTCCGAAGCTAAGAAGAATTGGGCCAAGTTACTACTTGGTCAGAAAGCCATATTCATTGCATTTCTATCCCACTTTTCCTTCAGAGTGCCTACAGTGACAATATAGGAGCAGAGCTGTGATAGTCTATGTAGCAGAAAAGAAAAAGAAAAGAAAAAGAAAAGAAAAAGAAAAGAAAGTAAAAGGAAGAAGTCTGATAACAACTTTTTCCAACTAATGCATTTTACAAAAAGGTATAAGATTTATTGATTTATTTACTTACTTACACTTACTTACACTTACTTACTTACTTACTTACTTACAAAATGTACAGGC
This sequence comes from Natrix helvetica, assembly GCF_964273705.1. Taxonomy (NCBI): domain Eukaryota; kingdom Metazoa; phylum Chordata; class Lepidosauria; order Squamata; family Natricidae; genus Natrix; species Natrix helvetica. The sequence continues at coordinate 82,700,139 of NC_138550.1, read as the reverse complement.
TGCCCACCTTATCTCAAAGTAACTCTGGTGACTTACAATAATAAAAGATAAAAACTATATAAACTAAAAACAGTGAAGTGGGATCTGTTGCCAGTCGATCAACTGCCTTAGTTGTGATGCACCCCCATTGGAGCCCCAAGCTAACTGGCAGAACGAACCAGGTCTTTAGGCTCTTCCAGAAGGTCAGGAGCGTTGGGGGAGGGGGCAAGATGTTCCAGAGGGTGGAGGTGCAACAACAGAGAAGGCCCTTCTTTTGGATCCCGCCAATTGGAATAATCAGGCTGAGGGGCCTCACAGCATGCCTCCTCTATCAGTAGGGGTGAGGCATGGGTGGGATGGCCAAGCCAGTGAAATGAGACAATTCCTCAAGTACGTTGGCACATACAATGAAGGACTTTAAAGGTGATTACCCTGAATTGCACCTTGAATTGCACCCAGAAGCAGATTGACAGCCAATGCAACTCACAGAGGAGTAGTGTTACATGGTCCATTCTTGGACCCCCAAGAACTGTCTATACCATTGCACTCTGCCCTATCTGTTGTTCAAATGCTCTTCAAGGATACACTCATGTAGAGCACATTGCAGTGAGGCCTGAATGATTGAATGCAGGGACTCCTGCTCAGGAAGGGCCACAACTAGCACACAACCCAAAGTTACACAAATGTTCTCCTCTTTTAGTAGGAGTCACAAGTCTAGGAGAACCCCCAAGTTGTGGGACCAGATCTGCCTGGGATAGTGTCACTGGAATCCCATCTAGAATTAAAGATGACAAAGTTTGGAATCTCAAGGGGTCTATGCACCCAAAGTCATTTGGTCTTGCCAGGGTTCAGTCAAAGTCTGTTGCCCCATCCTGGCCCCGAAAGCTTCCAGGCACTGCAAGAGGGAAGTAACAGCAACACTTGGGTCCCCAGGGGTGGAAATTCAAAGCTGGGCATCATCAGCCTACTGCAGATACCTCAGTCTATAGTGACACATTACCTCACTCAGCGGCTTTCATAAGCTACCTTTGAAGTGAATTGCAGTTCATAAAAGTTTATGTTTTTGAATAAAATTTGTTAGTGAGAAATGGTGTTCTCAAACTCCAATTTTTAACTGTAACAATTTCCATGACAATTATCTGAGGTCCACAAAAGAAGATGGAACAATCATTCATATTAGATCAATCCCTCTTGCCTTAAGTTCAGCCTCTCTGTGTAATGATTTATGAACCACAAAGAACTCATTGCTCAAAACAGCATAGTCTGCAAATAAATAGATGTATTGTTGATGTGCCCTATCAAAATATGAAATGTACTACCTAAAATGTTTAATGTTATTAAATATTTAGTCAAATAGTTAATACTTAATTAAATATTAAATAACAAGATATATTAAACCTTTAATTAAACATATACTAACATTTAGAATTTCTGTCACTCTCCTTTCCTCAGGAAATCTACAGCAGGTGTGGGTAGATAGCTGATCCACAGTGGGTCTCAGGAAAGCTAGGCAAGTAGCATCTGGATGAAACTTGTATGGGTGACAACCAGGAAATCCCAGGGCTTTAAGACAAGCTGGAAAGTTGAAATTGCATCGCAAAAGAAGGCAATTCCAAACCACTTCCATTCTGTTGCCAAGAAAATTGCACGGATGTGTTGATGAACTGGCTAGGAAAAAGTGTTTACCAAAATGAGTATTTGGTTCTGGGAATTTACAAGAAGCGTTGAAATTATATAACAACAAAAATCACATCGCTTCTGTACTCAATATCTATTCCACGCTCCCACATTATTTAAACTGAGTATCGGGTTCGGGGAGGTGGGGTGGATGAGAAGAGCTCCAATTCGAAATTAGTTTATAACATATGCATGTCCGTTCTTGGTTTCATTTGTATGGTTTGTTTTTAAGTCTGAGAACGATCAACTGAGTAATCTCAAAGCTCATTTCCATGATGTGGTTTCCCTGCTCACTACTGCAAAGCATGTTTTAAAAGTCCTCCAGCACTTGGATGTCTGATCTCATTGAAAGCCCTTGAAATGATTTAGTTTTCAGCACTTTAGTTTTTTTTTTTTAAATGTCCTTGGATTTTGTTAGTATGTTTAATTTTCCCCCAGCTGTAAATTATTATTTTAGAAAATGTAATCCAAAAGTATTGGAAAAGAAAACTTCTCTTCACTTTTTGCATTGACTGCATGTTTTCCTGACAAGAAGTGCATTTTATTTCTATTTAAAGAATATTCCATTCTTTTCTTTTGTAAGTACTACTCATCTATGAATGTCGTGATCAGCTTTAAAATGGCCCACTTGTGAATATTTCCATTTACACCTACTGGTTCCTCCCCTGAGTGGTGCAGCTGAAAGACAGTCATTCTACCATAATGTCTGTGGAAAGCTCTATTGTTTATTCGAGATGTATAAATTGTGGTCTCAGAAGCACATTCGGATCCGCAATGTTATAAGTGAGGCCCTCCAAAGTTTATTTCCAAACTGTAATTTTTGAAGTAATAGAAGTAGAAAGTTACTGAATGTATATAAAGGAATATATTGATTGAAGTAGATTCAATGTGAATGAGAAATAAATATTAACATATTTTTGTCTTATTTTGCCCACTTTTTAGACTTTACTTACTTTATTTCAAACTTTTATACCACCCCCTCTCCCAGAAGACTGAGATTACATGGCCATGTATGGTTTAATGTACCACCCCATCCCCAGGTTGTAGAGTCTGGTTTAAGCATGTTTGTTAGCAGAATTAGAAGGTGATAATGAAGAGGACATCCAACCTTAAGCCAAAGTATAGATCCCTTTTTCCTATCTAGGCCATTCAAGGAGATTAGCCTGCAGGTTTGAGTGGATATTTTCAGTGACAAGTCATAATTAATCAGAAGGTGAGGTAATAAAGAAGATATTAGACTGTGCAGAAATGAACAGGTTGACATTGAGAATAAAGGACAAAGAAGAATCAGTGTACTACAGGACATGGAGGCGATTTTATGAGTGGCTTGAAAAAAAGATATAAATAGAAAGAAAAAGGAACAAAACATGAAATAAATATCTCAGGTGACACATGATTAAATTAGGGGGAGGCGAAATAAGAAAATATGAAAATGTAAATATACAGGCGGAAAATGATATGAATTGACAAATGTTAAATAGCAATTATGAGAATGTATATTTAAGAATGAATTTGAAAGGAAAAATAAAAAACTTTACCAAAAAAATACTTCAGCATAATGAATTACAATAATATTCTTTGTCAATATTATGTCAATAAAATATTTATCTCTTTAATTTTGAGCTGCAGTAAGAAAAGAATATATTATATTGTTCCCTACCTGAGTATGCAAATGGAGCTTAATCCCATCTTTAATTTTATTATATTGTAGAGTCCACTAAGAAATACATCTAATGGGGTTTCTACATTCATGCATATAGGACTACAAACACAGTTTCCAAATAACTATTATATATTTCATAATTTCTGAGGAGCTAATTGGTTTCTTTTTACACAGAGCAATATCTCAGTGGGTCTAAAAGAAAATAATTGATTTTGATAGTTGATTTGGAAATAAAATTGCTTTGCAATTAGGAATAATTAGGAATTAAGGATAGTCAATACAGATATAGTTTCTCAAAGATAAAGCTATAGATGGTTCTCCTGCACCATTTTCAGCATAGAGCATGATTTGCCTACTTGGATGGACAATAGGATAAATGCCCCCACTCTATCTTGGATTATTGTCTCTGGCATGCGTTGCATTAACCATGGATTGTTTAAATGGTGTGTATAAAATAAACCACAGCTGGTTGCATCTGCATCTGCTATGCCATATATCATAAGCCATATCCCATAGTTTGCAAACCACATTATCTGGCTTCACACAATAGATTAAACCCAAAACAAACAGTCCACGTTGTGGGATAGGCTTTGAGTGAATATAGTTTATGATTTGGTGATGTTATCATATCCACAATGATTGGATTCACACAATGTCTTAACCTATAGTATGTATTAGTTGGCACTTCAAACTCAACTGCCTTGTGTGATTTGTACTGGTAAATTGAGGCTTATCACTAAGCATAGTTAATAGTAATACAATAGTACTTAGACATATACCACTTCATACAGCTTTACAGCCCTCTCCAATATGCTTACAGAGTCAACATATTGCTCCCAGCAATCTGAGCCCTCATTTTACTGACCTCAAAAGGATGGAAGGCTGAGTCAACCTTGAGCTGGTGAGCATTGAACTGCTGGCAGTCAGTAGAATTAGCAAGCAATACTGCATTCCAACCACTGCACCACTACGGCTCTTAATTAAATTTTAAGTTTAATATTTTATCTTTTAATGTCTGATTTTCTGATGTTTTAATCCTGTAATTGTTTTCTTCTTTTTTTATGACATTGTAAACCGCCCAAAGTTGCTCGGTAAAGAGACGAGCGGTGTACAAATTTAATAAATAAATAATAGTGTGATAACTCACTACTGTGTAAGCCACACTGTAAACAAATCACAGCTCAGGACAATGTATGAACCCAGACTATATATCCTTTTCAGCCTGGATAAGGAGTCGGGGCTTCCTTTCTCGACACAGCTTCTCTCTCCAACTCTCTCAAGCCTTCATAAATCAGCTCAGATATTTGTAGATCTCTTGCCTAGCATGTGGCTGAGAAGAAAAGCAGCAAATCATCCTGTCTGTTACAATACTATGTACGCCTCATGGAGATCATCAGGGCAGCCGTTGCTTTGGGCCATGAAGAAAAACGCAGCTGGCAAGAAGTGCGCTAGGACAATCACTGCACTCTGAGCGCCGCAGACTTGCACAGTCTGGAAAACAATTTCCTCCACTTCTATGGCCACAATTCATTCTGGACTTTGCCAGAGGGATGTTCTGCATGTGGGGTATGGGGTGAGGCCAAGGCAATTAGAATGCGTTCAACAGTTTCCCATACTTTACAAGTGCTGTAATAGAAGGCTAATTTCTGGCTTAATTAAAGTCAGGTTGTTGCTTCTGGACAGTACAGAGGGACTGCTTCATTTTTGGCATCTATGCATACTTTCCTCAGTATACATATTACAATCATTTGCACATGTCCACTTCTCTTATTTTTCAAATCTCTTCTAGGAGATACATCAACTAGATAGATTTTTTAGGTTGTTTTAATTTTTAACTATAACTGTACAGCCTATCATATAATTTGTTTTAATGGGTATTTATAATTATCTAAGTTTGTATATCGTTTTATTGTGGTCCGTACACTGCCCGAGTCCCTTTGGGGAGAGGGGGCGGTCTATAAATTATATATATAATTTATAGACCGCCTCACCTGTTCCGATTAGCAGGCCTGGCATAATTACAACTGTCCCTCCTGGCAAATGTACTATTAACTGGTTATTTTAGGCGTATTGTTTTTAATTTATTGTGTGTGTTTTAGGGGTTTAAAAACTTATATTTATATATACTGGCTTTGTACAGTTCTTTTAATTCCATTTTTACCCTCCTCCATTCCAACTGTACATATTCAACTTTTTATTGTATTTTGATATATTTTGCATGGACTGTACACCGCCCCGAGTCCCTTTTGGGAGAGGGGGCGGTCTAGAAGCTCGGTAAAATAAATAATAAATAAATATATATCAATTAAGACTCTCCCCTTTGGAAAAAAAGTTTCATGAAATATAAAGTGGAGACCAACACTAAGCTGACTGGGGATGCTATGCGTTATGATTCAAGATTAATCTTCTCAGAACTCAGTAAAATAATATATTATTTAAAATAGATAGCTGCCCAAGAAAACAAATATTTTATTATTTTATTCCTTTCTCTTTCTTTAGCCTGAGTTATGTTCTAAAAAACCTACTTCACACATTTTTCCCAAGGGAGCAACTAATAATTTATAATGTAATAATATATATCATATATTAATAAATACATGCAACAAAACCATTAACTATCTTAGTAATAAGATTAATAAGTATAGCCTTCAATAACAAACATATAAAATGCAACCTAATAATTAGAATATTTATAATAAAAGCTCTTGTATGGTAATTAGATAAAACCTTTACTGAAATAAAAGCACTAGTAAATAAAAGTACCGGTACTGTTAGAACATTGAAAGACTTGTGATAGAATATCTCCAGTGGAATTTCATAAACATGATGCTGCTTCTTCACTGTGCCTACTAATTTTATTGTTTTTACAAGTAGAGAGATAAGTGGTGTTTACGAAGCATGGAGAGAGTTTGACATAGAAGCAGCTTCCCTTTTTTTATGTTTTTATACTAGCTTTCATGGAACCCAGAATTATACAGTAGGTCTGGACCAAAGAGTTGCTGTACACCGGAAATGATGACGAATTTTCCAGATGTTGCAGAAATATGTGGCTATATCATTTTTGACAGCACATTAAATATGCAATTATAAAAGTGACAAAATAGATGTATAAATTGTGGGCCCTGCAAGTGTTTCTGTGGTCCTTAGAGTATCTTCTGAGCAGTGACGTGCAGTCAGGTGAGGCAAGTGAGGCATAGCCTCACCACTCTCATCATGAAAAAAAAAAGTAAAAGGAAAAAGCTGAGCTAGTTGCTGCCTCACCATGGATGACTCTGCTTAACCTCACTGGTGCTCTCCCTCCCCAAGTGTAGTGACTTCCTCCCCAGGCCCCCATTCATTTCTCTCTCACACACACACAGCTGGATAAAACTATATAAAAATCTAGCCCAGCTTCACTGATTACAAGTTTGAAAAGGCAACGTGGCTCCGCCTGCAATCAAACTACACTTGGGGAGGGAGAGCACAAGCGAGCACTGAGGAGACCACAGGAGGAGGCAGGAAGCCAGGCAAAGAGCCATGCTGTAGTACACACACTCCCCCCCAGCCTCTTTCTTTTGGAAGGCTCGGCTCAGCTCCCCTCCTGCTTCTCTGCCTCTCCTCTCACCCCAGCCTGCCAGCAGGAGGTGGTGGGTGGGCTTTATTGTGTTCCAGGCATTTCCCATCCAGACAGCAGGCTGCATTTGCAATGGTGGAGGTGTTTGGGAAAGGCAGCAGGGGAATGGGGGGGGGGGGGGATGGCAGAGGAGCTGCTTTCAAGCCACTGGAAAAGATATCCAATCCAACTTTTGTGTGTGTGTGTGGGGGTTGTTTAAGAGTGAGTGAGAGAGGGAAGGGGTAGGAGAGATAGTCCAATCCAACTTGTGTGTGTGTGTGTGTGTGTGTGTGTGTGTGTTTGAGAGAGGGGGAGGAAGGGAGAGAGGGAGGAAGGAGGGGAAGGAGAAGAAAAAGAAAAAGAAAGAAGGAGCAAAGGAGAAAAACAAATGCTGTCGCTTTAAATTGGAACTGAGCATGCCTGGCTGTGGAATTCTGGGAGTTGAAGTCCACAAGTCTAAAAATATTTGAAACCCAGCACTGTGTCAGTGCCTCACCAGTCATAAACCTCACCGCACGTCACTGCTTCTGAGTAGGTAAAACTGTCATTTGGAACTGCAAACTGAAAGATATGCTAATTAGTTACAAGCCACTGCAAACCTTATCTGGTTTAACAACATGCTAAATTATTAACTTCAACTATAAACTATAGAGGTGCAATTCATACAGCATGCTAAAGTGTATTATTATTTAAGATTGCATGTGTGGAGGTAAGTGTGTGGGGGGGTGTTGACTTGCCCATTATCAGTAATACTACATGTGATATTTAGAAAGATAGCTAAAAGCAACATAAACCTCCATGTGAAAAAGCTTTGTTATTTCTAGAGCTGCCTTTTATTTCCTCAAAACATTCATGTTTTCAAATAAATTCTATTGGAATTCTGAGAAAATTTGCAATAATTTGTCCTGGTTCATCACTGGGTGATACTTTCTAAATAAGAGAGTTTCCTCCTTTCCAAATTCATCTACATCACTAAATATATTTATGATAAAGTATAACGTCAATATGGACAATGTTGTAGTTTTGTCTCTTGCTGCCTTTTGAAACTAATCATTTCTTTTGATGGAATACTTCAATGTGGAGAAAGTAACTTTTCTAGAAGAAATTCATATTATGTTCTTATCTGAGCCCATGATTTCTGATTAAATCATTGATTAATTGGTGATAGGAATGGATATACTCCAGCTTTCTATCTTTATAGTCATGCAAGGGAAAATTTGAAGGAATTGTGGTAAACATGATTTCATGAGTTACATAAAGATAATAAGAGTTAATATAAAAATAACTACCCTCATTTGTTGAAGCTCAAATGTCATACTCATTCTTTAATTTCTAACAAATTCAGATGATTTGGTGTTTTGGTATCTCAGTTCTCAGCAACCAGAATGTTTTCTTGCTAATTCTGATGTTTAGATATTGATTTATTATGCATTTTTAATTTCACTCTCACTTGACCTATATTCCACCAAAAAGAAGCAGAATAAAAAGGCACCAGATATAAGAAAGCAAAAAATGTGCAATCTGCAACCTTTTGTTTTACTATTTTTGCTGCTGCAAAAGGTTATAATTGATATGACATGGGAATATCCCTAGGATAGGGACAAAAATATTATCATAATTATGATTATCACTATATTTCAGATGCTTATAATGTTCTGTGGTATTAATCTTTGGAGGTCTGTATGTAACCCCGAGCATCTCATTTAAAAGAGACATGAGTATTGTCTCAAATATTGCAAGGAATTATTGACTTAAATCACTTTTAGCATAAACAAAGGAAGAATAAAATGCTCTGCATCATGCCCTGAGATAATAAATTCTGTGATTTCAGGCAACATAAATCAATGGGTAAGGTCATTGTACTGTATAAGAACTGCAGTGCTGTAGAAATGGGAGTTTAAAATTCAGCCAAAATGATTTGGAAACTGCACATATAACCTCTGATTTTAAAAGATACGTGGCACTGCACTTTCTTAAATTTGTTAGGGAAGGATGCAGGGAAACGACACAATACACGCACACACACGCACGCACACTCATTCATTCATTCATTCATTCATTCATTCATTCATTCATTCATTCATTCATTCATTGTAACTCAAGGTGAGAGTTTCAAGAACATATAAATCAGGGATCCCCAACCACCAGTCCATGGACTGGCATTGGGCCACAGCATGCCAGAAACTGAGCCACCCAAATAAGTGAAGGCCCATACGTGAGATGCAGGCAGCATGCGAAACCACGCTTCCTCTGGTCCACGGAAAAACCTCTCTCCACAGAACGGGTCCCTGTTGCCTCAAAGGAAAGAAAAGGACTCTTTTCATTACTTGAGTGGTAATTACATTCTTCTACGCAAATAATTTTCTTAAAGGGCACTATATGTATAATGCTGAGAATCTCCATTGAACAATAATGATCCAAAAATTCTTAATGACAGCAATTTGTCAACGGTTTCATACATCATTTGCTTACAATTCGTGACCAATCAGGATCTACAATATCATTCTCTGTTCCCTAAGCCCAGCAAATGGTATGCTACATGGCTTTTTAGAGCTTCATTCATCACCTTTTCATCACAGCTAAGTTCAATGCAGCAAAGGAAGCACTTGACCAAAAAGGCAACTACATGGGAAAATGAGAATGCACACTAGTCAAATCAACTCACAGAGTTTTCTCTGAGAAATCAAGTATACTGCCTGAAACAGAAGTTGTCCCTTCTATGGTGAGGCAGAAGTGAAAATTAATTTTAAAGGGAGAAATCATAGAAGCTGCTAATATAAGGTTTTCTTGCACTGTGTAAGAAATTAATTATACTTTGGAAAGACAAAGCTGCAATTGATATCCCATTGAATTTAATTTCCACTAACGGAAGTGGTTTCTTTAGAGTAAATTGGATTCAACTTCTGAGAGATATCACTATTGGGCAGAAAATTCTCTCTTTTTTTTCATGATGGATTAATCTTGGATTTCATCACAACTTATCAGTATTGATTGATTGATTGATTGATTGATTGAATGAATTTATATAGCCACCATCTCATACTTGTGACTGTCTAGTCTTTTTAAAAAAGCAGAGACCCCAGTAAGAAAGGGAAATAGCTTACCCAAATAGGGAACATTAATACTCAGTTGCTAAATCATGCCAAAACATTATCTGTGAATGAACTCAAAATCTGATAAGGAAGGTGTTTGGAAAGAAGAAGGAAAATATATTTGATTTAAAACAATAGATTGGGAACTCTGCAAGAAATGAAGGACAGTTTATTTGAAAAGCTGCCTGCTATGTATCTTGTGAGAGATACTAGTCGGCTGTGGTTTGGCCAAGAATCGTAGCCAGAAGACTATGAGCAGATGAATTTGCCTTTTTATGGACTGTTCAGATTTCCCCTTTTATTATTGAGGCCATCGAATAGGCACATGAGAACTGGGACCCAATCGTTGGGCCTCTATTTCTCCATGAAAATTTACTTTCAGTAACGGTATTAGTATTATGTTTGCATGCATGGCTTCTACATTTACTGCTTCTTCACTATCCGAAATATGGATCTCAAAGCTCCACCAAGGTCAAAAACAATTTTACCAACTATTACTGTTTGGCCACATTAGTCATGGTTTCAGGCATGTTTTCCTATTCCAAAAAAGTGCCAGAATAAAACCCTGGGCCAATGCCATAATTTTAGCTGGTTGACAGTGATAGCAAAAGAAATGAATGTACTTCCCATTGCTCATGTTGAAAGAAATATCCACCTGGTTCAGTTCCAAGTGGGGAGAAAAACACTGGAAATATGGAGGCTGTTTGGAAAGAGGGTTTAATGATGAACAGGACCACATGGGTTTGAGGTCCTGGTGCAGCTGAAGACATGGAACGGAGAGTGAGAGGCTGTAAAGTGGTATAAGTGCTTTTGCTATTTATACCCTCCCTTGGACTTTGAACTTGAGCTTCCTGTTCCTGTGCAAGAATATCTATTCTATTGGCTGCTGTCAGACTCTCAGGGGTCATAGCTGAGGTTGTCTGAGATAAGTTTGGTTGAATCTTGCTGGGTGATACAATGCCCTTAGGAAATTTTGAAATGTAGTGAGCCCTGGTGCTAGATGAGTAGGGCTAATCCTATTATGTCCTGAGGGGTCATGTCTTAATCCCATCACCCTGGAGCTGGAGGTCTTTTGTCTTGTAGATAGACTGGCTCAGTCTTTCTTAATGTGCACCAAAATATCTGCTGGGGGCAGTGAGCTGGGTTTCTGGGTTTCTGTTTCCTTTAACATTTTTATTTCTCTTTTAGGAGAAATATTTTACCCTGTCTTTTTAAATATTTCCTAAAAGATTTCATTCTACTAGGAGTGGGGTGAGTGCTAACTTTCTACACTTGTCTGCTTGGAACATTGTCACTTAATGTTCCACTGATGATGTCAGCATGCATAGTGGAGTTGGAAGTGGTCAATAATGTATATAGATGTACTGTCCATGAGACATATCTGAAAGCATGTCATGATCTAATTCAGGTTATGAGGAGAAAGCAGCTTCTGAAGTTAAGGACTGATCAATTGGTTAGTATTCTAGTCTAAAGTATTCTAGTCTTAAAAGTCCAACTGAAACACTCCTCCTTATTCCAGTTCAGGAGTTCTGAAATTTAGAAGAAAAATTTATGTGCAATTTTGTTGTTACTCCAAGTCCAGAGTTCTCTGATTTAGAATAATGTTTTATTTCCAAAACCTTACTGTTGTATCATGTTATAAAAAGATATCCAAGCATCAGTGCCATGAAACTACATTCAGATGTTTCAGGATAGCAGTGGAGGGGGGTATAAATGCATTCAGAGTGGAAACATCTGTTTTCAATGAAATACATGCTTCTGACATTTTGGGGATTCATGATGAGGGTCATAATGCTCTTACCCCACATAGGAAAAATGAGAAGATCAAAAATCTCCCCAATACTACTGAACTTCTTGATTTTTGCAGCTACCCTAAAAACAGACTGTATTTTTACACAAAAAAATACATTGTGATACAATTTGTCATTTGTGAGAAATTATATAACCTTTGAAAACCAGTAGAGTAGACCTATCATCTTGAAATACCTAAGAAACATAAATGAAAGCACAGGAAAGCCATGGGGGGGGGGGAAGGGTAGCAATATCTGAAGCATTTTATCACAAAATTCTAGCGATTAAAAGGAAATGAATACTTTTCCATAAGTGATCTTTTGAGACTCACTTTCTGGATATGCACACAGTACATCATACAGTAAACCCCTCTGCACCTATTATTGCTGCCTCATTATGATGATGAGGTGTTCTTAGAATAAAGAACAACAAGAGAGTACATCAAGATTATATATTTCTAGCAGGATAACCCAAGAAGTGAATCTCATCTTGGCTTCCAAGCTATCCTAAGCAGCAGTGATAGAGGAAAATGATGGTTGCAGATGACTATTTTAAAGATAATGGTAAATTCATCATTTCATTCTGAGGGAGAGAAGGCAATGGCAAACTATTCCTGTATTTCTCAAGAAAACCGTGGGATTAGAACATATGAAATGATCAGTGACGTACAGTCAGGTGAGGCAAGTGAGGCACAGCCTCACCACTCTCATCATGAAAAAAAAAGTAAAAGGAAAAAGCTGAGCTAGTTACTGCCTCACCGTGGATGACTCTGCTTAATTGTTAAAAAAAGCTGGAAAAGGTATGTGTGGGTTGGAGGGAGGGGGAGGAATTCAAACTTCATCCTCCTGGTGCTGTGCAGGGCTTTGGGCAAAGGCTGGAGGGAAGGACCCTGGCTCGCTTGTGCTCTCCCTCCCCAAGAGTAGTTTGATTGCAGGCAGAGCCACGTTGTGGGGCCGGTGTGTGTGCTACAGCATGGCTCTTTGCCTGGCTTCCTGCCACCTCCTGTGGTCTCCTTACTGGTGCTCTCCCTCCCCAAGTGTAGTGACTTCCTCCCCAGGCCCCCATTCATTTCTCTCTCACACACACACACAGCTGGATAAAACTATATAAAAATCTAGCCCAGCTTCACTGATTACAAGTTTGAAAAGGCAACGTGGCTCCGCCTGCAATCAAACTACACTTGGGGAGGGAGAGCACAAGCGAGCACTGAGGAGACCACAGGAGGAGGCAGGAAGCCAGGCAAAGAGCCATGCTGTAGTACACACACTCCCCCCCAGCCTCTTTCTTTTGGAAGGCTCGGCTCAGCTCCCCTCCTGCTTCTCTGCCTCTCCTCTCACCCCAGCCTGCCAGCAGGAGGTGGTGGGTGGGCTTTATTGTGTTCCAGGCATTTCCCACCCAGACAGCAGGCTGCATTTGCAATGGTGGAGGTGTTTGGGAAAGGCAGCAGGGGAATGGGGGGTGGTGGTGGCAGAGGAGCTACTTTCAAGCCACTGGAAAAGATATCCAATCCAACTTTTGTGTGTGGGGGAGTTTGTTTGAGAGTGAGTGAGAGAGGGAAGGGGTAGGAGAGATAGTCCAATCCAACTTCTGTGTGTGTGTGTGTGTGTGTGTGTGTGTGTGTGTGTGTTTGAGAGAGGGGGAGGAAGGGAGAGAGGGAGGAAGGAGGGGAAGGAGAAGAAAAAGAAAAAGAAAGAAGGAGCAAAGGAGAAAAACAAATGTTGTCGCTTTAAATTGGAACTGAGCATGCCTGGCTGTGGAATTCTGGGAGTTGAAGTCCACAAGTCTAAAAATATTTGAAACCCAGCACTGTGTCAGTGCCTCACCAGTCATAAACCTCACTGCACGTCACTGGAAATGATAGACAAATGTAGTGCTGGATGGTGGGCACAGAGTAAAAAATGAAATTAATAGATTACCTATTGACATCTTAGACATCAGCAAATTGAGATGGATTGGATATGGACACCTGCATTCAGAAAATCATGCTCTATACTAGGGTCCCCATTTCTGGACCATGAACTAACCCCAGTCCACATCCCACCAGGAACTGGGACAAAGCTCCATGCATGCATGCTCAGGAATGAGACAACATGCAAAAACATGCATTCCCCAGTCCATGGAAAAACTGGCCTCCGTGGAACTGATCTCTGGTGCCCAAAAGGTTGGAAACTGTTGCTCTTAATACTACTCAGGACCCAGCAAAGAAGCACAGAAAAAGAGCATTGGTATCATCATGAGGAAAAATACAGCAAAGATACTTCTCAGGTACAAGGCAATCTATGAATGAATGTCAATTAGATTTCATAGACAACCTTTTAACATAATAGTTTTATAAGTTTATGCTTCAACAACTGAGGCAGAAGAAGAAGAAATGGACAGGTTAAAGGTTGAGTTCAATTTGAATTTATAAAATTGCATGCAAAATGTGCCATTTGTAGTTGGAACCTGGAATGCCAAAGTTAGAAACAGTAAGGAGGAAAACACAGATTGCCTAAGAAACTAAAACGAAGCAGAAAGATTATTGATGTGTGCCTATCCAATTATTTCTTAAGAGCTAAAACATTCTTCAAAAACCAAAAGGATGCCTATAAACACAGACATCACTGGATGGAGTACACCAAAGTCCAACAGACTATACAATTGTTAAAAGGGAATGGAAAAGCACACAGAAGTAAAGACATGATTTGGGACTGATTGTGGAACACATTATGACTTGATCATGTACAAGTCCCAAATGAAGCTAATGTGGAATAACAAACACAAACATATTCTACGATATAGTCTTGAGCATATAGTCACCATTTTCAAGGAGGATATGAGAAATCACTATGAATGCCTTGAACCCCCTTTGACAGGGAAGTGGAGCAACTATGGGTTGAATTTAATTAAGTGGCTGAGAATGAATGTGACAAGAGACTGCCAAAGAGCAAGAAGCACAAGGAAGCAGACTGGATGTCAAAACAAACTATGGACATTTACAGGAAGAGAAGGGTAGCCAAAACTAAGAAAGATAAAGATATCAGGAAGGAACTTAACAAAGAAGAGTTGTTAACAGAGACAAGATCACTAATCTAAAATTATATCTGTAAAGACACTGAGATTGGAAACAGACATGGAAAAACAAGGAAAGTCTTTCAATAAATTCCCAAATTCAGAAGGAAGTTCAAATTGGTATGTTAAAGGTTGACAATAACAAATAGTAAAGGATTCAAAGAATATCAGACAAAGATGGAAGAAGTATACAGACATTCTCACTGAACAACCTGCATTCAGCAACTGTTCAAAGTTATGACAGTACTGATCTAGGGGGATTTAAGACTGTTGCTCCTAGTTGTGGCTGTTGCAATGTCATCCCCCCCCCCGTCACATGAAAATGAGGGGGTATTGGCAATCAACTCACAACCACAGTATCTCAGTCATGTGTGATCACCATTTGCAAGTGAAATCTAATGTCTGCCCCTGCCTCTAAATCCACTGACTTAAATATTGTTTATTGTTGCACTTGCAAAAGCAAAAATTGAACCTACTAAATGTTTTCCACTTGAATTCAAGCATCTGATTTCCTCGTAATTATTCAGCCTTACTTTTTCCTGTTCTACCTTTTTAATGGACATTGCTTCTTTCCGAATTGCAAGCTTTAAGGCGCTCAAAGCCTGCTAACAAACAAATGCTACCTTTGCACAATGATCATTCACACACACACACACACACACACACACATACGCAAACACACACACACACACGCACACACGCACACACGCACTACACTGTATGCTAAAAATAGCATAAAAATCTTGAGATAGTCATAATGTAGATAGTTTAACCAGAAACTTTGGGTCCTCCCCAAAAAGCAAAACGCTTTGTTTAAAGTTTCTCATGCTCTGCCCATTAAAATAGAGGATGACATTTGGTTTTTCACAAAGAATAAATTCAATGTGCATTCTGACTAGTGTCCCGATCTTCCTGCCCAGCCAAGCCTTCTGGAATGTAACACAAAGGAGACTGCTCAAATTATGCAAAAATGTAGGGTGGGGAGTAGGGAAGCTAATTTTTTCTTTAATTAGAAGTGATTTTTCATTGCATTACCCGAAGCAGGGTTTTTTTTTAAGGGGGGACACCAGATGCTGAAATGGAGCAGAGCCTGCCTTTTCTGGGCCTCTCTGGGTTTACGTAAGACTTAAAACAATGCAAAAACGGAGCCCTGTTCAAAATCTTTTCACATTGCCTGACCTTACAAGGCATGCAAATCCTGAAGAAGATTTCATTATGCTATACATTCAATGAGAATCATTAAAGCCTAAGATATATACAGCGCAATAAAACATGAGCAAAGTGTTCCAATGTTCCCAAAGTATTGTATTAAGCAATTGCATTCTCTTTTCCATTGATTAAGCAGACAACAGATAGGTTCCAGGTCTTACATTTTTTTGTTGGTTGAGATTTCTGTATTATCCCTATGTCATCTGCAGGTCCTTTTGATTGTAGATGGTCTTTGCTAAAAAAAAAAGAAAGAAAGAAAGAAAATTGCCACTCTTAGGTGGAAATAGAGTAGTTTAAAGTAACACATTTTGGTACAATTCAAACTCCTCATTTGATTGACCTTCTCATAAAGTTTCAGATTTGTCATCAACCCAAAAACATTTCATTACTACTTTAACTATTGCTGTTACTACTACTAATGATAAATGATAACAACAATCACGGCTGGTCCCATTGACCCCTGAAAGTTGATGTTGACCACTTTGGGGAACTCTGATATAATTGAACTAAAATATCGGTACATGGTTTTATGTGGCAGTATCAAAGAGAAGCAAAAAAAAAAAAAAGGTTTTCCCATTCTAAACATTCAATAAGGAAGAGGTGAATAGAAAATAAATAGTTTTGAAGCAGTTGTTTAAAAAGCCTTCCAAGGTAGATAAATATATAGAGAGATAGACAGGCAAATATTTTAATTATGCAGCTGTCCATTTCATAAAGCAACATTTAAAAAAAACAATACAAGAGAAAAACAATAAATACAATCTCAAGGGTAATCTAACCAACTGATATAACAACAGCCACATTTAAAAAAAAATCACACTGCCAGGCTCACACTGTCCAGATGCCATGCCCAAGGAAACACCCACATCTTCAAAGATTTCCCAAATGGCAAACACTAAGGGTAGCAGTCAGAGGTGCTATTCAGTTGGTTCTCTCCGGTTTGGGCAAACCTGTAGTGGTGGCTGTGGGAGGCTCCACCCACCCACCCTGATGTAATGCGCAAGCACTGTGCATGCACAGACACGGTGCGCTTGCATTTACAAACCAATAGGGAAGGTAAGTGAATCCCACCACTGGAAACAGCGGTGGACTGAAGACGGCTTCACTTTTAGCAGAGTCAATGACATGGTAGAAAGTGGAACCAGTGAATGAATTGATTCCCCACAGTCCTCCCCAGATTAAGGAGATGACTGGATTGCCCAGAGCAGGGGTGGCGAACAAGTTCGACAAAAAGAGCCAAAATTTTAAACTGTGAGAGTCAGAGAGCCACACCACGCAGTGACCTGCCAAAACAGACCCGGAAGCAATGTTCCCTCTAATTTTTTTTCGATGTGAGCAGAAAAGTATAGTGTTTGAGCGGCACATTTTCATGCCTGAGCACCCAAATTTTTTTCACAGATGTCACCTAAGACAACAACGAAATCAGTATTATTTGAAACTCAAAGCTATGTTTCTTCAAGGTACCCGCTTAATTCAAAGTGTTATATAATATCAGTATCACTTAACAACGCTCCTGCTTAGCAACCAAAATGTTGGCTCAGAAACTCTGGCATTTGAAGCAGGCAACTCTTAAAGCTGTCAAGTCACAAGACCCTTGCACCCCTAACCCTTTAGGGAAAAAAAACCCCAGGGGTCTTCAAACCTGACAGCTTTAACACTTGTGGACTTCAACTCCCAGAATTCCTCCTCCAGTCATGTTGCAGCGACGTCATCTGCGTGGATCTGCTCCATCTTTGCTTTGTTCATTGTGGGCAGGGCTTCTGCTGAAGATGCCGACGAGTACGAGTTGCCACCAGAATAACTGCTGCTACCTCCTCCTCCTCCTCCTCCTCCAACAGAATCACCAGATTTGCTCCTGAGCTCAGCACTGGGTTACCTCTGCCCCCTCCCCCTCCTCCGTGCTTTTGAGGAGCCATGAGGCTTTTTTTCCCCTGCTCCCCCCCCCCGCCTTCCTACTGGCTCCTGCAGCCTCATGGCTCCTCAAAAGCACGGCGGAGGAGGAGGAGGGGGCAGGGGTAACCCAGTGCTGACTGAGCTCAGCTGCTCCGAGCGGAGGGGAGGCACCGCTGCCATGCGCGGAGATGCCGGCTGGAGCTTTGGCGGCTTCATCTCAGCCGCAGCGCCGGGCGGCAAATCCGGCAGTGCTGCCTGTTAGAGGAGGATGAGGAGGAGGTGGCAGCAGTTCTTCCGGTGGCGGTGGGGGCTTTGGGGCTTCACAACTAGCCTCAGTCGCCCCGTGCTCCTCAAAGCAAGTCTTGGGAAGTCCTTTGCAGGCGGCCCGTTCTAGCTGCCTGCAAAGGACCTCCCCAGCTTCCGAAAGGGAGCGCGCGATCCGAGCCACAGTATACTAAATAATGATAAGAGGCAAAGAGCCTCATTTATTTTGGCCGGGAGCCGCATGCGGCTCGCGAGCCGCATGTTCTCCACCCCTGGCCCAGAGTGTCTTTACAGATGCTCCTTGCAACAAGACCATAAAACAGCAGCCTCCACTAGTCCCAAAGCTGCTTTTTTTTCAAGAGGTAACTGGACTTTCTGGTTATTCTTTGAAGACATTTCACTTCTCATCCAAGAAGCTTCTTTAGCTTTGAAAAAAGCACCTTTGGGACAACCATGACCTGGATGACTGAGAATCTTCATAGACATTCAGCTTCCATCAGGTTTTGCTGGGAGCCTGGATAGTCAGTTATGTTTAAGCTATGGTTTGGAGCCTTCAAAAGGACTCTGGGTTCACTGGCTTCCCTTAGTTATCAGCTTTATTGGAAAAGGCTTGTAAATTGGTTTTCAGATATTAAGCACCTTCATAAGAACAAGTTTCATTACCAGGGTGATTTTTCTTCAATCTGCAGAGAAAGACGCTATTTGTTTGTGTTTCTTTTCTTTTTTCTTTTTTTTCTTTTTAATGAATATTTTCAAAAGAACATTTGGCAAAATATAATCTGAAATATTTGTTGGTTGGTTGGCTCCGAAATTCAATAAACAAAAATGTTTCTCAGTTTATCATTTCTATCTTAAATCCTAAGAAAAGAAAGGGGGGAAATCCAAGTGTCAAGGAAATTACTGTGTCATTAATTAAAATTGGAATTTGCTTCCCTTTCTACAAAAATGCTGAAGAAGTATCTTTCTTACATTATTAGTAGCTAATGATCAGCATTCATTCATGCAGTTGCTGATGTTCACAAAACGTGATTGCCTCAGTGGTCATTTTTACTATACTATAAAATGAAATAAAATGGAGAACTAAGAAAGATTATTTGGAATAAAATTTCCTGAAATCCTTGAGATTAAAGGAAAAGGAAAGAAATCTGAACTCTTTTGACATAAACAGAATTAACCAGTTCCCCCTTTTACCAGGCTTTTTAGCTCTGTTTAGTTGAGATGAGTTTAAAAAGATAAGGTGAACCACAAACGTAAGTAAGTCTGGATTACATTTTGGGGTATTTTAGCAGACAAATGTGATTTTGTCCAAGTGATGCCATTATTCCTCAGGAAAATTAAATGCGACAGCTCTCTACTTAAGGCAAAGGGTTAAAAGCATGCTCCTACATTATGACACATTAACTCAAATGTACAGGGCTTGCATGGCAATATTCCAAATTGAATTCCTGGAATATCTGATTAAAAGGATCAGGCAATTCTCTGTGATGGGCCCAACCCTCTGGAATGACCTCTCCCCCGACATTAGAACCACTACTGACCTCTGCTCCTTCCGGCAAAAATTGAAGACTCACCTGTTCCGATTAGCAGGCCTGGCATAATTACAACTGTCCCTCCTGGCAAATGTATTAACTGGTTATTTTAGGGGTATTGTTTTTAACTTATTGTGTGTGTTTTAGGGGTTCAAAATCCTATATTTATATATATTGCTTTGTACAGTTCTTTTAATTCCATTTTTAACCTCCTCCATTCCAACTGTACATATTCAATTTTTATTGTATTTTGATATATTTTGCATGGACTGTACACCGCCCCGAGTCCCTTTTTGGGAGAGGGGGCGGTCTAGAAGCATGAATAATAATAATTGGAGAGAACTCAGTTCAAGATTTTAGAATGGGAGAAAATGTTTGCAACTGCAGTCATTCATGAGTCTACATACTGTCAAAATCCAGCAGCATAATGACTAAATGCTAATAACACAATTAAAAATATATATAAATATAAATGGGTATCTCAAACCATGTGGCCTCTATAAATCCCTTTTCCTATTTCCACTTGGGAAAGACCAGAAAACTTTCAAGAGTATGAAAAAATATGCTCAAATTCCAGAATGCTTCCAGGCTTTTAAGGAAAGCTTCTTGTGATCAGGCAGTCAGTCAGGGAGACTGAAATGAGGCTTCTATTTATCCCATAGGAAGTTGTGCATCTCATTTTAGCCAGTGAGAGCAAGCAATCATTTAGATACACAGCTTCTTATGTGATCTAGAATTAGCTCCCTCTTTAGATCATTGTAAGACAGTTTCATATGTCTTTGCCAGGTGAATTATTTTCAATGACCTGCCACACAAGTTAAACAGAGTAAAAGTTTGATAACAAAAGAATAATAGAATACAGGCCTCTTTATGAGGTACCCTGATTTAACACCTGCTTGTAATGCAACATTACTCAGAAAAAAGATTCTTCTAGCCTGATCTAACCCATAGAGAAAATTTGGAGAATCACATTTTTTTTTGCATTGTTAATTGATAAGCAGCATATACAACACTTCATTCTTTTTCTAGCATTGAAGCAAATACTGTAATTTTTACAATATCTTTGAAAAACTCAAATTAAGCCAAGATTTGATTGTTATGCAAAATTATAATTTCATAACAACCAAAAGAACCTCAATGGGCTTACCAAAAATATGTTTGGTGTCCCAAAGCAAAAGCAATTTAGTCCATTACTCTTGTGAGAAACTGATGGCTCTAATAAAGAAAAAATGTTTGTCCATTCATTCATTTATGATCAACAACCAATAAAATGGTTTTTTTTAAGATTCAATATGCAGTATAATGAAAGTAATAAAGTTGCCATGTAGACTAAATTTACACGTACAAGAAGTAAACAAATGAGAACTAAATAAAACAAAATAAAGCAAAATAGATGAAACAGAATTTAGATAGAAGAATAAAAGGACTTCCTCAGGACATAGTTCTCAGATTAGGACATCTGTAAAGCAGTAATAAGAATTCGGCAATTCCTTCTGAAATAGCAGGAGTCCGGTCTAAGAATAGAAAGTAAACCACTTCTGCCCCATTGAAAGCTTAATCTCTACTAGGAGGTGGCATAGCTATAGATCAGTAATGGGGAACCATTTAGACACCGAGTGCCCAAACTGCACTTGTGCAGACCCAAACGGAATGGTGTGTGTGCATGTGCGAACACACGCATACGTGGACATGCATGTGTGTGTGCATGCGTGTACATGTGCAAATATGCACATTTGTGAACATGCACAAATGCGCTCATGCACGGACATGCATGGACATGCGCAGCAGAGACCTGAAGACCAACTGGCCAGTGGGAGGTGGGACATCCCAACACTAGCAGCACAGCAAGAGGTAAGATCTTTTTCTTTCATGAGCTTCTGTTTCATCAATTGCAGGAGAACAGAAGTTCACCAAAGAAACACCACTGAAATCTGACCTGGGGCAATGGCGCGTGGGCCAGCAGAGAGAGCTCCGTGTGCCACCTCTGGCACGCGTGCCATAGGTTCACCATCATGGCTATAGATCTTGTAGGTGCATGTCTGTGTAGCTTACAGCAGGGGTCCCCAACCTCCAGTCCCTGGACCGCCACCGGTCCATGGCATGCCAGCAACTGGGCTGCACAAAGCCCCATCCACAGGATGCAGGCAGCATGAAAAACCATGCCCCCTTTGATCTGCCGAAAAATCTTTCTCCATGGAACCAGTCCCTTGTGCCCAAAAGGTTGGGGTCCAGTGCCATACAGCATTTGGGATATCAATTTAGTTTTAATCAACTTAATGGCAGCAGGAATGCATCTACATGGGTAGAATGAAAAAATTAACTGTAAGCTTTACCTCCTTGCAGAATTCTTCTAAAGCCTACAAAATTATTTTAAGGTCCACCTGTGTAAGTGAGTTAATTGCTGTGTTATCTACAGATAGCAGCAGATTACCTATCCTTGAGCTTGGGAATTGCAAGATGGCACACTGATCCATGGTAGATCTGCCATCTCTAAATCATGTTTGTTCCCCTGCAGGAAATTTCTCTGGTTTCTCCTCAGATTGGATAATTCTTTTGCCTTAGTTCTTCTGCTCATAAAGCCAAAAGAGTTATGATACTTAGAGCAAATTATTGTCAATAATATTGGAGCTTGGCAAGCCTCTGCTAATCAAGTACTTTTTAAATCTCTGTCTTTTCCTTTTAAAGTCATATTTTTCTGATTTACAATGAAGACGCTCACCACAAAGTAGTAGTAGTGTTAAAAAAGTCTTCATAAAATCCAGACAGTAACATTATATCGACAAGCACAATCCACAATGCCTCTCTTAGGGCACATCCAGACAACTACATAAGTGTTTTCCTCTAGTCCATGAGCCAGAAGTACTCTGAGCATACTCTGAGCTATAGTGACGGCGAAGCCCTTTCTGTCTCCGAAACAAGGCCAGTGAATGGTGCTATGCTTACAGTTTTTTAATTAATTTTTTTTGATATAATTACAGCTTTAATGGACAAAATTTAAGGAAATCAGATGGTAGATTGTCCAGCTTTATTTTCCTTCCACTGAAGGAAAACTTACTGTTGGGATAAAGAACCACCAATCACTTTCCTAAACACGTGGGGAGGTGGAAATGGAAAATATAGACTGGTGGTTTCAGTGGCAGGTGTAGACTCCAGCCAAATTGCCTAAGAGGTTTCAGATTTATCCATATCAAATAATTGTGAGGAGCATAGGAGCTGCTCTGAGAGTTCCCTCTCATCTATCTTACATGGCTTTTTTATACCTGTAATTTATTAATTGGGCTGTTTTGGGACGTGGGATTAGGACTCTTTTGAAAGAATGATAGATCTGTGTTCAAAAGTAACCCAACCTGCAGGTCACAATCATGGAATTTTGCAAGACATATTGGAGGTATTGCCTCCTACTTTCCTCCGTGCTCTTCTTCACTATGAGCAGGACTGAGAGATACAGAGCAGAAGTGATGTGGGAGGGAGACATTAATAACCAGTGACCTCCATCCACATGGAAATGTCAGAGCTGGTGGCAAACAGCCATGAGAAAGGGCATATGAGTATGCAAAATTGTCTCCCCCTCCAGTCTCTCCTTAAGAAACTCCACTGCAACACAGGAAAACACCTATAAAGTACAGTATCTAATGGTGACAGAACTAACAACACAAATCTGACAGGACTCAACTCATTTTCCCAGCTTGACTCTGGGGCACCACATATCTAGCAGTCTCTTAAGTGAATGCTAATCCTGTTTTTCAAATGTAGCACTCTTCCAAAAGAACACTAAAGTCATGTGCAAAAGGCCTGAAAAATTCTGAAAACACAAATCAGAGCTGAAGCCAGATGTCTGGTCTGATCATTCTTGCAGCTTATGCCAAAATGGCCATGAAGGGCATTGCCCAGAGGGAAGGAAGCATGCCAGTAGCAGCCTAAAAATCATCAACATTTAGCTAAAGAAATCCCTACTCCTGACGTTGTCATCAACTACCTGTTCAGTGAAGCATCTTATATTGAATCCATGGAAAACGTTTTATTGGGAAAGGAGGGAAAACAGTATGTTAATACTAGAATAGCTCAAAACAAGTTTAAGCTGACTCTATGAGATAAAGAGAATGTCTAGAGTCACTTGATTGCAGTATCTGAAAGAAAAAAAGAGAAAGGTAGGTAGGTAGGTAGGTAGGTAGGTAGGTAGGTAGGTAGGAAGGAAGGAAGGAAGGAAGGAAGGAAGGAAGGAAGGAAGGAAGGACTGACCTATAATAGAAAAATCCAGCATTTTTATTTCTTCTTTATGATAGCCATACGTATTAACTGGGTTGCATTTTTTTTTTTAAAGGAAGAAAAATTTCAGCTTCCTCAAGTTTTATTTTATTTTTTCTATTCTGTTTTAGTCAACAGCTGATGCTGATGATTAACATCTTGTTCATTGGGGCAACAAACTGTTTATCTGCCACAGAGGCTTATGGGACAGTGCCTTTTGCTGTATCCAGATGGTGTTTTTAAAGTGCAATGCATATAATTAATTGTGACAATTTTACATGCCTCCAGGTGATGTGATCTTTCTATTGTATGGAGACCACATTTTACGCCTCTTAGCCAGAAAGACCCCATATACAATTACCAAACAATAAAGTGAAGTTATAAATGTTCTACAGAATTAATTCCACGAAATTTTGGCATAATGGCTTCTTTGTCAGCAGTGAATATCTTTTTTCACTTACTCTAGTGCCTCCTAGGTAAGCTGCCTTAGGTATGCACATTGCTCTTGTATTTATTTTCATACTGTGCAAAATTCAAGAGTGTTGAACTTTGATTGTAGAACAAACAGGAAAAGAAGTGCGTGGTCAAGTAATCAATTTCATACAAACATTACTCAAACATTAAGTGCTGCTAACGGGAAGTAGAGGAGAAAACACGAAGAGACAGGAGGTGTGAGCAGATGAGAAATTAGAAAAACACCTTGTCGGTATCTCTCTAAAAATCTGGACTGAAATACAGAGAGTTTTCAGTATGAATGTTTGAACACAACAATAAGAAAAATGGAAACATGCTCTCACCATAATGAGTGACATGCTGTTGGTACAACTTTAAGTTTTTGTTATAGAAAAGACTGAGGAGGGCCACTTATTTGTGAGCGCTATGTCTTTCCTTAAAAAATAAACCAAACAGAAATATTTCAGAGACATTTACGTGCATTAAACTACACATCTGAATATGAAAAATGTATTTTCTGCAAAAAGATGCAAATATCCTTCTTATTATTATTTCTGCCTTGCAATGAATGTAAAGAATCTTGGTTACTAATAAACAAATGTGAAAGATTATACCGTTTTTTAATCTAATAATTTACAATGTAATCTTACACACTGATGGAGAATATTTATCTATATGGTTGCTAAGAGTCAAAAATGACTTGATAGCAAATAATAAATCAATCTTATGCATGGATGTACTGTATATAAAATGGTAGATGCTAAATCACTTCCAAAAACCTGCCAAGGATTATCAGTAAGGATGAAATATAACAAAAAGCTCTTTTTGTTTTTAACAGCAGTTAAAAACAGGATTTTGGAAGTGATATAAAGTCTATTGTTTTATACTCCCTTGGTAAAGCTCTTTATATCCCATCCATTAAATTGTATAGTCCCTGGTTGATTCCACAATCCATAATTGAGAAAGTTGAGTGCTGATTTTCATATACAAGTTTCAGAAATCTTCATATGAGTGACTAGTTGAAAGAAATGGCCAGCTTTTCAAGTTGAAGCCCAAGCGACACCTTTGCAAATTTCTATCCCTCTCCTGTTGAGTATATCCAGATGAGTTCATCATAATAGTTATGTTTCTCTGCCATATGATAAAACTAGGGTTTTTTTAATTATTATTTTTCTCTCTCTCCTGGTATACTAAGAAGAAAACAAGGTTTTTTAAAAAAATAATTGATGGTGTTGTCTATAGTAGAAATACAGCATCACATAGTTTCTACTGAAGTTCTCTAGGAAAAATTGGACTTGGGATAGGCTACTAAATTCCAATCAAAGAAATATCTGTACATAAGACTATATATAATAAAAAGGTCAATGGAACGTTTTTCCAAATACTCTATAAACATCTCAATGTTGAGACCTAAATGGAGATTGTTAATAGCATTGTCCGTGAGAATAATCTGACGTACATGACATCAGTTTAAGCAGACTGTCATTTTGATCTATTATTTTAACCTAAATATCACTATCTTTATAAAAATATTATAACTGCAAAGGTTCCACAATATCTTGAAAGTAAATCCATGGTTATTTTGTTCATGTACTACTTTGATATATGACGATTACTAAGTATGGCCTTCTTTAATCCATTTAATCCCTCCAATTTATATTATATTTTTATTTATTAAATTATTTTATGTTATCCAATCTCCTCTTTCTGCACCAGTACAGCAGGTAAAAATGCCTAAGTTATTTTGGCTGAACTCAAAATACTAAGCATGGCCTGACTTGGTTAGGATGTGAAAGGATAACAACTACTGTAGAAATCCCCATTGGCTAGGAAGTAAAAAAAGAAAGAAAAAAAAAAGGGGGGGGGAATCTCAAAAGAAGGAAATGACAATCCACTTGCATGTTGTACCTAAGAAAACTACAGAGACATGTTCATAAATTCACCAGGAATCAGCCTTGAGTCTCACTCTTTTTCCTCCAGAACACAAAGCAGTGAAGATTGGTCTTTACCTACTGGTTCCATTTTATCCTCCATACTCTACCTGTGAGATGGGTTAGGGTAGGAAATAGTGATTAGATAATAATTTGAGCCTGTTTATTTCTTCTCTCTACTGCTTGTTGAACATTACATATAGTGAGACAGACCCACGGGTTCCCATAAATCATTACAAAGGAGAATTTTGTGATCATCTTTCCACTCTGTAATTTCTTCATTTACAGAACTTATATGGCCATCTATCTCATATAATGATTCCAAGCAGCTCACAATATTCAACAAAAACAAAAATTCCTTTTCCCCTTCAGATGCCGGACCCTATAGTCTCCTAGTTCAAATGCTTGTGGGGAATCCAAGGGTTCACAGCCTTTCCAAAGGATAAAAGGGGAATCCTTGGATCCCAAGTGGGGGACTATTCCAAAGAACAACCAATAAGATGATGTTCCTCCAAAGTTCCATCAGGTGACAATATCTAAGGGAGAGAGACATTGCTCACTCTACCTAAACTAGTAAAACAAGCACAGAGGTGGTCCTGCAAATAGAAAGGCATAGTAAGTTACACTGATGTGTACATTCAGTACTGTAATTTCAAAGCATTCCAGAAAATGATGGTTTGTTGCTGCTAGTTGCAAAGTCATGTCTGACCCATCGCAACCCCATGGACAACATTCCCCCAGGCCTTCCTGTCCTCTACTATCCTCTGGAGTTCATTTGAGCTCACGTCTACTGCTTTGGTGACTCCATCCAGCCACCTCATTCTCTGTCATCCCCCTTCTTCTTTTGCCCTCAATGTTTCCCACCATTAGACTCTTCTACAGTGAGTCCTTCCTTTTCATTAGGTAGCCAAAGTATTTGAGTTTTATCTTCAGGAGCTGGCCTTCTAAAGAGTAGTCAAGGTTGATCTCCTCTAGGACTGACCAGTTTGATTATCTTACAGTCCAAGGGACTCGCAGGAGTCTTCTCCAGTATCATAGTTCAAAG
Organism: Natrix helvetica; assembly: GCF_964273705.1. Classification (NCBI taxonomy): domain Eukaryota; kingdom Metazoa; phylum Chordata; class Lepidosauria; order Squamata; family Natricidae; genus Natrix; species Natrix helvetica. The sequence goes on along the minus strand of NC_138550.1, from coordinate 82,672,725 downwards.
GGCTCAATTCTTTGGCTCTCAGCCTTTCTTATGGTCCAACTTTCATAGCCATACATTGCAACTGGGAAAACCATAGCCTTGACTATACACATTTGTGTTAGTTAGGGTTATGTCTCTGCTTTTTAGTATGCTGTCTAGATTTGCCATAGCTTTCATCCCCAGGAGCAAGCATCTTTTAATTTCTTGGCTGCAGTCCCCATCTGCGGTGATCTTTGTATCGTGATGGTTGAGATGATACATTTCACACAGCCTCCTGTCCATCCCTATTTCAAGCAATGTTTCATTTAAAAAATACACAGTGTTAAATAAAATACATTTTAATTTTAGACTTAAGTAATTTGTGAATTTCTATACTGCCCACATAATTACTAAATAAGAGAAATGAGGAAAATATTACAAATTTCTTTTTCCTATTGAACTTTGAAAAAAACAAGGGAAACTTGGTAACCTGCAATTATGTATGAAAAATCTATTTGGAGGATGCAATAAGTATTTCAGGCATTTCTGAAATTTTCCATGCTAAACAAATGGCATGTGCAAATACTTAAAAGCTGGGGGGGGGGGGTAAGTTTGGTTGTATCTTAAAAAGAAAATTGTTGAAGTTTTTTTAAATCTTTTTTTTCTCCTTGTGGGTTCCTTTTTCCAAAGGCATGTTTTCATATTGCACCCCATTTTTTGCCAGAAACAAGCTTGAATGTGTAATGGAATGTTTAATTTGTTGTTGTTGTTGTGAAGTCACGTCCAACACATCGTAACCCCATTAGGCTCTTCTCCAGTGAGTCCTTCCTTCTCATTAGGTGGCCAAAGTATTTGAGTTTCATCTTCAGGATTTGGCCTTCTAAAGAGCAGTCAGGATTGATCTCCTCGAGGACTGATCGGTTTGATCACCTGGTAGTTCAAGGGACTCACAGGAGTCTTCTCCAGCACCACAGTTCAATGTGTAATTTAGCAACTCTCAAATATAGTTGATACATCTATTGAAACTAAAAAGGCAGCTGTTGTGTCTTTTTTATTGGCTGAACAGCACACCCTCCAAGCAGAAGTATGCTAACTGAAATGCACACAAACAGCCCAAATAAATTGCATAACAAGAATACAAAATCATAAGCATGTTTAATCAACCAATAAGAACCATAATAACTCAATACTTTATAACAGCTATAAGAGAAATAAATTGCTGGTCCTCACTTAAAACAGTTCATTTATCTAGAGCTGACCAACAGGAGATCGAGGAGTTAAGTACTCTTCTGCACATGGAAAGACAAGATTTGCATGTCAATATAGGATATTATTTTTTTGCAGCAGAAGATTGTGATGATCATAAATTTTACTCTTGGTACACTTTAAAATAAAATGGCTGTCCCAATTCATCTTTCTTCTACTCAGTAGAAGAAATCTTAAAAGTGGCAGAATTGATTGCAACACAATATGCAACTATTACTCAATCATTTTATGGTTTTGACCATCTCCCTTCCTTTCAACAGTTTCATTTGCGGTCCTGGGTGATGATTTCATTCTTAGACAATTCGTTATACAATTTGATTCCAGTCAACCCTACTGTTGATTCAGATCTTCACTCTCCACTTTTCCCATGCATGAGTGGATTTTAGCTCTCTTTAAGTATGTGCTTTGTATAACTTTTTCTATTCAATAGCTTGCTATGATTCAGCCTACAAAGGAAATCACCTACTGAGCTCTAAGAAGATTACATTGTAAAAACGTTAAAAATCCTAGTTTGGAGTTTTGTACCTAGGAGACGCAGAGATCTCTTATCCCTATTCGGCGGATACAACAGTGGAAAAACCATGATTTAAAAAATGGTGAATTAGGCTGTGTCTTCTAGTGGTTTGTCTTTTAAATTTATTGTTAAATTTAAAAATTTAAATTTTAAGCATGTACACATATTCCTTATAATATAAACCTTTTGATGCTCAAGGACCACATTTACCATTGCAACTTGTGTTATAACAACACAATTTGCTTTTATTAGAGTGAGCCATTTGACTTTCTGCAGAAATTGCTGAATGGGTGAGTCTTACTAGTTATATATCAGTGACGTGCAGTCAGGTGAGGCAAGTGAGGCACAGCCTCACCGCTCTCATCATGAAAAGAAAAAAAATGTAAAAGGAAAAAGCTGAGCTAGTTGCTGCCTCACTGTGGATGACTCTGCTTAACTGTTTAAAAAGCCTCTAAAAAGCGCCCTCTACTATGAGGCAGAAGAACTGCATGCCTCCTCTAGTTTGACTTTAGACGTTTTATGATCACTCAAGCAGAGTTAAGCAAGGGTTAAAAGCCTAAAAATTCCTGATGTAGGGGAGGCACGCAATACTCCTGCCTCATAGTAGAGGGCGCTTTTTAGAGGCTTTTTTAAACAGTTAACCAGACTCATCCACGAAGCCAGGCAAAGAGCCATGCTGTAGCACACACACTTTCCCCCAGCCTCTTTCTTTTGGAAGGCTCGGATCGGCTCCCCCTTCCCTCCGGCTTCTCTGCCTCTCCTCTCACCCCAGCCTGCCAACAGGAGGTGAGTGGGTTGGCTTTATTGCATTCCAGGCATTTCCCACCCAGACAGCAGGCTGCATTTGCAATGGTGGAGGTGTTTGGGGAAGGCAGCAGGGGAATGGGGGAGATGGCAGAGGAGGTGCTTTCAAGCCACTGGAAAAGATATCCAATCCAACTTTTGTGTGTGTGTTTGAGAGAGGGGGAGGAAGGGAGAGAGGGAGGAAGGAGGGGAAGGGAGAAGAAAAAGAAAATGAAAAAAGGAACCTTTTTTCGCAAAGGAAAAAAACAAATGCTGCCGCTTTAAGTCAGAACTGAGCATGCCTGGCTGTGGAATTCTGGAGTTGAAGTCCACAAGTCTAAAAATATTTGAAACCCACAACTGTGTCAGTGCAAACCTCCACTCACGTCACTGTTTATATATATATATATATATATATATATATATATATATATATATATATATATATATATATATATATATATATATATATATATATATATATATATATATATATATATATATATATATATATATATATATACACACACACAGTCTCCCTTTATTTATTTATCAGTACAAATAAACACACACACACACACACACAGATATATATATATATATATATATATATATATATATATATATATATATATATATATATATATATATATATATATATATATATATATGATGTCATATATATATAAAATATGTGTATATGCTTAAGGCACTATATATGTGTGTATATATGTTCTTGTGCGTACAAAAGGCATGCGTACATAGAAATATTTACACACAGAACGATAAACAGAGTAGACATAGATGCAAAATTAAATTTATGTGCACAAGGTAAAAGCATCAAATACACATAGATGCAGGTACAACTACCAACTATAACATAAAAATGGCTTTTTAAAATATTTGTTCATCTCTAATGTCTCTTAAATCTACATTTCTCCAGTAATGCAACAATAGCACAGGGATTGCAGCATCTTATTTTATGAATAGAAGACTGCACTTGAAAAACCTGATAGAAATCTTTTTCTGGGCTTTTTTGTAAAAAATAAAATAAAATTCAATTATGTATCACTATGTTATTTCTCAAATGAGATTCAAACGACTGCATAAATGGCAATATCAACTTTCTGTTTACAAAGGAAGTGTTATAGCCCCTGTGCTATTGTAGTACTATTGGTAAAGACAATTCTAGAAGACATTTAGAAATTATAATAATCTTGGATTCAGTTGTGAGGGTATATCCCCCCACTGCAATATTGCCAATGAATTGCTTAGCTTGTATCTTGATGTGATAAAGAAAGGGAAAAAGTGCTTGAAACCATAGCAGGAAAATGAGCACAGAAATCATACTTGCAATGGGAAGATGATATGAGTATTTTACTCATTCATTTTTCAATTTCTGTAGCCACCCATCTCAGTCCAATCGAGAAGGATGTCATCCTGCCTCCGGAAATGCTCATTGGCCCATTTTGGCAATGGGCCACTAGACATTACAGAAAAGCCCTAAGACAGGTGTCAAACTCAAGGCCCAGCGGCCAGATCCAGCCCGCAGGGTGCTTAGATCTGGCCCATGGGGCCACCCTAGAAACAACAAAGGCATCACGGCTTATCTTTTCTAATATTGGTACAGCCACAACTACAGTCTCATTGCCTATTCAGAAATAGATACCATCTAGCACATCTGGTGATAGTTTACAAAACAATGTGCATATTTGTTCAACATGTTAATGCTCTGGGTGAATGGCAAAAATGCAAACAATGTTCTAATATATTTAAAGACATTTACAGTTTAAACAATTGAATTGTTTCTCTGCATCAACATTTTTATTTTCAATACAAAAAGAAGAAGACATGTTACTTAATTAAAAAGAAAGAAAACTAGGGGGAAAGGCTGACATGGAACCATTAGAGTCAAAATATAACATAGCTACAAATATTAAGACATATTTTCCCTGTTGGAATGCTACCAAGCAATTATTATTTGAACGCAGAGACAATTTTTATGCAAGCCAATACGATGATTTACATAGAGCTGAGCACACATGCCTTTTTTTAATTCCATGGGGCCTTAACATACCATTCAAATGTTAAACTTTAAAAGAAGTATGGATTTGTAGCATGCTATTCTTTCACAAACAATCAACATTTCTCTTTTTCTCATTCTCTCTTTCACACCATTTGATTTTCCCTCCACCTTTTGTTCTGGAACACAAAGCAGCCTTAATGCTCCGCTTTCTCACTTTCCCTCATAACAACCATCCTATGAGGTAGGTTGGCTGAGAGAAAGTGATTGGCCCACTGTCGCCCACTGAACCCCCACAGTTGAGAATGGATTAGTATGTCAAATAACAACCACTACACCACTCTGCCTCTTACACAGACTCATTGGCAAAAACATGTTTCATGTTAAGCAGCATAATCCTGTCTAAAAACTCAGCATTGATTTTTTTCTCATCATCATTTCCCCCGTTTTTAATATTGATTCAAAGTCCTTTATCTCCCCCCTCCAAAAAAAAGGCTTTTGGCTAGCTAAGCTACATCACAGAAGAAAAAGCGTATCTTCTTAAATGAAAAAAGGTAATTTTTCTGGACTGCCATCCTATCAAAAAGGGATCTTGATATAGAGGTTTGAATGGGGTAGCCTTTGGTTAGACATCATGTCTGAAATATATCCTGGTCACATTTATGATTTTACAGTGATGGAGCTCAGAATTTGGTTTGACCCAGCTAAGAGTTGGTCTCCTAACAGTTTTAAATAACTTTGCAAGCAAAAGCTAAAATATCTGTTAGAAAAAAGGTAATTTTTCCTTTGCTCAGATCAAGCTTCCTTGGCCAAACTCCCAAAAAGTGAACTACTCAAGAATGCCATCTGCAGAAGCACCTTCCAAGAAAAAGGCATGGCTTTCTAACCTGATATTAGCATTTTTTTTAAAAAAAATGTTTCCTTAGTTGTTCCTGAATTGGTGGTGGCGGGGAGTTAGGGAAAAGTAGTGTGAAAATCCTTCTATTGAGCTTTTGACTGTTTCCAGATGTTCAAGGCATTTAAGTAAGAAAAAGAACTAAGTGGTGAAATGAAGTAATTTTCAATTGTGTAATAGTATAAAAAGGAAATCCATGTTCCTTCTTGTGCCAAACTATCTTCATAACAATTTGACATATGCTTGGTCATGGGGACTGATTATTTAAAAACCAGATGTTAATAAGTAATGACTAGTTTATTTTATTTTTTTGTCCTCTCCATCACCTTCACATGGAACAATGGAGTGACTTTAACCTGTGGCTTTGCTTGGGCATGTTTTTAAGGAAGGTGGAAGGAAATGTCAATGCGACCCTTCCCAGCTCATTTAATGGGTGACAAGGAGCAATATGGAAAAAAAGGAGATAACAAGATATTATAATCAAGGAATACTTTATTTCAAAATATCTTGTACTTTTAAGCATGGTATAAATGAAAGTCAAATCAAATAAAACATCACACTCCTTGGAAGAATTTAATTTCCATAGTTTAGCCAATATGCTTCATTGAATCATACTGGATTAATCTGAAGGTGATGTAAGATACATTTACTTTGTCCAGTAAATGGATGATGAACCAAATCACTACATAGTCCCATTTTCACCCAGTTATGCAGCTGTTTGGCTCCAAGGGCATGTTTCTGCAGGTGACACAACTTTCTGGATCAATGAAAGGAGGGAAGAAAAAAAATGAATGAAGTGAATACTGAAAAAAGTTGCTTGCTTAATTATGGCACATACTGATTGGTCAAGAGAACAAAATCAGGGTTTGGATAACTCAATAGCTTTGTGCAAGACTAATTTAGGAAAACAGACTTATTGTCAACTGTTTTTGGATTTGTTAGCAGCTATTTCAGTTGTGCTTTGCCTGAGTAGTATGGTCCTATTGATTTTGGGTATAGCAATAGCACTTAAACTTATATACCACTTCATAGTGCTTTACAGCCCTGTCTAAGCGGTTTACAGAGTCAGCATATTGCCCCCCCCCCAACAATCTGTGTCCTTGTTTTACCAACCTTGGAAGGATAGAAGCCTGAGTCAATCTTGAGCTGGGCAGAATCGAACTCATGACAGTGAGCAGAGTCAATCTACAATACTGCATTCTAACCCCAGTGGCTCTGCGGCTCAACAATATTGTGCTGTCTCTTTAGTTTTCCAGCTTCAGTGTGTGGAAATTCCTTCCCAGCATTTCTTGGCTAATTTATATCTCTTTTTGGATCATAATTCATACATTTGCCTTCAGAAACGGATGGACCCATTTGGGTACCAAAAAGAGCTTCAGCATGTTCCTGTGGAGGCAGTCGCCTTTTCTTCAAAGTAATGACTTATGAAACCTAACAGAATTTACACTGGACACTGGACAATATCAAAATAAGAAGGTATGGGGGGAAGACATTAACACCAGTATATGGACAATTTCAGTTTGTCTAATGAGCTGAAGATCAAATGAAGGCAGCATTATGGGAGCACAATAGAAAAAAACCAGCATATTTGAACTGTGATTAGGCTAGATAGAAATGGACAAGGGCTCTAGGATAGCCAATACTTGCCAAGCTTCTTCTGATCACAATACCTTTAAGGAAACAAAAATTCCATCTGAATGAGCACCTACCCCATTATACTTCAGTAAAAGTTTCAGATGAAATCATATGCATATGTTTTTAGTTATGAGGCCATAGATAATGAATATATGGAAGGAATGTGATGATTTCCATATCATTCAACAAACTTTAGAAGAAATTCTATGTAGCATGAGTTGGAAAGTCCTTGATTTAAGTCCTTGAACTCACTATGTTTTTAAAGCATACCATAAGGTTGCAAGATTTAATATCTGTTTTTTACAATATGAAAATTTAGCAATGAACTCATTATAAAGCTTCTTTAAATTAAAATGCAAACCATGCAGAATAATGCTCCTGAAAGCAATGTTATTCAAAGACTAGTTTTAGAATGCTTAAATAGGATTGTAATCTATTTAAAACGCTCTCTATATAAATCTTAAATATTATAATGATGGTTTTACTTAAAATGGTAAGTCATCTGGTACTGGTGAAGGGAGTTAATGACACAGAAAACCCATAAACATTTCAAATTATCAGACATGGATAGACTTAAGTGGGGACTTAAAACAATAGTAACCATGAGAGACTAACTCAGAGTACTGGGTGTTAAACTGTATACGACAGGGAATAAGGGTTAAAAGATAATCAAAAACTTATAAGGCTACTATAGAAAAGATGACCAAAAAGTAGGGTGAACAAAATGCAGGGCAAATTGAAATGATGGGTCTCATTAGATGGGATCTATACAGAAATGCAGGTAGTAGAGTTCAAGGTACAATCAGGGCAAGTCTCATGAACAATCTCATAAAATGTCTATATTTGGATGAGAGTATATATTTGTAATATAATATTCCATAAACGCGGCTAAGTGACAAGAATTGATATCAGAATTTATCATGTGGTCAGAGCCTCAAATAGATTCTCAGGCACGGAACAGAGAAAAGTGAGGGTGAAGAATTATTGGCCAGATTGCTAATTAGACGTTTAAAATTGCCTATCTGATTGAAGAGTTCTACAGAAAAATTATGGTAACTGTAGCGTCTACAAAAATATTTTGAATTAGTATCAGTAACAGGACTGTTTTCCTCATCTTGATTTGAAGCAGTCAGTTTAGTCCACTGCTCTGGCTGCTAATAATCATGATGAAATTGTGTTCAAAATTTCCTGGTAACTCAAAAACCCATAGCTGAAATTTAATGCATGGATTTGTTTATTTTTTGGCCAGTGTAACAGCAAAAATAAATGTCAAACCTTTCCGTTTAAAATTCATTCTCATGCTTACAGTTATTCCTGCCTAGTGTTTTATTTCCTTATTGGTAAAGCTGCATGCAGGAATCATGAAGCCTAAAATTTCTGACTTGAGAAAGTCATCAGTCAAAATGAAAGGGAGCAATTTAATACTAACACCAAATAATGAGGTTGGTTCTACAAATCCATCAAAGAGTACAATGTGCTGCCCATGTAGTGTTTTTTCATTTAGCTGATTTGCAGAAAATTCTCTATTAATATACCCACTACCAGCAACTCTTTTAGTTAACTAAAATGGCAACTCATTGAATTGCAAACTTAAAACTAAAACATAAAGAATGTAATATAAGTGGCTGCCATCTACCACAGTCTTGTCCCTAAATGTTGTGTACAAATTATTCTTGAGTCAAAATAGCATTACATTGAGTGAAATTAACTTTTAGTTGATCTTTAGTATTGAAACATTCTAGTCAGACAAATTAGCTATTAATCCTATGGATGACTACAAAGTTGAAATATCATTTTATGTGTGGAGAAATACAAAGAAACCATTCTAGAGATGGTAGTGTAGTTTGAAATAAACTCAAGAAAATCTAGATGGAATAATTGAATGATAGACATTCTGAAGATAGCTTACTCCCAAATCTGTTCTAACAAGGTTTGCCATACATAAGCTACAAAGATCCAGGTGATCAATAGATGGCAGCAGAGACCTCTGAAATGTATTACATTGTGCCGTCATTTCATCTCAGATATGCAAACATCATTTTCCAAAAACAAGCAATACAACCAATTGCAACCAATTTTATATTAATTGAGGTACTACTGAAAACAAATTTCATTTACTTCAAAAGAAGGACCCCATGTATGACAACATGCTTAATATATATGCTTTCAAATGGGGAGTTTCATACTAAAATAGCAATGGCTCCTTCCCACATCTTTGGAATTACAACTCTCACAAACTCTTGCTATTACTCATGCTAATTGAGACAGATTAGAGTTGATCTCCAAACTAGCTAAGGTCACCACATTGCCTTTTCCACTTTCAATGAAGCGCTGCCCAATCTGGGCATCCCCTTGATGTGTAGACTAGAAATGCCAGAATTTCCCAGCCAGAGTGACTATTGGGAAGAGTTTTGAGATTCACATTTACTCATCTGGAAATTGTCAAAGTTGGAAAACACTGGTTTAATCGGAAACATATAAAGGTTCAGATTATTCTGTTTAAGGATACTCAGATATCTGTTTAATTGCCTGAATGGAAAAACACCTAAATATCCTGATTAAATTATTCATATTCAAACTGCCAAATTATTTTTCCCAGTTACTACCCCACAGTTGAGATGTGCTGATAAAGCAGGATAAAATGTGAATTAAAATATAAAAGTGAGACGTGGCAGAAAGGAGATGTAAAGACCTGCTTTTAAGACGTGTACAAAAACAACAGGAAATGTCAAAAGCCCAAAACCACAGAGTTCAGCTAAAGTTCTTACAAAGCCACGTAGCCATTACCTGTGGCCCAAGACAAAAGGAGAAGTAAGACACTATCTACTTATAAGGCTTCTTTTCCCAAGATAACTAATAAGAAATGGGTTAAGTGTTTCCGTGTTGTGCTGGTTTTGAGAAAGTATAAGAATGTGTGCTTCCATGAGAAGGGTTGTTCAGAAGTTGCATGCTAGGCTTTTGACTAGCTTTTCTGAACCTGGCTGCCAATAAACTTCTCCTTGATCCCGAGACATCTAAGTCCTGTTGTTTTCTGCAACAATTGTGGCGACTGCGGCAGGACTTAGAACGATATTTCGCTGAGGACAGAATGGAGCGACCGGTGCCCAATCGAGGCGGTCTCGCCCAACCTTCAGGCACCACAGAGAGTTTCTCTGGAAGGGGGCAGATGACCCCACTCAGGCATCTGGTGGACACCACCGATCCAAGAACCGGACCGGGATCAGAACAAATCAATAAATTACGCTGGCTGAGAAAAGAAGACACCTGCAGGCAAGTATTGTGGGAATTGTAGGCCCACTCAGTTGAGAGTAGAAGAGGGGGCCTGATCATCCCCCTGAGCCCGGGATAGCATCCCTTCCTAATGGAACTGGTGTATCTAATGAGGCTCTAGAATTGCGTGGGTGGTTAAGCCACTGCAGTTCCTGTTGGTGACCGTGAGTCTCTGTGGCCACAGGTCAGTGGAAAGTGTCTTAGAAATAGAACATGGGAGGTGGAGGAAGCGTTCCTCGGACACCTCTTCAATGCATGTTGAGAAATTTTAAGAAAGCTTTTAGTGGAGATTATGGAGATCCCAAACCCAATCCCGGGGATTTAAAAAAAGTTCTGTGAGAATGAGTGGCCAACAGAGCGCCCCAGACATTAAGCGGAAACTCCAGAGGCAGGAAGGAGCTTTAGGAATGAATATGAGCCAATTAATGGAAATTGCACGTAAGGTCTTTGTGACTAGAGACAAAGAGGAAGAAGGGGAAGAGGAATGAGCCCCCGTGGATTCCAGGGCAGAGGCTGAAGTCGGCTGTAAGAGAGGACAGAAGCTATAGGCTTGGCCGCAGTAGATGAGTGGCCTGAAGACTAAAGGGGACCAGGGTTAAGTCAAGCCCCTCCTGAACCCTTGGTCCGAATGAAGATAGGGGGCAATAATGTAATCTTTTTATTGAAGCCCCTAAAATGTTCCCTGAATGGAAGAAATATAGAACACCAGTTCCTCTATATGCCTGTGTCCAGTTCATTTTTTGGGTCGTGACATCCTATGTAAGATAGGAGTTACCTTGTCCTTTGAAGAAGATAAGATGGCCCTGGTGATGAGGCACCCCCCAGATGAAATTCTATGAAAATGGTGACCCAAGAGGTTTGAGTCCTCGATACCTGGCAGGAGTTCGAAGTGCAGCAATTATGGGCAGAAGATAATCCTCCAGAACATACAGGTCACCATACACCATTAGTCATTCAACTAAAGTCTCTGGCAGAGAAATTATCCTCACCCCCATTGTACAAGCAATTCAAGACCATATTACCAAAGACTTAAGAGCAGGTAATAAAAAATTATTAGAAAAGAGAAGACACTAAACACCCCAGAACAAAGAAGAAGAAGAAAAAGAGTTGTAAGGTGTGTAGTCCTGGGTGGACAGGATACAACACTCTTAGAAAAACCCTGAGATATAGTCAGTTACCAGAATGGGTAACAAGCCTCAAGGAGGAAAGAAAAAGAAAAAGAGAGTCTCAACGAAACATTTAGTTCCTGTGTTGTTTTAACTTGCGTGTTTGTCCTTGTTGATGTGTTTAAGTGTTTTTTGTTTTGTTAAAAAGAAAAAGAAAGAAAGAAAAGAAAAGAGAAAAAGTCTCTGACATCAGTGCCCTCCACCTGTGTATCTTTGACATGAAATGTTTGATACTGAAGAAGTAGGAGACCCAGGGAGACAAAAGGTTGAATCAGATATTGGTTAGAAAGAACAAACGGTCCCATTAGGTGGGGCCAGGAGGAAGAAAACCAAAAAGGTTACCGAAGGGAGACAGATAAGTGGGCCACAAACCTGGTCCAAGGGAGCAGTTGAGATTTTTTTTAAAAGACTCAAATTGCCCCAAGGGAATTTTTATTGCCAGGAGTTGAGAGGGAGCTATGTAAGGTGTGGATATATGCTCCATTCTCAATGGCTGATTTATATAATTGGAAAAATCAAATTCCTGCTTATAGAGAAATCCAGATGAGATGCATGTTCTTTTTGCATCCAGTTTTCTGAACTCACCAGTCTACTTGGGCAGACATACAAAATCTGATGGAAATTTTATTAACCCCAGAGGAAAGAAGGCTGGTGAAGGGAACCATGAATAAACCTTTTCAGAAGGATCATGCAAAAGATCTGGACTGGACATGGTTACTGGAGGTACCAGATTGGGAACCTTAGTCCATTGAGCTGAAAAACTATTGGACCTTAGTTTTGTTATGACTCAAACAAAAAGTTAAGAACTTAGGGAAGGTCTATCAAATTCAACAGAAAAATGATGAAAATTCAGGGGAATTCTTACAATGCATTTATCAAATCTTTAGGCAATATACCACATTAGATCTTGAGGTTGAAAAAATAAGAGAATGGTCAATATGATCTTCATTGGTCACTCTGCAGATGACATTAGGATAAAAATTACAGAAGACAAAAAAGGGGGGCAGGAAAGGCATCTCTGAACTTGTGGAATGAGCATACAAAGCATACATTAATTGGGCTCAAATTTCAGAGAAGAAGGAACTTTAAAGGGTAAGAAGAAATGTAACTTTTCTCACCGAGGCCCTTAGACAGGAAAAGCGGGAGGCCAGGGGAACCTGCTGGAAGAATGTATGAGGAGGAGTCAGTAGTTAGAATCCCACGCCCAGTCAGAGGAAGAGCCTTCCAGTTAGCTAAATGGAAGATAGTTAATGTCTACGCAGACAGAAAATATGCATTTAGAGTTTTACATGCTCATGGGGCTATTTGGAAAGAAAATACTCACTGATTTTGTCACTCGATACATGCTGGCAAAAGGCACATATGCCATTGTTAATCAGGTTGCTCCAGCCTGTCTCTGTTATGCACAAAACAGGCATTTGAGATTTTAAAGTAAGCATTGCCTCAAGCTTATGTTAAGGGACTTCCCAACCTTGAGAAATCTTTATTGACTCAAGAAAAGGGAAATGGCAACACCCCACAGCTTAGCAAAAGTGGGGGGCACATTGCCTTAAAATCCTGGTCGCAACTGCTCTTCTGATCAAGGAAGTTAATAAATTGACTTGTGGGCAGCCAATTACTATATTTACTAGTCATGCAATTCATGGAGTATTAGAAACAAAGAGCAACTAGTGTGCTTACCCGGGGGAATTAAGATCTCATATGGGGGATCTGCACAATCTCCAAGCTGGATGCTCAGATCCAGCAGAAAAGGGAAGTTGGCGGCAGCCCGTGGCTTATCTCTCCAAGTTGGATAGTCGGATCCAGCAGAAAAGGGAAGAGCAGCTGACAGAGAAGCAAAGCTGTCAGCAACGCAAGATGATCAGAGCCACCCTGACATGACAGCTTATACAGCATTGGAAATGCAAAGGGGACTGAGCCCCAGATATTCTAAAGCAGAGGAACTCCAGGCAATTGTAGATTTGAAGTGACTAGAATCTTAGTCAAGGACAAAGTGTGTCTTTTTTTTTTTTTTTCAAAAAGTTTTATTGGTTTTTTTAAAAACATTTATGTGGAAAAGGGGTAGGTGGAATTACAAATTTTGGCAGTTGCAAATGTGGCAGACGCCCCCTCCCTCCAAACTCCTAGGTTACATCAAAATATCAAATCTTAATACATAATCATAAAAAGTCAGCATCTTAATTCTAGAAAAAATAATTTTCAATCAATTTATATAATTATAATATATAGTCTAGTTATAAATTCATATTTACTTTCGGTCTGTTTATAACATTGTGATTTCCTTATTTATTTTTGTGATCTGAGTTTTCTTGGTGTTGCCCCTTCACCCCCCGCTGGCAGAGCTCCGGCCCCTCCCGTGTCCTGTATGACCGTTGTAGTATCTTCTGTTTTTTCTAGGTTGGCTTTGTTTTTTTCCATAAAGGCCTGTGCCTCTATGGGTGTATTAATTCTGATTCTTGTCTCCTCCCAGAATATCAGCATACCTTCAGGCATCAACCATCTAAACCACACCCCCTTCTGGTATAATTTATTCGCCAATTGCGAATAATTTTTCCTTTTTTCCCTAATTTTTTTGGGAATCTGCTTTAGAATGGTTATCTCCCTATCACAGTATGTCAATGTTTGCCCCCTTTGCACACCCAGTATTTCATCTCTTGTGGTTTTCCTAAGAAATTTAATGTGAACCTCTCTGGGTACATTATGTGTTCTGGCATATGCTGAATTCACTCTATAAGCTAGGTCTATCTCCCAATCCATCTGTTGTTTATCTTTGTGTATGTATTCAGCTAAAATATTAGTCATAATGTCCCTTATGTTTTCCCCATCTGCTTCTATTACATTTTGGAATCTAAGATAAAAGGACATTCTCTCAAACTCTATTTTCATTTGTTGGATGTCAAGTTCTTTGTTCCCCTTCTGTAAAGCCTCTACCCCCCCCCTCGCCTCCACCACCCCACCCTCCACAAGGTCCAGTCTCTGTGAGTTCTTAAAGATTTGGGCTTGGTTCTGTTTAATTTCATCTTTCATTTCCCTTAACTGTTTCTTAATTTCCTCCTGGCCCTGTAGAATTTGTTGAAGCATTTGTTGAAAGTCTATCTCTGTAGTCTTGGGTTGCATCAGTTCTGTTATCTTTGACTGTGTAGCTGGGCTAGACGTTGCAGACGTTGGGGCAGAAGTAGCAAATCCAGGCTTTCCAGGAGGTGGTCTTTTTGGAGGCATGGTTTTTAAAGCAAGGAAGTCTGTCAAAATAGAGACTGGGCAGCTGGAGAAGTAGAGCAGGCAGGCGAATCCAGAAGGCAGAGGATCCAAACAGATGGGGATTTCTTTAGTCAGTCTAGCAGTAGATGAAAGTTTTTTCCCCAAAGAGTTCAAAGAAGAACAATCCACAAAAGATTCCTCTGGGTGGCTCGGAGACAAAGACCGGAAGCCTGAATTTTAGAGGTGGAGTCAGGTTTCACAGTTCATGAAGACAACGGAAGTGTGCCATCTTGCCCTGCCAGCTTTGGGCTCAGAGGCATAATAAAGTTTTAAAAATTCAAAAAGTTCTCAGTTCACCCATAGATTCTGGAGCTAAGTCCGATGAAAGTCACTTTTATAAGGGTGAGGCATCATTAGTTGGCTCTCCCCCCTCCTCCTTCCCCTGAGGGCGAAAGCAAAATTTTCTCAAGCCGCTTGTCCAAGGGAGGGGGGGAAATCCCCCTCCCTCTAGCCGCACCTCTGGCAAAAGTCCGAAAGTTTAACTTTTTTTTCTTAAAAAGATGCTGAAGGGTCCATAAATTTAAGATAGAGGGAATGGAGAAGGGCAGCCTCTCACCACATTGCCGCTGCTTCGTTCAATAGCGCGTTCTCCGATCGGCATGGGGCGAGGCGCGCGCACACGGGCGCCCTCCGATACTGCTCCCCGGTGCCTAGAACGAAGCGGAGGAGCCCCCGCCAGCCGCCGCCGACGCCAGGACCCTCCGCGAGCCGTTCCCTCGGCAGGACACCTCTCCGGGGCGTCCTGTGCCCCCCCAGAAGCGGGGGAAGCCCACCGGGAGAGCGGGAGCAGGCAAAGGCTTGCCTGTCGCCGTAGCCGCCGGAACCGGAAGTCCAAGGACAAAGTGTGTCTTGAAACCCACCTTGAATGGGTGAATGCATTGCTGCTGGCACTTTGGTCTGTGCATGCACTCCATGAAAGGGAATTAGATTATCTCCTTTTGAAATGATGTTTGGAGACCCCCAGTTATAAGTGCTAACTTGAAAAATCACATTGGGGACTTAGGTCAAATAGGGACCTCATGGGTGAATCAAATGGTGGGAGAATTAAATAAGCAAATACAAGAAATCTAAAAATACTGTTTGTGTCTCAGTCCACCATTTCTGAGCACCTCTAGTCATAATATTCAGGTGGGAGACAGAGTTTGGGCTAAACACTGGAAAGGGGAGAATTTGAAATATAGGTGGAAGGGCCCGTATACTGTGGTCATGTGTTCTCCACTTGCAGTAAAAGTGTTAGAATCCAAGTCTTGGATTCACTGGACACAAATTAAGCCAGCTGCTGAGGAGTATTGGAAGGTAGACCAGGATGAGGCCCGACCTCTAGTGGTATGCTTGAAGAAGTGCCCCCTATAACTGTCCTACTGGCAAATGGACAAACTACATACGGGGCAGAAGAGGCCTTACTGGGAGTCACCCCTGGAAACTGACTCCTCTACGTATGACCGAAGATTTGGAGGAGGAAGACAATGTTCCATTTATTAGATATAAGATGCATTAGAAAGTCTGAGCACCTGTCAGGGTATGGAAAGTCAAGTATTCATAGCCATAATTGCACTATCTATTGCTTTAGTGAGTGTGCTTACCCTTATTGTGATTTGTTGTATTGGGTATTCATTCTTCGGGAATTGCCCCCTCCTGAGAAAGACAGTTGCTGAGGCTACAATCATTGACTGTGACAAAGAGGAGTGCGAATCTTCTGATGACACTTATGTTTGAGGAACCGTGGGAACCATGGTAGTGTAGCATAGTAGGAGTTTTGGGATTGTGGCCAATATATTTAGCAAATAAGACTTGGCTTTGTGAATCACCCAAAACTGATATTACCCTTCCTCAAATTATATATAACCCCCACCTTCTCCCTAACGTGGTGATTCTGTAGGTTAAAAGAATTGTGTTTGGAGAGGTTCTGCATAAGGGACAATTATGAGCTTTTTGTGGCTTTGGCTGTTATTGGCAAAGGGCCTGCTAAGTGTTAACATCCTGAATAGTAGTTCCCAATGTTGTGAGAATACCCGAGTAACCCCCCCCCCCTTTGTCCTTGAGGGAAGATCCAAGGATGTTGAGAATCCCAAAAAACAGGGCAGAATCAGGTCACAGGGTGTGGAACAGGTCCGCTCCCACATCTGACAATCCCACATCTGTAAGAAATGGGGTACAACATAGGGAGAACGGGCCCCTGCAACAATTGAGAAAAGGGAACTATATGTTAAGAATACTGGAGTTGGGTCAAAGCTTAATTAATCAGTCTGACCCTGCCCTAGGTCAAAAATGCTTCTTGTGTTTATCTGTTGGACCTTCATCTTGCCATGCTGTTCCAGTTGAGCCAGATCTTTGGGAAAAGACCAAGGCCACAATAGTCCTTGAAAAGGGTGGTAGATGGGGAACCAAAGCAGCAGAGGTCCAGCTGCAAAGTGACTTGTACAATGCACTCAAAAGGCTGGGGATGAGCCATCTCCCCATTGTTGGCCCCATAGCCATGGGTGTGGAAATCATAGGGTCACCCTCCTTGTGCATCAAACATTATCAGGAACCTGGCATTCCTGTGGGGTCACTGTCAGAAGAACAATGTCCATCCAAAATGTACCTTGCCCTAGGAAGACACTCGTAGATATAAAATTAACCCGCAGTATGTCCCTATCTGCTCACAACCTCTTCCAACAGAAGGTCACTTTCTCGCTTCCACCTCCCCCCTCGTTTTTAACCATTGGGAGGGGAATTTGACTACTGGAAGATGTCCAAGGCCATTTCAGCCACCCCGATTCCCCGTTTGGCTCTCGATTCAATCCACCACAGGATTTTGTGTTCATTTCCCCCCTGGAAACACCAGTTCCCACTATCTCTTTGAAAGTCCAGTCCTCAGGGATAAGCAAGTGGACCCTAACCAAAAAGCTCCATTATAGCCCCTAACTGGTATGTTCCTGGCAGGAACATTACAGGTCTGGACTAATGAAAGGAACCTCCGAGTCCATGAACATAGGTGTGTGTGTAGGAGAAAATGGAGTCTTCTTCTTATATGGGAAAAATGCGTATCTATGCTTACCTTCCAACTGGACTGGAGTGTGTACCCTGATGCACCTCCTCCCCAAAATGGGTGTGGTAAGCAGGGAACAGGCTCTCCCTGTACCTCTAATGGGACATGTTCAGAAAAGGGTGCCGCTCTTAATCCCACTGTTAGTGATCCTGGGACTAGGGACAGCAGTTGGAACAGGTGTGGGTGGAATAACACACTCCATCACACAGTTAGGCAGCTGTCAGAGGAATTCCAAGAAAGCCTAAACCAAATTGCTGGCACCTTGGTTGAGGTCCAAGATCCAATAGACTCCTTGGCAGCAGTAGTTTTACAAAACTGGCGTGCCATAGACCCCTTAACTGCTGAGAAAGGTGGGCTGTGTGTATTCCTGGGAGAAGACTGCTGTTTCTATAGGAACAAGTCAGGTGTGGTCAGTGAAATAGCCAAAACAGAAGTTATTTCTGCTGTTATGTGGTGTGGCCGGCCTGACCTTTATCCCTTGCGTAATAGCCCTACTCAGACAACTAGTCATGAGGCCAGTAAAGGAAATACAGTTTGAAAAGGAATTAGTTTTGATGGAAAGCCTTATTGACCGTAGGATTGCCCCACTTCCCGAAAATGAGATTTCAGACACTGGCACATATGTTCAACTTGCATCCTGGGGATTGGAGAGAGTGCCTTCAGAGGGTAAGCTCTAAGAATTATTCTATATGTATTACTTGTCTCTTTTCAAAATGGGTCATTAAAAACAACAAATTATTTTACTTGAACTAATTATATTCAATTAGTTCAGTTAATAGTCGTATTATTTTATAATTGTTCTTGTTGCAATTACAACTCAGCAACAAGTTTTGCAGAAGCTCTGTTTTCAAGGGATGCAGTTGGGCCTCAGGCTGTGCAGATTTATTCGGTGGGAGGGATCAGTTTTTGAGTAACCAAGCAAGCAATTTATATTTTAAGAACACCTAAAACGTGTTTTCAAAATTCCAAACGTGTTTATTAGGCTAAAAAAGAAACCTACCTCATCACTTGCTTTTCTAAAGACCAACCTTGCAAGATTCATGCTGTTCATCTAGAACAGGGGTGTCAAACTTGTGACGGAATCATCACGTGACATATCACAACTTTTCCCACTCTGCTAAACCAGGTGTGGGTGTGGCCAGTGCATGACACATCTGGCCCATGTGCCACCAGTTTGATACCCTGATTTAGAAAAACTAGCTCTGGATTGCAAAAATGTGAATGAAAGCTAGATGGCAGCACAGTGTATTTTCTGCCATCAAGTGGTAATATAGATTTCTGTATCTCCATTCTGATAGACTGCTATTCCTCATCCCTCAAATCTATTGATAATAAGTTAAACTATCACTGCTGATACACAATGTAAGAAAGTGACTATTTAATTTAAAGTTTATACTCAATTTCCACAGTAAGGACACAACAAAATATGTGTCAAATATTAACATTGCTCCTATTTCAATTGTTTAAGCTACAGTCACATTGACTTTTATAGTATCTCTAAATTTATTGTGGTCAATAAATATATAAGACTTTGTATATAATAAAACTGAGTAGATAATTGCCACTGTGACACATAGCATGACTTCATAAGATAACTATAGCAGAACTAAGCTTTTAAAAATGTGACAGTCTTTTCTACTATGAACTCTCCCAGCCCAGGTTTGAAACTTGGCAATAACCACGAATTATGTTTAAAAAGCAAGGGCATATAGAATTATGTGCAGGCACACTGCCCCAGAGCTATTAAACTTTCCTTCGACCCTTTTTAGAAATCCTGCAAAACTTTCTCCCCGTTTGTTTGTTACACTTTTCCTCTTTTACAACATACATGGGATAAAGCCCTGTGCTCTTAATTCTTTTCTCCCAGTTTTGCTGCCTTGAACTTCTGAAATCAATATGCTAATCTGACATCTCTTGTATTGAGCAGGGTGACAAAGTTGGAGTTTTGAACATGTTGGCGGCATGAGGATGAAACAGGTGTCAGGGCACGTATACAATAGAAGCTTTGGTCACGACCATAATTCATTCCATAACTTTGGTTGCAACCCGATTTGGTCATGACCCAAACCTAATTTTGGAAATCTGGCATTTACAAAAAAATATGCCAAGCGGAAGGGGAAATCGGCCAGGGGAAAATAAATAGTGAATTTTTTGGTCAGAACCCAATTTGATCATGGTCAGAAGTGTTGGTGACAGGAGGTTCTACTGTACATAAAACTCATTTACAATAAGACAAATTCCTGAAGTTATGCCTTCAAATCCTCAATTTATTTTATTTTTTTTTCAAAAAGTTTTATTGGTTTTTTTAAAAACATTTATGTGGAAAAGGGTAGGTGGAATTACAAATTTTGGCAGTTGCAAGTGTGGCAGACGCCCCCTCCCTCCAAACTCCTAGGTTACATCAAAATATCAAATCTTAATACATGATCATAAAAAGTCAGCATATTAATTCTAGAAAGAATAATTTTCAATCAATTTATATAATTATAATATATAGTCTAGTTATAAATTCATTTTTACTTTCGGTCTGTTTATAACATTGTGATTTTCTTATTTATTTTTGTGATCTGAGCTTTCTTGGTGTTGACCCTTCACCCCCCGCTGGCAGAGCTCCGGCCCCTCCCGTGTCCTGTATGACCGTTGTAGTGTCTTCTATTTTTTCTAGGTTGGCTTTATTTTTTTCCATAAAGGCCTGTGCCTCTATGGGTGTATTAATTCTGATTCTTGTCTCCTCCCAGAATATCAGCATACCTTCAGGCATCAACCATCTAAACCACACCCCCTTCTGGTATAGTTTATTCGCCAATTGCGAATAGCTTTTCCTTTTTTCCCTAATTTTTTTGGGAATCTGCTTTAGAATGGTTATCTCCCTGTCACAGTATGTCAATGTTTGCCCCCTTTGTACACCCAGAATTTCATCTCTTGTGGTTTTCCTAAGGAATTTAATGTGAACCTCCCTGGGTACATTATGTGTTCTGGCATATGCTGAATTCACTCTATAGGCTAGGTCTATCTCCCATTCCATCTGCTGTTTATCTTTGTGTATGTATTCAGCTAAAATATTAGTCATAATGTCCCTTATGTTTTCCCCATCTGCTTCTATTACATTTTGAAATCTAAGATAAAAGGACATTCTCTCAAACTCTATTTTCATTTGTTGGATGTCAAGTTCTTTGTTCCCCTTCTGTAATGCCTCTACCCCCCCCCCTCGCCTCCGCCACCCCACCCTCCACAAGGTCCAGTCTCTGTGAGTTCTTAAAGATTTGGGCTTGGTTCTGTTTAATTTCATCTTTCATTTCCCTTAACTGTTTCTTAATTTCCTCCTGGCCCTGTAGAATTTGTTGAAGCATTTGTTGAAAGTCTATCTCTGTAGTCTTGGGTTGCATCAGTTCTGTTAAATTTAATTTATTTTTTAGTTGTAACTGATTGGACTCTCTTCCCAACAGAATGTGGCATGGCTGAATCTACACCACATTTTATACTGAAAGAAGGTCAGAGAAAAGATAGATTGCATTTCAGAGTGGTCCTTTCCTTTGTAGAATAAATATTTCCATTTTTTAAAAAAAATGAAAGAATCTTCAAACATCAGGTAGGAAGATTGGTGGAGCTCACTAAATGAAATAGTGATGGGCACATTGGTGCCTACGACACAATTTTGAAACCTAGCAATAACTTTACTTTGTTGTGTCTGTTACTTTGTGACTATTGTGCTACATTATTTCCACATGTCCACATTAAGTCCAAGCCAAATGGTAAGTGATCACTTTCTGGTCAATCTATAATATCAAAACATTATATACTAGTGAAATCAATAAAGGCAACATAAATATATAATCAGTAACAGCTCCTCCTCTGGTAGTAAAAATCTCCAGACTGATTCCATTCTGATTCATGTAAACTATAGATCTTATCATGTGATAAATAAACTAGAGGGAAAATGAACCCATTAAAAAAAAGCTTTTATTCTTTAATTTCAATATTTCCAAACTTTAGCTGATTTTAAAATACCCACAAATATTTAAATCTGCTCTTGTGGAATGATATAACATAATTTCTGTTCCATGTAATCCCAATTTACCTGTTGTCTAGGTGGCACCACAATGTTAACACATATTAATTTTCTTCCTTTAAATTTTATCCTCAGTCTACAGTCTTCAATTTATGAACCCAGTTGAATTTCAGTTGCTAAGTGATATGGCTATTAAATGAGCCATCATGTGACTGGATCTGGGACCTGACTTTATAACTATTTTTACTGTATGGTCATTAAGCAAACCATCATAGTCATTAAGCAAATCACATGGCTAAGTGAATCCAGCTTGCCCAATTCACATTACTTGTCAGAAGCTATCTGAGAATGTCGCAAATTATGATCACATTGTTGGAAGAAATGTCCTTCTGGGTTCGGCTCCAAGTGGGGAAAAAGACACTGGAGACATGGAGGCTGCTTGGAAAGATGGTTTAATGGTGGACAGGACCACATGGCTTGAGCCCTGAACAGAAAAGGTGATCACATGCTTCAATGTTGGTGGAGAAGAAGAGAAGGGAAGAGAAGGACTGAAGAAGGGCTTGCAGGGATTTTTATAATCTGTTCGGCCCCACCTATCTGTTTCCTGTTCCTGTGTAAGAAATGTATTCTGATTGGCTGTCAGACTCACATGGGCCCATGCAAGGGCAACCCTCTAGGCTGCTGAGTTTTGAATCCAGGTTTGATTGAGTTCAGATGCCATGTGGTCAGTTGAGTAAAGGCTTATATTATCATGCCTTCATTGTCACTGCCAGAACTCTACACCCATCCCCCTGGAGCGGAACTCTTTATTATCTAAAGTGGACTAGCTTGGCTTTCTTAATGGCCCATTGACAAAGTGGGGATGGGCTGGAAGCCGCAGGAATTTACTTTGTGTTTAAAATGTGTTTCTCCCTTTTTTCACATCCAGGAAAATATAATATTCTGCCTTATCAATATTTCCTAGGATATTTCATTTTTCTGGGAGAGGGCTAGGTGATAACTTCCTACAATCCCTCCTTTTTTTTTTCAAAACATGTGAGTGGAACGCACATGTTTTTGACAAAAGATAAAAATTGGTCAGATCAGGGAGGCTTAATTTTTCTGATGGAAAGACATTGAGAGAGACAGCAGAAGGATCCCTTCAGTTGGCTCCCAGAGAGCTTTCAACCATGAAGGTCTTAGCAACCAGGGCACAATTTCTGGAAAGAAATTTACAGTATCCAATTTACCATGCCAATTAATATCAGATATCACTTTCTGTGAGCTTCCAGATTACAAGCAAGCAGAAGTCCCCAAAAAAACCTTCACAGCCATGGTTCTGCCTTTTAAAGAAGTACAGGCTGCCCATTTCCAAGGGATTTCTTTAATCTGCCCTAGCTCCTATTTTAGTGAGGCCAAATTGAGTTTAGCTAGTGTGCAATATTTAGTTTTTTTTTTAATTACACACAATGAGCCCAGGGACTCCTATCAGAGACCACCAGTGCAACATGTCCTGCTTTACTGGGCAACTGGGCAGCATCATTTTATTTTATTTTAGAGTCAGTCAGGGTTTGAGTTTTGAAGATCCTTTCTGCTACTCTTCAAGTGGGGGAATTGCCTGAGGGGAACTGACCCTCCCCCATGGGATTAAAAGGGAGATATCACTGTTTAGGCTTTTGTGCAAAGGCAAAAATCAACCTAGGAAAAGCTTTGTGGAGTTGGGTCAAGGAGATAGTTTCAATCTAGTTCTGAATGGAGCCTCTCTCTCTCCCTCTCTCTCTCTCTCTTTGTGTGTGTGTGTGTGTGTGTGTAGCTACTTCTATAATACATAAAATACAGACATTTCGGACAAAATTTCCCTCCCACCAGCCAGAAATCTAAGGTGTTCAGAACTTGCTGTGCTAGCCATTCTCAAATACAATTCTTACATGAATACATTAAACTGATTACAATATAAATGAGACAGGAAAGAAGACCTTACAATTTCTGTGAAGGAGGCAAAGAAACAAAACTTTACAATCAGTTTCCACCCTCCCCCATAATCTTTACAGCTGTCTTCTGGGGATAGAAGAGAGTCTTTTGGTCTTTACTTCTTCATCTCCTTCAGGGTTCTTTCATGTCTGCTAGGGTGGCATGCTTGGTTTGGTGGTAAGGCTGGTAAGAGTGGTCAGTCAGTCTTGGTAGTCTGTCCCAGGCTTGGCTAAGTTTTTTTCCCCTCATGTCAGGTTTTATCAGCACACAATCACCAGCAGCAAATTGAGAGTTATGGTTTGAGCTAGCAGTCCTTTGTTTCTGAGGTAAAAAAAAAAGAGGAGAGGCCAAGAATACAGTTCTTTACAGACATATCTTTAGTCTCATGTTGTGCAATCTCACCCATTCTGTCCAAGTGTGGAAATCCAAACATTATTTCAGGAGGCAGACGAGGTAAATTTCATGGAACATGGCATTCCCACTGCCTGTATGATTGAAACACTTTTGCAGTAAGATGAGTAAATTTCCAAGAGGGACAACAACTTGTGTTGCAAACAAACAAACAAACAAATAAAATATCATAGGGTAGAGCACCTTGACTCATAAACATTTAAAAATGCACAGGTGTAAAAGAGGAAGGTAAGAAGAACAGCTTTTTAAAAAATTGCAATTTAAAAAAAAAGGTACTTTGAGTCAACACTCCAAAATATCAAATTCCATTCAGATGGAAGCAAATTCTCATTAAGTATGTTAAAACATTTACAAATGTAAGCAAAATATCTCAAAATCATTCCTTTTTATAGGTTTAATTAAGCATTTTAAACCTCAAAAATTTCCAGAAGAAGAAAAAAAATCAAAATTGTATTCAGAGCAAAGAAATGTAACTGCATAATTTTTATATGCAGATGAAAGATCACAATAGTGAAAGGTAAGCGGAGCAGATCACCCATTTACTCCAAATTTCTCAGAAGAGAGGGGGAAAAAAAGTGGTTAAAGTGAGGAGAAAAAATTTCAGCCTTTAATGACCCAAAAGGAAGGAGGGAAAGAAGGAGGGGGGGATGCCCAGAGGCATTCACAGGTATCACTGGGGCGTTTCATACACACACTCATGGTAAAAATGAGCAGACACTCATTCTCCCCGCCTTTCCTACTTCCCTCCAAAGAATGACCCAGAAGGAAGATTGGGGGGGGGGGGGAATTCACACAGGCAATCACGTGGATCTCTGGATCCATTCACTTATCACTCCCTGGGGCATGGGGGACACATACTCACATTCATACTGCAATCAGACCTTCATGCTTGCTCATGCCAAACAATCATAGGTATTTCAGGAAGCTTTTTTTTTTTCACAAGCCACCAAGCTTCATTTTCTTTTATTAGAGGATCTCACCTTCCCTCCAGGTCTGGAAATGATCACACACACACACACACATACATGCACAAATACCATGGAACAACTCTTTCAGGCCTGGGGGAGATGCACACCTAGATGCACACCTAAGAATTCCTTAACAGACATTACATCAAATTAATCAAGTCCAATTACCTAGGTCTTCCATTCAGACAGGTTTTACCTTATTACCTGCTAAATCTCTTATTTTTGCTTGAAGTTACCACCGTTGTTCTATCTCCTTAAGCACTAGATAGTTAATGCCTGTCTCTGCCCTGGTGTGTTCGTTTCTAATTTGGACCTGCCAGCTGTGCTGGCTAATTTTTAAAGATCCAAATTCTATCTTGATATCCCAGCACGCGCTGGCATTTTAAAATATCAAGATGTATAGAAACAATGTACAGAGATGTTTGTCCACACATTGTTTGCATTCAGCCAGGGTTCTAGGTTGGCACTCCCAGCAGACGCTGGCATATTTTTAAAGATCCAAACCCCATCTTGATCTCCCAGCAATTTCTGGCATAGTTTTAAAGACCAAGATGTATGGAGACTTTCATTAACACATCGTTTGCATCTGGGTGAGGCCCTTGATTCATCTGATGGTGGCCAGAAAATCAGCAAATTTGTTGACAAAATCAAAATCAAAACTGCCTTCTGGAGGCCAGGTTTTTACTTTAGGACTAATAGAGTAGGTTGGTCAGAAAAATGTGCAGAGGGTTTTTACTCAGGTTGAAGGCAAACCTTTAGTAGGAATTTCCTTCATTTCATACATGCACACACAAGGCAACACTCTCCTCCTCCCCCCAAAAGGAAAAAAAATCTATACTCACCTGAAGAGTACAATCTTCTAGGGCTGAAAGACATGAGAACAAGGTTCCCTCCCCCACAGAAAAGGCATTGTTGGAGGATTAGAGGTAAGGGAGGGGCGGGGGGGGGTAGATAGCTTGCAGGCAGAGTTTGAAAAATAAAACCATCAGTTACTCAGCAGATGAACAGATAAATATTATGGGGATATCACAGATGAGAAATGGGGTCTGGATTCACATGCTCCAGGAAAGAAATGAACAGGTAAAATCATTTAGTCACACAATAAATGCAAGGATGAAACTTTTCTTGCAAACATTTCCTGGGTTGTTACTTTAAGGTATAGGCAAGGAAGGAAGGAAAAAAATATATTTTTACTCTGTTTCTGCTGGCCAGAACAGACACAAAGTAAAGACCCCTCCCAGTTTCAGTTAGTTTTCTAGGCCCAACAAACTGAGCAAAGGCAATTTCTGCCAATTTACTCCTTTCTTTCTTTGAACACTTTAAAATTCTTGTCTTTTGGATTGGAGACATCTTAGTTACAATTACCTTGAGGGTGCACAAAGACTTAGACATACACACACAGAGACAAAGAGGGAAAAACAAAATCATTCCCACCATGAATTTCAGTTAAATTGGGGAAGGCACAAATCTTAAGAAACAAAAACCACGTGGTTGCATAGAAGACAGAGTAAGAGACAGACAAGAGAAAAAAAGAAACATTTCAACATTTCCCTTTTCTTTTAAGTACCTTTATGTAGCCAAATTAGTTTTCCTGTGTCATCTTTAAGCAAAGCCCATTTCTCACACAATTTCCTTGCTCTCAGCCAAAATCTTGGCATCTAAGGAAATCTCCGAGGGCACTTCTGGCCACCCACGAGCTAACGCTTCCCATGACCCTTTACATGCAGGGCTCACTTTGGCCTAGCCGGGTGCCACCCACCGTAAGTTTTCAGAAAAAAAAAGATTCTGGGAAGGACTTCGATTCCCCACGAAGTATTCGGCCCCTTCTCTCAGGGAATCACCTGGGTTTTGAGGATCAAAAAAAGTGATCCTTGAGGACCTCTGCCCCTCTCTCTGCAGTTAGTACCAGGCACCTCTACTCTTTTACACCATGGGCCTTTGCTTTTTTTCTTTTTTTTTGCTTTCACAGGACAAAAGCAACAACAACAAAAAATATTCATTCACTTTTCCCTCCATTTCCACACACACTCTCCTTTCCCTAACAGAAGGTCCGTGCTCTGGCCTGACCCTAATACTTTCCAGGCTCTCTTGGTAAAACACACAGAGGAACCAGGATCCAGCTGTGATTGGGAGAAAGATTTCATCATTCACACACATGCAGGCATACACACATTTCCATGCTTTGCCATGCTTTAAATTAAATTTTAGAGAATTAAAATTTAGAGGTACTCACCTTCTTTCCAGGCAGCCTTTGAGCTCAAACTCAAAACCCCTTTAAAACCTAGATCCAAATGGCTAAGGCCAAGATAAAGTCCACCCACAGACTCAATGGGGTCTGTGCCGGCATGGGAGGCTTACCTGGGCCATATCCATTTGTTAGGCTAGCTTGGAGTCCCATCTGTGGGTCGCCAATTGTTGGAAGAAATGTCCTTCTGGGTTCGGCTCCAAGTGGGGAAAAAGACACTGGAGACATGGAGGCTGCTTGGAAAGATGGTTTAATGGTGGACAGGACCACATGGCTTGAGCCCTGAACAGAAAAGGTGATCACATGCTTCAATGTTGGTGGAGAAGAAGAGAAGGGAAGAGAAGGACTGAAGAAGGGCTTGCAGGGATTTTTATAATCTGTTCGGCCCCACCTATCTGTTTCCTGTTCCTGTGTAAGAAATGTATTCTGATTGGCTGTCAGACTCACATGGGCCCATGCAAGGGCAACCCTCTAGGCTGCTGAGTTTTGAATCCAGGTTTGATTGAGTTCAGATGCCATGTGGTCAGTTGAGTAAAGGCTTATATTATCATGCCTTCATTGTCACTGCCAGAACTCTACACCCATCCCCCTGGAGCGGAACTCTTTATTATCTAAAGTGGACTAGCTTGGCCTTCTTAATGGCCCATTGACAAAGTGGGGATGGGCTGGAAGCCGCAGGAATTTACTTTGTGTTTAAAATGTGTTTCTCCCTTTTTTCACATCCAGGAAAATATAATATTCTGCCTTATCAATATTTCCTAGGATATTTCATTTTTCTGGGAGAGGGCTAGGTGATAACTTCCTACAACATGAGGGTAAGATGCTACAGTTGTTGTAAGTGTGAGCCAAGACCGAAATTTAATCACATGATTGTGGGTCTAGTACAGGGGTCTTCAAACGCATACAGCCTGCCAAAGCCATCAAGCTGGACCACAAGGCTGTCCCGCCCACATCGCTCCACCTACTTGCCGGCCCCCACCTGCCTTCTGAAGGCAGAGAAAGCCAAAAATTGGAATGCGCAGAGCAGGCCTCAGGAGGCCAAAAACGGGCTCATTTTTTGGGTGGCAGAGTGGCTCTGGAGGCCAGGGAGGCCAAAATGTGATGTACGGAGGCCTCAGGAGGCCAAAACGACCTCATTTTTGGACAGCAAGTGGTTCTGGAGGCTGAGGAGGCCAAAATGGGCCCTCCCCAGCTGGGGGGGTGGGGGGGTGGGAGAGAGAGAGAGAGGGGAGGGAGAGAGAGAGAGAGAGATGGAGATATAGATATATATAGAGAGAGAGACGGAGAGAGAGGTCCCTCACACATACCCCAAGGCAGCCACATCCCTTCACTAACCTGCTTTCCACCCCCAGGAGCATAACAAATTAAAGTTAAATTTGCGTGTATTGTTTAACGGACTGCTAAATTGGCCACACCCACACAGTCACATGTCCACCTAGCCATGCCCACCCAGCTGGTCCAGGCCCCCAGCAGTCTGTGGGACCGTGAATTGGCTCCCTGTTTTAAAAGTTTGAGGACCCTTGGTCTAGTACAACATTTGTAACTTCAAGGATGGGCTGTGAGTCACTCTTTCCAAGGCTGTCATAACTTCAAACCATCATTAAATGAATGGATGTAAGTTGAGAACTTCCTGTATTAGAATTTCATCTTTATCATAATTTCCAGGATTTTTTTCTTGTATTCTCCTAGTGAGATGTACTGCAGTTAGGCTCAGCAAGCTGCCTTTAGCACTCCCCACCTTTCGTTCCCTCTTGGCCCATTTATTAAACACATATGGTCAATTAATGCTATCACATTATTTTCCATCAACCAAGTTTCTTGGAGAGAAATCATGCTGTAATCTTGTACAAATTGAAAAAAAGACTCCATCTAGGCATTTATCTGCCCAAACAGCAATGTTGCATATTTCATTGTAAAGTATTCCTTGTTGAGTTTTTTTGCCAACTCTGTTGATTAACCTCATTTTGGATTTGGATGTCATGTCTATTTTGTCTGTTACCCTACAAATATGTTGTTGTGTTGGAGTACATCTTTTGGCCTCTGATACTTTTTTCCTTCAAATTATTTGAGTCATCCTCTGACCATTTCACTTGCTTTATTACATTTAAAATTCCTTGAGAATCTTCACAAACAGAATTATTTTTGTAACCCCAGGGATATTTGTAGTAAACCTGTATGTTGCAGCCTGGGCTGACTTGAAGCATCTGGAATTCAATTCTAATTCTAGCTGCTTTGTTCTGTGCACTTCTACAGTAGTCTTATAACTTCTGCACTATCCATCTTCTTTGTCTTATCTTTCTCAGCTGGCAGTAGATTTGGTGATACTCTATGAATCACCTGCTGTTCTTCCAGATTATGTCCATTTGTATAACTCCTTTCATGGTCATTAAGAGTGTTTACATTGCTTTGTCAGAACTCTTTTGATAACACACTGATTATTGGGAGATTTACTTCTGCACGAGTTAGGCTTTCCCCAGGTTTGTTTTTTCAATCCATCCACTTACTTAGCCAGGGTGTTATGTTCAATATCCCCCTCTTGTAATAATATAAAAGCTATTTATGTTTTTGGTATTTATTGATTCATATTTTTATAAACTTCATGGAGAATGTAGTTTTGGAAATATCTTGTTACCCCAGTGGAAAATTTGTTTAACACACTCTTTTTCTTCACCACCAAACTAAGTGTTGCTATATAGTCGTGATGGTGAACCTATGGCACACATGCCCCAGGTGGCACATGGAGCAATATTTGCTGGCATGGCAGCCTTCAGCTCCGGTGCACTGGCCAGCTGATTTTCAGCCTTCCGGAGGGTCGGGGAAGGTCGTTTTCAACCTCCCAGCCTTCAGAAAAGCCTCCGGAGCCTGGGGAGAGTGAAAAAAAGGCCCAGCGGGCCAACCAGAAGTTCGTTCCTGGAAACAAACTTCTGGTTGGCCCATTGGGCTGTTTGTTCCCGAACTTCCAGTTGGGCCCTTGGGCCATTTTTTGCCCTCCCCAGGCTCCGGAGGCTTTCCTGAAGCCTGGGGAGGGTGAAAATGCCCCCGCCCAGGCTTCAGGGGGGTCACACGTGCATGTGGAGAGGTCGCATATGCATGCGCAGTTGGGGGGGTGATGTGCACATGTGCAGGTGGGGGGCATATGTGCATGCATGATGATACGTGCGCACACAATTTTGGCACAGCTTTAGAGAAAGGTTAGCCATCACTGCTATATAGATTCAAATTTCATGTATGCTTTGGCAGTTACATAGTTATAAAATACATACTCAATTTCACATATCTTTTGAGGAGAAGTGAATTACATTTGAATCAGTGGTGAGATTCAAAAAATGTTACTACTGGTTCTGGAGCTGTGGGCGTGGCTTGGTGGCAGTGGTGGGTTGTAGGCGGTACACCCCGGTACAGGTGTACCGGTGCCTGCCCGGAGCACCGGGTACCGTTCTCGTATGGTGCTCCAGAGGGCCCACCCGCCCGCCCAAGCTCCTTACCTGTATTTGAGCTCTTCAGCGCTTCTGCGCACATGCACAGAACACACAGTGCCTGCGCGACACTCCACCAATCAACTAGAGTGTCGCGGAGGCATCGCAAGAGGTAAGGATGCATGTGTGGGCTGCAGGCTTTCATGTAGTGGACACCTGGCCCCGTTGCAACAGTACCAGTTGCAATGGGATCCGAAACCCACCACTGCTTGGTGAGCATGGCATGGCTTGGTGGGTGCGATACTGTAAAATCTCCATTCCTTTCCCACTCTAGGGGAAGGTTACTGCAAAATCCCCATTTCCTCCTGATCAGTTAGGACTCAGGTGGCAGAGAGTAGATGGGGAACTATTTTAAATGCAAAGTATTTTGTTCAATCCTAATATTTATTGCATAGTTCTTAAAAGAGTAGACTTCAGTGGAATAAACTTGTGTGTTAAATTTGTTAAAGTTGAATGGGGTTTTCTTGATTGCCACTACCACTCTTCGTATTCAATTGTTTTGTGAGCTGCTTCTCATTATTGAAATCAGCTGTATTGAACGGGAGTGCTCAGACTAGCAAGCAACTTTGTCTAAAGGGCAAAGATATATTTTGCATCCCAGCTGCTGTAGGAGTGGGAGAGGTCTTAGAGCTGCTGGGAGTTGGACAGCTTATAATTGTAACAAATATTCTAATAAATAAAATGGTTTTTTGTAATGAAAAATCATAGCATCAGATAATGGCTGTAGGACACAAACAGCATCCAAAATATAGTTGTGCTCTACTCTGCTCCCCTGCTCATGTTCATGGGAAATTGTGACAGAAACTATTTCTGTAGGGACAGCCTCCCTTCCCCCGGGCCATCCTCTCCCTAATCAACACTCTGGCAGGCTGTTTGCCAGGCAGTATCTGTCGGTGATCATTCCATTTATTATGCATTTGCTGCAACCCCCCAATCCACATATTCTTCAGCTGTACAGTACTTGGCGGGCATCTGTTTTTCTTTTCTTTAATACTGCAGATTGGCTTGTACAGGAGCCAGTGGCCTGCGGCCCCTTCAGTGGAAGCATGGATGGACAGACGGTTCTTCCCAATAACTTAATTGCCTCCTGCTTCATCAGCTGTTGGCTGCTTGGTGCAAATTGCAATGCCTCCAGTAGTGAGGCCTACTTTTGTCAGTTCGGTTAGCAATCTTATACAGTACTGAAAACCCATTTCTGCGCCAGGTCATGCATTTTTTTTCTTTCTTAACAATGCTTAACACTGAACTAAAACACTCATTTTGTCTAATGCAGATATGGTGAAGTATTCTTACAGACAAACAGGAAAGTGTGGTGTATATGAAGCAATTAGCGCAGCGGTTGGCCACTGTGGAACATTGCAAACAGCAAATATGGTTTTCCATCCATTCCAAAATATACATTGAATGTAGTAAAGGGCAGCCCCAGTGCGCTTGAAAGGGCTATTTTTCAACAGTGGTAAAATGGCTTGATTCAATTCTTGGGCTTAAAAGTAATCTCATAGTCATGACTCCTAAAACTACTTAAGCTGGTGAATTTATAAATTGGTTTTTAGATTCTTGTCCTTCATATTGCTCTCTATAACTACCGTGTTTTTCAGAGTATAGGATGCACCTTTTTCCCTCAAAAAAGAGGGTAAAAATTTGGGTGCCCCCTTTGCAAAAATGGACGTGCAGAGGGTTTGGGAGGCTTGCAAAGCCTGGGGGCTGGGGAGGGCAAAAATGAGCAAAAAATGGGCCTTTTTTGCCACCCCCCCCCCTCCAGCCCCCAGGAGCACTCTACAAGCCTCCCAAAGCCACTGCATGCCCTTTTTTTTTGCAAAAAGGTCCATTTTGTGCTTGTTTTTGCCCCCCCCAGCCCCCAGGAGCACTCTACAAGCCTCCCAAAGCTCTGCATGCCCCCCCCCCTTTTATGCCAAAAACGAGGCATGCAGAGGGCTTGGGAGGCATGCAGAGTGCAAATTACCTCTTCAAAATCATGGTGCATCTTATAAAAAGACAATAAATCAAGTACAGCTGTGTTTCTTTCCAAGTGCGTACTTTGTATTTCAACACATGCTCTATGCATATACTAGTAGCCATAGGGATACTGCAATAGTCATGCAATGGTAAAAAATATCCATCTGGTTCAGTTCCAAGTTGGGGGAAAGAACTGGAAACATGGAGGCTGATTGGAAAGAGGGTTTAATGATGAACAGAACCACCAAGCACACGGTTCTGGTTCAGCTGACAAAATGGAGTTGAGAGTGGCTGGATTTTATACCTTTCTTTGGGCTTTGTATTTGAGCTTCCTGTTCCTGTGCAAAAACATGTATTCTATTGGCTGTTGTAGGGGTTATGTAGGATCATAGCCGGTCCTACAGGTTGTCTGAGCTCCCAGCTCCCCTCTGCAAACTCCATTTGCAGTTTGCTGGGGGGGGGGGTGCAACTAAAAGGGTGTGGGGCAATTCCTATTGTGGCTGAGGGCTAATCCTACCTTTGTCCCTTGCTGCAGGGAATTTCAAAATATCCTATGTTGAATGGATTTCTGCCTGCAGTATTTGTTATGCCTATGAATAGACCTACCTAAATACTTGGCTTCTTTCAATAAGCTCTTTATCTCTTAAGGGCTGACATCATCTGAGGGCTATTAAGAAATATGGGGGCTGCTTTCTGTCTTCAAGAGCATGTTTCTCCATTTCCCCATCTAGGGAAATATGATAGTCTGCCATTTTAAATATTTCCTAAAATATTTCATTCTTCTAGGAGTGGGGTGGGTGCTAACTTTCTACAGTCATAAATGTGAAAAACGGTTGTAAGTTACTTTTTTCAGTGCCATTGTGACTTCTAACGGTCACTAAGTCAAGGACTGCTTATGTATTACAGCACAAATAGTGATTGTAGGAAAAGTAAGACATAAGTCATGTGGCTTTTTTAAATGCAGAAGGAAGGTTAGCAACAAGTTAAAGATATTTTTTCTTAAAAGAATGTGCACGAAAAGTCCTCAATGACAATATTTTCAGTTATAGGATTGCAGTTATTTGTTTGCTTGCTTGTTTGAAAATTATTCTCCACCCAGCTTTAATGGACTACATAACGCAGGTGGAGTAAATTTAAGGGTACCAAAAATGTGTAAAACCCAATGTCCTTGCTTTATTTAAAAAACCTTTTTAAAAGATTAATAATCTTTTAAAATATGTTCATATTAGATTATCTGGAAGTTTTCTACAATTAAAACTTACTGTTTTGTGATTCACATGAAAACAGGCATTCTATCTCTGGCTCCTTAAAATATTTCCTTTAACCTTTCTGGAGAAAATGCACTGTTGCCTAATTTTTAGCAATAATCATTACAGAACTGAAAGTGCAAACTAAAGAATTATATTTTGATATCAATATCAAATGCTCAGAGTTAATATGAAATTTAAATGGTATTCACTTACCTTCCCTACCGGTTCGCAAATGTGAACGCGCACATCTGTGCATGCACTCAGCCTTCTGTGCATGTGCTTTGGCTTTAAAAAGTGCCTAAATGGGATGATGTAATGCCGGGGCATGTGTGTGATTATTTACACACACACACACACACACACACACACACACACACATCAGTGATGGATTGCACTGTTCCAGTATGGTGCTCCGGAGGAAGAGCTCCTTACCTGTATTTGAGCTCTTCGGCGCTTCCGCACATGTGCCTGGAGTGCACGGCACCTGTGCAACGCTCCGCCGAGCGGCTGGAGCCTTGCAGAGCCTCGCAGCGGCATCACGAATAAGGACACGCGCTCTGTGCACGTTCATGTGGTGGACGCCGGGTCCCGTTGCACTGTACCAGTTGCACTGGGATCCGGAACCCACTACTGATATATAGATATGGATATGGATATGGATATGGATATGGATATGGATATGGATATGGATATGGATATAGATATAATAGATAATATTCAACTATTTGTACAAGTAGTTCACAACTGAGCCCAAAATTTCAGTTGCTAACTGAGACAGTTATTAAGTAAGTATGCCCTATTTTTCAATCCTTCTTGCCACCATTGTTAAGTTAATATTATTTATTTATTTATTTAATTTATATTGCCACCTATTTGCACATGGTGACTCAAGGCAGCTAACAGAATATAAAACCTCAATTAAAACAATAAAACTAATTTTAAAAAGAATCAAATAAATTAATATAATAAAATAAAATCACCCCGCCATTTCATGTCCCGGTGACAGCACATCACATGAGCTATTTAATGGACTCCATCCCGGTCTGGGTTTCCCAAGCCCACTTTCAGAACTAGGTCATCAGTGTCTTCCAGCAGAATGCTAGAATGGGGGCCATTCTAATCTCTGGGGAAATGATGATGATATTCCAGAGAGTGGGAGCCACCATGGAGGAGGCCCTTCTTCTGGGTCCCACTATCTCCCGTTTAAAAACATGGTGCCAACAGCCAACATTCCTCTTTTGAAAAGAGTCTTTCTCTTTTGGAGACTTCACTTTTCAAAAGAGTCTTTCATTCCCGAGCAGATCTCGCATCACGCTTGCTGACCGGGTCCTCCATTTCAAAACTCCCTTCTCCTTCCAGGAGCTTGCTGCTTCCCTCAGCTAAGCAACTAAGCATGAGGGGGGGCTGTGGGACTCGGGAGGCTAGCTTATGCCAGCTTACAAAAGCCACGGGCTGGCATACGCCATGCGGCTGAAGGTGGGTGGGCAGCAGCGACAGCGGCCTAGCTTTTGCGAGGGAAGGCCTTCAGACCTTTCCTAGCGAAAGCCATGGGCTGGCGTATGCCATGCGGTCAAAGGTGGGTGGGCGGCAACAGCGGCAGCGGCAGCCTAGCTTTCTCGAGGGAAGACCTTCAGGCCTTCCCTAGCGAAAGCAGCGGGCTGGCGTACACCACGCAGCCAAAGGCGACCTAGCCTTAACGAGGGAAGGCCTTCAGGCCTTCCCTGGCGAAAGCTGCACATACCCATAAGCCACGCGGCCGAAAGCCCCCCGCCCCCCCTCCAGCCTGCCAGGGGACCTGCTTAGTGACAACCCTGGCCTTGTCCCTCCAGTCCAGTGTCTTACCTGTCCTGCTGCCTCTCTGCCTGCCTGCTTCCTATTCCATCCATCCATTGCATCGGAGTTGGATCCATCGCATCGGAGAGCTGCTGATTCTGCCTGCTGGTAAGTGACCCGGGTTTTTTTTCTTTTATTTTTTAAATGTATTTTAAAATAATATTTTATTTATTGTGCATAGAATTTTTTAAAATAATTTTACTTAAAAGTATTGAGTATAGAATATTTTAAAATGGTTTACTTCCATTTATTGTGTGTGGATTCTTTTTTTAAATTGTCTTAGACTATTTAAAAAAAGATTCTATCCAAAATAAATTAAAATAAACCATTTTTAAAAATTCTATACTCAATACTTTAAAATGTATTGTGCATAGAATTTTTTAAAATAGTTTTACTTAAAAGTATTGAGTATAGAATATTTTAAAATGGTTTACTTCAATTGATTGTGTGTGGATTCTTTTATAAAATTGTCTTAGACTATTTAAAAAAAGATTCTATCCAAAATAAATTAAAATAAACTATTTTAAAAAATTCTATACTCAATATTTTAAAATGTATTGTGCATGGAATTGTTTTAAATCATTTTATTGTAATTTATTGTGCATGGAATATTTTTAATGGTTTCATTTTAAATTATTGTGTGTGGAATAGTTTGAAATGGTTACAGCATTATTGCTGGTGGAATAATGGCTACAGTATACTATGGCTGGTACAATACCTTAAAATAGTTCTAGTATAAATTATTGCTGGTGGAATAATAGTTACAGTATACTATGGCTGGTATAATACCTTAAAATAGTTACAGTATAAATTATTGCTGGTGGAATATCTTTTTTTAAAATTATTTTTGGGGAATTGTTATTTTTTAATTGTTTATAAAATATATTTACTACAAAAAATGTTATTCCTTTTTGCAAATGTTTTCTTTGTGATGCAATATGTTGCTTTTAAGTGTTCAGACCAGGTTTATGTGTCTCAAAGTGGCTACTTTTCTATGGGCAGGCCAGGTTGGTGCCAGGCAGCTTTGCCAGATTTAGTGTGTTTCACTCTGGTTGTTTAGGTAATTCTGAGGTGGTTGGTGGTTCTGTGAGCTTCCTGGCACTCTCCTTTATAATTTCCCACAATGCCTTGATGGTTTTTATTCCAGTGGCTTTGTCTTTCCTGTCCTTAGGGTTAAGAAAAAAAAACTGGTTTCATTTGCAGCCTTTTTGGGGGGGGATTCTTATTTTTTGGTGTTTTCCTGGCACTGTCATAGTTTGTGTGGGTGTGGGTGTGTAATGTCCCACAATTATCTACACATTAATAATGATCTAGTAATATTTCCGTATACATTTTAGGAACCTTTCCTTACATAATTGGTGTTTTCTTTCATACTTTTGGATTTCTAAGTTCTCTTTCCGTTAGTTAGCAATTGCTAAAACAAATCCCATGTGAAAAAGTATTCAAAGCCTTCTTGATTTTAATTGTCAATTTATTTATTCCTGCAGATTGTAATATTTATTCATTTTCATATCTCTTTTTTTCCACTGTTGTGCAAACACAATTCCAGCAGCTGCTAACATGGGTAAAATTAAATATATTTTGTACTCCCTTTCAAATAGCCAAAAAAATATTTCTGGTTTTAATTCCATATCTTACTTTACCATTGCTTCTAATCGCTAACTTCTGAATAGCTACTTGGACCAACCTAACAACCAGGAAAGCAATAACACAAGTAAGTACTTGAGTGTACCTCTTTCATTGTGTTATTCTTATGTAAGGTGTAAGTGCAAGCAATTAAAGTCTTGTGCAGGTTGTTGAAGCAAAGTGATAAAGTGGTGTGCAGAAGATCAGCAAGCCAGTGGTCCTTCCTCTGTAAGAAGCTGTCTTTATTGCTGGGTGTGCTTTGTGCTGGGTTCATCCTTGAGATAGTGAAGTACAAGAGATTAAAGTCTTGCTTTCTGTGTCTCTCCTTTGTGCAGGTTATTGGAGCAAAGTGGTGAGGTGGTGATACAGAAGATGCAAAAAAAGGACAGCAATTTTCCTTTTCTATTATTTTGTGTGCTTGTTTCATCCTAATGCAGTGCATGCAGTTAAAGTCTTGCTTTCTGTGCCTCTCCTTTGTGCAGGTTATTGGAGCAAGGTGGTGAGGTGGTGGTGCAGAAGACCAGCAAGGCAGTAATCTTCCCTCTGTAAGTAGCTGTCTTTATTGTTTTGTGTGCTGGTTTCATCCCAATGCAGTGCATGCAATGAAAGAGTTCATTTCTGTGTCTCTTCTTTGTGCAGCCCATTCATTGGAGTCAGTGATACTGAAGACTGGCAAAAACAGTCATCTTCCTTCTGTAAGTAGCTCTTTTATTGTTTTTGTACTTATTTTAATCTTATTGTGGGGCAAAGAATTCAATGACATCGTCTTGGCCACTCCCACCCAGTCACATGGCCGGCAAACCACTCCCACCTGGTCACATGGCTGGCAAGCCACTCCCACAAAGCAGGCCACACCCACAGAGTAGGTTCCAAAAATGTTTGAAACCCATCACTGTTCTGACCTTAGATGATATTACAGTTTTTGGTCTTTGAGATATAACAACCAAAGAATGCCATTTCTAGCAAAATTGTCTTAGGCAAAAAGAGCCAATGGACAAATATACTTTCCTCTGTCACCCATTAACTTTTGTTTCCCCACTCTCTGATGCATGCATTTTATCTCTCCCACACAATTTTTTCCATTTATTCCTCTTCCACACATGTGTGTGCGGAGAGAGGGGGGAGGGAGGGAGGGAGGGAGAGAGGGGGGAGAGAGAGAGGAGAGAGGGAGAGAGGGAGAGAGGGAGAGAGACTGGGATTTTGGGCTGCTTTACTAGGACCACAGTATCAAATGTCAGCTGGAAAGAAACTAGAGGAAATTTCTATACCTCTTTGTTGCCATCTTGTGGTTGATATTAATGAGATTTTGCAAGATTTTTCTTGCTGTGGTCCTTAGTGGCCATACAGTTCAGTAGGCAAGAAGAGGATAACACAGATCTTCCCATTCTTGAGCAGTGGCTACTATCAGGGCTGAATGGTTTTCTTTGTTGAGGCTCATTGATATGTGCCTCTAACTATCATTCCTTAAAGACAATTATATGTTAGACTTATATACTGCCTTTCATTCAAGAGCTTCATGTGGTCATCTGTTTTGTCCTCATTACACATATTCATGATGTAGCATTCATTTGATCCCAAGCTCACAATTGAGGCCACTTAGCTTCACATTTATCTGATCCAATTTTAAAGAACTGTTCCCCATCTTTCCCCAACACTGCTCTGCTATATACACATTTTTTCTTACCTGGGTGGTAATGACATAGCAGGAGCTTGGATCTGCCTAGCACCTATTGGCTATTGACAGATGCTGTGGGCCCACCCCTTACCCTGATGGCAACTCGTCTCTATTGGCTTGGACAGCAAAAAGGATCAGGCATGGAGCATTGATGCACAACACTGGCCAGGCATTATATGGCTTTTTAGCTATAGTACAACAGAGCAGCACTAATTGAGACAGGTTACCAGCACCCCAGCAATTGATTTATACAGTGAGTGGACAAGCAAAAGATCAAAAGAGCAATTATCCCAAGTGAGAGAGATACTGAAAAAGGTGACAGGGGGGTAAGGGAGGCCAGCAAGCAAGGCAAATAAGCAAGACAGTCTAAGACCAACACAAATGAGACTGATGGAGCAAGAGTGATAGAGAGGGTGATGAAGGGGCAAACAAAGGAATGATACAATGAGAGTGGCTGGTCAAAGCACAGAGATGGAATAAGAGATGCGAAAGCGAGCAGTGGAGGGAGTAAAAGAAAGTGGCAGAGCAGCAGAGGGGATGAACAATAGACAAACGAGCAAGAGCTGCTGAGCAAGTAAGAGAAACAAACAAGTGAAAGGGACAAGCATGCAAGACAAAGATGAGAGAGCAAAAAGGCTGCGTGAACACAACAGGCAAGAAAGAGAGATGAGTGGGGGCCTCCCAGAGAAGCAGAAAGCCTCCACCTCCCTATCTCCATGGATCAAGCACTAACAGATCCTAAACCTATTGGTCAAATCCCACTTCTTCCCCCACTTTCATCCTCACATTCCCATCCCTCCTAACATTATGGAGGGCAATATGCCAGACCGCCCGCCCCCACTCCTGTCAGGAAATCCACCAATCAATTTCCTTGTTCATATTAAACTGTCAAGATAGCACTGTTTGTCCTTTTTTACTGAGGCCAAACAAAAACCAGGTTGTTTTAGGAGGAAGCAAATCATGCCAGCATACTAAGAACTGCCTTGTAGACTGGAAGAAAGTGCATGAAAGCGCATGAACAATTTCGGCAGAGCACGGCACAGGAGACTAGTAAAATAGCAACAGCAAGAAATTGTGATGGCAGCAGGCAGAGCATGAGAAAGATTGAGGCACCAATATGGGAAGTGGCAGAGAGTCACATTTTTCTGAAATCTAGTGCTGCAGCATATGATGTGACTCTAAGAAACTACCTCTGAATAAGGAGAACTGAAAGAAGATGCTATAGATAAGTGGCCCCCAACCTTTTGGGTACTATGGACCGTTTTTTTTCACAGACTGGAGGGGGTGTGGCCATCACACAAACACTGTGAATTACATGTTGTGTCAGATGTCAGAATATACATAATCAAGTTTAGATGACAATCACCACATTTTATCATTTGGGCATCACTTTGGACTACTGCCAATGCCCCTGGTCTTTAATTTTCAGAAATTAAAAATGAGATTCAGATTTTAACAAAATGGAGTGCCCAATCACACTTGGCCAATAAAGAATTCTATTCTATTCTATTTTATTAAGATAAGATAATGCTTGGTCTCCTTGTGGAGGCAATCATTTAATTGTATATACTGAATTTCAGAAGATTAACAAATAAAGCAAATGGTAACCCAATCAAAACATCAAGCTCATTTGTTACATTTTATTCTGAGGAGTGATTCATCACTGAAGCCTAAAGGATTAACCAGCATTAGCTGACAAAGTAATGATCTCTGTGACCTCTCTGCGACTACAGGAAATAAGGCCATCAATTCAGATTTAGCCTCACTTAGAAAGTGGCAGGATTACTGCCTTCATTGAATCTTGTAAAGAAATTAAGTTTTAACTGAGATGAACTAGAGTCTAGAGTGATTGAGCAATGACCTCTTGACCCTTTAATCCACAATTTTCTCCAGTGCTGAATCAATGCTGGTACTTATTATACAGAAACAAAAAATGCCAAGTTCATATGTGTGTGTCCATTTCCATGTCCAGGTCCAGATCAAACAGGAATTGTGATGATGCTTTTCTGAACTTTAAGCAGCATTACTTTACAACACATTCCCTGATATTATTACATCGTACAATTAGTACATTAATAGCTTGTGAATTTCACCAACAACTGAATCTAAGTTAATTCAACTTACAGCTCCACAATTACTGTCTGTTATGTATGTTGAATACAGCCTCTGAAAGGATTTTAAAGACTTAAAATAAAAATCACATAGCTATGAAAAACAACATAAAATATGGTATTTCCTATTTGTTTCTCTTTTCAGAGGAGCTTTATATTTCCTAAAAAGATGGCACCCAAAGTGTATATTTAGGAAAAAAACATTTACTAAACACAAAAATAATTGAAAATGTAAACACACACAACATGAATAAGTAGAATAAAATAATAACATGTTCCCAGGTTCATCATTTCAAATTCACTTGCTGATATATTGTATTTCTCCAAGAACTTAAATCATATATCTAACTAAAATAAATACATTAAAAAACTTTTCCCTCTGTTTAAAAAAAGCATATGGCATCCAGCTTGGGCTTCAAGTTCCAGACAGCTGAAATCAATAAACCACCCAGAATAATATTAAGATGGCCAAAATACCCAGCTATTATTAAATGTCAATGTTGTTAGAGTCTTTTTATGCAAAATACTTGAATACTTTTGCATTCTGTTCACTGAGAAACAGTTAACATTGTAAATTCTCCTTGAGGTTTGCCTTGCTCAGCTACACATAATATAATTGTCTCACTTGCTAATTTGCAATACAAGATCTTAAAATAAAATATGGAGAATTATACCAAATGTCACTTAATATATAGCATATCTTTCCTAAACTGAATCAAGTTCATTGGCAACCAAACCAATGTATTACTTGAAATAAAGGAGGAAGGGAACAGAATATCTAGTTTGAGATTGAAAGTCTGAGATTAATATTAAATGGAATGGAATGGAAATATATAAACAAAACAAATTATGTAGTGGAATTGATGGAGCCTGTAAAAAGGAGTCAATAAAGAGATGTGATTTCACTTTTCCAGAACTTCAGAAGGATCTGACATTGTTATGCAACCATGAAGAAACAAAAGATGGTAAATAGGAAGTATATCAGCTACCTTCAATATGATTTGTCAAATGAAGGAACTAATAGAGTGCCCAATCCACTCCCACAAGAAAAGTGGAGTCATTGAACTGTGCAATGAACTGCACCTCTAAAGAGGCATTTGTAAACAAAAAATATTTATCTCAAGAAAAGACCTGTTGATAATTTTTAATAACTTAAACCAGCAATAAATCTCAAAGGAAAGAAATAATGAGTTTGCTTTAGCAAACTGTAACCTTATACTATACTCCATGTATCTTTTTAAATTTATTTGCAGATTGTAGAGTATAAAAAACTGGATACAATAAGATAAAGACAACAATATCAGATGCTCAGAGTACTTCGAGATTAAGTAATAAATACAGTAACTAAAATTCTCTATTTAACGATGTGACAAATTAGAGCATGTTTTGTGAGGGTGAAGCTCAGTTTATTATCCTGTTGACAAATTTTAAGATTTGTGCTTTCAACTGATGAATCAACATACATTTCAAACAATGTAATTCTGCCAGGATTTTTCACAAGGGAGAGGGTGGCAGGAGAGTGGTTGTGATCACACAATCAAAGCCATGCTTTTTTTCACACTTACCCTGCATGATACAAATAAAAAGTGTGGGAATTAATATCAAAGTCATGGGCACTTGATTTTTTAAAAATTCAGCTCCAAATACCCATGAGCAGAAAGTGCTCCAAAATGTATCATGATTCACAGATTGTCTGCACTTATGCTTATAGTCTATGGACATTGCCTAGTTACAGTATTGTTGATAACTTATTGATAAGTTACAGTAGATACCATGTGATCTATTATGAAATCCTTGCATATGAATAGATGACTCCTGAACTGTTTGATGTGGAATCTAATTGAAAAAAATAACTGTTAATCTTTCTAAAGCCAAATCTTCTAAACTTTCTAAACTGCCAAATCTTTGAAGGATATGACTGTCGTATCATAAAGTACTATTCAGGAATAAAAAATTGAATACTTTAATTTTAAAAATTGAATACTTTAATTTTAAAAATTAAATACTTTAATAACCACTGAATAATGTGCACTAATATTGAAATTAGCATGTGTAAACTAAATACATTTTGGCTTCTGGATGAAATTAATTTGTAACTCATCTACCAAATAAAATAGAAACTTTCAAAACTAAATTAGTCTTTTGGAAGAAAAGCTTTGATGGAGGAATACTTCCTAAGTGATATTGTTTGCAAATCTACCAGGGAATATAAAGTGTGGTAGTTTGTTATTTCAAATTATCTTTACACATTTCTGATTTAATGAATATTTTCCATCTGCAGCCAATATCAAATTAATGTTTGTAGGTTATTAATCCATTATTTCAAAATGATAAAGCAAATAAACTCTTTGTTACCTTCTTGGGACATTTTATTTGATGACCAAGTGATTGAATATTAGAATTATTTAAAATTTAAAATTTATATATTTTGTGATGTGAAGCTA
This sequence comes from Natrix helvetica, assembly GCF_964273705.1. Classification (NCBI taxonomy): domain Eukaryota; kingdom Metazoa; phylum Chordata; class Lepidosauria; order Squamata; family Natricidae; genus Natrix; species Natrix helvetica. Next base: position 82,628,972 of record NC_138550.1, on the reverse strand, counting down.
AATATGAAGTACTTACTGGAAAAGCTATTAAAAACTTCTACTCTTTTTGTCAAATTACTTGTATGAGAATGTTTTCACTAACATGACAACCCCAAAAATAAACATAGCATTTTCAAACAAGCCACACTATGTGTTGCTACTTCAAACAACAATTCCAGAATGAACATGTTAGCCAGTGAAATGCAACCACAGCTTTCATATCAATCAATTAAAATTAGTATCACAGCCTTTCTCATAATGGCACATTTTTTCTTGATGTTATGTTCTGGGATATAGAATGATATTTTCTCCTCAGTGGTTTCATTATAATTTTCAACACTAATGGATTTTTATTTTTTTAAATTCAGTACAATTAACTTTACTGAATTTTTATTTTCTTAAAGCTTACTTTAAATAATTAATATAGTAACAGAATTCATTTAAATGTACAAAGAAAATTGGGCTTTTAGTTTGTGTCACAATGGAATCCAAGTTCTTTGATTTAGGGATTGGGGGATAGAAGATAGAATCACTAGGGTAACAGACATTCTCAGGGGTGTGTCCCTAGGAAGTTCTCTTCTTCTTCATCTCTGACCTCATTAATAATCAAAGAGTCTGCTTTTTGAAAATGGTAACGAAGAATGGAAAATCCAATGATCTATATTCCATGATTTAAAATTCATCTGAGCTTGTTCCACAAAGTAGAAAAAAATAGGGTGTTTTTTAAGTATTTTCAAAATGGCTTTAGCACTTTTACATTTTATATTTACCCTTAGATCAACGCTAGTGTACAAAGTTAGCACCCACCCTTCTCCTAGATTCTAGGACCTAGAAGAATGAAATATTCTAGGAAATATTAAAAAGCCAGAAAATTATATTTCCCTGGATGATAAATGTAGAAACATGTTTTTTAGGCAGGAAGCAGGCTCAATCTTAATAGCCCTCACCCTCCTCAATAGCCCACAGCAGACTTCAGCATTTAAGAGATAAAGAGGTGGCTGGGTCTATTCATAAGCAAATACGCTCACCCAAGATCCAACAAAGGTAGGATTAGCCCTCAGCCATAACAGGAATTGTCCAAACCCCTCTTCATTACATCATCACCCAGCAAGATTCAAACAAGCCTGGTGTTAAGTAAGTAAGCTCCCCGTTAGGAGAGCGAGTGTGCAGAGAAGCGTAATAAGAGTGGTATGCAAGAACACACACAAACCAGCATACAGGGACACTGAATAGTATAAAATATAGTAGTTTACTATGTTGAAATAAAGAGTTATTCAGAGTTCAGTTTACAGTCCAAGTCATACACGGTACAGTCAGTCAGTTATCAAATAATCAGTTTAGCACACAAAGCAGCTAACAACACCGTACCTCACAACACCGATCGGCATCTAACAAACAGAGAGCTAACAGTCATTCTGGCTCCCTCTTATGGCTGCTTGAGGTAACAGCAACCAATTACATCTCTCTAGCATTTAAAGTAACAGATACATTTGTTACAATCATGGCTTATATACATTGCCAAGCCAAGACTAGGGTTACATCCCTAACACCTGGGACTCAAGACAACCTACAAAGTTACCTCTGCATGGCCCCATGGGAGTCTGACAACCAATCAGGATATCTGCCCTTACACAGGAACAGGAAGCTGTAAGGTGGGGCCCAAGAGAGAGGGTGTGTGTGTTCTCCATTTACTCAATTGCCCAGGACCTCGAACCATGTGGTCCTGTCCACCATTAAACCATATGTCCAAACAGCTTCCATGTTTCCAGTGTCTTTCTTCCCACTTGGAACTGAACCCAGATGGACATTTCTTCTAACATCAGGAAAACCATAAATCTGTTTAATTTCCTTTTAATACCTGAGGCTCTTCATTGGTACAAAAGCAGTATTGGGTTAATGGGTGGATTATTATTGTAAATCTACATATCATATAAATTCATCTGAACAAACAAAACAGAAAGACATGTAGTTCCAGGCTGGCTATTTAATGTTATATGGAATTACGTTTTTAAATTTATGCAAGTCTCCACTATCAGAGATACATCATTCCAAATGTAGGCATTATGTAAATAATAACAAGTCTTTTGTGACCCTGCATATTGAAATAAAAAGTGTTTTTAATGTATTCCAGTACAATGTGTTGTACTGGAAATGTCTCATTTCTTTACCAAAATTAATTTTCTTAGCAAAAATTAGAAAAATCTAAGTTCCCTTTATTCATGGAATTCCTTCCCTTTAGTTCATTGTGCAATGTTGCATAGGAACATGTTTCTCCCAAGTTAAGAAGACAAATCCTGATTCTCACTGAAATGGTAAATTAAATTAATGATTCAATTTTAAAATCCCGTAATGGCCTTCTGAATATAGAAGCAGATGCTATATTTACAGCACTTTATAGGTGCAATAAACATTGATCTATTAAAAAAGAGAGGAGTTAGGGGATTTGAGTTAGGGGATTTGTTTTTAAAAGGAAAAAAAACTTTACATGAGGTATGATTTAATGACTCCCTCCCAGATTTCTGAGGAAAGTCACGAAAAATACTTGTCCACTTTTATTGCTGCTTTCTAATAGTGCCTTTATATATGGGTTTGATATGTGATTTCAGTGTTTGTAATCATTCATTGAAGCATAGCATATATTTATTGCTAATCTAGCAATTTCTACTTTTTTTGCAAAATATTCTTATTAAACTTAATAAAATATAACACGCAACTGAAAATAAAGATATTGGGAAAGGGGAAAACCAAAGAGTAGAGTAAAGTGAAAAAAAAGAAGGGGGAAGCATTAATTTCCAAATCTTTTCAATGCAGTAGAATAAACTTAATAACATTACAGTCTCGGTTCTTTTCTTTTAATAAGGTGACCAACCGTCCTCCTTTAGGGAGGACAGTCCTTCTTTTGTAAGTTCTGTCCTCCCTTGAAAAGTGTCCTCCTACATGTCCTCCTTTTCGATATTTGAAGGCTAATCTGTTGCGCGTTATGTGACATATTTTATTAAACAGTTTTTAATAGTGTTTTTTTTACTTCATCGCAAGTATATTGAACAGATATTGAATCTTGTGTTGAATTTTTATCTAAAGAAATGCTAGACGACAATTGTCTCTTTGAAGAAATTAGAAGACTGAATGTATATTTAAATTCTGAAAAATTAATACAATGGGAAAATCAACATGTTGAAATTGATAAAAGATGGGTGGATATTTTCAGCCATTTCAAAAATGAACATATTCCATGTGAACATTTATTTATACTTGTTCAATTTACGTTGTGCTGCCCTGGAACTAATGCAGCAGTTGAAAGAGTTTTTTTCAATTGCCAATGATTTTTCGACAAGTGAGAAATCGAGATTGAATGTTGATACTCTAGCTGCAGCACTTGCCGTAAAATTCAATATGAAGGATATTTCTTGTTCAGATATTTCCAATATATTGTTAGAAGATGATACATTGACAAAAAATATTAATTCAATGGAAAAGTACTCATTTAAATAATAATTAACAGGCATGTAAGCATAATTACAATATAAAACGTTGCAAATGTTTTCATTATGCATATATCATATTTTAGTGTATTATTGTTGCAATGAATAAAATATTTCTTTTATTTACGATATATTTTTCCCAATTTATCTGTCCTCCTTTTCATTGTAAAAAAGTTGGTCACCTTAGCATTTTGGACAATAGAACGTGTTTTGTCCTCCTTTTCATTGTAAAAAAGTTGGTCACCTTACTTTTAAATGCCACACAATATGATTTCAAAGTCAAACCCATAATATTTTTATTTCATTTTTTACACTGTCAAATCCATAACTTTTTAAAAAATCTTATCTGAATTTTCCACTCAATTCTAAGTATGTAAAGAAGTGTCAGACATGTCCTTTTGACTCCAATTCTACTTTGGACTTGAGATTAGGTCATCTTGATTTTAAAATATTATTTGGTATAAGTCCACCAGTGTGCCCCTCACCATTGTTTCTTTTCTTTAAAAAGAAGCCCCTTAAAGTGATATCCTAAGAGGTATCTTTGTAGAGAACCTTATTTTATATTAATTCCAAGCCTTTAAGATGGAAGACCTTAACAAGAAAGATTCTTAAATCAGTGTTTATTTTAACCTTGTAATACCATAAGTAGGTGTGGCATTCAAATCTTAGTTCATAGTCCTCTAGTTCAAGTAATCTCTTGTTTTGGAAAGGAATGCAATCTTTTATCCATTGCAAACAGAAAAACACTTTCAGATCTAGTAAACTCAAACTTCCTCTTTCTTTAGCTAATTCTTCCTTTTATATGCCCCTACAAGTTACAACTCACCACAATCTAGTTGACCCCAGTGGTTGAATTCACACAACACTCTAGGTCAAAGCTAAATAAAGTCCTAGCTTATCTCAATGTGTGAACCTAATCACTATCTTCCCTTTCACTTAGAATCTGAGTCTTAGATCATGGGTGTAAAATTCAATCATGTCATGGACTGGATCATGAAGTATCGTGACATTTTTTTGCCTTTGCGGAGCTGGGATCAGTGTGGCCTGCAAGTGATGTATCCGGCCTACGGGCCACCAGTTTGACAGGCCTGACTTAGATAGTCAAAGAATCTTTTGAGACCCCACCTTCAGGTTGAGAGGAAGAAGATAATGTTAAGAAATGACAGTTACAATGAAAAAAAAGATATGGAAACAGCACATTTTTTATTCTTCCTTCAATTCTCCCATTCATAGTAAATTCAACATTTTAATAATGGGAGAACAAATTCTGGTATTAATTTTTAAAGATTTCTTTATCACCTTTCATTAGAATTGGATGGAGTCCTTCAATCTCTGTTAGAATCTCTCTCTTTCTCAGATAGCATAACTATAAAAAAATTAAGTATAATTACATCTTTTTAAAAGATGCCCACAGTGTTTCTTTTTCTGGCTTTTTTCTTTTTTCTTGTCTAACATAAGGCCTGACTCTGGAAGCTTTACTAAATCCTAAATTTCCAGAACTTGTTTGCAACTGTCTAGAATTACAAAAATGTAATAGGACACACCTTGTCTGAAAATAGAGATGAAGGCCAGTTCCTCTCTTCATAATCTTTTTTCTAAATCATAGGATGTTGATAAACCGGAACAGCCTTTCAGAATTTATGATCCAGCAAGTCCTACTTTTAAAAACAGCCTGAAATTTCTTTGCAGTATATTTTTCTGTCACCATAGAAACCAGAATCCTAATATTGTGACTTAAAAAACAGATTCTCCAATAGGACACATGTTGCTAGGCAGAAAAATATAGCCTTTTCTGAAGGGTAAGACATCTTAGCAAAAGATAGATATGATTTTTATAGAGGCTCAAGAAGTTTCCTTGGGATTCCTCAATAGTAAAAGTTAGGAAATATATGTGAGTCTAAATAACATTCAAAAATTTTCAAATATGGTATAATAACACCCAAGAGTTTTATTCATTTGTTCTGACCTTCATATTTTAATGTAATCTCTAAGTATATTAAAATCCTACTATTTTCTCCAGTAAAAAATATTTCTCAAATGAAATTGCATGATTAGTACACATTTTTATAAATTTCTGATAATTTTGTCAGCATTTTAAGCACAGATTAAATAAGCAAACCTTTTAAGCAAAGGAATTTGTATGTTTTATTTGCATATTGTACCTAATATTCAAGTCTACTTAATTTCTTATAATTGTGTTGTCCAATGAGCTGAATCAGTGCATTTATTAAACCAAAGCTGGAGCTGCTTCTGAGGATTAATTACATCTCAAATATAGAAACTGGTAAATGTTTAAGGCAAAAACGTATGACTACAAACAATTACAATTAGTTTATTCATATTTACATAAAATCAAAATTTATATAGATTTAGCCGACATCTTTTTCAGTCTAGTTATTCAAGGTTAATTGAATATTGTTATCCTACTTAGCTGCCTATGATTTTGTCACAGCAGATAACTGTATCTGACTAACCTTAGCTGATACCAAAAAAGTTAAGCATCATTGGTACCTGGGGGTACTTGGATGGGAGACTGTTAAGTCGGCACAAAAGGCGATCAGAGTCGTGAGGAGAATAAAACAGGTCTTTATTGAATACAACAGTCTTTACTATATACAGGAGAGAATCAATGCCAGGTTCGTCTGACAGCTATTTATACGAAGCTGTCAGACGAACCAGCCAATCCCCAAGCCAGAGTTTCCCCGCTCTCAGCCAGGTCGCGTCTTAGCCAATCAGACGCGACCTGGCTGTTGCTAGTGCAGATGCCGGCTGTCAGGGGAAATTCCCTGACGTCATCTGCCCGGACACAACACTCCTTTCCCCCCAGTGACTGCGCATGTGCATGCGACGCACAAACGTAGTCACGCAAATAGTCTGGGCGGCGCCGGACCCGCCCAGAACGCCTCAGTTCGACAGGAGGCGCCGGAGAGGAAGGTGGTGTCCGTCGAAGCTCCTGCCGCAAGGGAGTGGAGCTCCGGCCGCCATCTTGGAGGCCCACCCCTGACGGAGAACGACCAGGCCCAGGTAGGCAGGGCCGAGGGGGCGCGGCCGAAGGCGGGCTTGAGCAGGGCACTTCTTGGTAGGCCTGGCCTGACTCGGGGAAGGCCATTTGGAAACTGGGGGGCTGACGCCTAACGGGCGGCACACCCTCAACAATGGACGGCCGGGAGGCGGCGTCCGAGGACGGGAAGGCCCTGGGCAGCTGGACCGGGCGATCAATGTCTGGTGGAAGGGCACCAGGAAACGAAACGTTGGAGGGCTCAGGCGCAGCGACGTCGATGGTCGACCTGGCGGGGGTGTTGTCGCTGTTGCAGGGCAGGCGGCGCCTCAATTGATCCAGGTGCCGCCGCCATTCGGTCCCATCAGGTAGCTGGACCCTGTAAGAACAGGGGCCGGTTATGGCGGAGATGGTGGCAGGCACCCACCTAACCGCCCCTGAGAATGCCTGAGCCCAAACAGAATCGCCCAGAAGGAAAGAACGGGAAGGGGGCCCCAGGTTGCCAGGCTGTTCACTTGAATAGAGTGGGTGCAACCTATCCAAGGTGGTCCGCAGGCGCCGGCCCATCAGCAGCTCAGCTGGAGACTTCCCGGTCAGGGGGCAAGGAGTGGCATGCTGTACCAATAGGTAAGCAGCCACCCTTGATGGCCAGTCTGCCCCATCCATCCTGCCTAACGCCTCCTTGGCCGAGCGGACCGCCCGTTCCGCCCGGCCATTACTAGCCGGATGGTATGGGGCAACTGGGGCATGGCGGATGCCCTGAGAGGCCAGGAACAGCTGGAACGCGGTGGATGCAAATTGAGGCCCGTTATCAGAGACAATGACGTCCGGCACGCCATGGGTGGCGAAAAGCCTAGTCAGTTCCCTGATCGTGGCCTCGGCTGTGGTGGACCTCATGAGGATGAGCTCCACCCAGCGTGAATATGCATCCACCACCACCAAGAAGACCTGGTTTCTGAAGGGACCCGCGAAATCTATGTGGAGGCGGGACCAAGGCCCACGGGGCAATTCCCATTCCCTAGGAGCGGCTGCCGGTGGCGCTGGTCGGGAATGCTGGCAGGGGGAGCAGCCGGCTACCCAGGCGGCTATCTCGTCATCAATGCGAGGCCACCAGACATAGCTGCGCGCCAGGCATTTCATGCGCACTATGCCCGGGTGGCCCTCATGAAGGCGAGACAGCACCTGATGGCGCAGGCTGGGTGGAATAACCACCCTGTCACCCCACAGGAGGCACCCACTGTGAAGTGCCAGCTCCAGCTGCCTGGCCTTGAAGGGACAAAGGTGCTCTGGCACCGGACCCTCAGGCCAGCCCCTTTGGACCCAAAGCATGACCTGGGACAGGTCAGGGTCAGCCCTAGATTTTGAGGCCACCTCTCCGGAAGAGAGTGGCAGAGCCAAATCTGCTATGGCCAAGACCGACAGGCAAGGCACTGTCGGGGGGTCAGCAACGGGCAGGGGGCAGCGGCTGAGGGCATCAGCGTGCCCTATGTGCTTGCCCGGGCGGTAGAGCAGAGTGTAGCTGTATGCAGCTAGGAACTCTGTCCACCTGGTCATGCGCGGTGAAAGGATGGGAGGGGTCGGCTTGTTACCTGCCAAAAGCCCAAGGAGTGTCCGGGAATAAAAGGCTATGGGGGCCTCCGAGCCATTGGGCAGCACATGGCTCAGGACCGCCCCCAAACCCACGGGGGAGGCGTCACAAGCAAGAGTCAAAGGCAGCTTGTCCGAATACTGAACGAGGACTGCCTCTGACGTCAGCAAGTCTTTGACAGCCGCGAACGCATGCGCTTCGCGGCTGCCCCAGCGCCAGGCCGCCGATCGGTCGAGCAACCGATGCAGCGGCTCGGCTAGTGACGCCTTATGCGGCAGAAAAGGCGCGTAGAAGTTAAGCAAGCCAAGGAACGCCTGCAGCTCCGTCTTGGAGGCAGGCGTGGGGGCGTTCCTGATGGCTGCTACTTTTGAAGGAGTGGGGTGAATTCCTTGGGCGTCAATTGTGAAGCCCAGGAAATCAACCCGTGGCACAGCAAATGAACATTTGCTGCGCTTTAATTTTAAACCCGAGCCCCTGAAACGCTCGAGGACCTTCTCTAGTACTTCGATGAGGCCCGATCGGCTGCTGGCGGCGATCAGGACGTCATCGAAATACGGAACCACGCCAGGGAGCCCATGGAGCAGCCGCTCCATAAGGCTCTGAAAGATCCCCGGGGCTACGGAAACGCCGAATTGCAAGCGGCGGCAACGGAAAGCTCCACGGTGGGTGACGATGGTCTGCGCAGCCGCCGCCTCGTCATCCACCGGGAGCTGCTGGTAGGCCTGCGCCATATCCAGCTTCGCAAAGATGCAGCCCTGCCCCAAAGAGTGGAGCAAGTGCTGCACCACCGGAACTGGATAGGGGTTCGCCTGGAGGGCAAGGTTGATGGTGGATTTAAAGTCGGCGCAGAGGCGAATGGACCCATCCGCCTTAACTGGGATGACCAAAGGGGTCTCCCACTTGGAGTAATCCACCGGCTCCAAGACTCCCTGCGCGACGAGCTTGTCCAGCTCCGCATCAACCTTTGCCCTCAAGGCGAAAGGCACCCTACGGGCCTTCAGCCTAATGGGGGCAACCTGGGGGTCTAGGTTCAAGGAGATGGGCGTTCCCTTATACGCCCCCAGCCGCCCATCGAACACATCGGAGAACCTGGCAAGTATGTCGGCCACGTCAGGAGGCGTGGCCACTACTTGCCTCACCCCGTGCACTGATAGGCCAAGTGCCGGGAACCAGTCAAGGCCCAGGAGGGCCGGCAAAGGCTTTTCCACTACAAGGAGGGGAAGGCACCCCGAAAAGTCCCCGTACTCCACCCGCACCAGGTGACAACCCAGGGTAGGAATTTGAGTCCCCTGGTAGTCCCGTAGGGTTGCGTCTGGAGAGGAGAGTTGGGTCTTTGAGATGCCTGGACAGAGGCGGGAGAACTCTGCCCATGACAAAAGGGATCGGGATGACCCCGAGTCCACCTCCATGGTGCAGGGGGAGCCCTCAATGAGGAGCGACGCCTTGATGCGCTCCGCACCTGCACCCGTGTGGAAGGCCAGCTCTGCAGGGTTGGCGTGGAAGTCAGCGTCCACGGCGTAGCAGCCTCCGCGCGAAGGCTGCTGCTGCTGCTGCTGCTGCTGCTGTCGTCCAGCACGGTTTCCTGGTCGCTGTTTGGCGGCGGCTGTGGTCGGGACGTCATCTGGTCACTGTGGCAAAGGGAACTGCGCTCGGCAGACCTGGGCCAAATGTCCTTTCTTAAGGCAGCGGCGGCAAACCGCGGCCTTAAAGGGGCAACCCGAACGGTCGTGGTTGCCTCCACAGCCAAGGCAAACCGTCACAGCTTCCCGGGCTCGCTGCGGGCCGCGTCTTCTGGAGGCCTGGCCAATGCGTGCCACCGCTCCCTCCTCAGGGTAGTCAATAGGCAGGGGAACTAGTTCGTCTACCAGGCAAGTGCGGCCCGGCGGAGGTGGCAGGTTGAACATCTCCGCCATTGACTCGTCGGAGAGTTCAGCCGCCCTTGCCTGCTCAATGGCCCCAGTCAGTGTAATGTCCGCTTGTGACAGGAGCCGCCGGCGAAGGCGCAGATCTTTCACGCCGCTGACGAACTGCTCCGTGAGGTTGCGGTCGAGGTCGGCAAACTCGCACCTCATCGCCGCTGTGCGAAGCGACTGGAGGAACTGGCTCACCGACTCCTCCGGCTTCTGGACACAGCGCCTGAAAGCGTAGTGCCTCGCCACCCAGGATGGTGTAGGGGCGTAGTGGCGCTGAAGCCGCTCCGTTAGTGTAGCCCAGTCCAGAGAGTGGACTGGCTGAGGGGCGGCTAGTGAGCGAGCGGCACTAAACATTGGCGTGCCGCAACAGCTCAAGAAGAAGCTGCACTTCTCATCATCGGGAACATCGCGATGGCCGTTGGCTATCAGATAGCACTCGAAGCGCTCCAGGAACGCTTCCCATGTCTCGCCGTCACAGCCAAAAGGAACGAAGGTTGGCATCGCCGACGTGGTCTCCTCAGGGTTCGAGCTAGGCTGGGAAGAACGAGTCGCCGATTGTGCCAAGATGGAACGTTCGGTGGGTTAGCGGCTGGATCCCACCTTTGTCGCCAGTGTTAAGTCGGCACAAAAGGCGATCAGAGTCGTGAGGAGAATAAAACAGGTCTTTATTGAATACAACAGTCTTTACTATATACAGGAGAGAATCAATGCCAGGTTCGTCTGACAGCTATTTATACGAAGCTGTCAGACGAACCAGCCAATCCCCAAGCCAGAGTTTCCCCGCTCTCAGCCAGGTCGCGTCTTAGCCAATCAGACGCGACCTGGCTGTTGCTAGTGCAGATGCCAGCTGTCAGGGGAAATTCCCTGACGTCATCTGCCCGGACACAACAGAGACCACATGGAAACTCCATGTCAGCCTCTGCTTCACTAACTTGCTATCGGCTGCCATAGAAATGGGGAGGGTGGGGGCTTGGTATTTGGGATGGGAATAAATGGTACAGGAATGATATAGAAAAGGGAGGTTTCATCTCACCATCTTCTGTGCATGCTGGTGGCCAGTGTTTGGTCCTGGTCAAGGCCAACCATCCTGCATTCTAACATGATGATGCCTTTTGGAGATGCATCCCACATCTAAGGGAGCGGCGGCAAACCTAAGGGAGTTGCACATTAGACACTGGGGTGGGATCATTGGAGGGAGGGGGCTGGGTTATCATTTGATATGTACTTATTCGCACCTTTCTGGCTAAGATCTTGCTTTACTTTTGCTGCTATCTTTTCATAACCAGTAAAAGTATCTTGATTCCATGAATAATGGAGTTGGGGGTTTTCTTTCTTGGTTATTGATGGAGGCACGCCTGACACTCCAAGACTATAGGCCAGACTGAAACACTGAGAACATAACCCAGAAGGCAGCAATGGGTTTACAGAACAGTGAATAAATCACTTGTACACTGTGGGAAAAATGCATGTAATCACTAAGGAAAAAAAGAAAATGGGAGTGAGAATGATATGTAGCCTAGGATTTTAATTCTATCATATAAGGCAGTGTTTCTCGACCTTGGCTGCTTTAGGCTGGGTGGACTTCAATACCCAGAATTTCCTGGCCAGCATGCAGGTGAGAGAATTCACCCATCTTAGAGCAGTCAAGGCTGAGAAATATTGATTTAAGCATTATGATTATTCAAAGCTCTTTGATTGGGGCTTTCCAATGTGCATGTTAGATTGTGTTAACTCATTATAATTACAATTATAGTGTTTTTATAATTAGAAAAAAAACATCTGCTGATTAGTTCAGATTGACCTGGAGAGAATAAATCAAAATTATAGTAGAGAATACTATCATACAGAGTGGAATGACAGTATTCTCTACCTGAACTTGCTTAATAACCTTATTGGCTTTTTGTTTTGTCAGTTGTTGAAATCATCAGCAAATCCATCCATTAAATCAGTTTGATCCATTTTGCCAAAATAATTCCTTTCTCTGGGCTTTTCAAATGCAAGAACAAGAGAAAGAGAGAGAAAACATCCTTTAAGGACAATAGCTAAACTGAAGTGGCTATGAGACTGAAACACCAGTGGGATCCTACTGGTTTAACAACCGGTTCAGTGATTGCATGCTTTGCTGCGCATGTGTGCACAGTTTTGAGAGAAAGTACCTTCCGCATTACTGCTGGGAAGGAAAACAGCTGTGGCACATCAATCTGCTCTGCCATGTGATTCAGCTGAGAAGATATATGTAAGTTAAGCGCAGGGGTGGGCGGGCGGGCCCACTTCATCGTTGGAGTGAACCGGTTCACTCCCAGCTGATGGTCAGAGCTACCAGTTTGCCTGAACTGGTCCAAACCGGTAGAATCCCACCCCTGGACTGAACTAAAAGGATTTCCATAACTGGGGAAATCACATTTACTAACACAGCAGTGAGAAGAAGAACAAGAGGAAAACATTCAAACGCAGCCAAAAAGAACTAAGTGCCAAGTAGACAAAAGCATGTCAACCAAATTTATTTTACAGCAAGATGGCGGGTGACCAAAGAGCGGGGATGCGTTTGGCTATTAAAGTCATAATAGAGTTCTCTTGAGGATATGTGCAAAATTGATGACATAAAATGATGTGTGAACAAGATAGAGACTAAAAAGGAAACCTTCTTAAGAAACGGAGGGTCAGAGCCAGAATTTCTTGGCAATGAAAATATGGGGGTGCAAGGAATGAGCGGACAGTATAAACTGGGCAAATCTAAAAATGGCATTCAGAAGAGCAGAAACAGGATAGGGAAAGTTTGCTGAAAAGATTATTTGACAAATCAGAAGGCTTGTAAGCCAGGGGTTGGCAACTTTCCTCTGGGTAGGGGCTGAAGACTATGCTGAGAGTTTTGTTGCTCTACCCACACCAAGGCAGCGGGAAAAACCATTGCAAAAATAGCCAATTGAGAACGCTTCGAGCACGCTCTGCCTTTCTCTCATAGGCCAGGTAAACAAATTTCTTTTTGGAACCACAGACCAGATGATTTTGGGTGGCAGGTCACATCTGGACCATGGGCTATAGGTTGTTAACCCTACACTAACTGAATATTTGTGTAAAGAAAACTGAAGAACAAAGTCTTCCCAAATTCTAATGCATCTCAAATCATTTGCATTTAAATATATGAACAGAAAGGAAACTGCTGACTCAGTCCAGAAACCCAGTCTAATCCCACTGTGACACATACACACATACACCTTCACAATATATTTAAGAAACTCAGAATTAGTCAAGAGAGAAATAGCTTTCTTCCTGTGTTCTATAGTAGTTGTTATTTAAGATAAATCATTTCTAATTCCCAAGATAGAAAACTACCAAGATGCAGCATGAGTAACCCAACCGTCCATGAAATTGTCCAATCCTCTTTTAAAGCCATCTCCTTACCAGAATTCCACCAATTTCTTCTTATCAAGTTAGATCTCCTCCACATATGTCTTTACTGAATTACTCTTGGGTCCTAAAATTGGTAGAAGGAGAAAAAAAAACCTTTTTTATCCTTATTTTTTTAACCAGGTGTGATTTTATTTACTTTGATTTTTATTTATTTATCAAATTTTAAGTACTGCTCATTTCACTCACTGAATGATTCTGGGTGCTGTATAAATGGTGCTCATTATGTCATCCATTAACTGCTTCGCAGAAAGCTAAAAAGTTCTAAATACAATGCTGTTACCTAACCTAATAAGGGAGTTTCTGTAGTAGTCCAATGATTCTTTCACAGGTTAACCAAAGGTGAAGCTGGGAAACATAAATGGATAGAACATCAAAAATCTCGGCAATGAATCAAGCTTTTCTCTTCCTATGAAAGAAGTTCTACTTGCTTCAGTGACTTTCTGCCATGTACTGGTCTCAAAGACTTCCCAGTCTTGAGACCAGTACTGACTGTCGAGAACATTATGAAGAAATAAGAATAAAACTCTTGTACCATGCAGAAATCCACTGATCTTGGTGTATGAGAGAAAGAGATAAACCACCTGGAAATTTCAAAAAAAAGGCCTTACTCCTGGACTGATTTATCTTGCAAGGATTTTCTACTACTTCTACTACTTACTCAAGGTAAATCGCTTTAAGGCTATTCATTAACCATCATGGATTCATCTCAGTGTTTCTGGCCAAACTGCTTCTCGCAAAGCGAAGAATGCAGAAACTTACCACTGATTTCCAACAATACTAAAAAAAATAGATTGTGCAGCAAGTGCTGAGGATGAGAAAATCTTGACTGTTTCTCTGGAGAAAAATATTGATAAACACCTTAGATCCGTGAAGGTGAACCTATGGCATGTGTGGCACACAGAACCCTCTCTGTAGGCATGTGCACAGTCACCCCAGCCCAGCTCCAGTCGTCCTTCTCCATTGCATTTCTCCATCGCTTTTCATTCAATCAATTCCAATTTCTCACAAAAGAAAAAGATCTCATAAAGTTGGAATTGATTGAGAAAAAGATCTCATGAAGTTGGAATTGATTGAGTGAGCTTTTTGACTCACACACTTCACAATGGGAAGATGGGGTCCCCTCCTCCTGAAGTCCATTACGACGCAGAGCGACAATATGACCCATGTGGCTCTTTCACCCCTCTGCTGGAGCGCCCTGTGGCACTGTTGTGCCACAGGGATGAAAGAGCTGTCACCCAATCATGGCAGTGGTGGTGAGCAGGGCCTTAATGTGGGAGCGAAGTGCCCCTGTACTTGCCTTTGCGCGGCAACATGATTCTGCCTTTGTCATGGAATTTGCTGTTGCCACCAGCAAAGAGAGCTGGAAGAGAATGACGAGGGCCGATCTTGCAGGATGGGGGCCATCCCCCAAGCCTGGCCTTCCTGCTCCCTTGGCAGGGCCAAGAGAAAGAAGTGGGTGGTGTGGGGAAGCGCTCCCCTCCCCCGGCTGAGCGCCGAGCACAAAAGCCCAGGGAACCCTGCAGAAGTGCCCCAATTGGCTAGTCGTACAGTGGAGAGGCCTGGCCTGGCCCTCACAGTGGGACACTCTTCGGCACCTCCAGACACAAGCTGTCACCTTTGAAATGCACCGTCCCTTTGAGGAAGCCAGGCAGCGATGACTGTAGCCACGGGGGGGGGGGAGAAGCGGAGGTGTCAAGGATGCTCCCATCTCCTCCTCAGCAAGCTGGGCCTGGAAGACTGTGGAGGGTTGCAGGCCAAGTGCCGGAGGGTCAGAAGGTGCGCTCCGACGTCACTCCAACATGCATTTCCAGCGCACACTCCACTCCCGAAGTGGGATTGAGTTGGGGGTAGAGGGAAGGGGAGGGGAGCTTCTAGAAGAAGAAGCCTGGCTGGCTTTCCTTTTGGCATGGGGCGGAGAGACACTCCTCAAAATGTATGCTTAAACCTCGTGCCGGTGCAAAATCCTGATTATTAAAGACAGAGATAGGGAAAAGATGCTGTTCCTTTCCCAAGGACCCAGGGAAAGTGGAATAAAAATAGGGGTGGGGGTGGGGGGTAAATAACAGCCTAGGATAGTCACAAACAACAGCTGCTGTTATTTTTGCTGAGAGCTTCTAAGCTACACAACATTATTTAATAAATACTAACAATAACGAATCATAATATATAGGATTAAAGGAAGGAAGGGTGAAATCAGAGGAGAAGGGAAAGGAAGGAAGGAAGGAAAGAAGGAAAAATAAAGAAGGAAAAATAAAGAAGGAAGGAAGGAATAAGGATGTGATAGCCCTCCAGAGGCTACTGCACAACACTCCCATCATTATTCAGGTTAAATTGCCGTGTTGGCACTTTGCAATAATGTGAGTTTGGGCACTCGGTCCCTAAAAGGTTCACCATCACTGCCTTAGATTGTATTTTAGATTGTATCTATGACAATCGGTTCCATTCTGGTTACTTAAAACTGAAACACAGTTGGAATGGATTTCTTCTTGAACTAATGCCCCTTGATGATTCTAACTTTGCTAAGGATGACTTGACTGATTTGTGAGTGAAGGAAATATTAAAGCTGAGTTATAAAAACGGGTAATTTCTGGTGCTCCCTAGCTGATGCTTATAGTTCTCTTGGGAAGCAAATCTTGGAACATCCCATTTGCCACTATTTGTGACATCTGGATTTTTGGTGCTAGTTTGATCAAAAATAAATATTAGATCCAACTTAGTATTTGGGATTGTAGCATATGTACTTAGTATATGTACATTGTTGTGGAGAAAAACAGGAAAGTAAGGCACTTTGAGCTTGTGAAAGAAAAATAGTTTATAAATCCAACAATATTGATTTTGCAAAAGTTGCCCTGACTTTAACCATTCTGACTGAAGAAAAACAATATCAATATTTCCACTAAACCCTTGAGGGTGGTAAAGAGACGAGTATTGTAATATATCCATTCTTTGCTTTGTTTGTTTTTAAAAAGAAAACTGGGACCTTGTCGCTGTTTTACTTTCATAATTAACAAAAGCAAAAAATCTTTCAGGCTATGGAGATTTAGGTATTTCATGAAATTTTATTAACATTAAAGTGCAAACAGCTTTTGATTTTAGTATCTGGTGATAAAGGAAGAATGAAAGAAAATTGGTTTAAGTGCTGGTGAAAATCAAAGCTGCCAAATCTACACCTTTTAGGGCAGAGGTACAAGGAATTGGCTGGCTTCCCTAAAGATGGAAGAACCATGGAAGTTTGGGAACCTGTGAATTAGAATAGAATAGAATAGAATAACAGAGTTGGAAGGGACCTTAGAGGTCTTCTAGTCCAACCCCCTGCTTAGGCAGGAAACCCTACACCACTTCAGACAAATGGTTATTCAACATCTTCCTAAAGTGTATTAAGGCAACTTACTTTCTGAAACATTTTAATAGAATAAAAATTTTAATAGAATGAAACAGTGTTTCTCAATCTTGGCAAGTTTAAGATGTAGGGACTTCAACTCCTAGAATTCTTCAGCCAGCCATGGGTTGGGAAAAATTGGTAACAAATGCTAATGCTGAAATCAAAGACAATACTATCAGTACATAACAAATTCATATTTTAAATATATATTGGCTCAGCATACACTTCATGAACAAATCCCCCATTAAGTTAGCCTTCACTCTTAGTAAACAAAATGACAGATTTGTGATGAAACATGTTGTATATTATATTGGACCAATGAATTTCATTAAACACTTTTGTCTCCCTGATATTTATGACATGATATGCTTTTCTCTTTTTCACACTTTACTTTTCTAGGTATAACTACAATATGTGAAGCCCTCAAAACTAAACAGGCTGTCCATTAGGTATGAATAGCAACTACCATTCCATTAAGCAAAAGTTTTGGAGAATGTTCCATTTCTCCTCTAGTTGTGCTAATCTGGGTTTTCTGGGGATGGTCCACAGATTTTCTGGAAGTTTTTTTTTTATGGAAACTTTTTTTTGTTCCAGACATGTTGAATCCCCTAAGCATCTCTATTTTGTTCAGAATGTCACATTTAGAACATCATAGAACTTCCCAAAAAATAACAAGACCACCCAAGAAATTGTGCAGCCAGGAGAAGAAAACCAGACATTCTGAGACTTTTACAGAAAGTTGCTACCCATATTTTCAAGCAACATTTTAAATATACAGTAAGTATAAATTGATGTTAACAAGGTTTTCTGAAACTCCCAAAAAGTTTCAAGTTGAGAGTTCTCCTTTCCCAAAACTGAATTTGGGTAAATGAGGATTTAAGCAGTAGCAAGACCACCCTTGCATAACAGTGTAAAGGAGTGTGACAATGTTTGCCTCAATTTTCTCTCTTGCCTTCTCAACAGAACCTATGGGTATGAGTCCAGACTATTTTATCCTATGTGCTTTAGACTAAGCTTCAATAGCTTACACAATTACCAAGAAAAGACTTTAGTTTGGACTTCACCCAAAAGAAACAGCACAGCCTCCTAAAATATTATTGCCAGTACTCCCTCCTGGAATTCACTTGGCCTGTGCAAATGTTTGGCAAAATGAATTGTAGTAAAGTTTGTACTTTAAGTATTACAGCTTTTAAAAATATAATGGGTACAGTTAATAAGTTTTTAATGCAGTTAGTTGAAGCCCATGCAGCTAGGAGAAACCTTACAAAATCTAGCATGAAGAAAAATGTTCATTGGAGACAGAAGATGCTCTATGTTATTTTGGAGAAGCAGATCATTTTGGAATAGCATGGTATGTCCAATAAGCAATTGCCATGCCAATCCAGGAAATAAGAGCAATCTAGTTTAAGTATCATCCAAGAGAAGGAATACCTAAGTATGTTCATTAGTCAGAAGTTATGTGTGATGAACTGTGCAGCTGAAGAAGGAGGGGGAGGGGACGTTGAAGTTGCACTAGAGTTTCCCAGGGAGAAGGCTAATTTTTTATTAGTGCAGTACAGTTATCTATGACTATTCTGCTTCTTTGTTCATAACATCTGGATTTTCAGCAGCTGGCTTTAGTTCTGGATAACAGACAGAAATATTCGGTTATTTATGTTGGTGTGATTTGTGAACAGAAATCATTTTTCCAAATGAAGTTCTACTTGATTTTGGACAGATGAGACGCAAGCAGGACATCTGTGCACCATTCTATTATTTCTATAAACTGCTTTTATAGGAGGTAAAGATTCTCAGAACAGTTTGCTACCAAGCAATTCAAATAATTAAAAGCTGGACAGAATAATCTTATATTCATATATGGTTATGAGCTAAACTCAGTTCTCCTAGAGCAGTGGTCAGCAAGCCGCGGCTCGCGAGCCACATGCGGCTCTTTACACATTTTAATGCGGCTCTTCTAGAACGCCCCCCTAGCCACGGCCGTCACATGGTCATCCAGCGACAGCCGGGTATCTAGGAGGATGCCCAAATTGCGCTCCCTATCCACGGGGGGGGGGGGGGCATCCTTTAAATTTTTAAATTCTGGGGTATTTTAATTGGTTTTAATCATTAGTTAGTTTATGACTATTGTACAGACTTTGTGCTTAATTTGTTTGTCTGGGGTTTTGTATTTTTGTTGTTTATTGTATATTTTATTTCTGTCTGTACACCGCCCCGAGTCCCCTCGGGGAGAGGGGGCGGTTTATAAATTTAATAAACTGAAACTGAAACTGAAACTTCTGTGTGCCGGGCGCCCGCTCCCCTCCCTCCTCTCGGGCACTTCAAAACAAGCGCCCCTTTCCCTTTTTTCTTTTCGACCCACAATGATTAGGGAGGATCCTGAAGTCGGGCGGGGACGAGAAGCGAGGAGGCAGAAAAAGAAACGGAGGCTAAGGAGCTTCCCCCCCCGCCCCCTCCCAGCAAAAATCTAATCAGTTAATTTGCTACTGCCCACGCGGCGTGATCGGCTAATTTGCTACTGCCCGCCCGGCTCCCCAGTTAGATTTTTGCTGGGAGGGGGCGGGGGGGAAGCTCCTTGGCCTCCGTCTCTTTTTCTCCCTCCTCGCTTCTTGGGGCTCCACCAATGGGGGAGCAAGGCCCGCCCAGCGCCAGGCTTTGGGCTAACACAGAGGTCTGCAAAGTTGGCTGTTTTAAGACTGGTGGACTTCAATTCTCAGAATTCTGGGAGTTGAAGTCCACCAGTCTTAAGAGCCAATCTTGCAGATCCCTGGGCTAATATGATTGATGCCCTTGGTGGACTTCAATTCTCAGAATTCTGGGAGTTGAAGTCCACAAGTCTTCAAGCTGTCAGGTTTGAAGACCCTGGGGTTTTTTTCTAAAGGGTTGGGGGTGCAAGGGTCTTGCAACTTGACAGCTTTAAGACTTGCATGCTTCAATGCCAGAGTTCCTGAGCCAACATGACTGGAGGAGGAATTCTGGGAGTTGAAGTCCACAAGTCTTAAAGTTGTCAGGTTTGAAGACCCCTGGAGTTTTTTTTTCTAAAGGGTTAGGGGTGCAAGGGTCTTGCAACTTGACAGTTTTAAGACTTGCATGCTTCAATGCCAGAGTTTCTGAGCCAACATGACTGGAGGAGGAATTCTGGGAGTTGAAGACCACAAGTCTTAAAGCTGTCAGGTTTGAAGACCCCTTGGGGTTTTTTTCCTAAAGGGTTAGGGATGCAAGGATCTTGTAACTTGACAGCTTTAAGACTTGCGTGCTTCAAATGCCAGAGTTTATTGAAACTAAAAACAGTGTACCATCCTATGTATTTTCGGTTTTAAAAATGTGGCTCTCAAAATAAATTTCAATCGTGGTTTTGGCGAGATTTGGCTCAGTTGAAAAAAAAGGTTGCCCACCACTGTCCTAGAGTAATCCAGAAATTTCCCGCTCACTTTTCCATCCAATTTAAAAAGTTTATAAGATCTCAGTATTTAATATATTTCCCAAATATTTCCAGGTATAAAGGTTGCATAGCTTTTGATTTGGACAGTGTTTGTATTTCCTGAATTTTACTCGTATATTAATATCTGTTTATTCCTTTCTGCCAAATTCCTTCAGTGAAATTTTACCTTTAGATGGAATAAACAAATCTGTTGTGTAATCTCTAACTGCTTTGAGATCCACAACAACATCCAGAATATGATGTCTGGCATTTGGACATGAAGATGATTTTTCAGTCTTACTCTTAAATGACAATTTCTAACCTTTCTCTCAATGAATCTATCCTCTTTTTCCTCCTTATTGCTGGTTTATTCATATTCTTAATTCATTCTTAATGATCCTATAAATCCTTTTGTGTTCAGCTTAAGCTTTCCTATTTCTCATAATGCCGTAAGAGATAGAAAGATAGCTATTACAGTAATTGTGACCTACTATTTGGTAGAAATACATGTTTCTCTTCTTATAAATTGAGCACGATTTTGATTTTAATATAATGGGGAGAATGCTGTTCTTTGGCAGTGTGGTGGTCAAATTGAACTAATTAATTGCATTTTAGCATTGAAAATCTTCATGACTTACAAAACAGCTACAATCTAAAAGCTAAGAAATCAAAAAAGCTGTTTGGAGCTTCCAACTATTCCAACTATTAGACTATTCTGGAACTGCTCTGAGATTCTTTTTAAATTGGAGGCAATATAACGTGATGGTAAAATGTACCTCCCATTCACATATGAGCTGCATTTGCTACTAAACCTATGAGATGCTCACATACCTCCACACAATATATGTGAATTGTTTAAAGTGTCCTTGTAAGAAAATATTCACAGCAAGTGGGATTTAATTATTTAGCGATTGGGGGGGGGGGAGAGATTCAGTTAGGAACCTGTTGCTCAGTAAATCTTATCTCAAAGAGCCCCAATAGTTTTGTGCTGTGAATCAGAACAGAAGGATGTGGTTATTGATATCATGTCATCTAGCTAAGACCGGGAGATTGCCAGTGATACAAAGCTTCACTTCAATGCTTTCTTCACATTCAACATTTATTTTATATTTTGATTCAGTGGGATTATGTTTTAGAAGCTCAAGTCCACTATCATACTCAGACACAAAGTGCCTGAAGGCAAAAGAAAATTGGTGAGCATCAATAATTTACTATCTCAACTGGTCCATTCAGGTCTCATTTAAGAGAGTTGCAGTTTATGCAGCTGCACTGAATCCCAGAACAGGTGTGTGTGTGTGTGTGTGTGTGTGTGTGTGTGTGTGTGTGTCCTTCCATCCATCCCAGAATAGGGACATGCTAAAGAGAATATGTATAGTGACAACCTTCAAACCTCATATTGTACTGGGTCTGCAAATTCTTTAAAATATTCTTGATTTTTATTTCTCAACATTCATACATACAAGTGCCCACTAATCCTTGAAAAAGAAATATTTAAACATAAAGTCCCCCTCAAGTCTTGCTGTAATACCTCACTGTGTCAGTTGGGAGTTCCTGGAAGGGATGAGCAATGAATCCTGGGATCATATTCAAAGAACAGAGTATATATTTCCAGCAAATTCACCCAAGGTGTGAATGTTATCCCAGCTGCCTAGTTAAAGCAAGCATGTACATACATTGGGCAACAATGATACAAGAAGATGTAGAGGTGGATGATCACAAAGACATTGTGCTGCATTTGAGAAGATAATTGTAAACCATTTCTCCCCCCCCCCCCAGGAAAACCAAATGGATAGACAAGATAAAGTGGCTGATAATAAATCACCAAGCAGGTTGCCTGGCACTCAGCATCCTACTGAGGAACTGAGGATCTTTCAGATGTGGCTGGATCTCTAACTGTTGATGTCAACATGCAAGAAAATAAAAACCCAAGTTAAAAAGACAGAAAAATGAGTGCATCAACTAAGTATTAAAAACTGAAATTATCAAAATTCCATCTATGTGCATGAATGTCAAATTTAAAATAATCAAATTTATTACATTATTGGTATAAGGAAGAGCTCAGCTATAAAATTGAAGAAGGATCAGAGTTGACTGTGAAACAGATCGTGAACTCCTGTGCAAGTTCAAAGTTAAGCTGGATAACAAGAAGAAGAAAACTATCCAATATGATCTTGAACAAACTGGATATAAAACTAATGGGGGTGGGTCAAAGTCAAGAAAGACACAGTCACCATGAAGGAACCTAACAAAGAATTCCCAAGAAGCGTTAGATGAGACAAGAAGCAGTACTGTATGGTAAGAACATCTACAAAAATACTGAAAGTGGACATAAATAGGAAAGCCTTCCAAACAGATAGACAGTAACTGAATCAAAGCAAGACAAACAAAAATGGAAGTAATGTACTAAAATTCAATTCAATAGAGATGTTAATCATCAAAATGTCTTATAGAAAGGAACAAAATGAGAAATTATAAATGTCATAACCAAACAATAGTTAATCCAGAAAATTACCCAGAGGCTGGAAAGCCACTCTATATATCTGTAGTAAAGAAATAAAACTGAACAGAATGTGCTAACTATGCAATATTATGCAATAATCTTCCTTTCACATGCTAGCAAAATAATGCTTCGGATCATGCAACACAGATTAGAGCAGTATAAGGAAAGAGAAATGTCAAATGTTTAAGCTGATAAGGGCCAAGGCACAGAACACATTATTGTCGATGTATGCTGGATAATTGAAAGAACTAAAGAATACTCAAAATAAGACAATATGTGCTTCATTAATTATATAAAATTTTTGGATTATGTTGATTTTGTCAAGCTGTGGGATGTGTTTAGGAAAATGAGAATCCAGAACATATCATTGTCATCATGCAAAACCTATACATAGGTCAGAAAACCACAGTTGGGGTGGAACATAGCAAAATAGATTAACACCAGGTTAACAAAGCAATGAGACAAACCTATATTCTCTCTTCTTATTTATTCAACATAGTGCATTCAGAAAGTATTCAGACTCCACTTGTGTCAATTTTGTTATGTTGCAGCCTGATTCTACAGTTGTTGAAATTCATTTCTTTCTCATTAATCTACATTCTGTACTCCATAATAACAAAGTGAAAACAGAATTTTAGAAATGTCTATAAATTTATTAAAAAGAAAAACTGAAATATCACTGGCATTCAGACTCTTTGCAACAACATATGAAATGTAGCTCTGGTGCCTCCCATTTCTCTTGATCATTGCTGATATGTTTCTACACCTTGGAGTTGACCTTTGGTAAATTAAATTGATTGCACATGATTTGGAAAGGCACACACCTCTTTACAGAAGTCATCACAGCTGACAATGCATACTGTAGCAAATCAAAAGCCATGAGGTTAAAGGAACCGCCTACAGAGCTCAGAGACAGGATTGTTGCAAGGCACAGATCTGGGAAGGCTACAATAAAATTTCTGCAGCACTGAACGTTCCGAAGAGCACAGTGGCCGCCATAATTCTCAAATGGAAGAAGTTTGGTGCAACTAGGACTCTTCCAGGAGCTAGTCACCCAGTCAAACTAAGCAATTGGAAGAGAAGGGCCTTAGTAAGAGAAGTGACCAAGAACGCGTGGAGATGGAGCGGAGTTCCAGAAGGGCAATCATAACTGCAGCCCTCCACCCATTTGGGCTTTATGGCAGAGTGGCTAGATGGAAGCCTCTCCTCAATGCAAAACACATGAAATTTTCACCTGCTTGGAGTTTGCAAAACAAAAAACAAAAAAACACCCCACCTAAAGGACTCTCAAACTGCAAGGAACAAACTCTAAGTGGGGTTTTTATAAGGAAAATATTTGAAGATGTAGGTAATTTCTACTTTTTAGGATTTAACCCCTCAACTTTAACGGAACTACCAATCAAAAAATACACCTCAAACTTTCACTTGGTAGATTAGAAATGAAGGCCTTAGAAAAGATACTATATTGCCATGACATACAGTATCTATCCTTATAACATTAAACAGGGGGTTGTTTTCCCTGTAATATTCTTTGGAAGTGAAAGTTGGACTTAAAGAAGCAGGACAGCAGCATTGATGCCTTTGAATTCTGATGTTGGGTAAGATTTCTGATAATACCATGAATAGCCAAGTAAACAAACTAATGAATATAGAACAAATCAGCCCAAAATTCTCACTCAAGGCAGAAATGGCAGGATTAGATTATTGCATTTTTGGACATATTATATGATCTAGCTTTCTTGAGATGCCTGTAACTAGTAAAATAGATGGAAAAGAAAGAGGATGGCAGCAAATTGTGAGGATATAATTACAGCAGTTTTGGGTGTAATATGCAATACATGAAGAGGTAGGTTAGGGACAGATCATTCTGGAGAAGCTCTATTTATGTGGTAGCTAA
The DNA here is from genome assembly GCF_964273705.1 of Natrix helvetica. Classification (NCBI taxonomy): domain Eukaryota; kingdom Metazoa; phylum Chordata; class Lepidosauria; order Squamata; family Natricidae; genus Natrix; species Natrix helvetica. Next base: position 82,604,404 of record NC_138550.1, on the reverse strand, counting down.
TAGTCTATTTCAACTTAGTGGCACATAATCAAATATCATGAAATAAGTATAAATATTTTCACCCAAGGTTTATTCTGTATATTGTTTTGGAATTAAACAATACAACTATGTCAAGATTTACATCATTTATTAGATTAAAAGTAATCTTGGCTAACTTATTTTCAAGATTTGCTCAAGGTTTCAAAAGGCATAATAAAACAGATTTGATAATGTACATACTTAAATAAATTTGCTTTATCTTTTTTGCTAACTAAACAGTATGCTTACCTTGTTTCATCTGTGTTCATCCACAGAAGAGTTATTGACATCTTGTGGCAGACTTTAGGAATACAACACTTTTTTTCTCATTTGGCTCTTTGGAAAGAAGCATTGGATTCATACTGAATAATGCAAGCATGCATATCTATTTGTTGAGAAACTGAATTCTTCAAAATTTACAAAAAATATAATCTTCCAGAAGACTAGTGATAAGGATTCCTATGCTGTGTATTTATATAGCAAATCCTGGAAATACCTCTAAAAACATAATATACTAATTCATTAAATAAAATGGTACAAAGAAAATGCTGTCGAAGTGTGTAAACATATTATGAAAGAAAATAAATTCCATTGAACTCAGAATTAGACTCAAAAGATCTCTTCATTAGTTTCCTACAATGTCATAGAATGTCAGCCCTTCCACGGTAAGATACATAGATCAAGAAAAGACAATACATGCATCCCAGGAATGCTCCTTTTATGTTGTAGGATATATTAACTGAACCTTGAAATTCTTTCCAAGTTCCTTTGGTTCCATTATAATCAAAATCAGGGTGGGATTGTTTTGAGTTTCTTTCTTATGCTTCTTTCTATCTTTGGACTCTGAATCTCTTGTTTGAATTCTTAATAGCATGTCACGTTATCCCCTAGGCCAGCTCAGAATTCCTTTACACTGGAATAACATAGCCACCAAACTTTACCTGTTTCCAATTTATGATTTACACATCCTTGCTCTGCTGCATTTTGTGCTGCAAAATACCAGTGAATTACAAAATACAATGGGTAGCAAAGTGACACAGGTAATTCTTCCTTATGGTAGCAACTCATTCTATTGTCACAATAAAATGTAGGTGTACTAAAGGTTGTTGTTGTGGAAAGCCAGTCAAACTGTACATTCATGGCAGCCCTGCCTAGTTTTTAATAACTAGGAGTAGAGATGAAGCAAAACAAAATTAGTATTATTATTTTGCTTCTTAAGGCAAAAGACAAAGTGTTGGCTCCTCCCCAAACACAGAGAGATATATGTACACAGATGTGAAAGTGTCTCAGAAGGACCTGCCCTAGTTTTCTGGAAAGATAAAGGGAGAACCACTTGAAAGAAGTTTTAGGGGACTAGAGGCTAACACATATGAGGAATGGTTGCAGGAACTGGGTATGTCTAGTTTAATGAAAAGAAGGATTTTGGATACATGATAGCAGTGTTCCAATACCTCGGGTGCTGCCACAAAGAAGAGGGAATCAAACTATTCTCCAAAGCACCTGAGGATAGAACAAGAAGCTATGGATGGAAACTAATCAAGGAGAGAAGCAACTTAGAATTGAGGAGAAATTTCCTGACAGTTAAAACAATTAATCAATGGAACAACTTGCCTCCAGAAGTTGTGAATGCTCCAACACTGGAAGTTTTTAAGATGTTAGATAACGATTTGTCTGAAGTGGTGTAGGGTTTCCTGTCTAGGCATGGGGTTGGACTAGAAGACCTCCAAGGTACCTTCCAACTTTGTTTTCTATTCACTGTCAATGTGTCTTTTCCTACCACTGAGGACAAGAGATTTAACTCTGCCCTACAACAACTTATAGCAGTTTTCAGTCCCCTTATCTACTGTGTCATGTCAGCCCTGTCAGATAGGTAAAGTAAAAAAACCAAAAGCAACAGGGGTTCCAGAAATACCCCCCTTTCTCCCTCCCCCCATTCTCTCACACACATTATTTTTCACCTAAAGCAAACTAAGACAGAGTTATTTTGAGATGACTCTGAACCAATAATAATATAACACTTATCTAAATTCAGTAATCAGGATTACTAAATAACACATGATTGTTATTTAGGGGGAAAAATAAAAAGAACCAACCAACTGACATTCCAGCAAGGACACCTAAAAATATTATTTTAAGAACATTCCATGCTACTCAAAAAATTTCAGTAGTTCTGACCTTTATACAGAAGTGGGCTGCCTTTAACAATTGATAGTGATCATTCTCAAAATGAAGACAGTATGGAAATGCTCACAAAGGATTTTATTTTTTAGGATTTCTACCATTTGAGATTTTAGAACAGAAGCTACCGGTATTCTATGTGACAATTTGCTTCCTAGCTTCAAGAACATGGCCAATCAGCCCTGGACATTATTCCACATTAATTACTTGGCCATGTTTGTTGGTTGATGCCTTTATACTGCTGTTTAGAAGTAATGAAGTTTTCTTTTGATTTGATTCCACAGTGTTATTAATCTATGGAAAACCATGGAATGATAATAGAGCAATATGAAAAGTAAAGACAATGATGTGCAAAGAATAATAGTGGAAATTTATTCTAGAGCTCCCCCCCCCCCCAACCCCAACCCCACCACCCATTCTTTGCAATGTGTGTTTCCTCAATCTGCTTGTCAATGAAACAGTTAGATGCTGCTTTGGAGCAAGCAGTATGTTTTACCCAATGCAGTATGTTTATAGGATTTTCTCAAGCTCAGTACGCTATTGGGACGTTGTGACTCACCATATGAATTCTCCAACTTGGCTTAATAGACAAGATAAGAAAGTTTCATTGATACTTTGCAGCCTACAAGTTTGGAAACATTAACTTCCAATAATACTATCTTTATTGGATCATCTAGTAATACAGTATGCTCAGCGACAGCAAACTCTTGAGCAGATAGTATTTCCAAGTCCAGATTTATGACTTCACTCATTATCTTTTCTACGATTACCCTAAAAAGGAAAAAAATTTGGAACATTTGTTCTACTATTCAAAAGATGCAGCCAACTTTTTAAAATCCTAGAGGAAATTAGAGTGATGAGATTCAAAAGAACAATGACAGATTACTTTAGGCTTTCCAAAGAACTGCGTTTTCTGACAAAATCTGAACCATAGTCCAACTTCATCCAAAATGAACAGTTTTCACATGAAGGCAACACACCCATTCAGAACCCAAGCAAAGATTCAAAATGAATTTAATGTTGCCGTTTCCTCAGCTGATAAAAGATGTCAATGGATGTAGTTGCTAGACTCATATTTGGCTTTTTCTAAAATATTCATAATTTATTAAAGAAAAAAGCAAACAAGATTTTTGGATAAAACTGGATATGGGATTAACTCTTGGGAATTCATAAACATTTGAGGCTAGAGTGAGTTATAGGCTTTTTCAAAATGACTTGGGAAACGTTTCCTTCCTTGAGAAGCAATAGTGTTTGTAAAAATAAACTCACAGCCAGTCAATGGATTCTTTTAATTCTGCTTGGTTCTGTAGCATGTGTAGAACATACCTGCTTAAAGTTAAAACTGATAAAAACAAATCAGTGCAACAATCATGCACACAAGGCTTTTTGGGCTCACCATAATAACAGTAGAGCATGAAATAACTGGAAAATTAGTTCTAAAGGAACTAACAACTAAACAAAACTTAAAGCAAGGAAAGTTATGTTTGAAAGTACAAATTATTTTTTTTATTCAGGTTATCTGGTAAATTCTAAGAGTCTTTACCCATCCAATTCGATCCAGCAGATTGGACATGATGCAAATCCTGTCAGTCAAGAGTATTTATTCTTGGGAAACTAGAAGGCGGGCTTCTTTGCTATAAACCCTGCTTTCTCCCCCTCGAAGATCAGATTATGATTTTACAAACATAACTGCACCTGAGGCTCAGAATGTGTTAAGGGCCCTGTTCCTTGGCTTTACTGTTAGTTGGTTAACTACCCTGGCTGCTGTATTATTATTATTTTTTGCATGCTTTTATGGTTCTACTGTTTTTATTGTTTGACTGTTTTATGATTTTAGAATTGTAAAGTACCCAGAATCAATTGTTTGAGATAGATAGCTATAGGAGTTGAATAAATAAATACAAATTAATGTTGTTTGAATAAGGTTCTTTGATCTTCCCATTGTCAAGGCTTTTCCGAGTTGACACCCATACTGAATATGTGGGTAACTAATAAAAAGTCCTTTATCTTAAGAAGATTATGATGAGCCGTATTCCACTGACAAATTACAATTTGCCAGATGGAGGATGTGTGTAATTGCTTCATTTCATTTCTGTGATAAGTGAGAAAAAGAGAAGATGGTTAGAATATTAGGAATAGGAGGAACATGCAGTAAACAAATTTCTAAATAGTAGAGATAATTTAAAGATTTAAAACTGGAAGAAATGTATCCACTAGTTAACTGTAGACTGGGATTATGTTGCAAAAACTACTAAGCCTTAACTACACTTTATTGAAGCAAGCTATTTCCAAAAGTGGTTTAACAATTAGAGTTATTTCAATAAAAGAGAAAACAACAAAAAAGAAAACAAAAGAGAAGAATGGCTAGAATTCAGATTATGGATATAATAATAAAAATGAATCAACACAAAAGCAAACCAAAAACCAATCTTCTTTGATGTTATTAAAGGAAGGAAAGGAGGGAGGAATCCAGAAGCATGGAAAACTGAAGCTTATGTAACATATATAATCCCAACTATAGCTTAATTCTAGATCCAAACCAGATCAATGTACAACATGGCCCACAGTTACAAGGCAAACTATAGAAAATCTTCTTTACTCTGTAATGTGTCTGTCTGTCCGTCCATCTGTCCACCCATCCATCCATCTATTCCCCCCTCCTTCTCCATCCATCCATCCATCCATGTCTGTCTATCACCGGAGAAGCACTTGCTATATTTATTCTTGTATAAGCATACAAATACAGAATTCTAGCTGTGCTGGAATGGTTCCTCTAGCCTTAAAAACCTCAGATGCAAACTGAGACTAGGATCATGTGAAGATTCTATGTATTTCAAACAGTTTGGATTACAAATTACAGTTCCAAACTCTCTCAAGGGAAAAGCTAATTTTTAAAACACATACAATAGCAATGTTTGCTCATTCTGCTTTCCCCATGACATTATAGGAAAGCAATTTAGAAAGAATAACATTGGTCGTCTAGACATACACTGGTGGATTCCCCAAAGCTGGAATTTAATTAAGTCCACGGAATTTCTTGGAAGAGGAAATCACTATTTTACTCTGGTTTGTTATTAAAGATACAGCTTTGTGTGAGGATCTCTGTTTTTGAAATCTGATATCTGGTCAAAAAGGAGGAGAGATTGTCTTGGGATTAGAACACATGTGTTGCAATTTCTAAGAATTATACTTTTATTGGAAACAGATGGTGGAACTGAATTATGTTTTGTGCTTGTTAATAGAAAGCAATGGAACCTTTGGGGTGGGGAAAGAACATTTCTGCTTTTCTTGTTCTTTTTGTAAATCTCTACAGTTTTCCACTTCTGTTGCATACTCAGCTGCACTTTACACTTAAAACACTAGTAGGCTAATTTGAAATCAACTTTTAAATAATAAAAGGGAAAGATACTTTCAGATTAAGGTCAGTTCTTATGACGAGCTGGAAAGCAATGAAAGCAGTAATAAGTGGGAAGTATATTAAGCAAAGGAACATAATGAAATAGAAAACTTAATGCTTCTCTGGTAAACTACATTTAGAAATTAAAGAATTGGTAGCAAAATATGATAAACACTCAAAACTGAAAAATAATTAGATATCCTGGAGATCAGTACAATTGTATTGCAGCTTCTATATTCCAAACACATATGCTGTGAGTATGATAACAAGAATTGTACATTATTAATTAATACACAAAAAGGTAAAGTAAAATTATTCATGAAAACAACCTAAAGGTCAAAGAATTATTAGCACTGATAATAATAATATTGAAATTGTAAGTTTATTTTAAAAATTATATATATCCAAAAATCCAGCACCAATGGAACATTAGAACTAATTAAATAAATTGGAATATTGGCTTTATCAACAAGACATTCATTGTTTAGACTAACCATTCACAGAATCTGACTTAACAACAGCTTTGTTACAGTAGGAAGTCACCTAGACCAGATTAATTTAGTAATACCTTCTATAAAGAAATATCTAGAGTTAGGATAGTCTAATTCTAGAATGTTTAGAAATATGCAATCTACTATAGCAAGGAAGAATCCCTCTCCTTCATAAAGAAAAGTTAAAATTACACTTAAAGCCAAGAAAATCTATAGGTTATTTATATAGATCTAGTTCATTATTATATTGTAAATTATAATCAAAATTAATAGTTATGCCAGTCTAATTGTAGCTATAATTATGCATTCAGATCAACTTAGCTTTATTCTTAAATGAATTATATCTAGTCCTATCATAAAGTTATTAAATATAAACCACTTCTTTAAATAAATTTCAAAAACAATTTTGATAAGAACATTTTCTGATAAGACATCAAAACAGGGAAGTCCCTTTTCTTTTACTGTTTATTTTAATAATTGAATTGTTGGCTATTGTACTTCATGCAAATTATCAAATTCAGGGAATTAACACAGACAGTGAACCTTACTTACTGATTATTATTTTTTTGCCAATGACATGTTCATAACCACCTCCAAATCAATAATAATTACTTTGAGGAAAAACAAGAAGAAAAGGTATGAAAAGATGGAACCCAATTATTCTAAGCATTTTAAATAGTATAGTAGCAGAAAAGGTGACAGCACTTCCAAAACTAATGTATTTTTTTCAACTTCTCCTGATAGATATTTCCAACAATTATTTTTCTAACTGTCAGAAACAAATTTTACTGAGAACCCAAAGATGCTTTTGCAAAAGGCAACTGGACTTTCTTGAGTGTTTTCTGTTTGAAAACATTTCACTTTTCATCCAATTGTTTCTTCTTTCTAACTGATGGTGGGGAATGGAAGAATTTATATTCTTACGGCCATCTAGTCATTTGCATTTGTTTTTTTACACATATCTGATGGTCAGTATAAGAAATAAAACTGCTAAATAAAAAACACATTAAGTCTTGGCTTATAGCAAAAGTAGTCATTGCCAAAAATGAAAACATATTTAAAAAGAAAAAAAAAGAGTTTCACTGATATTCTGTTACAAAATAGGTTATGTCACAATTTCTTGAACGAACACTAGAATCCAGTATTTAGCAATTTACAGAGTTTGTAAAGGGAAATGCAGATATGGGCCACTTCTCTTACACTTCATCTACACCTTAGTGCAGGGGTGTCCAAACTTGGGAACTTTAAGACTTGTGGACTTCAACTCCCAGAATTCCCCAGCCAGGCTGGCTGGGGAATTCTGGGAGTTGAAGTCCACAAGTCTTAAAGTTCCCAAGTTTGGACACCCCTGCCTTAGTAGGACAAGATGCCATCTCATTAAATTCCAGTTAATAGCATAAGGACCCAATTCTAAGAAGAGCTCAGATATATGGCCACTTCTACTACACATAGTTTACAATATATAACAATATAGACTTAATGACATCTGTATATCAACTGATGTTTTGGCATGCTCAGAATCAGCATGTTCTCTGCTTTGATGTAGATGACATGTAGTGACATGGTCCAAAATTATGGAAATTATGCAACTTGTGGGGTAGGGTTTTCTCTGCCCTCTAAAACAGAAAAGGCTCAAGATGAAAGCAGAAAAGATGTTTTTGTTGTAGAAAGCCCAACTTTTTACAAGTCAAATGCCCAGAGACTGATTGGGAAACAGCAGACCCAGTTGGAACTGCAGGCTTTTAGAAATGTTATCTTGTTCATTTATTTTGTTTGGATATTAAGAAAGAATAACTTGAGGAAATACATTGTCATTCTTATAAACATACACACACACACACACTAATGCCAGTTACAAAAGTTTTGCATACCGAAAGAATCAAGCTAGTCTCACCACAAAAAAGTGATAGGTTTGCTTAGTTCTGAACATTGAACTTTCTAAGGATAAGCATGGAAATAAGTTTGCACTCTATAGGGTCATTCTTAACCAATATCCAGATCAACCCTTAGCTACCAGCTATAACCAATCAATTTATCCATCAATGTATTCCCTCTAGTATTCCATTAATCTTTACTTGTCTTGTGGCTGAATCCTTCCTGTTCATATATCACCTGCTCATCCCTCTCAGTTGTTCAGTGAGAAGCAAAAGGAGAATGAGCTGACACAACTCTTACACTTTTGCTATTGTAAGGAACTGGAAAGATGTGGCTCAGAATATGGGTACTGGAAAGATGTCTCAGCCCCTTGAGGTAATGCAAACAAGACAAGACACCAATACCACGACAGTAACGCAATCCTGCAAATTTGAAATCACATTTCTCTTCCCTTGCTTTAATATCCAGATTAAATGTGTTGTCATCAAATGTGCTATATGGTAGACTTCAAAAAATCACCATCTTTCTAAGCTTTTGTCCCTGTATTGTTATTGATTCTGAAACAGTGGACCATATTTACGAATTTTATAAGAATCTTCAGGAAGAAGTTATCTGTCCTATTTTAAAATCCAAACCAGGAAGAGATCCTTCAGACTAATTAAAAAGGTTACTTATAAATGAAGCATCTAATATTATAGTGGCAACAGCCTGATTTTAACTATGGCTATAAAGCAAGATATTTAGTTTTTTAAAAAATCAGTCGGTTGGTGTTTTAGATGAATTATGTAATATTTGTTAAATATTTAATTTGTTTACACTGTTTTACCTAATGGCAAGATTAGATCATATTTGTAACTTGCTTTGGGGACTTTAAAATAGATTGATTGACATTTTATAACTGGCAGAAAAACAGTCCATCACTCTCTACCCTCCCCAGAAGCATTACGTGTATTCTTTGTAAATCTTAAATCAGGATTTGACTTGATCCCCGGCGAAGGTTGTAACAGAAGCTAGAGCTATTTTTCATCAATAGAACTATTGCTATTAATAAAAATGGTCACAATAAAATCAGCATGCAGGTTCGATGCAATTGTCTAAGGAGCATTTCTGCTTGAATTCCTATTCAGAAAAAGGTTGAGTGAGGCTGTAACTTCACTTTTTGCTGGTTTCCATATCAATTTAATGGTTTGATTCTATTCAGTTACAAAAATGAGCACCATTCTCCCAAGCTGTCGCTTAGAGCCATAACGATGCCCTTTAATACAACTACTTCTATATACAGACTCAGTTGGCCTGAATAATTATTTTGTGCTTTTCATCCCCCTGCATACAAGAAGGTCACATACTTTACAAAGAAATTTACAAAGGCTTAGATTCCAAATTAATGAGACATCATAAAATAAGTCTCATTCTTTCAACACATCTTTCCTCTGCTTCCAGTAAAGTGCAACAAAGGCATATTTTAGAGTGTGCCCAAAAAAGTGCATTGGTTATTCTTTTTTCTTTTCTGCCAGGCTGGAAATTGAATTCTCCAAGTCCTTTAAAGTGAAGCTCATAAAATCAACTATTATAGGAGGTCTAGGGCTGCATACAAAGACTTTGAACAACTGAAGATCATTTAATTCAAAATATTTAGAAGCATTATTAGAATTCTATGCTATATATCCAATGCCTTTCTATGGTTGGAAATCAAGTTGTCTTAATTAAGTATAACCCTAGTAATTTAATTATTAATTTAATGTTAGCCTCTGGGTCTTGACACTGTGAACCCTAATGACATGGTTTTGGGGCCTTCTACAATTGAAGATAAAGTACAGATTGCAGCTTTACTTCTAAATCCCTAGCTGAATAAACAAGATTAAATTCTGCAATGAGGAAAAGAGATCTAATATTGAGCTCCAAAAGTTTTGATAGCTGTGGATCTGTATGCTGGGGATGCTGGGAAGGGCCACTCCCTCTTGTTTAGCATTACTAAACAAAAGACCCTTACTGGAGCTTATTTCAATACCTTACCCTTGGCAGTTTTTAAGGGAAACCACTGTCTCTATATGAAAGAGGTGAAATTGAATTAGTGGGCTATATATTATGCTTCCAGCAATATAAGCAATATTATATTTATATACGGCCCTCATTAATATATGTAATTTGTTAAATAAATAAAATATGTTGACTAGGTAAGATGGTATTCTCCTTATTAATTGGAGGAAGATGTGATTTCTGACTGTTATATCAGGTTTTGCTAATTTACTAATTTTTGCTAATTGTTATTAATGAATTTATTTCTGTGTCTGAATTTCTTAATATTTTTCAACTATCCTGTATTGATGCTTAAAATGCTAATTTTGGTTAAGAATGGTAACAATGACATTCAATGACATTATTTAAAACTATAGGGGGAACTAAACAGCCCCTGCACCTCTGAGCCGTCATTTCAGAAATATTTCCTTATCTAAACAGAGAAAAAGAATGACCATAGGTGGACTTTTTGAATTTTTTACATTTTAAATTCCTTGATAACTAGGCATCACCTATAAACATGGCCATTTCCCTAAAGATGGATCCCTGAGCAGCATTATTCTCAATTTGCCTTCTAAATATGTATTTCCTACACTTCATAACCATACACAGCATCATATATCTGCATGAACAATACAGCTTTTGCTAAATATTAAACAGACCTCCATATTGAGACTTCAGAAAGATAAGACAACTATTTTTGTCACCCAGATACAGCAGCCCTAATAGTGATATATTTGTAGCATCAGCATCACACTCCTGATGACGATGATGTGACTTGAAGTCAGTGTCAACTCTTAGGAGCCACACAGATTTTCTCCAGGAAGATCTGGCCCCATCCTGGTCCAATAGGCCTTCCAGCTATGCATCCATCACCACTTTAGGTGATTCCATCCACCTTACTGCTGGTCACTCTCTTTTCTTCCAACTTTTCAAACACTGCAGATTTCTGAAGAAAACTAGGCTTTCCCATGATATATCCAAGGTATGATCATGGATGCTGGTCATTGGTGTCTTTAGTAAGAACTAAGGGTTGATTTGTTGAATGATCCATTTGTTTATTTCTTGGTTGTCCTTCATATTCTCAAAACTCTTCTCCAAGTCCAAAAGTGCCAATAATCTTCCTATCTATTTTTTCAATGTGAAATTTTCATTTCCGTAGATTGCCATAGGAAAACCATTGTCTGCATGACTGTGATTTTTGTCAGTATTGATATATTATTGGTATTATTATACTAGATAATGAAAATGCCTTTTTAGCTCTCAGAGTAGTGTCATCAACATAATATAGATAATTGATGTTTACTCCTCCAATTTTAAAACCATGCTCATCTTCTTCCAATCCAGCTTCCCTTGAAATATATTTGGCATATTGGGTGAATAAATAAGTATACAATCACTACTTTCCAAATCTGGAACCAGCCTCTTTCACCGTGTTCTATCCAAACTCTGGCTGCCTGGTGTATAGGCTTTGTATTCAGAATTTCAATGCAATTTCTGGTGTTCTCCTTTAAAATATAGTATATGCTCACGATGATATTGTAGAAACCGATCGACATTCTTCTTCTTTAGCTTAAATTGGAACTTGTACGTAAGCAATTTGTTCCACAGTTAACTCCTGTACATGTCTTTCATGCTTTAACTTATCTCCCCAACCTCCTTTTAGCAGTAATATAATCAGTCTGATTTCTTTGTACACCATCTAATGACCTCCATGTATCAAGGTGTTGTTTTGTTTGAACACAAGAGTTAATTGTGAAGAATCAATAAATTGTTCTCCTGCTTCACTTCAATTTCCTAGGTCAGTTAGCTCAACAATTTTCCTCATTATTATTTCCAATTTTGGTATTCCAATCTCCAACCACAAACAGTATTTTACTGGAATGTTCTGCCGATTTCTAATTAAACTTGCCCATAAAACACATTACCTTCCTTTTTTTTCCTGCATCAATGATAGGGCATAACCTTGAATTAAATTGCATTGTAACCCAATACTACTCTTGCTATACGCAGTGGCGCAGTGATTAGAATGCAGTACTGCAGGCTACTTCTGCTGACTGCTGTCTAAATGCAATTTGGCAGATCGAATCTCACCAGGCTCAAGATTGACTCAGCCTTCCATCCTTCCAAGGTGGGTAAAATGAGGACTCAGGTTGTTTGGGGAAATATGCTGACTCTGTAAAACACGTAGAAAGGGCTGTAAAAGCACTGTGAAATGATATATAAGTCTAAGTGCTATTGCTATACCATTCTTAATTATGAAAGCAATGACATTCCTTGCTTTTTATAACCTAAACAGTAAACAGTGCACTGTTTGCTGGAAGTATTCAGTCAACCTGCTGTTCCCTAAAACATCGATATGCAGTTGATTCATATATTTCACTATTTTGAGATTTCCCGTTCACGCTTCCTACATTCTATTTTCCCACTGTTGGTTTTTTTGCAGTTTTCTTCAGAACATCATCAGTTAACCAGATATCTTGATTGCTTTAATCCAGCCTTGACATAAACAATATTATGATCCTCACAAGAGCCTCAGCTCTTCCAGTGGCATGCAGAGCACCATCCAACCTGAGGGGGTTCAGCAGGAGGCAGAGTCCCATCCAAAAAGAAAATGTTATATTTTCTACCCATGCAGTTCTTTTGGTAAAATACAAGAGTAGTTTGCATGCTTTCTGCCACGCAGAATGAATCAATGCCTTTGCCTTTTCGCTAAAACGATTCTATTTGTATTTATTTGTATTTGTATTTATTAGTTTGTCAAACATGTACAAGATAGCAGGTATACATATAAACATGGATAAAATAAAAGAAATGAATTCAAATAGATGGGGACAGTAGGACAGAGACATTAGACACACTGGTGCGCTTATGCACACACCCTTTAGGGATCACTTAGAAATGGGGTAAAATTCACAGTAGACAGTTTAAGGTTGAAGCTGTGAGGGTTAGAGGATATAACAACTGAGTCAAGTACAGCATTCCAGGTGTTGACCACTGTTGCTGAAGTCATATTTTCTGCAATCGAGTTTGGAGCTGTTTACCTTGAGTTTGTATCGATTGTTTGCCTGTGTATTATTGAGGTTAAAGCTGAAGTTGACAGTTAAGACGTTGTAGCAGTCAATTTTGTGTACTGTGCTTAGATCATACCGCAGATTGTCCAAGCCCAAAATTTCAAGTCTGGTGCATAGGGAATTCTATTGTGAGTACTCTTCTCGTGAAATACCTTTGGCACTTCACTTCCAACATTTCCCCCCCTAAAACACTATTGCCATTTCCCTTTAGTTAAGTTCCCTTTTAGCTAAGCAAGATGGCCCTGGCATCTTGGGTAACTTTGCTGGGAGTTTTATACTCTTGTTTACATTCCTGGCCTTCTTTGCCCATCCCTTCCTAGTCCCCCATGAGACAGTACAGTATAGGAAGGGAGCCTCCTTCCTAGCTTTCCTTAAAAAAAAAGAACAACAACATTTCTACCTATTGCAATAGTGATACTGGCGTGGTAACTGCACTTAAGAGAGAGCATTGCATTTCCTAAATCTGGCGTGGGTTCCGCCCACGAGGTCAAGAGATGGCTTCCAGGAGGCGGGTAAAGAATTCTGCCAGGAAGAGGGCAACGCTTCCTAGCGCTCCACTCCGCCTCCAGGAGCCGCCTTTCCGAACTAACTTCCTATCCGACTCAGTCTCTACGAAGCTGCTGCGATCCAAGGCCAAAGAGAAGAGCGCCAGCTGGCCCCAAAATCCAAAGAAAATCAAATAAAATCCTTTATACCGGGGAAAATCCGACCCTAACAGGGCTCAGGAACAGCTGGCACAGCTACAACTCAGACGTCAGAGTAGGGGGTTACAAGAGGTAGCTGTGAATGCGGAAATCATAGAGATACGGAAAGAGGAAAGTTGCAAAAAGGTTGCTTTTGGGGTTGCTTTAGAACAGGGCTCTCCAAACTTGGGAACTTTAAGACTTGTGGACTTCAACTCCCAGAGTTCTCCAGCTGCTGGGGAATTCTGGGAGTTGAACCACAAGTCTTAAAGTTCCCAAGTTTGGAGACCCCCTGCTTTAGAAAGAACACTCATCCTGTTCTATAAAATCAAATAAAAAATAAATAAAAACTGACTTTTATTTCTCTTAGGGGGGAATAGAAGTTGCGCCAATTAAAAGGAAACCCTAAAATCCAGTAATTTAAAAACACTAAACCTGGAGTAAACGCTATTTACGATTACTATTTAATAGTGGGTTTCAATGCAATTCTCTTCTTGTCCCAGGAAAACATGAGGTTCGTGCATTGGACCGTTGTAATTTGCAGGAAAACTTTTTTTTTTTAAAAAACACGTTGTTGCAAAGATCAAGGATTCCAGTCTGATTTATATCTGGCGGTGTCGTGATGGAGACTGCAGACACACTTTCTGTTTCCTACTCTGGCTATTCTCGTGGCTGGTTTTGGGAGGGGGGGGGTTGTTTTTTTTAACTGCATAGTAAATTCTCTCTTGATAATTCAAAGCGAACTCGGAAGTGAACTCTGCTACGTATAGGTCTATACTCGGCAGTCTATAGAGAATACGGAAGCAAAAGCGATTCCGCAAAACGCCCGTGCGTTCCTTTCTGGTGTCGTTCGATAATACCAGACTTATTGCAATAAAAGGTAATATTACAGATACTCCGCATAAGCTGTGGTTTCCATTCCGGTAGCGCTTTAAAGGAATGTGAGTAATTCGGGTTCTCAGAACCCCCCCCCCTCGTTGATTTTTTACAAGTTTCCTGCCCCTTGCGTCTAATGGGACGTTTGCAAACGATAGCGAACAATTCAGATCTTGAGTTTTGAAGTCCTACTTCGTTCCTTTTACACGTAGTCCTTACAACGAGGTCCTCGGTTTCAATAAAACGCAGTTTACTTAATAGTAACTTTACTTGGTCCTCTTGGGGCTTACTTACAGTTTCCCATTGTAGTAACTTTACTCGGTCTTCTTGGGGCTCCCTTACGTTTCCCAAAGGCTTATATAGGATTGTTATTTTACGGAGCCCTGTTAATTCCCTGTATTCACCACTGTGTCTATTATATATGTGACTGGCTGGTTTTTTTCTTCTTGTAAGCTACTTAAAATCCTGTGTTTTGCCGATCTTCTCCTATTAGTCATTGGGCCAACCCTCTAGAGATGAGCACAGGTAAAGATGAATTGTTATGCAAGATAGTTGATGATGAAAAAGTTGCTGTGATAGAAGATGAGAATAAACTAACGAAGGAGAAATCTCATCCAGAGAGTCGAGTTTATGCTGGTCCCCACAGTACCATGGTGACAGATGATACTAAGAGATTTAAGTCAAGTAGCATCCAGGTACCATCCATCCAAGAAAGGTAAGCTCCATCATCAGCTAAATGAAGTAGTCCCTGTAAAGAACAAGCTCTGCTTGTATTCCCCCCCCCCCCAAAAAAAAATCAGCATATTTTGGTTTGGGAGGAAATGTACATTAAGTGATAGTGACCACTTTAAAAAAAAAACCCACCACCACCAAGATTTTTGGGAAGGGATACTTTTTGCTGTTTTTTCTATCAGATTCTCTTCTCATTTCAGGTCTGAATGGTTTAGCTACTGAATTCTTTGGATATTTGTAGAATTGCAGCTGAGTCTGTTGGGTGACTTTGGACTAGTTACTGCCTCTCAGCTCAACTCAGCCTTACTGGGTTGTTGTTATGGGTAAAATAGTAGATTGAAGGATTAGGTACGTTCATCACCTTGAATTGATGTTAGATAGGCAGGATAAAGCTTTAATAGTAATATTAAATATTGTTCAGTAATTGCCCTCCCATAAAGACATTTGCATTTTTTTGGCATCATGGATTTAGTAAAATGCCGTAGGATTCCCAATTCATCATAAAGTGTCTTTTATTATTCTGCATAAGTGAAGGAAAGGAAAGAGGGAAATACATGTGGAAAACAAACTTTTGTAATATTTTTTTCATGGCAGAGTTAGCTTATTGTTATTTTCTTATTCTTGTTCTTATTATTATTGCTTCCTTCAATCTAGTCCTGTCCAGATGTATTAGACTACAGTTTGCAGAATTTCTAACCAACATATCATGATTGAACCGGCTGAGCATTTGGGAGTAGTAGTTTAATATAACCTTTTAAAGTTAAAACTCATAAAAACAAGATTAATTTTCCAAATCTTGAATGGCATCTTAGATATCCATCAATAGACTGAATTTTTTCCTAGTTTGTTCCTTGTTCCTAAGCCAATAAAATTATATTCAATTGCAATTAACTTTTAGTTTCCCCATCTTTGTTACAATAATCATGTGAAGAGTAAACATCATGTACTTTCGAAATGATAAACTTTCCTGTGATGGAATATTTTCTAGCCATATCTCTGTCTCTACCTTTAGTCATTTTTGGCAATACAATGGATGTTGATTAAGCCTACGGCACGGAACTAGCCACACGTGACAAACTGAGAAGCATTTGGCCATCTTCATCCTGGGGGATTTGGTTGGTCAGTTCTGGCCAAGCACCTCCTCTCAGAGGCCTAACATTTGCCTTAAATTTAATTGTATAAGTAATGCAGCACATACATATATGCCTGTTTTTCTCATAGCCCTGGGATGACACAGCCAAAGGCAAGGAAGGCATCAGGGCCTCCAGTTATCACCGAAGAGAAACGGAGAAAAGGGTTTTTTAGTCTATCGTTTTCTAAAAGCAAAAAAGAAAAAGGCCCTCCTTGTGATAAAATGTCAAGCACAAGCATCAGCCACAAATTAATTGCCAATGAAGATAGTGCATATCATTTGCAGAGGGCTCAAGCCGATGTCTTGAAATCATCTGTTGTAGTCCATCAAGATAATTCTCTCAAAAGGAAAGAACTGCCTGCATCAATCGTCCCTTGCCCAATGGAGTTCTCTGTAGACTTGTGAGTCCCTGCCATCAAGTTTTGTTGTGAATGTATATTTCAAAGTTTGTGACTTAGTTAATGGTGGTTTTCTAGGTGTTTAATATATGCATGAAGTATTTTGGTGGTTTATATGATGGTAGGATCAAAATGTTGGCTGTCTGCAGGCTATTGTACAAAAAAAAAAAAGAAACATCAGCTGCTGTCTACACTTTCTTGCATAAATTCTTTCCACATCCCCATTATTATATTTAAGATTTCAGACCATTATTAAGTGTATTTATTTCTTAACTTGCAGTTCTAACTCCTTTGAAGCCTTGTTTTTAAATCTAAAATTGATTTAGATTTGTCTATTTTTGTTTCCTTTCATTGAATTTCTCTATGTTGGGATTAGACTTGGGGGGGAAAACCCTCTTTTCAGTAAGTCTGCCTATTTGTCATTCTAATTCTTTTTGATCTTTCAGTAATTACTAGTATTTTAATGGCTTGTAAAGCTATATAGGATGAGATGGTCACCTCATGGTAAAATTTGTGTGATAACACCCTGGGTTTTTTTTTCCCCTTAATCCAAAATGTTGAGCCATAATACAATTTTTTTCAAAGCCATTACTACAAATATAAAGAAATGTAAGACAATGTGAAGCCTCCACAAACAGTTGTGGCCAAAATTTCTCCAATAGTGATATGTCTAACTTATTATACAGTCTGTTTTCTCTAATGTTCAATTTACTAAAGATCATCAAGAATTAACTGTCGCCAAAAGAAAACTATATTTTGCTGTTCTTTACACTGTTCTTATACTTACTGTTGATCTAGCATTAGATTCGGGAGTTCCCTTCATCAAACTACCATATGTGTGTATGTGTGTGTGAACATATATGCAAGGATTGATCATAAAGTTACATTTTCAATGCAGCATAACTTCAAATGGTTGCTAAATGAGATGGTTGGTCATGCTCATTTGTATTTAGAGATATACACAGACATGTATCTCTAAATACACATGATCAGCCATCACATTTAGCAACCATTTAATGTTATACTGCATTGAAAATGAAACTTTATGATCAATCCTTGCTTTTATGACCTGGCACAGGGTCCCTGCAGGCATGTATTTGCTGTTTAGGCATTTGGCAACTAGAACCCATTTATGACCATCATAGCATCCTGTCATTTGTGTACTTCACAACTGGCTAATCAAAATTGTCAAAAGCTGTCCAGATACATTGGAATGCAACTTTTGAAATTTCCAGTGAAGATCAAAGTAAATGGGAGGATGCTAGACTGGTGAACATTGAAGTCAACAGCTGATAAAAGGAGCCCAGGTGCTTCTTAGGGACTTAGGCTTTTAGACAAAGAAATGGAGTATCAGCCTGTGAAACCTAAAAGCTACTTTTGTTTTTCAAGTTTTTAAAAATCACAGATTGCTGTCTTCTCCTGCCCAATGAGATGACTTAGCATGCATTTTGATGGGGATGGTGCATCTACTCTTGAGCATCCTTGCAGTTTGCTCATTAGACTCCTGTAAGTAATTCTATGTTTATTTTACTGTCTGATGCACATGGTAACACTTTGACACCAAGTTGGCTGTTGATATTGGTTTTTTTCCCTTTGAAAATAGCTACATTAATTTTTTTTTTGAGGAGGAGGAAGTGGATTGGATTCAGAGATACATTTCTCAGAATCTAGAGAGTATTATTAGCATTATTTGAGAACTATGGAAGATTATTTTTGTGATACAGGCATGTTGGACCTCCATATAACTTGGGATGCTGTGCAAGAGTTTGTGCAATAGCTTGATGCAACAAAATTAAAATTGATTTTCCTGCACAAGAGTTAGAGAGGCTAGAGGAAGGTTATAAAAATACCAGTGTCACTCCACTATTGTGGGTCATTACAACAATATTTGAATTATTACTCTCAGTATTCATTTATATTCTACCTGCCTAAATCCAAGTTATTTTTTAAGCTTCACATTAAGTTGATATACTAACTAAAAATTGTTGGAGTTATTCTATCTTCTAGCAGGCTGGGAAAGTTTCATTTGAAACAATGTTTATTCAACTGGGGTTTAGGATGCAATTTGTTATTGTTTATGAATCAAGGATCTAGTTTGGGACTGCTGAGATGCTTGTGTAAAACACAGTCTCCCTCCTTCCCTCCCTCCCTCCCTCTCTCTCTGCTAATTGCATAATTTGAGACTGAGAAAAGGAGTAATAGGGTGGTACAGTTTAAGAACTTTGATTTAAAATGACACAATGTTGCAAGAGTAACATCCCAAATACCATAAATTTACTTGTGGGAAAATTAATTTTCCTGTAACTTCCTTTGAACTAAATAATAATGTTTTTCTTCATCTGATGTATTTAAAAGGACTATCACCAAAAGTAAAAATGGGAAAATATTTTATGCAATATTACGTTAAAGCTTTTCAGATGCACCAATAGGATTCTGTGTTCAGAATATCATGTATTCTTATTTAAATTATTTAAATTGATTAAGAGTAAAGAACTCATTTGAAGTCCGTTGCTCTCGATTAACTGAACATCCACTATAGAGCACAATCAAATACCCTAAGAGTGGAACATCAGGGCTTCCTTTCCTTTTTCTTTCCAGGATGGTACTTTTTCTGTACTTTTCCAAATATACTATAGAGGTGCCAATGCTCTGGTATTGATTTTGAGGTTATATTAAAGTTAAGTGTGAAATCATTTTCCTCCCCATTCCTTGGATAGAAGGCGTTTTATTGTGCCAAGAGGTTACTAGGGCAACATTATTATATTTATATATGTATTTGGTGGAATATTAGCTGCTTTCTTAATAAAATCTAATTTTAATTCCCCTTTAAGGTTTTGCAATCACCAGCAAAATGCATTCTAATCTGGGAGGCAACAATCTGTTAGAGATTTTATAGTCCAAAGGAGTAAAGGTATGTCTTCAAATTATTTCCTTTTGAGGATATATAATTTGGAGTACTTGTAATGTGTTTAAGGAGTTCCCCCTCACTTTTTCAATATATATATAATGGTTATGCACCCTTTGCAAATAATTCAGAAGCAGTTGAAAAATGAGATTGCGACTTTAATTGAGAATAGAGTGGAGTAGAGTAGAGTAGAAATATGTGCTTTCCTAATACCCGTTACACATGGATTTAAATGAGGGGATTGGGAAAAATTCTTCAATACGCTGGAAGAACTCTAAATTATACATATGCCTGGGGAAAAAAAGATGGGTCTGCTTTAATTGTCACCCAAGTCGTCTCTTTTTCGGGGCAGAAGCTTGAAAAATGATTCAGTTGCTTTAATGAGCCAAAGAGGGGGTGTTGCATGAGTTCTGAAGCCTTTCTTCCAAATCAGTTTTGCAGCACCGACCACCTTAATTGACAACTATTGCCTGGGAAAAGCTGCCTAGCTCCTCTTGCTGAGAAAGATATCTCTATGAATTCAGTCTTTCCTGTTACGTGAAGTGTATATCAATGTTGTTGCAGTGAGGAGGACCTGTACCGTGATGCGGATGAAATAGAGAGAGAGAAAGTGTTACTTGAGATTGGGACAGATGCTTCAGGTACATTTCAAAACTATTTCTTCATGGCGTAAGGCCTACGCTGGATAATCCATAAATCAACACCTAGCACTTGTTGACTTGGCAGATTTTACTGCCCTTCAAAATCAATGGGGCAGCTTACAAAATAAAAATTTGGAATAAAGACTAGAATTGCATAATGAAGGCCAAACAAATTGAATTCCACAATGTAATAAATAATAAAGTAATAATTACATTCCTATGCAAATATACAAGGCATACTGAATTGGTCAGTAGTTTATCTAAATGATATCATCAAATTAGAATTTGTCAGTGTCAGAGAATAAGTAAGTTACAGAATAGAGCTGGAAGGGACCTTGGAGTCCAACCCCCTGTTCCACCAGGAGACCCTATTTCAGACAAGTGGCTGTCCAGTTTCTTAACAGCAGACTTAATAGCACTCAAAGTTACTGTACTTAATAATGTTCAAAAGTCATGTGTCAAACTTGTAAAAAAAAAGTTTAGAAGAAAACAATTGATTCCAATATTTTATTTAATTAATATTGTCTATGACTTTAATACACCATGTATATTTAATACTGTTTACAAATGACCACTTTGCAAGGCTGTTTCAAAGAGATATTTCATGCAAATCTTCAATACCGGGAAAGCACTTTTTCAAAGATCTGCACAACTGACATTCAAAGCACCCAGTTCTAATTAGTACTCTTGCTGCAAAATTATGTATGCATACACGTACATAAAACATTGCAATATTTAAATGAGTAATATTGAAATCGAAATTTTTAAAACCAGAATTTGGATTTTTATCATGGAATGCTTTTTGGTGCATGCACTATCATATTTGTTTTCATATTTGTTGCATCTGTATGCAAGAAACACCCTTATACTAGCAAATGAATGGGAACACTTAGAATGGGAACACATTTGACAGATGAAAAGTGTATGTATTTTATTTTAAGGAGGATCAAACATTCATGATACAGGGAATCTGCAAATGATGGAAACGCCTGGCTATCTCCATCTGCAGGTGGAAATTACATTTAAATAAATGTGGAGTAGAGTTTTCTGATGTTTAACTTAAACTTAATTTTCTTATCTTAATTAAATTCAGATTTTCTAGAAAATAAGCTAAGTATTGAACCTGAAGTAGATATCATGGATTATTGCCAAGAAGAGTGGCGAGGAAACACATCCCATGCTGAATGTATTCGGAAGGTCTGTTCTCCTGTTTCTCTCTGTAGGGAATTTCTCTTTTCAGGATCTAAACCCAGATTGTTCTTTTCTTGAAAACATAGACATATACTAATGAAACCTCAATGATTAGTATTTTTATAAAAAGACAGAGTATAAATTGTTTATCATGGGTAAGTTGTTCTTTGCATTTGGGGCAATTGCAAGATTGAAACATAAGTTTATTTTTGGAAGTTGTAAAAGATATGGCCTTTAATTTAGATTTAATCTAATTTATATGGTCATTTTGTACAAAGATGCCGTGTAGGAATTATTGTTACATCCAAATAGTTCAAGATGCACCCAGCTCTTCTCATTGTGATGTTTCAGTGTGGCTTGTGTTTGCAAAAGATACGGTCGTGATTGGATTCCTTTTGTTAAGACTTGAAGGAGAAATTTCTCTGAACAGATGAGTTATAAGACATTAATTATTTATTTTATCTAGCCACCTAATTTTAAAATTGCATCTCTGGCCACCTGGAGGATTTAAACACACAGAAAAAGATACAGCATGAACATGAAAACCATGAAAGCAGTACATAAAACGGCATAAATTGAGGCCAAAGCATTTTTCAAGAGAGGGAGTTTGATATAGTGGTTAAGATACCAGGTTATAAACTCAGAATCTATGAGTTCTAGTAATGCCTGAGGAACAAAGCCATCTGGGTGATCTTGGGCCAATCATTCTGTCTCAGCCCTAGGAAACAGATAACGGCAAACCACTTGTGAAATCTTACCCCCCCCCCAAAAAAAAATGCAGGGACTTATGTAGGCAGTTGCCAGAAGTCAAAAACTGACTTAAAGTTACAAAAAACAAAAACTTTTTTTCAGACGGGTTTATCCAAAATCCCGTCCCAATGCTTGGGGGAAGGAGGATTTAAAGCCTTGCAGAAGCCAACAGGCACACGTCCATCCAAATCTTAGGGCAGGGATGCTTTTCCAGGTGCAGTGACACAGATGCCATGGTTTTAAAGAGGTAATTTGAAGCACAGGTACTCTTCCAGATCTTGTGGGATAGGCAGACACAAAGTGGCCCTACAAATAATCCAGGCATGATCTTGGCCTGGGCATCTAAGAATTTTGCAGATTTGAAAAATAGAGGAAATGGCTAATGCATCATAAAAGAATTGTATCAGTTTTGATTCACATAGTAACTGAGAATCAAATCTTGCTTTTAATATGTAAAAATATAACTCTGGGATTTCCAGTTTTGGAAGTGGGTGGGGATTTTTTTTTAGCAATTGTAATTCTACTTGAAGTGAATAGGCAAAATATAGAGCAATGTTTATCAAATTTGGCAACATTAGGATATGCAGATGTCAGCTCCCAGAATTCAGAAAAACACTGATATAGACCAATTATGCAAATTAGCTATACAGCAATTGTTCAAGTAAAATAAGTACGAGAACCAATTTGGTCTAGTGGTGAAGGCACCAGGCTAGAAACCAAGAGATTGTGAATTCTAATCCCATTTAGGCAAGAGAACCCGCTGGGGTGACTTTGAGTCTCTCTCTTAGCCTAACTCACTTCAGAGGGGTTGTTGCAGACAAAAAGGAGGAGGAAAGAATATTGGGTATGTTTACTGCCTTGAATGTATATATAAAAAATAATAAAAATGGGATTTTAAAAAAGGTATATGAATAGAAAAAGAGTCTTTCTGAATCAGGCAAATATCTCTGATCAGAAGTGCTTATTTACAGCCTCATCTTCTTCCATAGCATAGTTCTCTCACCATCCCTTCCCAAAGGTGATTGGTGATTCCCAAATCTTGTTTTGTCATAACAAGATTTCTCCTCCAGATTCTTTAAGCTGTTACCAACTTGAACAGATATCAAATTGCTGCTTTATCTTGGCTTGTTTAAATATTAGATCTGAGCTTAGAGTGAAGCTCGGGTTCTTTAAATTAATGTGGTTAAATGAAAAGTGTCATTATCTTATCTTCACATACAAAAAGAAAAGTTGAAGTAGGAGGGGAAGTTGTGATTCTAAGGCCTCTCCGGCTTCATTTCCAAATTGGGTCTAAATTGGGAATTAGATTATGATTGTATAAATGGAGCTGTAACATTAGTAGCAGTCTTTTCAGGGTGTTGTGGCAGGATTTGAATTTGTATGATGATAATGATGCAAATGTCTACAATTCAGTCAGATTTTATAGATTGCCAAGTCTCACAAGATTTCAACCAGTTCTAAATAATTATTTTAATTATATTATTTCAGGAGGGTATCCAAACATGACATTTGGGGATACTATGGATGATAATAGTCATAGTGCATATATTAAGCAACAGGTTAGCATTTATAGTCTAATGGGTGATTATTAACTTCTGGCAAAATGTTGACGATTGGCTTAGAACTCTAGGTAACTTCTACAATTCCAATATTGTGTTGAGTTAGGATCATCTAATCTATCCGATTATGATTTTTATTTTTAATACAGGGCTATGAAGCTGTTTCACATAAATTTATTTCAATAAGAAGAGTGCGAGGAGATAATTATTGTGCTCTCCGGGCGACACTATTTCAAGCACTCAGCCAAGCTTGTCACCTTCCTCAGTGGCTCCAGAAAGAAGACCTGATATTGGTAAGCCTCGGATTCAACCACTTTATTTCATAGGCAGACTTAATATCATTTCTGCTTTGGAGTTTTGTTCATCAGCTCTAGATGTGTACTGGAATGTTTATGCATTACAAAAACCTTTAGATGGCATATTAAATATCTTTAGGCTTCTGGGAATAAGAAACTTAATTAAAATGTGATACTTAATCATTTTTTCAACTTTCTACCACATGTTAATATTTAATATCTGAATCTTTTAGTTACCAGAGAAGCTGATGGTCAGATATGAATGGATCACTCAGTGGCGACTGAGGCACACATGGCCAAGTAAAGTGGAAAGCCTGATGGATGAAATTAAAGATTGTTTGATGTTACTAAAAAGAAAGGTATGAGAAATGATGTATGAAAATAAAATAGTTGCACATTAACAGTCTTGTCTATGCAACTTGATTTCAAAAGAAATAAAAAGTAAGGCATGTTGGAATTAACTAGTTCCAGAGTTAATTAACCGGATTATAATTAATTATATTATGTATTGAACATAATTGGGTGGCCCTTTATTTGTTACATGGTTGTTTAGATCCTCTTCCAAATGTAAATTTAGTTAGTAATAAAATCAGAATTTTGTAGTATCTTAAAGAGAAACCAGTTTATTATTGCATTTCATCCTAGTAAACTTGGTCTTTTTCTGGATTAATAAATCTACAGTAAGTACATTATTAAGGGCATGATTGTCAGAGAGAAATGAAATGCAGAAAGTACTGGTGATTATTCCTTATTTATCATGGTTACTGTCCAAGTAGTTTTGGATGATCCTACAGCTACTCTTGTATTGCTGAGCAGAAATATGTGTGTCTCGAAAAAACACTTGAGCTCGTACCACAGATTGGACATATTGATGAATCCTAGGGTTTTTCATAATGAAATCTACTTTAAATTCCTTGTGTTCAAAAAAGGTTACCAAAAGTCACTGACAGTGTAATGAAAGGTTAAAATGATCTTCCATTTAATAAATATCACACTTTTGATTACAAATCCACATCCATGTATTGTTTTGTACAGAACCTAACAATGTTATCCTGGGTTAAATGCAGTTGGGCATTGCTGACAAATGATGGAATATATTGAAAGAGAAGAATATCCTTCAAAGTGAAATATAATTCAGAATGCTAATCTAAAACTCCTTATTTTGATATTTAAAACGAGAGAATTTATATGCAATACATGCATATAAAAAACCATGTTTCCACAAAAATAAGACAGGGTTTTATTTTCTTTTGACCCCCAAAATAAGCACTTGGCCTTATTTTTGGGGAGGTATTATTTTTGAGGTGTAGGAAATGGTGAGCTGGCTGTCACCTCAAGGCTGCTGTCACCTCATGGCTGCTGCTGTGTTGCAATATTTTCAGGAGGACTTATTTTCAGGGGAGAGCCTATTTTAGCGTATGCGCTCAAAAGCCCAATTGTGCTTAAGAGTCTTATTTTCGGGGAAACAGGGTACATGCAAATGTTTGTCAAAGCTAATCTTAAATTTAAATGTTAAATAATTTTTGCAGCACATATTTCTGCATTTCATCATGATAGGTCAAGCTGTCATTAACGATATGGAGTTTCTTATTAATATATTAGGCACATGTCTTTTTAATAATATATTTCATAAAGTAGTTTTATAGCTGATGTTGTGGCCCAGCAGTGGCCAGCTGAGCTGTTGGTGGACTCTGACAGCGATGACTATTATGGGACTGCTCTGGAGGATGAGGAAGACTCTGGAAGGTGTTTGGAGTCAGAGCAGGAACTAGAGAGGCCTGTTGGCCACCAGGTGGCATCTGAGTCAGGGAGCAGTGAGGAGGAACAGAGGGAGGTCATCCCTGATGTCCGTGTGCATAGAGCTGAGAGGAGAAGGAAGCAGCTGTGGAGAAAACGTCATAGGAGGAAATAGGGACAGCTGGCTACGGTTGTGGCCCCTCCCAAAGAGTTCATAGGTGGAGTGATAGGAGGGGAATCTTTGCAGGAAACAACAGTCCATTTTTACTAGCCATTGAGAAAGCATTCTGTAAGTCTAATCTTGGTTTCTTGAAGATAGCGTTCTAGGCTCTTAGCCAAGGGGTGGCTTTATCTCTGTAATTAGTCGTGGCAGACAGCCAAGCCTGTGTCTGCATATTCATTGGAATCACGGGACAGAACAGCTGATCATGACAATTCACAATAATTGGAGAATGATAAATTGCAATTGGAAGGTTTTTTCCCCTCCTTTTCTCCTTTGTTGGGACATTTTAAATAGCTTAATTAATGGGTCAGAAATGAATTCATTAGCATATTCAAATAATATTCAAGGGCATCAATTGATTAAAGACGTTAAGTAGTTGATGGGCTTCAAAACAAGGTCTGAATACCAGTTGTGCTGAAGGGTCTCAGTTGGTTTTATTAGGAGCATCTTTTCATCCCAGTTTATTTCCTGTTGTAGTGGAAAAATATGAGTGACATAAAGACCTTTGTAGAGAGACAAGCAGCCTGTGATGAGCTTTTCAGAAGTGAAGAAGAAGAATACAAGCTCTATGAAGCAGTGAAGTTTCTTATGCTGAGCACTGCCATTCAACTGTATGAAGACAGTGAGAAGGGCAAAGAGGTCCCTGTGTTCTCCTGGCTTTTGTTTGCTCGAGACACATCTAGCAGTCCTTCCCAATTAATGGAAAACCACTTGAATCAACTTGGTCACACGGGAGGTCTTGAACAGGTAAGCACAATTCTTGCATTTATGGAACAACTATTTAATTCCTACTATAATGTTAAAGATTAATCCAGTACAGTCAATAGCTGTAACAGAATCTGGGAAAGACCTTGGGAGAATGGGTAAAAAGCCATCCCAAGAGAACAGTCAGATAAAAGACAGCATAGTCTGCAGATGGATAGTAGGTAGGGCAAGGTTCAGAAGACACAACACACACACACACACACACACACAAACACACAATTGTGTTGTAAAAATGGCTGTAAGGGAGAATTGTCCTTTCAGGTTTACCAGATTATGTCGATGTAGCTTTATGATAAAGCAGAATTAGCACATCTGGTTATGATTCCTGTCTGGTTTATCTAATGTGGCCGATAATAACAGAAAGTAGGGGGGGCCTAATCCTCACCAGAAATCAAATTAATGAGCTGCCAGAAATTTGTACTCTTGGCATAGACACCTGCCTTTTTTCCATTCCGTCCAATAAGGGGGAAAATGTTATTTAAATACCAAATAATGCCACCTATCTGTAAAATATTCCCAGACTGTATTCAGTAGAGATAACTTCTAATCCAATTAAATAATTAGTTCAATTCAGAAAAAGCATACATCTAAGAGTGTGTCCAGGTCACTGAATAATTTCATATACATTTGATTTGATGATTCAGTTCAACTTGCCAGTTTAGCCAGATGGATCTGGAGTCTCTATTGGATGAGCCCATGATCTGATTTTTGGATCAGTGTTTAAAAGCACCATTAATATAACATAAATATAAGCTGAAAGAACATGATAGTGGCCATGAGTAATGTAATAAGATGCTGAATAGCAGTGTCTTCTGCATACATCTGAGATAGAACAAGGTTGGCTTATGGTGCAGTTCTGCTGGGATGCTGTTCCAGAGAATAAGCACCACAGGATAGCTTCCAGGTGTGAAAAGTATATCAAGTGGTCCTACTAGAAGCAGGACTAAATGGAAGCAGAAGTCTCCAATATTCTGTTTCCAAGTTAAAACCTTGTAATTACATTTTCAAAAGTTTACACGTTTTGGCAAATTGATCGCAGTGCAGTTCTATCCAATGCAGTATTCAAGGTGACCATGTGCACAGAACAACAGTCTTCAAGTTGAATGTAGTTTTTATTCCTGTTTTCACACCATACATGCAGGCAGCCCCTCACGGAGAACAAAATAGCAATCAAGATGTGACATTGTGATGTCGGAGTCATTGCAGCTAAGCGATTTCTTTCTGGAATGACAATAGGTAGCGTATACATTCAGTGTTGTAAAAGATGTTAGTGTCATCATAACCACCTGGATCCCTTGAAGCAAGGAGTTCTAAGAGTAGTCTGCAAATTTGATATCTTGTATTCCAGATCAAATTCAACATTAAGATTCAGGAACTGCACATTCTCCAAGTCTTTGTTTCAGTAGGCTCAGTTTCTAGTCCCCATTCAGTCCATTGTATCAGACATTTTGGAACCTGCACAGTGTGGTTCTAATTTAGATGGTACTAGTTGATAAGCCGGCGTTGCCCAGGTATTTATTTATAGGGGGAAAATGTCCAGACCAAACATAATTTCTAATGTTAGATTTTCCCCCTTACCAGAGGGAGCCTCCTTGTGGAGAACTGTGAAGTCATTACCATGGCAACTGCACTGCGCTGTACAGTAGAAGCCATTTTATGGCAGTACAGTAGAAGACATTTTAAGGCACATCAGGCTGTATCTTAACAGAACAGAACACGCACCCCGAGGGGTGTTAGGGGTGTCTTACCCCCGCAGTATTTTTTTTCCAGAGAGTAAGTCATCTGTGTACTAAGTTTGGTTGAAATTACTCGAGGCGTTCCAGAGTTATGCTGGAACACACACATACACACACTTACATAGTACAGAATCAGCATGCTGATAATGCTGCTCTAAATCTCTCGGTTACTTCAAAGGGGGGGGGGGAACGGTACATGTAACAAGATGATACCTTGTTGAAATCCCTCTCAGGATTAGAGATTAAAAAAATTGTCCAAAGGCTTATATAATGTTGAGTACCAGAGCAAAAAAAACTGCCTGGCACAGATTTCTGCACTTAAATGTGCCAATGAAGATCTTTCTGCATATATTGCAAACCCATTGACGTGGGTGGTATGCTGGTTACAAGTCAATAATGCAAATCATCACAAATCTTTACAGAGATTAAACTGTAGAAGAGAGTATATTAGCTTGGAAATATCTTAGTTATAGCCTTGTTGAAGAATTGTTCCTTAATGTGGGGAAGGAGCAAACATTTGAAGAGTGATAATCCTAAAGCATTCTCTCTTGCCACCAGTGGGGGGGGGACACTTTGCATGTTGTTGTGTGAGCTGTAACTGTCAAGATTTATACAGGAGCAAGGTTTCTGCTTCAGTAGTATACAGTTTATTATATTAAAAGTGAATGTAATTTTTTTTAAGAAAACAAAGGATTAGAATATGAATATGAAATTTGTTTTGCCAATAGATTGGCACGATTGATTGGAAGTAAAAACGAACACAAAAAGAACAAGCATGCCTAGTACATTTAACTTTTCTTTCCCTTTGGGTAGTCAATCTGCCTGACTTCGTATGAAAGTACCTCAGAGTCATTATTCAGTGTTTGAACAGCAGCTTGTGTGTTCATGCCTATTTGAATAAGAGATATCAGAGCATTGTTTATCAGTTCCTTTTTTTAAAGTGTAGGAATTGGTTGTCTTAAAGTGTTGTATGGTTTACTAACAATAGTTTTATGTACTATAAAGTTATTGGGTTCTGCATATCACAAAATGTTGCAACATTTACTTCTAAATGATGTATTGTATGAGAGCCAGCCGATGAGAATGGGAGCCAAATTGTTGCATTCTAGACAATTTACAGCTAGGTGGAATTTTAAAGGTCACCCCATGAGAACATTTTCTAATTATATTCCTTGGCAGTTACAAATAGACCAGTGAGCTTGCAGTCTCCCACTTGTTAAAAAATGATTGAGGGCTTTGGCCAGAGAAAATGAAAAGTTAAACAACACACAGAATTGAAAGCCTGACAAAGAAAAGCTTGAGGTTAACAAAAAGCGTCAGTGGAGTGCAAGATCAGGAGCTATAAAGAAGAAGCAGAGCTGCAGCTATAGAAGAACAAATATCTGGGTGAAAAGACCCTGTAGGAAGGTCTCCAATCAGATTGTTAACTGAAGGGGAGTTGGCTTTCAGAAGTTCATAGAGTCGTAATAGAATTTAAGGTAGGTAGCTTGATGGCCACCAGATGTGTTGGGGTAAAATTATCAGTCTTTTCTCCTTTAGCGTACTGCTTAGACTGATGGGAGTTGAAGTCAAAATAGCCGGAAGATACCAAGTTATTTATCCTTGCCTAAACCATACAGAGATGGTTTCTTCTTGCGACCAGTCAGAAACTTAACTATATCCACATATAGTCAAGGTGCAGCCTTGCATGCTTGACACTGTGTATAGCTTCCTACCTAGATCAGCAGTCCGAAAGCATGGGGAGAAAACCTATTACCTTCATTCAATTAAATCAAAACTACCTCAATGTTTGTCTTTTTATAACATCAGATTTTGTTCTCCCTCCCGTCTCTCAGGTTGAAATGTTTCTCCTCGCCTATGCTTTGCAGCACACCATCCAGGTTTACCGATTGTATAAGTACAAAACAGAAGAATTCATCACTCTTTATCCCACTGATCCGGAAGAAACCTGGCCCATGGTAACCCTTATAACAGAAGATGACCGACATTACAATATTCCTGCCCGAATGTGTGAAGAGACCAGTTTATAAGCAATATGATTCCCTTCCAGTTATATAAACTGAATAAATGATGTAAAAACAAACTTCTTAGTTGGTAATATTATTTGGATTGTGACAGTTAATTTAACAACAATTTAGAACATTGAATTCAGTTAGATTTACTCCCAGATTGGTCAATGCTTTAGAGGTAGAGGGCATCAATTGGTAATAGGGTATCTCATTGTTGATCACATTGCAATTGGAGTACAATCCGGGGTCAATTTTTACATGGCTTTTCTTGGAGGAATTGTACCCAAAAAAACGGGGGGGGGGGGTTGTCCTTTCCTCCAATATAGAACCACTGAACATTGTTATTTGGGTGACTTGCCAGTAGGTGTCATTACAGGAAAGAGAGAGACTTATATGAAAAGTTCCTCGTGGCCTTCATAAGAGTTTTATAAAATTTCCATTGGGGAGTTCATGTTTAAAATAAAGCTTATTTTCTTTTATGATTGTCTATTTCAGTCTATAAAGTATGACTAATGCATTGCACAGAATGGATTATCAACATAACAACAATGGCTGCTTGTTCAAATGTTTGCCAAACTGCCCCATCCAAACGTGCATAATCCTATTTTGTAAGGATGAAATCGTTGGCACCGAAATCTGTTGTGTAAATCCCGAGCATATGAGGAAAATTGGCAATAATGGAACTGGTTCATTAGAAGGGGCGAACTATTATTTTTAACTATTTCATGGAGATGGATCCAGAGTGCAAGAGACTGACTTTTGGATCTTTACAAATTCTCATTTAGATAAAACACAATTTTCTTCTATAAGTGAATTATTTTTATAAGCATTCAAACCATTCAATATCTGAATCAAGACTTACAATTGTATTTTTTCCCCTCTGTATAATTTAAGATGATCTTGCTTGTTTCCTTTACAAAAAAAAAAAAAGCTGGCTCTTTTTAAAAGCCATAAAGGGTCCTCATCCACTCCAATTTCACTGCATATTCATATAGTTGTCTGAACAATGTGCAATGATTTGTCACTGACCATTGGCTTCCATAAATTACATGTTACTTTTTTTAAAGGGAATGGGTGATTTCAGAATTTAGGATCGCAGAATTGGAAGAGTTCTTGGAGAGCCATCTTTTTTTTGCAGACCAATATAAGGATAATGATCCTACTTTCTTGCCAGGTAGCCCTCCAGCCTCTGCTTGTAGATCTCTAGCATGACTGGAGGTAGGTAGCCTGCTTTGTTACTATAGACCTCATTATTGCATTTTCCCCTTAGATTTTAGCTGAAACACATTTTCCTGCAATCTTATCCCCAAATGGTTCTAGTTATGCCTCACTGGTCAACAAAAGAAATCTGTCCCATCATCTCTCATCACATACAGTATACCTTAATTTTCTCCTTTTGTACACTTCACATCCCAGTTTTTAAAATCCGCTCTTCTAGGTTAATGCTTTCTCTCTCTCTCACCCCAATGGTTAGCTGTTCTGGATACATTCAGTTTCTCAATATATGTATATTAGGCCACCCAACTTAATTGCTAGTCTGGGTGGCATATAATACGTATTTACATATACATTACATATTACATATTTATGTTGTAAGCTGCCCTGGTTGTTGGACATGAGATCGGCAGCAAATAAATTTCTAAATAAATAAATAAATACAAGCCTCAATCTCTAAAAAGAGGCATATAAAATATAAGTGGCTTCGTATCTATTCTAGCCCAAGTCCTTGGGAAAGAGCCAGGTTTTAAGAGCTCTTTCGAGCAAGGTCAGGTGGTCATATCAATTCATGGCATCCTGCAACTTGAATGGGGAAAAATAGTGCAGCATTATTACTTCCTTTGAACCATACCTCATGCATATGGCTAGTCGATCTTCAATCATGGGTCAGTTGCAAAGCTTTGAAATCAAGCAGAACAGTTCCTCTGAAAAACTACAGGCTTCCTCATCTCTGAATTTAGATTTAGATTTCAGATTACATGGCACCTACTCTGACATCTCCCCAGGTTTTTTTAAAAAAATAAGCATTTAACATTCAGGAGCGGTAGTACTAGATCTATATTTGCCCCGTATACTAAGCCTCTGGATCAGTGATGAAATTCAATTTTTTTTACTACCAGTTCTGTGGGCGTGGCTTGGTGGGTGTGGTTTGGTTTGGTGGGCGAAGCAGGGGAAGAATACTGCAAAATCTCCATTCCTACCCCACTCTGGGGCCAGCCAGAAGTGGCATTTGTCGGTTCTCTGAACTACTCAAACTTTACATTACCGGTTCTCTGAACTACTCAAAATTTCCTCTACCGGTTCTCCAGAACCTGTCAGAACCCACTGGATTTCACCCCTGCTCCGGATTCTTCTGTTTTCTTTTAACCATCTTTGAAATCACACTTTGCGATCCTGAAATAGAAGCTTTGCAAGCCAAACTGGATGTTGCACCCAAGGCTTGTCCTAGCCTACACTCTGGTTTGTGCAAACCCCAGAGAATTGTTGTATTGGCCCCAAACAGTGCAGTAAACCTCAAAACTGTGGTTACAGCAGTGATTGATGGCAGCTGAGTTGGGAGCATGTGGACCACGTTTGGCAGATATAACCCAGGGGAACAGAAATTAAATTAAAATAAATGTCTGTATTTTAGCCTAAGCATAAGCACCATTTTATTAACCATGCTGAAACAGCTCTTCTGTCTAGAGATTTTGAAAGTGAAAAAGGATACCTCAACACACACACACACACCACTTTTAGTGCAGTGCTTAAAATATTTATTATAACAGTTCAACCAATAAATTAAAATGTCAGGTTGACGAGCACCTGGAGGTACGTTTGCCACACGTAGAGGCTGGTTTATTATTTAGAAGCTTTTCAACATGTCTAGCTTTAATAACTGAAGTTTGAAGACATTTATTCTACTTGGAGGTTAAAAAAAATATTGTAGAAGCTTCACATCCACTATTACAAAGAGGCTTTGTGATCTTTAGAATTCATACTCTTTTTGTAATACTTCTCCAAGAGATGTGCTGGATGTCAGCATCTCCATCCCCTAGCCGCTGAAACACGGTGGGAAACCGATATGAGACTGAGGGCAACCTCAACCAAATAAAGTAAATGCCTGCTCTTGAAGCATGTGGAGAAACTAAGGCCCATATTCATAATTGGCTTTAACATAGTCCATAGCAAAAGCATCTAGACTTATATAGGTCTTCGCTGTGCTTTACAGCCCTCTCTAAGCGGTTTACAGAGTCAGCATATTGCCCCCAATAATCTGGGTCCTCATTTTACTGACATCTTGAACAGGTGAGGATCAAACTCCCAGCAGTGAGCTGAATTAGCCTGCAACATTGCATTCTAACCACTGCGCCACCACAACTCCATAATGTTCTTCAGCCAGACCTAGAAGTTGTCATATTATTCAAAATGTAGCCAAATGTGTGTGTCTGCTTAACATCACAAATAATTTCTTAGAGATTCTCAGATTGTACAGATTGGTAGGCTGGACTATAGTTGGTGAATTTGTGGATCAAGGCTTTGTACAAATTCAGACTATTCAACCAGTATGGATAGTTGATAATTCTGTATACATTGCAAATATAGGAAGTTGGGTTAATTCAATAAGCCATGAAATAACCATGGCTCAGAATGTTCTGCAATCATGGCCATTCTACATTTATTAATCCTGCCTTTATTTTTATAAGTGACTCAAGGTGGGCAATATACCTTATATCAGGGGTGTCCAAACTTGGGAACTTTAAGACTTGTGGACTTCAACTCCCAGAATTCCCCAGCCAGCTGGCTGGGGAATTCTGGGAGTTGAAGTCCACAAGTCTTAAAGTTCCCAAGTTTGGACACCCCTGCCTTATATACTCCTTCTTCCTATTTCCCACATGAACAACCGTGAGATATGTTGGGCTGAGATAAATGACTGGTCCACGGTCACCCAGCTGGCCTTCATGCCTAAGGTCGGACTTAGAACTCACAATGTCCTGGTTTCTAGGCCCACGCTTTAACAGCTGCTCCAAACTACAGATAATCTTACAACAGTTCATTTAGTGACCATTTGAAGTTGCAACGGCCCTGAAAAAAGGGAGTTACGACCGTTTTTCACACATATGATCATTGCGGCATCCCCATGCTCAAGTGATCAAAATTCAGATGCTTGGCAACTGACTCATACTTATGACATATGTACTGTCCTGGGGTCATATGACCATCTTTTGCGACCTTGTGACAAGCAAAATCAACAGAGAAGCTTGATTCGCTTGCCGTGTTTCTAACTTAACCACAGTGATTCATTTAACTGTGGCAAGGTCATAAAATGGCACAAAACGTACTTAACAGAAATTCTGGGCTCAGTTGTGGTCGTAAGTTGAGAACTAACCGCATTTTAAGACTAATTTCTAACAAATATGTTGTGCTCTGGTGTAGCAGTGGAACATCTTCTAAAGATTACTGTGTTTCCTGCATCATTTACACTGCGCTGCGTGTAGAGGTAGCCTTGGCCCCTTTGGGAAGGCAGTGAAGAGTATTCATTCCCTTTCTTTTCTATGATCTGTTATGGAGGGGTAATATTTTTATTTGTTTTTTTAGCTATGTAGTACAAGTAGTCGCCAACTTACAACAGTTCATTTAGTGATGGTTACAACAGCACTGAAAAAAAGTCACTTATGACAATTTTTCGGGTTTACAGTCTTTGCAGCATCCCCATGATCATGGGATCAAAATTCTGATGCTTGACAACTGATTCATACTTATGACCATTGCGGTTTCCCAAGGTCATATCCTTGTGCAACGTTTTGACAAACAAAACCAATGGGGAAGCTAGATTCATTTAGCAACAGTGTTACTAACTTATCTACTGCAATGATTCACTTAACAACTGTGACAAGTAAAGTCATAAAATGGGGCTAAAACCCAATTAACAGAAATGATGGGCTTAAATGTGGTTGTAAAGCAAAGACTGCCTGTATTTTTATTAGCTCTATTAATAATTGCTTTTATTAGTGCAGTTTGGAGATTATTGTTAACCACTGTTGATTTGGTCCGATACAATTTATATATTAAATAAATAAAATCTCTAGTTAAATAGTAAATCATTTCTGCAGGGAACCCATCTTACAAATGTTTCCCTCATTTAAGTTCAATAGTCATAATGCAGAAAAATGGGAACATTTTGGGTGTGCATAAACAAATAAAAATAATACCGCACATATATTCACATTAACAAAATAAATTTTAAACAAAGAACCTATTGGGTGGAACAGATTTAGCTCTGAAGTTTCAGAAGCTGATCCTAAACTGAATGTATTCACCACTTATTCTTATTTCTGTATGCAGAACACAGTATTGATTTGCAAGATAGGGTGGTGGAAACTAGTACAAGAGTGGTCCGAAAGTTTTGTGGATGGTTCTGGCAGGGCAGAGAGTGGGCCGAATGCAGCTGGTCTGGTACAAGCAGTGGGGCGGCGCACAGGCAGCCCACACTGCTGCAAGTTTTGCAACTTGAGCTGCATGTGCATATGCGCCGGCCTGCTACTCATGCAAGTAAAACTGTGTGTGCGCACCAACCTGCCACTTATGCAAGTCAAGTTGTGTGTGTGCACATCAGCTTGCTACTCAGGCAGCCTGCTTCCCCTCTCCTCCTCAGCCAAACTTGCACGTTGAGCTGGGTGCGCCGGCCATTGTTTGCACAAGTTGTGTATGTGTGCGCACAGGACCGCCATTCACATGGCCCGGGAATTGGGGACCCCTGTAGTACAGACTTGCAGGAGGGAGGGAGTCTTTCCCAAAGACTAGAGGCAGCTCAGTGTGGAATCTTTGATCTATAGGAAGCGAGTCAGAGTTTTGCAGATTGACGCTTTAATCTAGCAAATTTCTGTGTATAGATGAGCTGTAATAATTTTAAAAAGCATCTGGAGTAACTCCCATCATTCTTGGTTCCTTGGGCTTGACAATTAGACAATTTACAAAAAATAATATATATCTTTAGTGTTAAATTTCACCACACAAACAAGCTCTGTTTTGCATTTTTTTTCTTTTTACTGAGCTTTGGGAAAAAAAGACATTGCAACCTAAAATAAATTACATATAATGTACAATATATATATATATATATATGTATATATATTTATACACATTCAGTATGTATATACACACATATATTGATATAGGATTGACGTATTATCTTTAAAGATGTCTTCTGATCAAAACTATCCACTTCCAAAATCTAGAAAACAGCTTTGTGCAAAATTAAATAAAATCATTTCACTGTTTGTAAAGCTTATAGAAAAATATAATTTCTCTAAAGAAACCTTGAAATGTTTCAGTATGTTTTGTTATGTGTTAAGAATGTCATGTGAAGTTACCAGATTAATCATGGGTACCGAGGGTCCCACTTAGCTCCCTTAATAGTGCACAGCTGCATGACAAAAACAGGAAGTTCCCGAGCAATTACGGGTATCACTTTCACTTTCCACATCAATAGCTGGAAGCTGGTGTTGTCCCATGTTAAAGCTGCGCTTGGACTGCACTAACCCATGTTAGCTATATAACTGGCAATCCATGAAAGCCGATGGCCTGGCCAAGGGGAAGCTCTGTAGCGCATCCAAGTCACCAAAGCATAAGGAGTCCGATCAGGTTAATGAGTGACAAATGAAAACACTGTTTCCACTGACGGAGACCCTCTTCCACAGCACTGCAAGATTTCTGTTTGGACCATTTTCCCAATGTAGATTTTGATTTACTTAACACCATTCCATTTTGGCAAGTTCCTCCTAAAGTAATATGGTCCTATCCAAAGTTTTCTAAAGGAAGAAGATATATTATTGTATTCGTTGTACAAGTTATCACATATAGCAGTTTGTACAAATAGCCTTATTTCCCCCCTGTCCCACAAGAGATTACTACTTTGGTTTAAATATTGATGTGCGTCTGTGTGTGTGGCCACATTTCTTTTCAGAGAGACCCCTATTAACAAATGCTTGTCCCTCATCTCAACTACAGTATCCTGCATAGCATCAAATATGAGAACAACACTATCAAATATAAAGTTTTAGATAGGACACCAATATTGTAATAAGGCTTCTGATTTAAAGGTCCACAATTGTTTTTAGAAAACAGTTACAAGGTTAGTGTAATACAGATGGTTCACAGTTGACTACCAAAGGGAAAACTCTCTTTTGTATCATAGTAGATAACAATTAACCTTAAACAGAAGCATTACCCTGTATTTAGTTTTATTCTGTATTTATCAAAGTCTCTTTAAGATATTTCATCTCTCACTCTTTTTTGTCTTAGGATCTTGTTTGGTAGTCTTAGCAGTATACAATATATTACACCGAATAATAATAAGAAAGCCAATCTCAGGGCTCCACCATGATACAGATCAAAGGAGTAAGGTCATGTTTCAGCAAGCAAAATAAAGCTAATGTTCCCCCTCCCCACAAGCCCCAGTTGTATTTTTATATTTCATTAACAATAATAAAAAGAAATGGGGCAGGTATAAGATGATGATGCAGGATGGCAACACAATCCATGAATCCACAGACTTTGGTTGACCAAAGAAAGATAACATCCCAAGAACATAAGTTTCCTCTACTGAATAGCCGCCATGTCTTTTGCTATTGCATGAAATGAGAAAACAGAATCAGTTGGAAGGGGAAGAAGAAAAATAGAGACTGTTCCTTTAAGTTCCTCATCCATGCCAGCATACTTGGTATGCTATGAATTCATTATCTGAAACCTTCAGAAGCAAGGCCTCATTATTAAAAGTAAAGTGTGAGAGAAGTAAACTTCCAGTTTTCCCTGCAGAGTTTTCATTTATTATTCATTGTCCTCTCTCATTTCTACGATGTCCGTCATTTCTTCTGTTGGAGGCATGTCAGTCATTGCTGAGTCTTCACCTTCTGTCGCAGTCTCATTATCATTCCTCTTCTTTTTCTAGGTGGGAAAAAAAACAAGACGTTTATAGAAGATGACCTGCAGGCAAGTTGCTTGCTTGCCTTCCTGCCTGCCTGTGTTCCAGCCATTCATAGATCTCTAGATGGCTTAGATAAACACGCACCTAACAAATAAAATTATAAAGTGCTAAAAATAAATGCCAAATCATTAAAGTTTGGGATTTTATTCTCTTTTTTAAATATTACTATTTAAGAGGATGTCAGCCTCATCTGCAAGGGCAATTTATTACACAGTGATTGCCCTGCCTTAGAAGAAGCAGAATTAGTTGCTAAAGTTGGACATATTCATGGTGAGTTCTACACAAACCATGCTTTTGAGGAGGGCAGGGCAGACTTTATAGGGGATCCTCCAGGTAACTTGGCCATGTACATCTTTATACTAAAGTGAGCAACCTCAATTGGGTTTGGAAAACAAATAGCAATCTGTGTAGATTTTCCAACACAGGGGTGAAATGGTATCACCTAGGACAGAGGTCCCCAATCCCCAAACTGCTACCAGTTCGTGGCCTGTTGGGAACTTGGCCGCACAAGCGATAGGCAAGCATGCAAAGCTTCATTTGTGTATGTGTGGTAACTAGGTTGCGTGTGTGGAACCATCCTCTCTGCCACCATAATAATAATGATGAAATCAATAAGAGGGGTAGTAGAGAGGATAAGAACACTAATAATATTACAGTTCATACAATATGGGTAAATATACTAAGACATAAGACAGTACTGTGGGAATTAGGTGTTTACAGAGTGATGGCATGAGTGGAAAAAACTGCACCCTGTGTCTGGTTGTTTTGGCCTGCAATGGCATCCCAAGGAAAGGAGTTGAAACAGTTTATGTCCAGGATGTGAGGGCAGAATGTGGCAGCTTGAGTAACAATGAGTATATCTTAAAACACCCATATTATATCTTTACTTTGTGAGTTTCACTGGCATCCAATATGCTTATGGGTACAATTCAAGGTGAAGGTTAGTCACATGCGGTCAGGAAATGTGAGGAATTGCCTTCCTCCAACTGTTTCTACCACCCATGTCATCAGGATTGTCAGGAGGAACATGTTCTGGGTTCTGGCGACTTCCTCTCAGCCCTGAGAAACTGGCCCAGCCCAGCCGTTTCTCTCCACCGCTGCTGTTGGCACCTCCATGGCCTGCTCACTGCTCTTGCAGCACAGTTAAATTTAGCATGCTTCACAATGGGGGAAACGGCATCTCCTCTGCCTCCTGGAGTGCATTATGATGTGGACATGGCTGCAGCCGGGTCAGGAGAGTGTCTCAGGACACAGAGCAGGCTGTGTGTCTCCCTGAGCAACCGAGATGCATCCAGCACCAACAAAGGCCAAAGAATCACCTGCGAGACCCGGAGAGTGCCAGAAAATCAGAATCAGAGAGAGAGAGAGAGAGAAAAAGAAAGATGAGAGATAGAGAGAGAGATGAGAGAAAGAGAGGAGAGAAAGAGAGAGAGAGAGATGAGATAGACAGGCAGACAAAGAGATGGGGGAAAGAGACAGACAGACAAAGAGAGGGGGAGAGAGAGAAAGAGATGAGAGAGAGAGAAAGAGATGAGCGAGAGAAAGAGAGAGGTGGGAGAGAAAGAGAGAGAAACAGGTGGCCAAGCTAAGTGCCTGAAGGATCCCATCCTGTCACTGGGAATCCAGGCACTTCAGCGAGCAGCGCCCTGGATTCGTATTAGTGGCCCGTGGGATTTAAAATTATGAATTTAGTGGTCCCTGAGGTCTGAAAGGTTGGTGACCCCTGCTCTA
Organism: Natrix helvetica; assembly: GCF_964273705.1. Taxonomy (NCBI): domain Eukaryota; kingdom Metazoa; phylum Chordata; class Lepidosauria; order Squamata; family Natricidae; genus Natrix; species Natrix helvetica. Next base: position 82,564,028 of record NC_138550.1, on the reverse strand, counting down.
CTGTACACAGCAAAAAATTCAGTAACATGCCTATAACAAACAGTCTTCAGTTCAAAAGACCATTTCTGGTCTTCAGAAGTCATCGCCATTACTGTAGGCTGAAGGTACAAGCAGATAAACAAGAAGTCTGTTTCTTGAGAGAATGTCTTACCTGTTTTTGATAGACATAACAAGCTGCTATTGCAACCATAGTTGATTCTCCTACAAAGCCAGCAAGAAGTGATCCTACACCTAGAGTAGCTCCATGGACCCTAAGAATATGAGAAAGAGATACATGCTATTCTCTCATTTCAACAATAAAGATTATTAGAATGATCAAAGTTTGGTTACATTCATTATCTAATGTTCTTTATGTATAATGTTAAAAACTAAAACAATTGCCTTGATATCAGTCCCCAAAATTTCCCCAGGTCCAGTCATTGATGGTAATGTTAAAGTTTGATTACTACCAGCACAATAACATGCAGACAGATTGTTCTGGTTATGAGGCGGGGGTGGGGGGGAATGCAAGGCTGGGGAAACCATGTCCTCATGATGGAAGAGAGGCTCCAAGTGGGAAGGACCTCCTAAAGAGAAGGGGGCCAAAATTATGACTGGTAATATAGACAATGTAAGGGCTGTGGGTGTTATAGGAAAGAATAGGTTATTAGGGAAAAATAAAGCAAAAAATTCAAATATTGAAACAAAAACTGTATGGCCAAAGAATGTGTATATACAACGGAGGACTAGGTAGCAAAAAAGGTCATGTGTTAGTGTCATAAGCAATAATATAGAACTACAGAAGTGCTCTACATAGGTTACGTTCCATTTTGTTCGCAGGTCCAAACAAGTATATGTATATGGTGTGCTGTAAACTGATCTTCCAACTTCTGGGACCTCCTAGGTTAAAGTTGCAGACAGATCTGTTCATATTGATGAAAGTTTGTAACTCAAAAATTCATAAATAGACTAATGTCTGATTACTTATTCCTCCCAGCTGCCATGTAGATGAGAAGTGAAAACGAGTATCGGGTGCTACCCTGTATATATGCCTGATTCTTAGCCTGCCACACAACCTAATCACAAAATCTATGCTTTAGAGTCATCTTCCAACATCTTGCAATAATAGTTTTCCTGACAGAAAGAAAGAGAACTATGCACACTCTTACAATTCTGAAATGTGTATCCTCCATGCAGGAAGATCTCTGCCCCTCCATCATATTACTACTGTATCTGGGTTGGGATTTCCATTTGAAAATTGAACATATATATTCTAAAAATTAGAGTCCTAAAGTCATAATCTAATCAGTCATTTTAGTGTGCCCAAAATGCAGCAAAGTCACACATTTGGGAAATAATGCACAGAAATGAGTTTCTTTATCAAAGCTTGTTGCAGATAAATATATATCAGCCAAAATTAATGCGGGGGAAAATAACTGAGGCAAGCAACCGTTTCAATCAACTTTTAGGGACACTTCATCAACTCTAAACCTCAACTGCAAGTAATTCTATATCCAAACTAAGTCTGTTTGGCCTGCATCTAGACTTAACTACTTCCAATTCTTTGCAAATTCTTTGGAATGTTCCTTATGGCTTTACAAAGCTCCATCCCCATTAAAAATATTAGCTCTGTCCTAGAAGAAATGCAGAGTAGTCTTTCCATTTGCGAAAGCAATTGAGAAAAACAGAAAGGTGGCCCATGCTCACAAAAAGTTTGTCTGCTCCAACAAACAGCTGAAGCAAACCCTGATTTAAATTATCACCACATACACAAAAGCATTTAATGTGGAAAGATATCACTATGGGTATAATTGTTGGCAGAGTTTCCCAATAAATCTTTTCTGAGATGACAGCATTCCTCCCTCCCTTTGTCCTTCCTTTCAACCAATAAGCAATTCTATGCACAGTTGAACTGTGACTCAGCCAAGTAGCAATTGGATGTGGATGGAGAATATTGTGGTTTAATGCAATGGATAGTATGACATCATTGACAAAAATACAAAAGGCTAACAGAGTATAACTTACCCTAAATAAGGCAGCACAATCAAACTGGTGATGAGAACAATGATGCGCAGTACTGAGCTAGGAGCTAGGACAAACGTCTTTTTCAAGGTCATCAACCATCCTGTCAAATGTGCTCTTACTGTGACTAAAGAAGAAGACACAGAAAGAACGATTACTGGTAGCAAAACCTCGGATACATGCTCAACCTCTAAGAGACAATTCTAGTTTCCTCTAGGAAAAAAATGATTGCCTTTCTTTATCAGGTATCACATGAAGGTCTGAACTACATAAGAAAATGAGCATTATTCATGATTAAAGAAGCTGTAAACAAATAAGTAAATAGCTGGAATTACGATACACTATCAGTAGCAAAATCTGATTTCTCCGTTGCTTAAAAAAAAGATTTGCCAATAAAAAAAATCCTTTGGCTAATATACTAAACTAAGATCCTTGTAATATAGTTTGGTGCCCTCTCAAAATAACACATTTCTAGTAAAGGTTTGATCCACCTTCTTCAACTTAAAAGATGGGGTATTAACACAACTGATTCCAGATTTGGTCCTGCTCAGATTAGGGAACATTAAAGGAGTCTGCCCGAAAATTGCATTACTTTTGGCAATTGGGTGCCCCTTGAGCAATGGAATTGTCACTGGCAAATTCTTTCAATCCAGACACACCCTTTGGTTAGCTGTGTAGGTGCTCCTGATATGAATACAGACTTGCTTAGACTGGGGACCTTTATTTTATCTGGAATTAATCTGTACTGCCTCATAGTTTACATTTTAATTTAAAGTAGTTGGAATTATCCTGTATACATGGCATTCAACTATGGATACAGAAGAAAGTATACATGGCTGAATGCGAGAGCAATAATTTGGCTGGGGCAGTTCCATTATCTAATGCCTTATTCTGCCATGATTCTCATTATGTGTTCACACCCACATTAAAATGCTAGTTTTAATATTCAAAATCTCAACCAGAAGTCAATAGTTGAAGATCCTTCCAGAGGTTCTGTACTGTAAATCTTCTCCCAAGTAGAACCAAACAGCTGGGAAACAAGGAAAATACTTTCTTGGTGAGCTAATGGTGAAACATTGTCTTCAGAGGTATGCCTTGTTATGGTGTGTTTTTCATATTCCAGGTGAAGCCTTTTCTTCACTTTACTTTACTTTAAACTGTGATATTAAAATGTCGGCTCTCAATATATTTGAAGATCTTAGTGTGCTTATTTTTGCTTTGTTTTTGTTCCCTTCTGGGTAAACATATTTTTATTTTATTTGCCTTTAATTTTAAGTATGGTCAAATCAGTAATGCCTTGGACTAAAAGGAGATGAGTTTTATTCTTGCCTTATGCATGGAAGCCATCTGGGTGACTGGGTCAATCACTGTCTCAAGTCTAGGAAGGTGATATTAACGAGGCACTTCTGCAAATGTTGCTAAGAAAACTGCAAGAATTTGTGCCCGTTGTATTTTCACAATAATAACTTCCTCTAAAATCCCTGTGCACAGCAAATTAAATAATGTCCTAAGAGTTATGGATGAGTCTTGTTTGGATGTGTGGCTTTGTATGTGTGAAGAGCTTTTCTTTACCCAGAATCGACTGACACATTCTCTAACTGGAAGCTCTGAACAAGTCATAAAGGTTGATTGCACCAACTCGGAGATTTATTTCTACAAGTGTTGCCTTTTGGTGGATTGTTATGCAAAGCAAAAAAAAAAAAAGCTTTGGGTTAATGTAAACAGTCTGTACAATTCATTTCTTCTGTTTTCTACATACCTGGAACGGGAAAGAAGGAGAAGATGCGAAGAGGAATGACACAGAGCTCTGCAAAAGCAAAATCAACTCCAATGATGTCGATCAAGATCTTCTCAGATACATTAGGCGTCCAAAACATTACAAAGCAGAGCTGGAAGAGTTGGAAGATAATAGTTCATGATTAGATATTGTCTCTTAATTAGCTAAATGTGCCATTGGTTTTTAAAATATAGAACTTCAGCTTTCAAAGCACCTCCAACTTACAGTATGTTTAGTGGCTGCTATGATCACTGGAGGTAAGTCATTAGACTTACAAGCTTATTATTTTATTTAAAACAAAATTAATATTTTATTTAAAATAATATTCTTGCTCCATATTGCCAATATTTCCCCTGCTTGAAAAATTCCAGGTTTAACTTCCCTTTGAGAGTCCCGTAACTCCATTTTGCCTGCTGACCTAAACTTCCCTGTTAAAATCTAGTAAATATATACTTTTAAAGCCAGATTAACATTTCCTTGTTATATTTCTGACTTAATAAATATGCTGCTAATGTTCTTCTATTTTAATATCTTTGGTCATTCATTTTCAAGCACAATTGAGAGGTTTGCAGATTTAATCAAAAAAAAAACCCACTTTAAAATGAAATCTTCCAAGACTATCACATTGCACAACCCTACTAAATATGCTTTTAAACTTATACTGTATAAGTACAACCATACATACATTTATAATAATATATGAGTCTTTCTAAAATATTGTACACTTTATACATATATTGTAGCAGTTTATTTACTTTAAATTTTTAGGCTGCCCATCACTGCCTAAATCTGTAACTGTCAGAATCTAATAACCATTTAAAACATCAAATTATAAATTCTCATACTAAAATAGAATTAACTTTATTTTAGAAAGGTTGATTTTCCTCACGTTTTTGGCATATGTTCCTTCACTTTTTAAGCTTAACTTAAAACTTTAAAACTGTAATTTGGTAACTAAAACAGTTTTATAAATTTAGTTAAATTAACTAAAATAAAATTAAGAAAATTGCCTTTGTCTTTTGGAAGTTAAATATATTTCCTTTTCTAACTTAACGTGCGAATGAATCTAGTTTCTAATGACTGAAAATGAAGAAACTGTTGTTCATCTAATTCAACTTAGATAGCACACTGTGGGTTGAAGGGTTACTTCTTTGTTAAAAAATAACAAAAAAATTGCAATAGGAATATTTCAGACAAAATTATTCATTATTTGTTGATCAAGATCTCAGGGTGAATTATTAAAAATTAATTAGACTGAAGTTAGCCGTAATCCACAGAGTTCTTTGATTTAAAGGTTTTATTTATAGTTCACAGATTCAGAGATTTGTTTTAAGGATCTGACTAATTCTGGATCTGAGCCACTCTATTGAGAAAATATTTGGAGGGACTTTTAGCCAAACCAATCCGAAAATATTTTAAGATAGAATATATATAGTATATCATTTCATTTAATTAGGCTACAGCTCTTCTCATGTGAAGAAATGTATGTGGCGGTGTTCACACATCTATGTCAATATGGCATGTATTAATTCTTTCAGCAGAAAAAAATAAACTAGTGCTAAGAAATGAACAAGTAACTTTTTTAAAAAATGCACCTTCATCTTACACAAAGAATACAACATATGCAACCAGGACTGCTTCAACTTGATGAGAGAGGCCTAAGCACAGAACAAACTGTTCGGCATATAAATCTGTTATGTCAACTTGTACACATCCATCTCATAAATCATTCCAATGTCCAGCAGATACTCTCTCATTACCTAATGCAGTTTCTTCCATCTGTTTCTCTCTACAGAGAAAAAACAGAGGCTTCTGTCTGATCATATCAAGTCAGCCTATTCTCTTGTCTACCTCAGTAGCTTCTGATCAATCGCTCTTTAAAGCTTCAGACTTTTCCAACTATCTGCACATAGGAGACTTTTCCTACTATGTGCAAACACTTAGGACCCCATAGTACATGCACTATGGTGATAGTCAATTTCAACATACATATCCCTCCCCCCCCGCACAAAAAATTTGTATGTTTCAAAAGGGAAGTGACTACTGCTGCAGCTTGCACAGCTGACAGGAAAAGCTTATGCTCCTCTGAAGCTGATGAGGTTGACTGAAGGACACCTCTGTCTTCTGGCTACTTATGACCCTCCATGACATATGTCACTGCCTAATTAGTTTTCTTTCCAGATGAAAATTTGACCTTTATTCCAATAAGGGAAAGAAGCTCACTAGTGAAACTGCATCACTTCCCATGACTTTAGACTGGATAACCTGGCCTTTCAGCCCACCAATGATTATGTGATCAGAAATCAGAAGCTTGGCAACTGGTTCATACTTATGACGGTTGCTGTGTCCCAAGGTCATGTGATCAACTTTTGCAACCTTCTGACAAGCAAAGTCAATGAGGAAGCGAGATTCACTTCATAACCAGGTTATTAACTTATCAATGCAGTGATTCACTTAATAACTGTTGTGGTCCAGCAGTGACCGGCTGAGTTGTTGGTGGACTCTGACAGCTCAGACCATTATGGAACTGCTTTGGAGGATGAGGAAGACTCTGGAGGGTGTTTGGAGTCAAAGCAGGAAATAGAGAAGCCTGTTGGCCACCAGGTGGCATCTGAATCAGGGAACAATGAGGAGGAACAGAGGGAGGTTGTCCCTGATGTGCACAGACATCGAATTGATAGGAGACAGGAACAGCTGTGGAGAAGACATCATAGAAGGAAGTAGGGACAGCTGGTTAAGGGTGTGGCCCCTCCCAAAGTTTATAAGTGGAGTGAAGGGAGGGGAATCTTTGCAGGAGACAACAGTCTATATTCAAGCTGTTGCGAAAGCCTTCTGTAAGTGTTATCTTGTGTTTGTGAAGAGAACTTTCTAGGCTCCCAGCCAAGGGGTGGCTTTATCTATGTAATTAATCATGGCAGACAGCCAAGCCTGGGTCTGCATATTCATTGGAATCACGGGACAGAACAATAACTGTGGAAAGGAAGGTCATAAAATGGGGCAAAACTCACTTAACAACATAAATTTTGGGCTCAATTGTGGTTGTGAGTCGAGGACTACCTGTACATTTAGAATTTATTTGGAAATTTTACTTTTTAAGATACAACTGCTACCAAAGTAGTTTACAAATGTCATTTACATTTCTCTGTACATGAAAACTACAGAGAAAAATCTGATCTACCCCCCTGCTGTCCCCCTGCACATGTGCAGGTCCCCCCTTCCTCCTGAAGCCTGGGTGGGGCAAAAACGGCCTCCCACGGCACCCCAGAAACCGAAAACAGACTGTTTCTGGCCTTCCAGTAGGTCTGGTAGGCCCGTTTTTTGCCCTCCCCAGGCTTCTGACACTTTTCCGAGGCCTGGGGATGCCGAAAACAGCCTCCTCCCGGGAAGTGGCCCATTTCCGAACTTCTGGTAGGCCTGTTTTTTGCCCTTCCCCAAAGCTTTGGAGGCTTTCCTGAAGCCTGGGGAGGGCAAAAACAGCCTCCCTTGGCAGCCCTCCGGAAGCCAGAAATGGATCGTTTCTGAACTTCTGGTAAGCTGTTTTTCACCCTCTCCAGGCTCCAGAGGCTTTCCTGAAGCCTGGGGAGGGTGAAAACAGCCTCCCCCAGCCCTCTGAAGGCTCTTTGAAGGCCAAAAATGCAGCTGACCTAGGGCAATGGCTCACATGCCCTCAAAGACACGCATGCAATACGTTCACCATCACGGCCATAGATCGAGCAGGAAAGCCTAGACGAGGACACCTTGGAAATTTTGGGGCAGGGGGGAGGGAAGAGTCACATTCTGTATAGGGAGGACTCTGTTGTAACTTTCAATGGTTGCTAAGTGACCAGTCATAAGTTGAGAACTACTTTTAGAGAGAGAAGAATATGTCCCAAAAATAGAAAGACCATTATAATGGGGGAGTAATATGCTAAACAATCTCTTTTTTTCTTAAAAGTACACCTGAAAGATGCTGAGAACTATCCAAGCTGTTTGATTACTAGTCCAAAAAATGGATTAAGAACCTGTTTGACTAGAATGTAGGCACTGTATGTTTATTATAAGGGTAAAACCCAGACTTCTCCTAGTCTAATAATATAAAGTACTTTGCTGTTAAAATATTGACAGTAGCATTTTATTTAGTTCACCAAACTTCCCAAGAAAGCTCAGGCATTTCACAAATATTGATAAAGAAGATTATTGATAACTCTGGGTTGAAATGAGGGGTCCTTGATGCTCTGTAGGAGAACAAAATGACTAAACTCCCCAAAACACCTCCCCATTAGCAATCAACACCCAGGTGAGCATAGATTAATCAAGGAACTGCCAAACAAGCTAATAATAAACAGCTGAACCAAAGATCCTCCAAGGCCACTCCCACCAACACTGACAGGACAAACTACTAGAATATAAATTGAGAGCAAATCCTACTCTCTTACCAGCACTCATGTTACCTAGTTTGGGTAATGGAATGTCTGCAAGGAAACAACCAAGCCCAGAAACTACTAAAGACCTATCATTCCACATATTGTTCAGGATTTATTTATCAAATTTATACAGCTGCCCATCTCATAAATGTGACTCCAGGTGGTGTGCAGTAAAACCAACAATGAAAAAGTCTTAAATAAATATTAAAACAGGAATCATTAATCAGTAATAATATTTAGTAGAAGTCAACACATTTGTATGTGTCTTATTCAAGGTTTTCATACACAAGCATTTTAATTTATGAACATAAAGACTTAAGGCGGATAATGAACAGCTGGGAGACTCAAGGATAAATAAAGGACCTGTCTAATTAAGAAGATTAATGAGATTTTTGATTAAGAATAAGCACTAACGCACAATGAATATCTATTTTTAGAAGCCAATCCCCAATATATAGGCAACCACACTTGCTGAAAAGGAAAGAAAAGGTAATGAGAAGTGTTAGATCGGGTAATGGAAAGGCACACTCAGGCTTAGGCAATAACAGCTCTTTATTGTAACAGAACAAGTATGTACAATCCGGTGAAGGTTCAGTCTGACAGCAGCCCTTTTATAGGGAGCTGTCAGACCCTTCGAACAATGAGATTGAATCTCTGTTCCCGCCGGAACAGAGGACCTTGGTGGAAACTATTATAACAATTGCTAATATCTAATACCCCTCCCTTCTCAGATGGAATCAACCAACTGGTGACATAGTCACGCAGGTAGGTGGGCTTTTTGGTAGCTCTGCCAGACCTGTGCAGTTCAGTTGGAGGATATTGTTTGGACAGGTCGGATGGACCTATTGGCCCTGTAGCTTTGCCTGGTGGAGGCTCCTGGAATCTTTCATAGGCCGTGGCTGGAGCTTCTAGAGCCGGTTCGCTCAGACCTTGCTTTGGGCCTGCAACATAAGTAGATAAGTATCTGGTGTCTTCGGGTTTGAAGGAGTGACTTCGTGCTACTTTTGGGTAGGGCTTTGGCTAACTCGTGCAGGACTTAGCTCTGGCTGACAAAGAGTGGAGTTGGAGAGGCGGCCACGGAGTTGGTCAACGTACCTTCTCAAATTCTGACCATCCTCGAGCTCTACGAGATAAGAGCGAGACCCGGTGATGCCTATCACTGTGGCAGGAATCCACAGAGTTCCACCGGCATAATTGTGGGCGTAAACTGAATCCCCTGCGCTACAATCCCAAATTTTGCTTGTTGAGTCTGGGGGTGATGCGGCAGAATAGTTTGGGTGTAGCCGGTCTAAGTGGCACCTTAACTGGCGACCCATGAGAAGCTTGGAGGGGCTTCTCCCCATAGTAGCACTTGGCGTGATGTGTTGAATTAGAAGATAATGATCATCCAGTGTTTGCCAATCTCCCGGGCCCATCCTGGATAGGGCCTCTTTTGCGGATCTCACCATTCTCTCCGCCTGACCATTGGAGGCCGGAGTAGGTCTTGAATTGCATGGCCGTGAATTGGGGCCCATTGTCAGAGACCAGGACATCGGGCAGGCCGTGTGTGGAGAAAAGTCTCTGTAGTACCTTGATACCGCTTCTGCCGTAGTGGAGGTCATGAGGACTACCTCTAGCAATTTCGAGTAGGCATCCACAACTACTAAGAATGTCTGGCCATGAACTGGGCCAGCAAAATCTATGTGCACCCTAGACCATGGTGCTTGAGGTCACTCCCATTCCTTAGCGGGCGCCTCTGGGGGAGCTGGTCTAGACTCCTGGCATAATGTGCAGATAGCCACCCATTCTTCAATCTCCCTGTCCTTGTTAGGCCACCACACGTAACTCCTAGCCAAAGACTTCATCCTGACAATTCCAGGATGCCCTACGTGTAAAGCCTCTAACACTGCAATGCACAGTTTGGGTGGAACAATGACCTGGTCCCCCCACAGCAAACAGCCATTAATAACAGACAATTCATCTCTTTTACAATAATACATTTTGAAATCAGACCCAACAGGCCCCTTGGGCCACCCCCCCCCCCCACATCCAGTTCAAAACTTGTTTGATTGTGGAGTCTCTTGCAGAGTGGCGGGCAACGTCACTAGACGAGACGAGACCAGTGTCTAAACAGTCAATAAGAAGGACTGGTGTCTCGGGGGTAGGGCCCGCAAGTAGTTCTGGCAGCGGGCAGTGACTCAAAGTGTCGGCATGCCCCAAGGTTGAGCCTGGTCGATGGACGAGGCGATAGGTGTAGGCCGCGAGGAAAATAGTCCATCTGGTCATTCGCGACGACAATGACACAGGTCCCGAGCCAGCAATCCCAGTAGTGGTTTGTGGTCTCTGATGAGTTTGAAATCACAGCCGTAGAGGTACTCATGGAACCTTTTTACACTAGCCACTGCAGCCAAAGCCTCACGGTCCAGCTGGCTGTAGTTCCACTCGGCAGCGGACAAGGTCCTTGAGTAATAAGCAATGGGTGCCTTGGTTCCATTGGGCATGCGGTGGCTGAGGACGGCTCCGACGCCAAACGAGGAAGCGTCGCAAGTTAAAACAAGTGGCAGGGTCTGGCTGTACTGAACCAGGAACGTGTCTGCTGACAGTAGTCTTTTTACCACGGCAAATGCGGCAACTTCGGCTCTGCCCCAGGACCACTTTGCGTTCTTTGCCAGGAGACGATGTAAGGGCTCAGCAACGGTAGCCTTCTGTCTAAGGAAGACGCTGTAGAAATTAAGGAACCCAAGGAATGCCTGCATTGCGAGGTGTAGGAGTGTCCTAGATTGCTTTAATTTTTTTAGTGGTCGGGTGAATCCCAGAGCTGTCAATGAGGTACCCTAGGAATTCAACCCTTGGCATGTTAATTTGGCATTTTTCTTTTTTGAGATGGAGGCCTTTGTCTCTAATTCTGGTCAAAACAGTTCTTAAACATTTGAAAAGTTGCACATTTGCAGCCGATACCAAGATGTCATCAAAATAGGGGATGACTCCTGGAATCCCCTGCAAAAGCCATTCCATGACGCTTTGGAATAGTCCAGGGGTGATACTAATTCCAAATTACAGGCGGTGACATTTGAATGCACCCCTGTCACAATGGTTTGGGCCTCCGTCATAGCACCATCTACAGGCAATTGTTGGTATGCCTGCGCCATGTCTAATTTAGCGAATACTTTGCTGGGGCCTAAGGAATGTAATAAATGCTGTACAATGGATACAGGATACGCACTTTGTTGTAACGCTTTATTGATTGTGCACTTGTAGTCCACGTAGATGCTGACAGACCCATCAGATTTGACAGGTGCCACTATAGGGGTCTCCCAGCATGCGTGATCAACTAGCTCTAGGATTCCCTGGCCTATGAGCTTGTCAATTTCCAGATCAATTTTAGGGTGGAGAGCGAAAGGTATTCTCCTGGGTTTTAGCCTAATGGGGGCTATGTTGGGGTCCAAATTAAAAGAGATTGGAGTCCCCACATACTTACCTAGACTGGTGCTGAAGACATCCTCGAACTCCTTAAAGAATTCTTCAGCGAATCCATCTTTCAGGGCGTTGTTACTGGTCACTTCTAGGCCCAGAGCTTCGAACCAGTCAAGCCCCAGGAGGCTCTGCAGGTCACCGCTGACCACCATCACTGGGAGCTAGCTGTTGAAGTTTTTGAATTGCACCCGGAAGGCGCCCTGGGCCACGATGGGGACTCGGTTGCCCTGGTAATCGTGAAGGCGGATGTCAGGGGCACGTAGATGCTGCTTCTTCAGGCTAGGGATAGCCTGCTTGAGTGTAGACCACAGCATGATGGTCAGTGATGACCCCGTGTCGATCTCCATCTCGCATGGAGAGCCCTTGATGAGGACTGTGACCTTCAGTGCTCACTTCTGCAAACCTTGGCGATGTGCCCCTGTCGCTCGCAACGCTGGCATATGGCATCACGGAAATGGCAAAACGATCTGGCATGGTCTCCTCTGCAGCTTGCGCAAAGTGGGTTTGAATTTGCATGGCAGCTTGGTGCGGCTACTGCACATGCGGCAGCTGTCATCTTTGTTTTCTGAGCTCTTGGCCTCTGCAGCCTCGCGATATACGAGTGCGCTCTTTCACGCGTCTTGTGGAGTGCTTTGGCGCTGCAGGGTTTCTGTAGACTTAATGGCCAATTCGGATGCCCTGGCTTCATCCAAGGCAATTTGTAGAGTGAGATTAGATTTGGCAAGTAATCTCCTCTCTAAATTAATGTACTGCACACCGCATATGATGCGGTCTAGTATGAGTTCGTCCAGTTCGCTGAACTCGCAGTACCCTGCGGTTTTTCTTAGCGCCGCAACATACTTGTTGATCAATTCGCCTTCCTTCTGATTGCGAATATTAAATTCGTGCCAGCGGACGTGCTTAGACAGCTTGGGAGCATAGTGTGTCCTCAGCGTCTGTTGGAGCACTGACCAAGCGACCAATTGGAGCGGCGTTGGCTCTGATAGGTCTTTGGCTGTTTCAAACACTTCCCGTCCACAGCAAGCCAGGAACATGTTTTTCTTGCAGCCTTCAAAAAGGCCCATGAGGTCGTTGGCTTCGAGGAAGCATTCGAACCTCAGCAAATACAATTCCCAGTGCTTGCTGACTGGATCGTATGGAGTCGGTGGGGCGTGCATGGCCATTTTGTGTTCTGAGGGTGTTTTGAGTTTGCCACTCAAAAATGGCTGCTCCAAGCCGCGCTATGCTCTTTTTGTTTCACCTAGTTGCCTTCCAATCCCACCTTCGTCACCAGTGTTAGATTGGATAATAGAAAGGCACACTCAGGCTTAGGCAACAACAGCTCTTTATTGTAACAGAACAAGCATGTACAATCCAGCGAAGGTACAGTCTGACAGCAGCCCTTTTATAGGGAGCTGTCAGACCCTTCGACCAATTAGATTGAATCTCTGTTCCCATCGGAACAGAGGATCTTGGTGGAAACTATTATAACAGTTGCTAATATCTAACAAGAAGATTAGTGATGGAGTTCAACTGATAACTTTTTCATAAAAGGTTTGAATGTTATTGTTGTGCCGTCTTATGCTATAATATAACAATGATAGTCTAAAATAGCAAGTATTTATTAGCAAGAATACTACATAACTATGAAGTTCCTTTTCACTTTTTTATTTACTCAAGAGGGCTACATTGCAATTCCTGTTTGTAAGATTTCAGAGACCAATATTAAGTCCATTTAAATTCTTTAAAGTTAAATTACTGAGATATAGCAATGTGCACATTATATTCCAAGATGGTTACAGGTCTCTTTTATTCAGATTCCGTTTGCTTTTGTCTGATATTTATTTATTTTTTCTCAGTAAAATTGCCTTGTGACTGATTTGAAGGAGAAAAGACAAATTCAGAAGGATTTTAACACCAAATTCCCAATGTTTACACCTGTAATTTAAAAATACTATTCCAAGGAACAACATCCTAAGAAAGCACCTGCTTTGCAAACAAGGACAATTCCTAGCATCTCCAAGTCAGGATGGAAAAAATCCTCGTGTTTTGCTAATCAACACACACAATAATAAACTCAGATTCCCTCTCCTCTCGCTGCTCTTTTGTTTTCTTTTGTATTTTGCATTTTATATTACTTTATAACCTAATAAAAAATTTTTGTGGTGAAAAATAATAAACTCAGATAGCTTGACTTTGAATAAACCTCTGGCTATATGTCTTTCAAATTTACAGAAAAGGATGAATAATTCATTTTGTAATCAGTTCTTGGAAATCTGAATGCTGAATGTGGCAATCGAAAGAGTGTCTAAAATGCAGAACCACAGCAGTAGTGGCCAAAATGTAGGGAGTGCAATCAAACAAATATTTGTTGCTGACCTATTCAGTAACCGCAAGAGGACAGATCCTACATGTACTTATGCTCCAAAATGTAGTGTTTACTGCCAATGGAGATACTGACAATGGTTCTGGGAAAATGGTTATAGAATTTCCAGCCAGGAAGATCATCAGCCAGTCTCCAGATAATTCTTCTAGTATTCTTCTAGTAGTTCTGGAAGATTAGGATAAAATGTTGCATACCTAACAGAGGCGGAGTAGTGGATAGATAACTATGTATATCCTGGTAAAGAATGTGGAAGGAGAGTGGTTTAAATGGGGTTAATTTTAAAAGCAGTAATAAGACAGTTGATTTCTTACCGTTAAAGAGAGGGCCATGCAGACAAAAGTGAACTTTTTGATGTGGGTTCCTGTGACAGTACTGCTGGAATTCACCATTTTATTGCTGGGATTGTTCTAAGGTGAAAGGGAGAAAAATCAGAGCCTTAGTAGAGCAAATGTACCGTATTCTTCGGACTATAAGATGCACCTCCCCCCCCAAAAAAGAGGGTGAAAATCTGGGTGCATCTTATACACTGAATAAAGCATTTTTGGCCTGGCGAAATCCTGCCCCCTTTGCAAAAATGGCCATGGAGAGGGTTTGGGAGGCTTGCAAAGTGCTCCTGGGGGCTGGGGAGGGCAAAAACGAGTAAAACATTTTTGGCCACCCAGCCCCTAGGAGCATTCTACAAACCTCCCAAAGCTCTGCATGCCCCCCTTTTTTACAAAAAAGAGAGGCGTTCAGAGGGTTTGGGAGGTCTGCAGAGTAAAAAAAAAAAACCTCTTCAAAATCATGGCGCGTCTTATACTCCGGTGCGACTTATAGTCCGAAAAATATGGTATTTTATGTTCAGGGGCAAATCAACAGATTTTGTCAACCTAATCTCTACTTATGCATTCCTTAAATGAATTTAAAACTTTAGAAAGTAAATTCTTTACTGGCAAGAATACAATGAGAGTGTGTCCAAGAAAATAGGCTTTGCTTCTAGAAGTAACGCCATAGTTTTACTACCCATACTGCTGCTCTTGCATGATGAAGAAGCCAAAAAAAAAAAAAGTTGGCTGTAATTTTGCTTACTGCAGATTGCAGCCACAAACTCGTAAAGCTGCTTTCTATAGATCCACATCATTTCTTTCTAATCAGAATCAAAACGAACAGCATCCCACAGGTTTACAGAAGTGCATTTGCAGTATTTCATAATTAGGATCCTATATATAGACAGGCCTCTGAATCTGAGCTGGATCTCTTCCATTCAATAAATTAAAGCTTTTCACATATCCACAGAGCAGTACCTTCGAACATATTGCAGCATAAGTGATAACACTGACTTAGTGGGACTTTTCTTTGTTGATTGGTTACTGCCATTGAATGTAACTTCTAAATCGAATACATATAAGAAATGGGAGGTTGTTTTTCAATGCCAGTCACTGTTGTATAAATTGGTTAGGGATCATTAAACCTTCTCTGTTTTTCCATCTTATCTCCAATTTCCTACACTTTAATGGAAATTTATCCAAACCCAGCCCTGCAGTTTGATGCAGCAAGATGCTATTGCAGATGCTGAACACACAATATAGTAAGCTCTTATTTATTTATTATGGTAGGGGTGTCTGCCTTATTATAATGTGCCTACTGAATTTTCAGGCAAAAGTTTCCAGATTCCTAGAGATCTATTAAGTCCAATCTGATCTATATAACAGTAGTTGTTTTCATAGAGAAATATCCTCTCATCTCTCCCCGAAGATCTAAATCACTGAACTCTGATTTATCCTACCTCTAATTAGCAATAAAAGAAACCCAAAGACAATGAAGGTCTGAACATCTGGTTTGTATTCACTCTAATGATTTGTACACATACTAAGTGACTTGATGTTCTGTTCTGCACAAAGAAATTCCAGATATCACTATGCAAATGTTAAAAAAAGCAACCATCTCTCTCTCCCTGAACCCACCCTCTATCTAGCTAGACAGATGGAGCTTCTCAAACAGAAGCAGCTCCATCCTAGAACAGAAGAAGTGTTCATCCCAAAACAGTTGAAGCAGTGATGTCATTCTTAAAGGGAGCTATCAATAAAAGGAAGCTGAGGGACATTTGTATACCCATCTTTGTGCATCATTTTCTTAGTTTATTAGTTGTAAGTCAGAGACTCAAGGGAAAAAACTACCCTCAATTGCTCTTTTATAGTACAGTGTAAGAGAAAGTTTGTTGCCCAGCACAGAGGCTCATTTTATGTTCCATTTTATCCTTGTGCTCCATCCTTTGTTGACACATAGAGACACAACAGAGAAACAATTACCTTAAGCAAACAATTTCTTAAGCAAACAAAGGATTAACCTTTGGGCATGGAGGTCATTGTTCCAATCACTTTGTAAGGAATAAAAGAGGTGGAGCTTTTGAGCAGGATGGAGCAAGATCCATGTATATGTGACAGTATCAGGAAAAGCAATCAGACTGACAGAAACTAGTTTGCTCCCTATTTTTTTTTTCAAATTCACTCCTCACAAAGCCTATTTCAAACTGCATTTGAAAGGAAAACTAAGGATTTGCTCTCAACACAGAAAACAAGCTCACCTTGTCAAAAGCAGGGTAAACAGCTCGGATCTCTGTCAACCAGCCATATGGCATATGTCCCACTGGATACGTAGCTGTCAAAATTGCAACTGCCTAAAGTGTGAAGGAAAGACAGAAGATTACAGATCAAATCTTCAGAGGCAACCTGCTTTTTACCTAATATTCAAATACTTCTATTACTGTGAGACCATAAGTATTTTAAGACTGCCAAGCATGCACCTGCTTCATGACCACAATAGATGCAAACAACTGGCACTAAGTAAATGAATACCTGGATTAACATATTATATTAAGTCATAATATTACTTTCATGTTGGCTTAATATGTGTCAATCCCATAATTAGAGGATTTATGGTTTAGTACAATATCACTTGTTTAATAAAAAGCAGTTAAAGCAGACCACAGCATCGTGTAATACATTGATGGTGAATCTTTTTTGGCTTGCATGTCATAAGCGGGGCGAGCGCAGAGGGGTCGTGCGTGGGCATGCCGCACCCATAATGCAATATGTGACACCCCCCAGCGGGTAGGCGTGCATGACAGGCACTCTCCCCATTTTTTGCATGCTTTTTTACCCTCCCCAGAAGCTCTATAGGCCCTCCGGAGGCTTCAGGAGTGTCCTCCGGAGCTTCTGGGGGGCTAAAAACAACCCGACGACCAACCCGGAAGTGACTTCCGGTTTGCTTGTAGGGTCATTTTTTGCCCTCCGGAGGCTTCAGGGAAGCTCCTAAAGCCCATGGAGGGCCTCTGGGGTGGGCTGTTTTTGCCCTCCCCAGACTCCTATAAAGCCTTTGGAGCCTGGGGAGGGCGAAAAATGGCTTTAAAAAAGGCTGAACTCAGCTGACAGGGCAACGCCTTGCGTTCCCTGACAAATGGCTCCGCGTGCCACCTGTGGCACGAGTGCCATAAGTTCGCCATCCCGGGTATAGTATATGAACTCAGTTTATTGATTTGGAGCTGCAGAAAAATTCTAAGTTGCAACAATTCTAACTCAACTGCTTCAAAATATATATACTTTGTCAGCTTCATTCTGCATTTTCCCACATCAAGTAGATCTTTTTGATTTGATGACCATTCTCTAGTGAAATGTGGCAGAATTGTTAATGGAGAGTTACTGTTCAAAATTGTGGTAAAAATAAACCAAACTCTGATTTATGGAGTGTTTTGTTTCTACGAGAGTTTAGTCTATTTGTGATACACTAGCATATGATTAACTAAAAATGGCAACGGGAACCTCTGAACTTCTCACAGCTATCCTGGAACATGAGAGAACACAAAATTGAAACTCATTACTAAACTTAATTTTAATTAAATCTAATTATTTTCCCTTAAGCCCCTCTTGATAGTTTCTTGGAACATGGCTACTAAACATGAGTAAAAGATGGGGGTACATTCAGCTCATTCCATGCATTTGGTCCATATACCTGCCTGCTTTTGACATCTTTTTGTGGTGCTATTCCAATGCAATGCAAGTCTCCCTCCCCCCACCCAATTTTGTAATCTTGTATTTTCATGGAATTTCTCAAAACATATACCACAAAAACATGTTAATCTGCACCTGTACAACGAAAGATCCAACTGAGATCTGGAAAGCAGGGGCTGAACTGAATAAAACACTGAGAATGTTGTAATCAGTAATGAAAAGATATTCAGTGATTGGACAATATTTATATATCTTACCTAACGATACTGTCTATGGAATTATGTTTTGGAAATCATGACTAGAAACACAAGCAAATATGGCTGCATTGTAATTATATCTAAACTACATCAATCTAGAAATTTTAGTAGTAAAGGAGCATGAACACAATTACTAGGATCGACTCAAGATTCTTTAAACAAAGTGGACAGGCCTTTTGGTTTAAGCATCAAGAACCCATATCTTGTGCAGTCAGAAACTTGAATAGTTTTTTTCTTAATCACATTTAAACTGTTTTGAAAAAAACATCCTCTATTGTCCATTCCAGGGTGGAAGTTCAAAACCTTATTCTTCCATTTTAAATTCACTGGGCAAATTTTATCTCAAGTGTATTCATCTCTTCAGTTTTGTTCTAAGGGAAATTACTTAAGAAAACAATAACAATATAATCTTATGCCTTAGAAATAAATTCTAAGGCAAGCTTGCCAATTAAAATATTCTATGCAAAGTAGCACCACACGTCTCTAGGAAGCACATTCAGGAGTGTAAATAAATATTGTGATACACAGCATGGTTATTTAGGCAATTACAATGTTGCGTTTGAAAAAGGGAAATGGATTTCACAGAATTGCAAAGAACAGTTTAGGCCATCAAGTTGAACTCTCTGCTCAGTACAGGAATATAAACTAAAAAAATATCTCATAGCTGTCAACTCTGCTTGAATACAGCCAGTGAAGAGGTCCATTGCCTTCCTGGCTAAACAAGTGCACACTCAAATTGCTTTTTGCGATTATGAATAGGAGCTTTTTCTGATATTCAATCATAATTCATGGGACCTAAATGTACTCTGAATTAATAGATCATTTTATTTTTTCAAATATTTGAAAGGTGTTTTGCATGTAAGAGAGAAGTAATATATGAGCCAGCAACATATGCCTCATAGTCTAGCTGTGGTTAGAAATTCAGAAGTATTAAAACTGAACTGGGCCCAAAACACCCATCAAGTAAATCCAGCAGCATTTATAAGCTGAGAATTGCAGTACACTCTGCTTGTGTGCCAGGATTTTCCAAACTGTTAGCACTACCAGTGCTTTCTCTTTTAGCAACGATGTTTTCAGAAACAGAAAGCATCAGAACACATGAACAATAGACACCAATGAAGTCAGTTATCAGCTGACAAGATGAGACACATTTCAACAAGAGAATGTTGAAAGGCATTCTTTGCCTTCACAACGGAAAATATGTCCAAATGGGTGGTTTAAAATACTACACAACTTGTACTCAGTATAAATTAATTGTTCAATTAAGTACATGCTGAATATCTTAATTCTAGATTTTACTTCTTTACATTACTTTGATAAACAAGTATATTAGATAAAACCTCAAAGGTCTTCATTTCCATGAAACAGAATTATATTAAATACCATGCTAGAATAAAGGTTGTACATTTATACTGATCCTATAAATGTGTGTGACTTCATAGTGGGGCAGAATTCTAAGTATCTGATCAGGTACCATATTTGCAATAGTGGAAAATATCTGTAGCTCGGGTATAGGTTGAGAATGAAGGTTTGTTCTCCAAGAGGGTGGGGTTGGTTTCGGAATGCTTCATTAGAAGACTAGATAACATCTTCAGTGGAGTTTAGGGGATGTCAGTGTTCTTCTGTTTATAACAGCTTCAGGTATGGGTGTGTCAAATGACAGTCTTGTGATGGGTCAGGTGTGAGTCATCCGTGAGGGTTTCGTGATGGGGAGGTTACATCAGGTGAGGGTCATTTGGAGGTAAACTGCTGGTGGGGGAAGGGGGGCAGTTCCACTCATAGGAAACAGTCTCAGAATTTGGCAGCTAAGGAAACAAGGTTGATTTATAACTCACAGACTGGAAATATAAGTATTGTACTTTCCCCCCAGTGTGTGATATATACAGATTTGTCCTGTTAAAGCTAGTTACCATTAGAGGAAAAGTTCATTTTACTTAACGGAGCATATTTTACATACCAAGACCAGAAGCCATCTGGTTAAATATGTTCAAGCTGTCATTTCCATATTTTTTGGAGTATAAGACACAGCTCTTTCCCTCAAAAAAGAGGGTGAAAATCTGGGTGCGTCTTATACACTGAATACATTTTTGGGTCTCCTGAAACCCCGCCCCCTTTGCAAAAATGACCGTTCATGGCCTTTAGGAGGCTTCCAGAGTGCTGCTGTGGGCTGGGGATGGGGATGGCAAAAATGAGCAAAAAAGGGCTGGTTTTTTGCTTTTTTTGCCCCCCCCCCAGCCCCAAGAGCACTCTACAAGCCTCCTAAAGGCTATTAATGCCCTTTGGGGGGGGATGGCCCATTTTTGTAAAAAAAATGAGCCATTTTTGGGAGGTCTGCAGAGTGCAAAACCTTTAAAAAATTTTTTTGCCTCTTTAAAATCTTGGTGCATCTTATACTTCAGTGTGTCTTATACTCTGAAAAATACGGCAATTTGTACAGTAGACATGATTACAACTATTCGTCTTCTCTTAGATGTTGTTCCTTAATCTGCAGGATACGTGTTGCAACTAAGATAAGGTTCTTTAAAAGCAGTTATTCTCTACAGGTAGTCGTCTAATTACAACAGCAATAGAGAGTGGGATTTCTGACAGTAAGTGATATGGCCATAAAGCATGATGTCACAAGACTGCACTTTTAGGAATGACAACCTCGCTCCCCACTGCTGTTTTTAAATGAGCACCTCCTCACAATTTCATGCCCTTTTCCAACAATCAAAAGTCAGAGGCAAATAGCAAATTGTAAGTCCCAGGTGTCTCAAAAGCAGGCAAGTAGGCAGGTAAGTGGCTGCTGTTGGTGGGAAAGGGAGGGGGTGCAGGTAGTTGGTGTGGTGCAGGGTGAGTGTAGCAGGGCTTGAGGTGGCTGCTGCAGGGTGGAGGATATGTACAGAAGTAGTTGTGGAGGGTATGTGAGTGGCTAGGATGGTGTCGCACAAGTTCAGCAATGCTCAGAGGATGTGTGGGTGGTGTGGGGAGACACAACATGAGTGTGGTCTGGCTTGGGATGGCTGCTGCCAGGTGGGAAAGGATGTTTGAATGGCCAGGGAAGGTGTTTATGGTCAATGACATGTGACATGAGTGCAGAGGGACTGGGGGAAGATGCATGAGTGGGATAGACTTATGTGACCAAGCTGCAACCTTCCCTTCCAGCTTCTTCACTGATTTTGCTTGTGGAAAGCCGGCAGGCAAGGTCACAAATTGTAATCACGGGTCCACTGGATGCTACAACTGTCGTAAGTGCAAGCCTGTTGTCAAGCACCCAGATTGCAATTGCAATCATGTAACCATAGGGTTGACTTGAACTTCGAGGACTGGTCGTAACCACCATTTACTCAGCACCACTGTAACACTGAAGAGTTGCTGAATGGTCATTAACCAAGAACTACCTGTACCACAATTTAGATTAAAACTTCAAAGGTTGGAATTGGGAATATTACAGGATACCTTCCCTGAAAAGCCTGGGACATGACCCCCACAGATCCCTGAAACCTGGTAACCAATCGCAATTTTTAATGACAAAAGGAGAACATTATTTTTGTATTTTCTAAAAAAAATTCAACAAAATATGTGTTTAGCAATTCCAAAGGTTGCCTTTTGTTGAAAGGCAATTGGGCTTCCTTTGTTTTTCCTTGAACTGAAGAAGCTTCTTGGATGAGAAGTGAAATGTCTCTAAGGGAAACAGAAAGTCCAGTTGCCTTTTGAAAAATCACCTTTGGGACAATCATGATCTGGATGGCTGAGAATCTCCATAAACATGCATTTCATAAATTTAAATAATTTTACATTTCAATATATTTATATATAAATTTATTTAATTTACATTGAATACATGTCAATTATCGTATTTACTTCTAAGGAAGAAGGTTAATTTAATATTTCTTCTGAAAAAGGAAGAATATACAGAAAAAGTGCAGCTCCCATACTGCCTCAAGTCAAGGTACTGAAGTTATTTGGGGAACATATATAAAGTTTCTTTCAGGTACAAATAAAAAAATCCAGTGTAGGGTTTTTTTTTTAATCTCCATCTATTTCTTTGGTCACAAACTTTTGGGAACATAGCCCACCTGCAAAGACCAAGTGTAATCTTCAATTTGAAAAAAAAAATGATGTGCATCCCTCTTCATTAAGTGAAAAGGAAGTAGTACTCAATTGCATTTTTCCTGAATCAAAATCACACAGAAAAACTAGAGAGAGCAAACTTAAATAAAAAAGAAGACTTGATAACAATTTTGATTGTAAAGTCTTTCAGGGATCCTAATAATAT
This sequence comes from Natrix helvetica, assembly GCF_964273705.1. Taxonomy (NCBI): domain Eukaryota; kingdom Metazoa; phylum Chordata; class Lepidosauria; order Squamata; family Natricidae; genus Natrix; species Natrix helvetica. The sequence goes on along the minus strand of NC_138550.1, from coordinate 82,541,528 downwards.
CAGAAACGAGAAAAGCAAGTCAAGTCATGTTGGCTAGGAACTGCAGGAAATAAATCCAATAGAGCCAGTAGCATGGGTAAGCTACCAATGGAAAGTTAATATATTTTCAACAGCTTGATGTGATGTGTTTTTAAAGGACTGGGAGGAAAAATAGTTCTTCTGCGAAGAACAGATCTCTGCATAAATATCATATTTTCCGGTGTATAAGACAACTTTTTAACCCCAAAAAATTATTTCAAAAATCGGGGGTCTTATAGGCCAGGTATACCAAAAAACCAAAATCAAAGAAAAAGCAACGCAGTGAAGCAAAACGCCATACTACCACCAGCGCAGGAGCCAGCCTTTCAATTGATAACCTTGGCGCTCCTCACCTGGGCACGTGGATGGATGAGCACTGGGATGGCTTAGTAAAATCTGGCTGGAGGTCTGGAGGAGGAAGGCGCTGAGCTCAAACTATGAAAGCCCGGCAGCACGGAGGCCTTCAGCCGGCTCATGGGTGCCTGAAAGTAGGGGGTCGTCTTATATGCCCAGTCGCCTTATATGGCGGAATATATGGTATAGATCTGCTATTAGGAACAAATATTAGAAAATGAAATGGACTCATACCTCTGTGGCTGCCGAACTGCCACCAAGATCACGGGATACAAAGAGGTTCACAATGGGCCTACTGATTCTCTGCGTGGCCAAAATTAATGCCAAAGGCCACCAGAAAGTTAGCATCTTTTTTATTGTAGCATCTCCCTGCAGATAAAATGAGAAAAGTCAGTGTTGTTAAATCACAAAACCAGAGCACAGTCATCAGAGGAGCTAAAGAAATTATTTTACAAATGCTCAGACAGTTTCAAGAAAGAGATGAGAAATAGTATTAAAAAGCTCCTAAGCATATAAATAAAAAGGAACTAAGATTCTTAAAAAAATATTTCCTATGGAAATACAGAAATATTACTGTATTACTGTTCAAACCATGTTTAAGAATTTACTAAAGAAAAGTATTGTACTTTAGCTACAATTATGCAATGTGATATTTTATAAGACAGTTCTTCTCATACATTTTTCTGCAAAGAAACATCTTCAAAGATTAATGACTTTCTTCACCTCACTATTGGTTCTGCATTTCTTTTAGTTCTATGCTCATTTCCTTGGCTTGATGCTGATTTGTTTCTTAGTGTCAATACAAATAAGAATGAGACAAAAACTATTGGAAACAGAACCACAATATATATACTTTGGTTTTAGAGATATTTAGGAGAAGAATGATCAAGTGGCCTTATATATACATGACCTAACATATGCTGCTGAAACTAGAAAAGAATAAGTTACATTGAAGCCATTGCCTAGCTATGAGTATGTAACTGTGGTAGTCTTGTACTCAACAAAAACCCACAGGCATCTTTATAGGAACTTTCCTAAATACAATTGATTACTTACTATTACTATATATTTTTTATACTGGATTGTTTTTCTCATTACATTTTTCAAACCTATCAAATAGCAAAATACCAATTAAATTTAAGGAACATTTTTTAAAAAGCATCCTTTAGTAGCTAACAGGAAATACTAGAAAGTTTTCGATTTTTTTAAAGAAATCAACATTACAGTACTCAATCTCTGTAAAAAAAAATTTTTTTTAAAATCTAAAGCAGCATTACCAGAGTTTGAACTATAATGCTATAATACAAATGGATGTATTAGATGCAATTGTACAGGTAACATATTAATTTATCCAAACTTACTCCCATCTCTGGCCCGCTATGGTCAGGAATAATATCATGAATATTTCTGTAATAACCCAGGCATAACGTGGTACATCGGACGAGTGCTCCCATGTACAAAGACAGGATTGGGATGAGGAGTGGCTCTCGGCATTCCAAGTGACTGTGTAGTAAAATAGCCACAAAAACCACCTATCCAGAAAAAGAGAGAGGAGGAAGACAGCTAAGTTGGGAACAGGTAGGACAGTCAGAAAGCTAAGTCTTTTGGGGCATCTTTTTCCAAACATGAGATATGGCTTCGTTATAATCTCTGAAGTTGCTCAATGCAGATCGTATATATTGGTTTTTCACCTTTACAAGAAATAACAACATAACTTAATGAATGATTTCTATTACACGTCTATCACATTAATTTAAGAAATTGTTCCTTTTTATTATATAGATGTATTTGAAAATCAGAGATGTCCCCATCTTCTCAATTGTACTCAAAGGAACCAACATTTTAATTAAAGAAGATCTGGCCAATATTTTCATCAAGAAGCTGTAAGTATAGACACACCTGGAGAAATGAATTTGAAATGACAGGTAATGGCCCTGAAAAAAACGACAAAAAGAATAATCTTTACGTTTAAGACTGTTGTAGCATCTCTACAGTCGTGTGATCAAAATCAAACTACTTGGCAACTGGCATGTATTTACAACAGTTGCAGCATCCCAGGATTATGGGGTCACCATTTGCAACCTTCCTATGGCTTCTGACAAGCAAAGTCAATTGGCGAATCTGGGTTTGCTTAATGACTGTGTGATTCATTTAGCAACTGCAGTGATTTGTTTAACAACTATGGCAAAAAAGATTGATAAATTGGGAAAACAACTAACTTAACAACTGTAGATGTAAGTGGAGGATTACCTACATTTTAAATAATTAATGTTTTTTTTTAAAAAAAAAACCTGAACATATATGGTGGAAAAAATATGGTGCTGGTGAAATAAGAACAACCAATAATTGGAGATAGGCAAGAGGGTTAAAAAGGAAACAGTTGCATTAATACAGATCTCATTCTACTTCCATGCATGATTTAAAATGTTATACTCATTAAAGATACCTGAAAACACATAGGGTGAGATAAATGGCAAGAACAGCGAAGTTTTAAATAACAGGGCAACCTGATTGAAAGTTTAGCTCAACAATCTTTGCAACATTTCTGTAAGACAGGTTATCTCAATATTCCTGATGAATGGCTGAACTGAGAGTTCTGCTTAATTAAATGAATTAATGATTTCATTAGGACTCCAAAATACTGATATTTAAAAGGCATATTGGGTTCTAAATGATCTGTAGAGAAACCAGAATACATGCAGTACATTATGCAACAGAGCACATATTTTTACACAGTTTAAACCTGAATTTTTTATTCATTTTGTAGTAGTCTGCTTATCTGTGTGAGTCAAGATAATTCTGATTATTTTCTCTCTATTTCACAGGATTTTCAGGGATGTAAAAATACAACGTATTATACGAATAATCATAACACAGATAAAAACTAGAGTTAATTGTTTTCGCAATGGTCTGGGGAACAGAGTTTAGCAATTGCGTTTAAAAGCTAAAGAATGGAACAAGAATAGTCAATGTCCCTCTCCTTTCCATCTGATGGCATACTCTTTATATTTAGTATAATTATTTTAATTGCAAAGAGCAACTCTTCAAATAAATATAACCAATAAAGTAGGTTTGGATGATTCTCTTGAGAAAACTTTACAATTCACAGCTAATGCATGCGAATCTTGACACATTCCGCATATCTCCAAAGAAAGAAAGAAATAACATCCATGTGGGCTAGTTAATGAATTACTGAATTAATGTCTTTAATGAGAGTGATTACGATTTAATGGAATATTTAAGCAAATGTACTGCAGTCTGTTACATTCCTATCCACTTAGTTTTATATATTGTTTGATATGCATTGAAAGCATTAACTGAGCTGAAAGATCATGTTAAGATTTTTTTTTAACCTGTTAAGAAAACCTGTTAAATTGGAGTATTAGGGAAAGAAACAAAAATGAAGTGCACTAAAGACCAATTGCTAAAACAGAAATTTTGAGGTAATCATATTCAGGATGTGGTAATTTGTAGGTTTCTGCCGTAAAACTGTGGTGCGATTGAAAACTAACAGAGAAAATCTCTCTGGGTTGCCTTTCCGATCCCAAAATTATTGTGTGAGTAGTCTGAGAGAATAGTAGGGAAAAAATAAAGGTTGAATTATAGTATTAGTTTAAATACAGTCAAAAGTATACTTAACGGCATCCATTTTATCACCATCTAACAGTTAGATGAGTCATTAATGGCTATTATGACACAAACAAAAAAGAGCTAAGCAACAACACTGTAATTATAACATTATAGTATAATAGAACATGCTGATGATAAACATAGAGATCAGTAACATTATGTATATTTGTGGGTGTAGGTGTTTGTGTGTGTGTGTGTGTGTGTGTGTGTGTGTGTGTGTCTAGTCTTCAATAGATGTAGCAACGCCCAGTGACAGCAGTATCAGGAAGAAGGATTATGAGAAACTGGAGAAGTCCCAAGTCCCAAAGGAGGAACTAAAGAAGTAAAGGCCAAAATGGTCCCATTCGTGATAGGAGCACTCAGGTCTGTGACTCCTAAGCTGGGACAATGGCTCCAATAAATCTCAGAAATCTCCCTGTCCAGAAGATTGCAGTCCAAGGAACAGCTAAGATCCTATGCAGGACCTCAAACCTCCAGGCGTCTGGTAGAGGACCTTAGACTGAGGAAGACACAGACCTTAAGAGTGAGAAGTGATTTTGTTTCAATATTAGCTCCTTGTTGCCAATGTCCAGGAACAGCAGCCCAGAATGTTCAGCATCAATTCATGCATGTTGAAACATATAAATTAACAAATACTTTTTCAAACATGGAAATGGTATTCATTTAACTGCACCCTTCCCAACTAGTTGGGAAGCACTAGTTGTAAGTTGAACAAATTCTTACCTGAGCAATGACATCTGAAATGGAGGCACATCCAACCAGAAAGCTGTATTTGTGTTTCAGAAGAATGCCTGCATGTGTCCAAGCCTGACAAAAAGGAAGGAAAACAGATCATCAATCGGGATGAGTTTCAATTCTGGAATACCAGTAAAATGAACACAGATTGCACAACCACAATATTTGGTGCAATGGAACAAACACTAAAAGCCATCATTTCTTTCTCTGTTCACAAAGGTATGAATCTCATTCTATTGTACATTAAGATGGGAAAATGCTTTCTAGCAGGTTAACATTGTTTAGCCTTGAATGCCAGATCTTTGATTACAATTTCTATCCTGCCTAGCATGGTTACTAGTCAGGAATTACAAAGGTTACCCCTTATAATGATCTGGGAAAGATTCCATAAACATACAAAATGAACTATAGATACAGGCATATACAGCATTACTATCAAGTTATGTATAATTATTTGATTATTGTTTGGGACATAAGCAAACTCTTTAAACTGACTGGGAGAGTGGACATTTGTTGAATTACAGTCAAGGAATGAGACCAGAGTAACTGGAGAGAATTAACTTCTGAAAATTATAATAAAAATAAACCCTCAACATACTGAACTGTGAATGTAAACATTTTGCACCTGTTAATGCAAAATGTCCATTAAATTCAAACAGAATTTTATATAAGCAGACATCTACAGTGAACAGACAGATCTTGACCACTGTATCTGAAGCCCACTCAAATAAGGTCCATTAAAACAAGGGCTTATGTAATAATTACTTGTGAAATAAATGATAGATAGTGAGGCAGTTATCTTTGTTAAAAAAAACAAGGCCTTTATAGACATCTTTGAAGAGGCTGAGCTTGTACTAAAAAAAGACAAGAAGATAGAACAAAGTTAATTTTGTGGAACAAACTATAGAACCTAAATAAACCAAAGCTGTAAAAAAAAAACCCACTATTTTAAAAGATCTCCAAGAACAAGACAGCAATCTCTTTAGCAGACTCACCATGGCATCCATGAAAGGAAAAGCTGCAAGATAAAGGAAGGCCTTGCGTGTTTTACTTCCCACAGAATCGTCAACATGATGCAACTTGTTAATGATGTAGTATCCAAGATCACTGTATGCTGCAGAATAATAATAATAGTAGTAATGGGAATACTTCTGAGTAACAATAATAAGTAGCAATAGCAGTGATATTCAATAGTTCAGTATTTTAAGACAAAGACAAAAACAGAAGTACTTTTCCATTGGAGATGCTGAGTTTCTATGGACAAAATCTCATTGCTTAGTAGGTTGCAAAAGCCTATTACAATAAAATCCCCCCCCCCCCAAAATAACGGAGCACCAGTTTTTCTTCCATGAATTACAAATGATTGAAGGAAAATGGGAGTTGTTGAATGAAGTAGTTTTGTGCTCCTTTCTTTGGTACAATTATGTATTATACTATAAAGGCTCTTGATTAAAAGCAAATAAATTATCACAGGTAATTATTTAGAAACACCGTACTAGTGATACACAAGCATCTTATTTAAACCAATTCCTTTAAAATACACTATCTGCTACCAGTTACATCAAAATAAACCTATTTTGGTTCCAAGAAGATCTATTTACTCATGATAAGATACTGGATACTTTGATTGCTCAGAATCTTCTTTTGTAGCACCGATGTTTTGTTTGATGACAATTGTTTTATCATCAATTCTGTCTCAGAATGAGTCACCATTGTAACTGTCCATAACTGTTCATTCTTCACTCCTAATTCAGGATGCTAATCAGCTGATATGTCTTCTTCACTTATTTTTACTCAGCTCATTGAGCCTTCTCCCTGTCTCCTCTCATCCATCTTGTCTACCAGCGTTGCTGAAAGATGGTATTGTCGTATCTTAGCTGCCTAATTAGGAGCTGGGGAATATAATTTATGATATAAAAACAGGATTGAAATATATGCATAAGATTTAGTGAATGGGTCCCTGACCTGTTTGAAACTGGGCCACACAAGGGGTGGGCAAGTGTGTGAAGCTTCATTTGCACCTGCTCGGGATCTATACTGTACATGTGAAACATCCCTCCCCACTGCTGCTGATCCATGGAGCCAGAAAGGTTGGGGACTGCTGATTTAGTGGATAAGCTGTATAACCATAGTTTTTCAAAAAGCTGTTATCCTCTAAGCAAGTGGTACCCAAACTTTTTGGCACCAGGGGCTAGCTTTGTGGAAGACAATTTTTCCACAAACTGGGCGGTGGGTGGGAGGGAGGCATAGTTTCAGTTTTGCTCACTTGCCCACCACTCGCCTCCAGCTATACAGTCCTGTTCCTAACAGGCCTCAGACCAGTATTGGGTTTGGCGACTCCTGCTCTAAGCTATTACTGTTCTTAAAAGCATTTTGTTATTCTTTTAAGAAACATACTTGTAAAACCAAAAGAGATTCAGGGTTAGGTCAGAAAATTACATTGAAGCCAATAGACCAGTGATGGCAAACCTATGGCACGCGTGCCACAGGTGGCACGCGGAGCCCTTTGTCAGGGCAAGCAAGGCACAGCCCTGTCAGCTGGCCAGCGCGCATGTGCGCGCTGGCCAGCTGAGTTCACCCTTTTTTAAAGCCATTTTTCGCCCTCCACGAGCTCCAGAGGCTTTATAGGAGCCTGGGGAGGGCGAAAAGAGCCTCCCCCGCCTCCCCCGGAAGCCCTCCGGAGGCTTCATGAGCTTCCCTGATGGTCAAAACGACCCTCCGAGCAAACCGGAAGTCACTTCCTGTTTGCTTGGAGGATCGTTTTGAGCGCTCCGAAGGCTTCAGGGACCGTCCGGAGGCTTCCCTGAAGCCTTCAGAATGCTTAAAATGACCCTCCAAGCAAACAGGAAGTGACTTCCGGTTTGCTCGGAGAGTCATTTTGAGCACTCCGAAGGCTTCAGGGACTGTCCAGAGGCTTTCCTGACACCTCCAGAGGGTGTCGGGGGGGGGGCGGGGGAGGCTGTTTTCGTCCTCCCCAGGCTCCTATAAAGCCTCTGGAGCCTGGGGAGGGCGGAAAAAGCATGTAAAATGGGAGGAGCGCCTGTAGTGCACGCATGCGCACTGGGGGGTCGCGCATTGCATTATGGGTGCGGCACGCCCGCACACGACCCCCCTGTGCTCCCACTTATGGCACGCGAGCCAAAAAAGGTTAACCATCGCTGCAATAGACCAATTTTCTCCACTTTCAATATTCAAAATATTAGTTGCTTCCAAGATCTTATCAAGGAACTGAGTACTGAATGTATTTATACTGACAAAATATCCCCACATGATTCGGATTACATTCTCTAACCAATTGTTGGCATTTACAGCTTTGAAAAACAATGATCTCATACTATCATGATGAAAGCTACCACATCAAAAGTGGCACACCACCTCAATGCTTCATCAGTTAATCTTATCACACTAGTATAATTTGAGAAAATACATGGCATGGTTAAAAGTGTTATCACTCATATAGAACAGATGCTCAATTTTATATTTTATCTTTAATTGTTGATGCTTTAGTTAGTTTTGTTTTTAATTTCTTAAACCTGTAAGTGACACTGAGGTTTTTTCTTACTTTAATAGAGATCTAAAATGCTTTCACATTAATAAATGCTATTACACAATGTGTGCAAAAAAAGAGAACAGCACTTCATTCTTTCCTCTGTGACACTTAGCAGTATCCAATGTTGGATACTGGAGCCCCTTCATTTCAATTGTTTAATGCCAGTTTTTATGCATTCCCTCTACCCATATATAAACTATTATTACAAAATGAAGATTACAAGGGTGTGGAGATAGAAAAACCCATTGCTGCAAGTATTTTAGTTAGCGCTTACTCTATGCCAAAATATCACTACATTTTTCAATACTTCTACTTCAATCTTGTTTAAATAACCGGTCAGAAATAAGGGATAGGACTCCAAGGAATAACCTGGAACCCAAATAAGATATATTTTGTTATTGGTGACAACATGAAGATGCGTTCTGCTTAGAGACCTGGCTTCAATCAAAATCTGGAGAGTAAGGGAGGGAAGTTCTAGTTCTGGCAAAATTATAATGGACAAATGCCTAAGGAAACTGGATGAACAAAAAGAAGTTATGTGTCAGCCAATCATTTGAGCAGAAGTGCTATTTCAATAAAAACTATGAAGCAAACTTACCTATCAAGGTATGAAACACTGCAGCCACTGCACCAGCTACAACCATACACAAAACTGCTTTGGTTCTGTCTCTCTTACTGTTGACAAAAACCAGACCCACATTTTTGAAATCACTCATCGGTCCTGTGAAAAACTTCATGAGGGAGTATGCCAAGCCATAGCTGGCCAGCATTTCCACAGCATCTTCCTTAACAGCTGCAATACCTCTATTCAAAGCCTAAACAGAGACAAGAAAATAGAAAGGAAGAGACATTAACACAAGCAAAATATTACTAAATATGATTACTAATTTTTAATCAAATAAAGTAAAAAAGACCCATAAATTATTTTATGTAGCTCAGAAAAGGGACTGTTTCCACGTAATATTTTTGTGCATTTCTATTTCTTTATTCCTAAAATTTAAAAATGAGCCAGAATATCACTATCTTCCATTTGTAATCCTCTGTTTTCTTACCACAGAAGTCAGCAATATGGAGCCCATAGGTAGCATAGCACCTGTTGCTCCAAAAAAATACAACCATAAAATTTAGTCAGATGAATATGGCAAAATCACACATGGAACCTCATGACATTTCAGTTCTCACATGAGATCTTAGAAGCTTTACTTTGGCAGGTAGGCGGATACATTACATGATAGCACCCAAGGCCTGACAAAACTGTTAACCAAAAGTATAAACTATTTATTAAAGAGGAAATAACATAATAATTGATACATATAAACATATGCTTTATGAACCATGAACCTAGAAGTATCCTTGTATATTGTACCATATACCTGGTGCTATGCTTGGTTTGCACTGTTTTAATTCCTTAAACAGTTATATATGTAGACAATTAGAGATATGACCTTGACACAAATACAGATAGTCCTCGACTTACAACAGCACAATACTGAAAAAGCGACTTTGATTGTTTTTCATATTATATATGACCATTGCAGCATCCTCTTGGTCACGTGATCAAAATTCGGATGTTTGGAACTGGTTCATATTTATGACGATTGCAGTGTCCTGGGGTCATATGATCACCTTTTGCAACCTTTGGACAAGGAAAGTCCATGGGGTATCCAGATTCACCTGACAACCATGTTACTGATTTTACAAGTGCAATAATTCACTTAACAACTGTGGCAAGAAAGATTGTAAAATGGGGCAAAACTCACTTAACAAATGTCTCACTTAGCAACAGAAATTTTGGGCTCAATTGTGATCGTAAGACGAGGGCTACCTGTATGCAAGAAACTTACATAGGCAAAGGAGGCTGATGCATTCTTTGACCTTGTAACAAGGTAATGCATTTGGAAATACACTTGAGTTAAACTAAATACCTTCCTGAATCAGTGGAGTATAAGTAGAGGAGACACAGCACAATCAGACTTGCAGAAAATATTAATATAGCCTATCTCAAGAAAGTGTTCAGCTAATTTGATTTCCCTTTCTCCCCAAAAGAAAATATATCTCAACATACAAAGTGAGGAAAATTAAACTATTCATAGAATAGAAGGGAGATAAATGCTCCTGGGTGAATCCAGTGATTTTGTTTTAAAGCAAGCAAGACAGGGAAAAATGGTTGTATGTGGGTGGAAACAAACATTGCACTTGTGAATGGTTTATATTTTTTTATTAACATCATGTAGTGCATATAATGGAATAAAGCAATATTAATGTATTTTTCACTATTGAAACTCTGGGGAACTGGCACGCAAAAGAAGTTTGCTTAATATGTATGCTTAATATATAAAGTTTAGTTGGTGTGCTTTCATTTTTCATGAACATTTTAGAGTGGGAAAATTTAACTTATTTTTCTATTTGTGTGCTGAATTTCTGGTTGTCTGACTTTTAAGATAAAAAGATTTAAAGACCATTTCCCTGTTCCATGCTCTAAAGTTCTCTTAATGTTCCTTTACATATCTGAATATACTGTACCTACATTTGAGTAGTACAGTCTTTTCCATACTTCCATAAATATGATTCAGTGTCAAAGCGCATAGAAAGAAAGTGAATTTATTACTAGCAAGCTGGCAGCCTGACACTATTCATCTGACATAATACTCTTGCTCTCTGATTGCCCAGATAAAAAAAGTGATTTAAGAACAGGATTTAGAGCATCAAAGCCCAGAGAGAAAATGACTGACTCTTCACATAGTATTTTGCCAACAGCTGCAGGAGAAGAGTCACACCGTAGTATGGTAGAGTGGTGGGGAACCCATGATGCAATGGAAGAAAATAACAAGTGTTAATTTGGCTATGACTCTACAATGACCGCAGAAGCCTTCGTGTAGAAAGTGTTCCTTTCACCTCTGACTGCCCTGAGTTTCAAAACATTAGTTTGAAAGAGCAAACCTTTACCAAGTATGTATTTCCAAGCGAAGGGAAGATTATTACTTGATGATTTTCCAGGGAATTTAGGGATGAAAAATGCTTAAGAGGGAAGGGGGAAATAAATTATGGGGTATATAATTCTCCTCCCCAACTTGAGGTACATTAGAGAACAAAAATTTGTATAATTCAATTTGCTTCAAAAGGTTTGAGTCATGTAGAATAAGCACTTTTTCAATTCAGCACATTAAAACTTCTGAAACTCATTGCTACAAAATTTGGAGACAGGTTATAAGCTTAAACAGCTATATAAATTCATGGCAACTATAGGTTTCAGAAGGTAATTTACCCACAGCAGCTAAATGGAACCTCTTACGTTTACAGAGAGCAATTATTAAATACTAGAATACAAAGCAAGCCAATAGAGGAAATTTGTACATATAAACATCAGAAACTGAGTAGGATACAGTAGAACCTCTGGTCATGAATGCTTCTGACCATGACTCAATTGGATTCCAACTAAAAAAATCACATTTCTTTTTGTTTTGCGGCTGGTTTTCCCTCCTCAGCCTTTTTTTTTTTTTTTTTTTTGGTAAGTGCCAAATTTCCAAAATTAGGTTCAGGTCATAACGAAATCGGGTCGTGACCAAAGTTATGGAACTAATAATGGTTGTGACCAGAACTCCTACTGTATAATTTTAGTACTTGGTCATGAAGCATAAATAAAAAAAAACCAGAAATATTTGTGTTTGATTTATAACAATTCTAAAATGATTGGCCAGGAATCACATTGTAGAACTATATGACACCCTGACCTTGTGTGGCTGTTTACTCCTTGTAGGTTTTTTGCTAATCATTCATCATGAGATAATGTCTCAGCTCAGTTTTTCCAGAAGGAATAGTTCACTGGAGAAATTATGGAAGGTCTGACACTGTAATGATGCAATGCAAAGGTTGGTTTTACAGTGGGTGGCTACTAAATAAACCTAACCCGGACGTTGGTTGCTGAGTTTAATTAACTACCTCCAGACAAACCAAATGTTTTGACTGACCAATTCAGCATTTCCTTTTTTAAAGCCAAAGAGAAAGAGCTAATAAATCAAAAACGTCAAATGTTCACTGGTATAGTCTCGAGAAAATCAGTTTTTCCCCACACACTGGAAAGCTGGGTTAGTTCCTTGACCTCATCCAGATTAAACTTGGAGGATTCATGTCACTCCATATAATGCAGCTGTTCAGATCCTTGTCTAAATGTTTATTTATGTGCCCAACACCGATCTCTCTTTGGGAAAAATTATTCCTCTTTGAACAAATTTTGGAATCTTACAAAGAACAGAGACTTCATGAAAATAAGAAAATAGTTCTTATGATTAATAGGCATTTTACTCAAATAAAGATGTTGCAAGATAATTTAGATTCCACCAATAATATTACTTCAATCACAGGGTATACAACAAAAATAACAAAGATTTATGAAAACCAAAACAACAACTAAGGAAATATTAGTAATCCTTATTCTTTGCTACGCATGGATAAAGTATTCTTGCAATGAGGAAACTGACTTTTACTAATTTACAGTAATATATACTGGTAGCTTAATATGATAAATGATATATATACTGGTAGCTTAATTGTATTTTTGGGGGAAAAGTGAGATATCAATGTATGTGCTTTGTTTTCTATTTCCTTCCAAACGAATTAGATAGATAACTGTCATCCTTATCAGTCCTAAGACCAATTTAAAATTGTAATGGATTGGCATCTACAATAAGGTTTTATGACTTCCAGTACATAATATATACCCATCAGCAATATAGAATCTCATCTTGCTCCTTGGCTGTTAAAAGCAATCAGATAAAATCATTATCTAACCACTATCTGTAAACAAGTCAAAGTAGATTGCTGTAATCATTCCCTAGTATGTGGGAGTGAGTGAGCCTTAATTTAAAAATGGCATCTCAAGGTAATAAGCATCTACCTTTAACAATATAGGATCAGGAAATCAATACTAATGGCCCTCAAAGGAAAGCCACCGAAGAAATTAATAGGTGTTAGGCTACAAAAGGCAATGCATGGTTTTCTACTGCCAATCAGACATGATGGAAAGATGGGTAGTTTGTGCAACTTCAGAGAGACAGGAAAATTTCTTATAAGCCAAAATGCTTTATTTTCTGAGCCAAGAGCAGTTCTTAATATGAAATGTTCATATCTGTTGATAACAAGAATATTAAGGTAAGTAGTTGAGAATACTAGGTAGAATACTGGGAAAGACTACAACAGCGGTCTAGAAAGATGGAACAATTGCTGGCAAAATAACAGAAAAACATTATTATACAGATAATGATGTCATTTTCCATGGAAAAATAATTTGTATATGTCTCAGTGTGAAATGTTTTATAAAGTTAAAAAATAAGTGAAATTAAGAAAGGAAGAAAGATAAAGAAAAAATGTTCAAATAATGGAGTGGGAAGAAAAGAAAAGCAACCTCCCATCTTCTTTACAGAACTTGTAGACATGCTTGATGCTGTTTTTTACCTTGAAAATCACATTATGTAGTTCCCTTCTTCCCAGGTACAGCTCATTTTAATTGATAAATCCAAAAATCACAATTTTTATCCATTTTCAGCACAAAAAAAAAATACATAGAGAGCTTCTAGTCTGTCACAAAACTTGTTGCTTCCCTAACAAAAAGTCACTTTTAAAAATATATTTCATAACTTTTACAGGTAATCCTCAACTTACAACCCCAACTGAGCCCAAAGTTTCTGTTGCTAAGTGAAACATTTGTTAAATGAATTTTGCCCCAATTTACAACCTTTCTTGTCACAGTTGTTAATCACTGCAATGATTAAGTAACACGGTTGTTAAGTAAATCTGGCTCCCCACTTGACTTGATCAGTAAAAGGTGATCCCATGATCCCGTGACCCTGCAACCATCATTAATGAGTCAGTTGCCAAGTGTCTGAATTTTGATCCTGTGACCATGGGGATGCTGCAATGGTTGTAAGTATGGAAAATGGTCGTAAGTCACTTTTTTTTCAGTACCATTGTATCTTTGAACTATCACTAAATGAATTGTTGTAAATCAAGTAAATACCTTTATACAATAGGTATTTCAAATTATATTTAGCATAAATTATATTAAATGTATATAAATTTTATTGTATACATTTATTATATAAACATGTAATTTAAAAATAAAAATAATTTTAATATAAATGGCAGATCCCAGATTAGGCATTGCAGAATAATTTGACGACATTGGTCATTGTCTGGGAAGTGTACCAGACAGGCAACCAGCCAGTCAGGGAGAGTTTGCTGCCAGGAAGAATCAAGGTGGGAAACATCTTTGTCCTCATTGCCAAAAATAACATATGATCCCAATGCAATGAGTAAATATTTTTAATTCAAGTAGTTTAATGAAGCAGCACTGACTGTTTGTTTGAGAATGGCTGCTGCTGAGATACATATCCTATGTATCTGCTGAGAAATCTCAAATGGAAGAATCTTAATCCCTCACGATGGAAAATTTTACAAAATATCAAAAGTCCCATTAGGGGTTGAGGAACTGTAGTACAATTTTTTTCCGACTGCTGTGCATTGTAGTTAAAATTTGCCAAACTCCCTGCTTTGGAACATGTACAAATCTATGTAAGTATATAAGAATATTCGTCCATTTAGTATAAAATATTGGTCTATTTGTGCAGCAGTGTAGCCTGGAAAGTTGTGGCTTTCCCAGGTTGACGGAAGAGCTCCTTTCCAGTTTGATGTGCAACCCTAATATTTAATTGCAGATGTAGGAACTGAACCAAGTGAAATAATTCAAGATTATGTTTTGTGTTGCCCTACGACAGACTCACTACAGTAGTATTTGATGTCCCCAGTATTATTCTTTGATTCGTGACGGAATGTAACCTAAGACATTTCTTTTTCCTGGAAAAGCCAAGATATTCAACAACCTTCAAGAAAGCACATCACAGTGAACATGGAATGGTTATCAGTGAACCAGTTGGATTTAAAACCAAAATAAAAAGTATAGAATAATGCTGAATCTCAGAGGATAGGGGTGATGCCTTCCTGAATTTTTGTCTTCAAGGTATTATTCCAGTATACACACCAAATTATTCAACGTTCTGTAAATCAGCAATCTCAGCGTTGCTATACCTTAGCTAAGATTTCACTAGCTGTTACTCACCATGGTTAAAAGGAAACTCAATATTTAAAACGTCTTTTATTTATTTGTGTGTTTATTTAACTAATTTCCATGGCTGTCTATCTTAGCCAATGACGCTAGGGCGCGCTTACAATTCAAAAAAACATGTTACAGTTGAAAATATTAAAAAACATTTTAAAACAGTACAAGTAGTAAAACCAATAAGAACTCTATAAAATATCCAAATTAAATATACAAGATACTACTTGGCCAGATTACAATACAGCCAGGAAATAAGGCCCTTGACACCTTCAGCCTCCTATGCTCGTGAACATAGCCAGGTTTTTAAGGGCCTTGCAAAAGGCTAACAGGGTTGGGGTCATTGTGATCCCTAAAGGGTTCCATAGAGCAGAAGCTACTGTGGAAAATACTCAACTTCTGGTCTCCACCAGCTGTCATTTTTTTGGTTGACAAGATCTACAACATGATCATCATGCTGGACTTGTTTGAACAGGTAGAGACTCTTTTAAAAAGGCGACCTCTTTATAGGTATAGGTATTATTTGCTGTGTTTGTTTGTATACTGTTGCTGTTGTACACTCTGTGGAGTAAAGCCTTTTTAGAATTTTTTTAGAATACATTCTGCAAATAAATAAATAATTTCTAGAAGCAACATCAAGAGACAATTGAGTTTCTCAGAAGCAGGTGAAACAGTAATTTTCAGGAAGGAGAATCCCAGATGATGTCTTCAAGGTGAAAAACTATCATATGCACCCGTATAGAAGTGTAGCCAATTTTAGCTCCAAACAATGTTTAATTCACAAACCACTTTGAAGTTTTCACACTTGCCCTTTGCTCCACACTTTCAAAATGTGGTGTCTTTGGCCACATTGACTAGGAATTCTGGAAGATGCGGTCGCAACAACAATCAGAGAGCATCAGTTGGTGAAGTCTATGCTATTATGAAAAAACAAGAGGTAATGGTTTCATTTCACCAGGAGTCAATGCTTCATTTCACAAGGTGAATATTACCACCTCACACACTGTTACTGCTATCTTTGGAACTGTAGAGAAAACTCTCACTTGAATTATGGTTATTTTAACTGCCCTTGTGCTCCAGGATCACGAACATCCATGTCACAGTTAAAATAAAAAATAAAATAAAGTAAAACCATTATAACACAATGACCTTTCTTATGAAAGCACAATGTACACCAGAACTTTTATATCGTGTGTTGTTGTTTTTAAAAAAAACACCTAGACTATATTTGAAAACTGGCAGCTTTTGCTGGCCAGTATGACATCACATCCTGTATTTCTAAAGCCATTTTTATCCGACATGATCGTTCTTCTGTATATTTTTTCTAGTAGATGTCTCAAGGTCATTAAAGTTCCAGACCATTACTGAACTCATAAGAACTTTTCCTATTGAGGACATTACGCCCACAGACTAGGCTGTGGTTGTTATGAAAGATCAACATATTAAATAAAGTCTCAAGTAGATTCAACATGTACCGTACAACTCTGTTACTTGATGCATGTCATCAGATTATCAACCAGAATTCCAAGAAGCAGAATGGCAAATTATACTACACTTCTTCCTTAATGGTGAATCTGCCAATTCTCATTTAAATATTTATTATATCATTTATTAATATAATACAAAATATAAAGAAAACAAATATATAAAGTAACAGAAAATCAAAAGAAAATAGAAGAGAAAAAGAAAGAAATGAAAACAGTATATTCATACATATTCTACACAAGCACATTGAAGACTGAGGTCATATTTCTTTATAATCATCCATTTCTAATGTACATCAATAAAGTACCTTATTTTTGGAGTATAAGACACACCTTTTTCCCTCAAAAGAGAGGCTGAAAATCTGGTGCATCTTATACACTGAATACAGCATTTTTTGCCTCTCGAAACGCCGCCCCTTCACCAAAATGGTCGTGCATAGCTTTTAAAAGGCTTTCAGAGAGCTCCTGGGGGCTGGGGAGGGCAGAAATGAGCATAAAACTGGCCATTTTATGCCCCCCAGCCCCCAGCAGCACTCTATAAGCTTCCTAAAGGCTATCCATGCCCCTTTTTTTTTTACAAAAACAGGGCGGTTTTTTGCTCATTTTTGCCTCCACCCCCACCCCCCAGGAGCACTCTACAAGCCTCCTAAGGGTTATTCATACCCTTCTTTTTAAAAATGGGCCATTTTTGGGAGGTTTGAATAGTGCAAAAACTTTTTTTTTTTAATTTCCTCTTCAAAACCTTGTTGCATCTTATACTCCGAAAAAAAAAGCAATTCAATTGTTGGTAACATCACTTCTGCAGATCACTGAGTAGTGTGTGTGTGTGTGTGTGTGTGTGTGTGTGTGTGTGTATCATTCCAATGCTGGAATTTTTTTTTGGCTATAAGTATATACCATATTTTTTGGAGTATAAGACGCTCCAAAGTATAAGATGCACCTAGCTTTTGGGGAGGAAAACAAGGGGGGGAAATCTGCCTCTGCCTCCCAGCAATTTGCCTCCTTGCAGCAAACAGCAAACAGCAAACAGTACAGATGATATACACTGCTTGTGGTGTTACATTTCAGACTATACTTATATAGATGCTGTTAAAATTGATATGGCTTTCTAGAAGCATACATCTCTGCTTTTTAAAAGAAGATACAATAACACTGGGCCTCTCCAGATCAAGCATTTATTTTAAAAAGCTTCTTCATTTTGTTGTCTAGAAAATAATAAAGCAGCCTTTAAAAAATAAGTCTAAAAAATTAAACATTCTATAGGCATCTATAGTTATTGACATACCTCCTTGCAACAAACAACAGCCTGTTTCAGTTTAGTCTGATTAGCATAAGAAAAAAAATCTATCCCTGCCTTCCAGCAATTTGTCTCCCTGCAGCAAACAGCAAGTTTCACTTTCAATTTCAGTTTCAGCAGGGGCCTCCTGATCAGCTGTTTCAGGCTGCAGGGATTGCCATAGCCTATCGCTACCTCTGCAAGCCCCATTTTCCCCGCTTGCTGCAAGGAGGTAAATTGCTGGGAGGCAGAGGCCAAAGGGTGGGGGCTGGTGGGTGGGCAGGGCTACATTCGGTGTATAAGTCGCACCCAAATTTTCACCCTCTTTCGGGGGGGAAGTGCATCTTATACTCCAAAAAATACGGTACTACATAGCAATCACTTTGGTGAGAAGCACTTTCCTTGCAGTAAGAAGAGAATTCAAAAGGATATGATTATCTTGTTAATACATGTAATAATCTCCTTCTAAAATTTAATCACAGGACATGTCTGTTAGAGCGGGTAAAGGAAAAGCACACTCAGGCTTAGGCAGCAACAGCTCTTTATTAACAGAAGTCAACTATGTACAATCCAGCAAAGGTTCAGTCTGACAGCAGCCCTTTTATAGGGAGCTGTCAGACCCTTTGAATCTCTGTTCCCGCCGGAACAGAGGACCTTGCTGTAAACCATTGTAACTGATTCTGGTATCTAACATCCCTCCCCTCTTAGATGGGATCAACCGACTTGTGATGTAGTCACGCAGGTAGGCGGGCTTTCTGGTGGCTCGCCCAGACCTGTGCAGTTCAATTGGTGGGTGTTCTTCAGTCAGGTCGGACTGACCTATTGACTCTATGGCTTCACCTGGTGGAAGCTCCTGGAACTTTTCCCAGGCCGTGGTTGGAGCTTCTAGAGCTGGTTCGCTCGGAGCTCGCTGCAGGCCTGCAACACTAACAGATGAGTGCCCTGGTACCTTTGGGCTTGAGTTGTCTGTGGAAGGAGTGACTTCATGCTCCTTTTGGGTAGGGCTTTGGCTAACTTGTGCAGGAGTTACCTCTGGTGGCCTAAGATTGGAGCTGGAGAGGCGGCCACAGAGTTGGTCAATGTGCCGTCTCCAATTCCGACCATCCTCAAGCTCTACTAGGTAAGAGTGAGGTCCGGTGATGCCTATTACCGTGGCAGGAATCCACAGAGTTCCACCGGCATAGTTATGGGCGTAAACTGAATCCCCTACACTAAAGTTCCTTATTTTGCTTGTCGAATCTGGGGGTGATGCGGCAGAGTAGTTTGGGTGTAACCAGTCTAAGTGGGACCTTAGCCAGCAACCCATTAGAAGCTCAGAAGGGCTTCTCTCAGTGGTAGCACATGGCGTGATATGCTGTATGAGGAGGAATTGATCAACCCATGTTTGCCAATCTCCCAGGTCCATCCTGGATAGGGCCTCTTTTGCAGATCTCACCATTCTCTCCGCATGACCATTGGAGACCGGATGGAATGAAGCGACCAGGGCATGTCTGATTCCCTGCGCTGCTAAGTAGGTCTCAAACTGCATGGCCATAAATTGGGGCCCGTTGTCAGAGACCAAGACATCAGGCAGGCCGTGAGTAGAGAAAAGTCTCTGTAGTGCCTTGATGACCACTTCTGCTGTGGTAGAGGTCATGAGGACTACTTCTAGCCATTTCGAGTAGGTGTCCACAACTACCATGAAAGTCTGGCCATGAACTGGGCCAGCGAAATCTATGTGTAACCTAGACCATGGTGCTTGAGGTCGCTCCCACTCCTTAGCAGGTGCCTCTGGGGGAGCTGGTCCGGACTCCTGGCATGGTGTGCAGGTAGCCACCCATTCTTCTATCTCCCTGTCCATGTTAGGCCACTACACGTAACTCCTGGCCAAAGACTTCATCCTGACAATTCCAGGATGCCCTACGTGCAAAGCCTCTAATCCCATCCTCACCGCCAGTGTTAGATTGGGTAAAGGAAAGGCACACTCAGGCTTAGGCAGCAACAGCTCTTTATTAACAGAAGTCAACTATGTACAATCCAGCGAAGGTTCAGTCTGACAGCAGCCCTTTGATAGGGAGTTGTCAGACCCTTCAACCAATCAGGTTGAATCTCTGTTCCTGCCGGAACAGAGGACCTTGGTGTAATTGATTCTGGTATCTAAAAATGTCTATTTCATTCCATCCCCAATAACACCATGATCTACTCAAGCTTTTCTGTACAAATACAGCAGAATTTAGTAACTCACAGCTAAGTTTCAGATTCGCCCATTGTTTTGAATGATTCAGTAAAGAAAACGAGCTAGGAGCTAAATGAAAGTTAATAAATGACATGGAATTTGTGAAGACCTGATGAATTAATATGATTCATCCAATAGTCTGTATATATCTATGCAGGAATGTGTTTATGTTTCTATTTGTGTTTGTACATGCATGCACACATGCATACACGCTTACATGTAAAAGACACTTTGCATTGACTAAAAAGGCCACTCTTCCTCGGGCTGAGAAAAAGTGACTAGCATAAAATCATCCAGCTGGCTTTGTGCCTCTCCTTCTCTCTCTCCCTCTCTCCGTCCTATATATCCACAGGAGTGGGGGGAGATTATTGCACTGTAACAAGAAAACAGCCAAATATCCTTTCAAAACCCTTCACAGAGCAGAACGGTCCTCCAGACATCATATTCTGATGTATCAGTTATCTTGAAAGAAGAAACCAATGTTTGCAACATACCAGCTTAATCTCTTCTAGCAATCTAATTTCATGTACCAAACAGGAAATTAAACCTCTCTTTAAATATTCTGTATTGCTGAAGGATGTAACAAGACTGGAATGGCAACTGCCACTACTATCATCTTTGCATTTAATGTTAACTATGACTGCAATGGAAATTAATCCATTCAGTTTTGTACTAGTGTGACCTGCATGTAGTCCAAGCTCTTGGCTTTGTGAGGACTGCACTACTCTTTCCCCACAGCATTCACTGAGGAAGGGTCTTTTTAATCTTTATCCTTTGTAGAAGGGAGGAAGAACATGAGCAAAGAATCACAAAAAAGCATGTTCAATCTGATTATAGAAGGAAGGGATAGTTCTCCAAAGGATTTTTAAGAGGATACTCTATTTGAACATTCATCAAAGCTTCATACTTTCCTATTTAAATTGGCCTAGTAAGGGCTCTATAGTGAACTTAATTGTTCCTGCAATACATGAATAGAAGGCCATCTTTCTTAATTACAGTATTTCTATTTTAGTCTGCTATCTGATAAGCATCATTAACCTTTCCATCGAAAAGCACGTTATAACACACAGTTATTTTAACAACTATAAACATAGCAGGCTACCTTTTATGCCTACTTGGCTGCCTACATTTTTGCCAGTTTGCACTGCAGACAGTAAAGGGGACTGTAGGAATATTCATCTCTTTAAAGACAATTGCAATAAGCTTTCATTTTAGGCAGCTAATAAAATCTCTTACAATACAATACAATAGTAGAGTTGGAAGGGACCTTGGAGGTCTTCTAGTCCAACCCTCTGCCTAGGCAGGAAACCCTATACCGTTTCAAACAAATAGCTATCCAACATCTTCTTAAAGACTTCCAGTGTTGGGGCATTCACAACTTCTGGAGGCAAGCTGTTCCACTGATTAATTGTTCTAACTGTCAGGAAATTTCTCCTCAGTTATAAGTTGCTTCTCTCCTTGATTAGTTTCCACCCATTGCTTCTTGTTCTACCCTCAGGTGCCTTGGAGAATAGTTTGACTCCCTCTTCTTTGTGGCAACCCCCTAGATATTGGAACAATGCTATCATGTCTCCCCTAGTCCTTCTTTCTCTTAAGCTAGACATACCCAGTTCCTGCAACCGTTCTTCATATGTTTTAGTCTCCATTCCCCTAATCATCTTTGTTGCTCTTCTCTGCACTCTTTCTAGAGTCTCCACATCTTTTTTACATCGTGGCGACCAGAACTGAATGCAGTATTCCAAGTGTGGCCTTACCAAGGCATTATAAAGTGGTATTAACACTTCACGTGATCTTGATTCTATCCCTCTGTTGATGCAGCCTAGAACTGTGTTGGCTTTTTTGGCAGCTCCTGCACACTGCTGGCTCATATTTAAATGGTTGTCCACTAGGACTCCAAGATCCCTTTCACAGTTACTACTACTGAGCAAGGTACCACCTATACTGTACCTGTGCATTCCATTTTTGTTGCCTAAATGTAGAACCTTACTCATTTCACCATTGAATTTCATTTTATTAGATAGTGCCCAATGTTCAAGTTTGTCTTCACAATGTCTTCACACAACTATATATCACTGTTCGTCAACTAACTGGTCATGGATGATTTCAAGAAAACTAGGCAAGACCAGTCTTACTACTTAGTACTTTGATATAAGACTTCTTGGAAATCCCAGGTCTGTCAGGTAGACTGTCTAAAAATGTTCTAGAAGAAGGCAATAATAAAATATTTTCATATTGCTACCAATGAAGTATATTGTTGTTTATTAAAGTTATTAGGAGTTGAGCTTGAGGTAAAGTATATTATCATTCATCTTATAAGTTTATCTTCCTTCTCTCAACTTAACCTACCATCATCAAGCTTCATTGGCTTGAAAGCAGAACATAGCTTTAAGATCAGTATAACAAGCAGCAAATATCAACTTTGTAGTTTTCAAAAAGCAATTGACAGTCTCTTTCATAATTTAATAATGTGGCCAACCATTCTCGCCAACGGAAAGAATACAAATGTACCTTTTATATCAATGTGAAGCGTTTATAGTTTAACCTAAACACCTTGAGTGACCTGTGCATCAAAGTCTCTAATGCCAAGCACCAATTCATTTATTGTGTCTTTTTTACTCACAATTGAATACATCAAGACGAGCAAAATTCAATAATTGCTTGCTAGAAAAAAATATCAGTGTAATAAAAGAATGGTATATTATTTTTAGGGCCTTTTAATCTGGGTGTGGCTAGTCTAGTGAAGAGAAGGATCAGGGGAGACATGATAGCAGTATTCCAATATTTGAAGGGCTGTCACAGAGAGGAGAAAGTCAATCTGTTTTCCAAAGCACCTGAAGGCCAAGACAAGGAATAATGGATGGAAACTGGTCAAGGAGACATTCCATCTAGAAAGGAGGAGGAATTTTCTGACAGTGAGAACAATCAACCAATGGAACATCCTGCATTCAGAAGTTGTGGGAGCTTCATCACTGTTTTGGTGGTGGGGTTGGACAAGATGACCTACAAGATCTCTTCCAACTCTGTTAATCTGTTAATCAACAACTGTGCATGAGCATTACTGATGAAAAGTCTCATTTAAACATGGCACAAAAGCATTTTATAATTAAAATTAAACTGGAAACTATATTCTTCCTCCCTCCTCCACATAGGGACTTTAAAAGTTAAATTGTGGTCTTGGCCAATAAATCAGTCATTAGTTTCACGACGTGGTTTTTGTGTGCTTTTGGCTTATTATGTTGTGTGATCCCAGCTACTGCTGTTTATAGACATGATTTATGATTACATGTAATGTGAAACTATCATAGTTTATTCAATAAACTATAATTAAAAGCAACAGTTCAATATAATGTGTAACCTCAGATATTTTTTATAATGCAATTTTGATTATAACTCAAATATTACTCTTTTGAAATTTAAGAACATACCATTAATTTATATAGCTGTGTATAAAATAATGTTATATATATAAAATTACAGAATTAGCCATGTATAATATTTATAATTAAGATTTTTCTCTGAACAGATATAAACAGATATCCTGTTTTTCTAGCAATGCTTCAGAATAGGGCTACAGTACAGTTTTCTCCTCTCACTCTGACTCCAGTAATAAAGAATATGAATACTTTTTCTATGCCACCCTCAAATGCCCTCTCTCCCTAACAGGATGGGATGTTTTAGAAATTGAAGGCATTTAAGCTAAGCTTCACATTGTGGACACAAAGTTTTCATTTAGATAGCAATATGGATCATAAGTATTTATATAATCTTTTTTAAAAATATACTTTAACCATTATAATTCACTCTACAAAACATTTATTATAGTCAATGCTGCTTAATTTGTAGGGTTTTTTTAATGATATTGCTTTGAACTTCCTCTCTAATTGGTGGGTTTGGATCTTCTATAGTTGCCTTTCAAAAGGAAAACAGCATCTGACATGTTATTGAGTGGCAGCTGAGTCTACTTCAGACTAGCCCCACTTGTAATCTCCAAAAGGCAGGCAGGCTCCCAGCCATGCATATTAAAGTCAATAAACCATCTATCTCCTTATGTAGGGCAGCAAAAACAAGAAGGCCATTTAGCCTCTGATCCTCCTGCTAGCCTGGTCTATGTTGAAAGGAAAAGAACATGAACAGCAAGGAGAATGGATTCAATTAATGCAGTAATAAAAACTGAACAGCTAGGGTAGACAAATCATATTGGACTGTCCTACAGGTTGCTAAGAGTTGACAATGATCTGACAACGCATTATCTATCAATGTTCTTTTAAAATAGAACAAAATTACAAGCAGGTACGTTCATTTTATCTGGAATGGTAAAAAGGTTTCATTTTACTTCAAAAGGTAGTTCGATTTACGAACACAATTGAGCTGAAAATGTCTGCTGCTAGGTGAGATATTTGTTAAATGAATTTTGCTTCATTTTATGACATTTCTTGCCACATTTGTTAAACGAATCACTGCAGTTGTTAAGTTAGTATCAAGGCTGTTAAGTGAATCTGGCTTCCCCACTGACTTTGCTTTGTTAGGAGGTCATAAAAGGGGATCACAGGACCCTGGGATTTTGCAACCGTCATAAATAAGAATCAGTTGCCAAGCATCTGAATTTTGATCACATGACCATGGGGATGCTGCAGTGATCATAAGTGTGAAATACAGTCATAATTCACTTTTTCCAGTGCCGTTGTAAGTCAAGGACTACCCATACAACTTTCCCATCTCTCCTTCAACCCATCTGCTGCCCAAATTATATAGTGCAGTCTTCTTTCTGAATGCATATTGCTCTCAAAAGGCTCACAAAGATTGATTGAAACTTGATGCATTATGAAAATGCCAGTATGGCATAAAACTAATCCTTCTCCCATTCATTTGTTAAATGAATGTGGCATTTCACTTTTGATATTTATTACTAGAAGATGTGGTGGGATTTATTTCATAGGTGATTCAGATATCCCTACTTATGACCAAGAATCTCTAATGGTTGGAATGAGAATAGCGGATAAAGGGGGGAAAACATATTCAATTTGCCTGCTTGTATCCTAGCCCTTTATTTTTAGATTGGCTGTCGGCTATTTTTTCTGCCTTTGGTTCTGTGATATGCCAGTAATTTTAATTGGTATGAAAGGAAAACTGATTAAACAAAACTAGGGAAAGAGAGACGTGGGATGAGACTCACAGCTACCTCTAATTCAATCACAAACTTATATGAGAGGAGTTGCTTTAAATATTTAAATCCCACTACATTTGTGTGATGATTAAAATTGAGATGTTATGTGGAATATACCGGGTGAGTCATTGCCCAATTAGCCATTACAATCTTCCCTCATATTAGACACTAGTTCAAGGTTCCATTCCTCTCCTCTCCTTCTTTATGCACTTTCTCACAAGACAAATATGGCAGAGGACACGTAAGAGGAAATAGATACAGAAAATAACCAACACAGAGCATTCTGAATAGGGTTCAGAATGCTGGGAAGTCACTAGGTAGCTGTGGAAGTCATTCAGGTCATTCTGGATCAATGTCCTGTTGTGAGAATTAAGCCTCTGGCGGATGGATAATTTGCTTGCTTCAACTACCGTAACAACTGCAACTACAGTTTAAGAGTAACAATGTCTAATTTCACCATAGCAACATAGTGTCAGTTTGGTCTAGTGGTTAACATGCTGGTTTAGAAACCAGGAGACTGTGAATTCTTGGGCCAGTCGCTCTCTCTAAGCCCAAGTTACATCACAGGGTTGTTGTGGGGAAATTAGGAGGAGAAAGGAACATTGGACATGTTTACTGCTTTGAGTTATTTATTAAAAAATAATAAAGGCAAGATATAAATATCTATATAGATTTAGATATGGAATGGATATCCTTCCTGCAATAGAAATGGCCAGTGAATTCAGTCTTAAACACTTTTTAAATGCAACATGGCCAAGCCCCATTTTCTATTTTTTTTTCCAGGAAAGAATCACTCCATGTAAAGTACTACCATCTGCTGTCCTCAAATCCATCTGCTTCCACAATAAGCCAACCCACACATGAAAACTAGCAAACCACTGCAGAGTAAGCAAGTATATCTGTCTGACTTCATTTTTAAAAGTCATTGAGTACAGCTCAGGATTTGTAAAAATGCTTTTGTATGACAAGGCCCTAAAATGTGGTAAGTTGCTTATGTGCAACTGTCTGACACACAGAGCTAATTCCCACAGTTCCGTGCTAAAGTACATGGTTTATATCCAGAAAAAAAAGTCAGTTCAGTCCATGGCAATTATGTTAAGAGGACCTGGGTTACAAAAGGGATCTCTACCTAAGCCTTCAACAGCTACTGCAGGTCAATAACATACAGTGAGAAATAAGCTGGCTTACTGTTTTAATTTCATATGTGGCCATTTTATAAACACCACAATGTGCAAGCCCCTTTTTTATTGGTTAAAATTTGCCCTACCAGTGGCTACGTACTATTAGTAATGACTTCACCATGACTATTCCATATGTTTATAGACCACTACCAAGCAAACACTATTTCAATCCTCCTTAATTGTCTGTTGATTTACCAAAGTAAAAAATCCAAAAATAATGGCTTGTGGAAGCAAGGCAGATGGCACCTGTTAATTACTATGTTGTTAAAGCAGCATCTTAAAAGCATGCCTTGCAATAAGTTCCTTTTCTCCCTTCAAATCATTTTTGAACAAGCATAAGTACAAACATTAATAAATTTCAATTTAGTTTACCTGTAGGGTAACAAATATTGTGGGAGTCAACAGGGACACATTCTGAACAATAAATAAAATGTAAAGTAAAATATAATCCTACGTAAAATGGGATTGAGTATAATATAGCATGAACATATTCATGCTTTTCTAATGCCTTTAAGTCAGTTTTGATGCCTGGTGAGTGCTTAATATTATTTCTGCTCCAACAGCCAGGATTATATTTTACTCTATGTTCTGACCTAGGCTTCCCGAGAGCATGAAGCAAACTCCTTGTCCCAACAAAAAACCCTTTTATTAATTTACTGTGAATTCTGCTCATTCACATCCAGCAAAGTCTTTCAAGGGAGGATTTACAGTCACAGACCTTATCTGGCTTGGAGAGCTCACAGGCCAATAGCTGCAAAACTTGGCATGAAGTCTTGGAGAGTCACGAGCCAATTAATCAAACTAATTATCTCCTGCAAACTCCCTCCCCTTTCACTTCTCTTTTATTTCCTCTCGGACGGGCCATTCATTGTCCACTTGTGGCCTTACTCCCAAGTCAACCCCTGTTCTTTAGCTGTTCCCTTCATCTAGCAACTCTGCAGATGTACACACTGGGAACAGGCTCTAGCTGTTCGTCTGCCTCGCTGATGTCTGACTCTGAAGGCATCTGATAATTGCCATACAGCTCTGCCCACCTCTTTGGCTCTGACACAGAGCCCTCATCAGAGCCTTCCCCAGACTCCCGGACTGGCCCATGTTCTTCCCCAACCTCCTCACTGTCCGAATCTGCTGCCAGCTCCACTGGCTGCTGGCAGGCCACAACACAAAGCATGCAATAACATGGATTAAAAAGTTGATATGAAAGTTGATGTGAAGAACAGTGCAATTTTCTTCAGGTTGTCTTTAAAAATCTCCCGCAATGATTAAAGTGGTCACGGGGTTTATATTTGGTGTATTTTATTTGTTGTGGTTTCTTAGAAAACACATTTCTACTTGTCACAATGTGCTGTTGATGGTCATCAGTCATGTAAATGGATGTACAATGCCACCACTACAAACATGATAGGGGGTGTGATTGGATGGAGAGAAGAGATAAAAGATGACTAAGTTGGACTTACTTAGGCAGATTCAGACGGATATAAGATATGCAAGTTCCTAGGTAATAGAAGAATTGAAAAGAATTCAACTTAGGAGGAAGATCAACCAATTTCCATGATATGATCTCGAGCATATAGTCACTATTTTCAAGAACACCAGGAATTGCTTTGAAAAGCTGAACCTCATTGATAGAGAAATAAAGGAACTTTGATGTGAACTTAAGAAAATGTTGAGTATGATTGTGAAAAAGATTGACAAAGATGATGAAACAAAAAAGTAAATGTCAACATTTGAAAAACAATGGCAATTGCCAAGAAGAAAAAGAAACCAAAGCCAAGAAAGATAAAAATCTCAGAAAGGAACTTAAGAATGAGTTTCACATGGCAGTTAAGATAGACAAGAAACAAGATTGCAATGACATCTGTAAAGAGACTAAAGACATGGAAAAATGGGAAAAGTCTTTCAAAAGACTTTCTGAATTCAAAGGGTGGTTTCAACATCAACTTGGTATCTTAAAGGATGCTATATACAAATATTAACTGATTACAATAAGATCAAGTGAACAAAGACAGAAAGAGCATACTGAAATATCATACAATAGAGAACTGTATTAGAAGACTTCTAGGTGAGGAAAGGCAAACTGAACACGCCTCCACAAAAGCGGAGCCAACTACTGCAACAAAGAACAAAGAGTCTCTTTGGAACATCTCTAGACAAAGGGAGGATGGGAGAGCACCCACATGTGTTCCAGATGGATGGTCCTTGCAAGGAGCATGCAAGACAGTGGTTTCCTGCAGGTTTGAGCATTGGGAGGTGACAGGAATCGCCACCTAGCTCACAACTTCAGTCTGTGTGCTTGAAAGGATAATAAGTTCACTAATCTCACTTTCTGGTCTCTTTTGGAAATTGTTCACTAACTACTTCTAAGCTCTTACAGACCTTCAGAACAGAAGTATGAAAACACCTAAATAACAAATCATAATCTTAGGAATTTAAAGTATCTGAAATAAATAGCAAAACATTAAGTAAGATTTGCACCCTAGAATGTTATTTACAGAGTAAGGGTCCAGATAAATTTAGAATATAGAATCTGAAGATTTTGGAAATCAAGACTTTGGAATTATTTATAAAGAATAATTTACTGTGGGAAATAGATCCTGTTTCAATTTTGGCAAGACATAAAAATGATAATTTCATTAAAATTAAAAACTGGACATTAGAGTAGATTAAAGACCTTAGTTAAAGAGGATTCTGGAGGTGGGAAACTAACCTTTCAGGTTTCTAGAAAAACAAGAAACCACCAATACACTCTACAGAAAGGCAGCCTTCTTTCTTTCACTGCAATTTGAAGAAAGAATGATGTTTGTTATGATACTTGCCTTTCTGCTCCAAGAGCACTTATCGCTGCTAAAGCAGATTTGTTTTCACCCCGCCCACACTGACTGCTCCCCCACCAAAAAACCCTCTTTTCACCACTAACTGTTCCCATAAAATAGCAAGGGAAAGGAGGAGAATGTGGCAGCTTTCTGAGCTTAATCATTCTTTTTGTTAAAGCAACCGTTTCCGACTCTTCTTTTTATAGATGTTTATCTGCCTAGTTTTCCCCACAATATGGTTATGCCTTCCTCCTCTCTCTTTTGGCTTGGGAGCTCTTAACGCCTACATAGCAAGAAGCTGGCAATGTGGTAGCTGTTTGGATGAAGCCCATTATGAAAGGAAAAGTTTAATTATACATCTTCTCCTGTTTCCTTTAATATAGGTGAAATTATGTTTACTATCCAATTACTACTAAACAATCCTCTCATTTTCTCTCCTCCCCTCTCTAGGTAAGTTATGATTACTTGTCTGTTGAAACTTTCAGTCGTACAATTAAATTTCTGAATGCTGTTTAAGCCAAGTATAGTTTAAGTATAATAAATGAAACTCTTAATATTCTAAATAAACACAAATAAACCTTATTTCCTATTTTGACATGTATATTACTGATACCAGCAGTAAGCATGCATGTGGATAGGTACTATGTTATCATCATTTCATTTCAAAGCTTCTTATATGCCTGTTTTACTGCTTTAGAAGTTTCTGTCCAAAAACTGATTTACATAGATTTCAACTTATAGGATAGGATGCTTGTCTCAATTAATAATTAATAATTCTACACATATAATAAAGTATATGCTCAGTCTGTTATTAGCCACTTGTCTGGAGGCAAATCTACTTTTTATCATTAATCTGAGCTAATAAATTAGGAATCAGAAAAGATATTTCTACCCATCCTAAAATAAGAAGCCATTCACCCTTGCTGAAAGATGTTGGTCGACACCTGCTTCTAATCTCCTCCTTTTTTTGTGTGCAAGATGATAGGAAACAACAGGCTATTTGGACAAATTTCAATTGTAGTTCAGTATCAATCTGTTTGTTACGGAGTCAGACTGAATTCATTTGATTGGTGGGCAGGGGAAGGAAGTCCCTATTAGTTGAATCTACCATGAAATCATCCTAAATTATCTGGAGAGAGCGCATTTGGAAAGCACTTACAGTGGCATAGCATTTATTTATTTGAATTTTTTATCATGCCTTTATTACTTTATAACTAAATCAAGGTAGTAAATGTACACAATATTCCTACCTCCTATTTTCCTTACAACAACAATCCTGTGAGCTGGGTTGGGCTGAGAGTGTGTGACTGGCCTAAAGTCACCCAGCTGGCTTTCATGTCTAAGTGGGACTAGAATTCATACTATCTTAGTTTCTAGACCAGCACTTTAACTACTACACCAAACTGGCTCTCTTTTCTCTCACATCTTTTTTGGAGGTGCATATGTGTCCTTCAAATCAATGTTGGTTTCTGGAGACCAACAAAACTCTTTTGTGTGATGCTAAAGTGATGCTTGTGCATTCTTGTTTGACACTACAAATACTGTTCTGAGATGCTTCTCAGGGACACATTTTTCCAGCTGACCCTGGCCCTGGGACGAAGAAGGAGACCTGTGATGCCTATTGGAACGGTCTCTTTGGTCTAATCCTGAGGCAATGCCTCTAGAGATTGCAGAGGAAATGAGCCTCCTGATGCTTTCAGGCAGGAGATCCAAATCCTCCAGATCATCCTCTAAGGGTTGCAAGGGAGCTGGACCCTGGGGGGCTAGATGAGAGGGGGGTAGATAATCCCCAGATCCCCTTTCCGAAAGTTCGCCACCCCCATCTCTAAATGATCTAGGAGAGATGTGGGGGAAGGTGAGGTCACCTGTCTGCAAAGTCTACACAGGGAAATGCAGGGAGAGAAAGGACTGAAGCCCCTAGGAGGAGAAGGAGAGGGCTGAATGGGCCTCATAGGAGACCTGAATCTGTCTGGAGATGTGGGCCTAACAGGGTGAGATTGTTTCTCAGCTCTGACCACTCGCTTCTCCAAGGCCTTTTGTCTTCTAAGTTCATCCCTGTGTAGTTCTGGAGGGGCGTTGATCTGCAGATGGCCTAGAAGCTGCTGCCCTGGTGCGCAGACTGCCCTGGCCTTCCTCTCTCCCATCGTCAACGCTCCCTTCAGGGGCCTGCACTGGCCCAGTACTTGTAGAGGCCATGCCTCACTCACGTGTCTGGTTCTCGTGGGGAGTCAAGTCAGCTTCCCGGCCTTGATATCCAGCCGCGATGTGGGCTGAATAGAGTCCTGCTGGCCTCGATGTGTGGCCATGGTGCAGATCTCTGTTATATATATATATATATCTGCCACCGTCACGAGATCGCTCGAAAATGGTCATCGCGCCTCGTGGTGAATCGAAATGGTGGCCGCCCGGCTAAATGGCTCTGAGGCAATGGCTTCCCGGCAAGCCAAGGCCGTTCGCTCTGCTCCCCTCTTTGATTGCCTTCGCTGCAGAGACTTCCGAGCCGCAGGAAATGCTGCAAGTCTTTAAGGCCGCGGTTGCTTTAAAATGCGACGAGGTTAGGGTGACGCGACAAAACTTTCTCAGCCGTGGCGAGGTTAAGACCACGGCAGGCTATAAGTAGCGGTGAGGCAATCCCACCGGCACGGATCGCAATTGCAGGTGTGGCCCCTGCAATCCTACCTGACGCCAATAGTTCACCCTAGAGCCTCTAGGAATCTTGGCTGCGCTGGGAGCCCATCACCCCTGCACACTCAAGAGTTGGGCAAAGCCCCCTCAGGCCCAGAGGCAAGGACTGGGAAGTCCTGCCTCCTTATGAGACTGACTAGCAGACTCGATGGCCGGCAGTCCGATAATTTAAGAATTTAGAATACCCAATTAATCGAATTAATATAATAACTATCAGTACCTCAAGGAACCAAAACTAGTGCTTGGACTAGAGACTGTGAGGAAATTGAGAGCCAGTAGGGAAGGATGGTGTCTTTAAGAAAATTCCCTCAGTCTCTGGACCAATCAGGCTGTGACTAAACCCAGCTGTAGCCCCTCCCGCCAAGCTGCAGGAAAAGCAGAATGTCATTTGCATACAAATAACTAGCACTCATAAGTAAGACATGCATCTGCTTGTCCCCATTTTGTAAACCTATTTATTTTCTGAAGCATCTCTAACTTCCTCAATTTTTAGAGATAAATTGGGGACTTGGGCTTTTTTTCCCCTTAGTTTTTGCTGGTCTCATTTAGGTGATTTAGTAACTGGTTCTCAGCCTTCTTAACTTCAGTATGCTAACGACACTGCCCTGAATGCTGAACAAGACTACTATGGGCAATACTTACACATGGGTAATGAATTCCAAGTTAGAAGTCATACATAAAATAATGCAATTTTAATTTTCTCCTCTCTGTGGACATAAAAGGGGCCAAATCAGATAAAAAAAGGAATACAGTGAATACAGAAAGGGGAACGGCTATATTTCCAGCAGCCCAATCTCTCTTTCACATAATATGCTGTCACTGAGTGGCTGCTTCTTACATCATTGCATCATCAGAGCAAAAGGAAATGATCAGAGCCTGAAGAACCATATATCCCTAAGCTTCTAAAAATAATATACTGGTAAGCAAGTTTTATTATTTCTGCTCACAAATCATTTATAGTCATATTAAGCATAATTGAAGTTCCACTTAGAGGGAACAACTGCTAGCAGAATAGTTGTCAATGTGACTGGCTGAATGAGTTTGTTGTTCTGTGCTTTGATATACCTAACAGAATAGCTTCAGGCCTCTCAAAGGTTCTCTAAAGAGATTTTAGAGAGTATCTTCAAATGTAGGAAATTAAATCTTGACTGCTAAGCAATTTCAGACTAGCAGCCTGCAAAACAAGCATTCTTCTTATCTGAAATTCACTATGCAAATGCAACCTTCTACAACAGGGGTGGCGAACACGCGGCCTCAGAGCTGGTGGAGCGCAGGCAAGCGTCGTCGCGTCGACCGTACTTCCGGGTTTATCTCAACAGCGCCCTCTGCTGCGCCCCAAAAAAATAATGCTTCAAAGTCTAGCACAGTTGCTGCAGGATTCCGGTGAGGTTCTAATGATTGCTCAAATTAATAATAATGGTTGCATATTGAAGCTCTGGGTTCAGGAGCAGCAGAGTTTTAAATAGGAGAAAACATTTAATTGAATTTCCATGGTTAGTATATTTCCCAAAATTCTACGAGTGTTTTTCTCACAGCCTGTAATTGTAATAGATATCAAAGATAATCCAAACTCATATATATATATTATAATACATATATTAGGTTAAAGGAAGAGAATATTAGGACCAGGCTTTACCCATGTATAGGTTGTACTCGATTTACAATCACAATCTCGTCACTGAGCAAAGCAGTCATTAAGCGAGATATGTGACTGCTTTGTTTAATGACTGCAAGTGTGGCATTCCTGGTTGTGGTCATCAAGTAATCTTGTAGGTTGTTAGGTGGACAGAGATTCCACTTATTTATGGATTTAAAAGTTATACAGCAGCTCTAATGGGTTTATAAAAATTTATAACAAAAAACACCTGACTGAGCATGTTATATTATGTGTTTAATATATTATTGTTAAAATTATATGCTTTTGTGTGAGTGTTTGTCTGTTTTGGCAGGTCACTGCGTGGTGTGGCTCTCTGACTCTCACAGTTTAAAATTTTGGCTCTTTTTGTTGAACTTGTTCGCCACCCCTGTTCTACAAGGAACAAACATTTCCAGAAGCTGCCAAATAAATAAAATTAAATAAATAGCTATATACAATAAATCATTTTTATGGCTACTAAACAAGAATACATAACATCTATCAGTATTCCTTATACTCCTAAGTGCCATGTAGAAATTCCATGCTGCTGGATTTCTCAAATCACCCTATAAGGCAGGTCAGCATGACTATTCCAAGATGGCAGACAAAGTTCTGAAAGAAGATGATTGCTTTCACAAAGTCATTTCATATATTTATAGCAATATCTGATCCAGAGTTTTCCTGAGTTCTTCTCAAAACTATATTATACTTGCTCTCATATTCTACTGTAATATTTTAATGAGAGGCAAGGTCCGCCATTGAGAAGGGAGGGAATGTGTGAGATTGTCTTGAATTTTCAAGACAGTGACAAATGGGTTAAAAATTATAACAAATCTATTCTGTAAACAATTTGGTGTAGCAGCGAAATGACCCAGCAAACGTCTATGTAGCAGCAATGGCACATTTTTCCATTACAAATCTGAGAGGGAAGTGGTTTGGTAGTCCTCCACTACAAAGAGGTAGAGGAACATATGAGGGCTTAGCACCAGGACTCCCCAATTAAAATATGCAAATCTGTCAGTTACTATATACTTGAGTCCTGTGGTTATTAGAATATGTATTTTCAGTAAAAAGTAGCCATAACTGGACACATGTTGAATATTTATAAAACATTTTGAAATGCACTAAATTACAGCTTGTGCATGTTTAATATGGTATTATTATAGACTGTGTTACTATTGAAATATTACAAGATTTACTTTTTCATCAATGCCCTCTATATGCAGATATACTGATTCCTTTTTCCTTTTATTTAAACTTGGGTGGTCTAAAAACACTAAAATGCCACTTAAGGCTGTTTACTGATGGCTTAAGACAAAGCAGGTCTAGGAAAATATCTTACTGTTTATTGTTAAATGTAGTTTGAAAACAGGTGTTCAGAAACTGCCCTTTGTTAGTTTTGGATACAGTTACACCAGTCTCATTAAAGCCTACAGAATACTATATCCCTTGGCCATGAGCTCTTTTTTAGATTCTTTCCTTGTCACAAAGTCAGTTCACCTGAAACTATGGATGCTAAACTGAGTAGACCACAGTTTCTTGACCACATTATACTTTTTAAAAATTATTTCTTCTTTCAAACTACAGGAATTGCTAAAAAGATAGTTGCCTAGTAAGCTTGCATATTTCTCTAGAGCCCTATTCAGTTGACATGTCCACATGTAAATCCTCTAAAATAAAAAATGAACTAAACCTTGCATTCCAAATAAAATTGCCCTGTGACTTGTAATTCCTATGTAAAGCAGGACTGTCTGTAACAGGAAGTGTTTACATGTACGCTCAAGAATTCAGATTTGGAAACTTTCATACCCAAATCTAAAAAAGGCTTTTAGCTATAAGCAATGAAACAGGGATGTTGTTGGTATTCAATCCAGAAATGTAAAAAACCCCATCAAAATCTGTTCTTTTTTTTGTTAAAAATAATACAGCAGAAACTACTTATTATTAATCCTTTGTCAATAATATACTGAGCACCAATTGTACAACTTTTTCAAATTCTCTACCCACTTACTGATATTACAACATTACATTATTTCCTTTTTTCTTTTTATTGCTTATATATGTGTTTGTGTGTGTAATTAAAAACACCGTATTAATGGAGACTATAATTGGTTGGTTGATTACTTCAAAGGGCTCCACATGAGGCTTTCCTTATAGAGTATTCGGAATCTATTGCTGATGCAGAATGGGGTGGTACAAACAATTGTAAAGGCCCTTTAGGTTGGGCACATATATAACACTGCTGTTGTGCAAGCAGCAATGGTTACCAGTTTGCTTCCGACTCCAATTCAAGCTGCTCATTACTAGCTTTAAATCCCTTTATGGCATGGGTCCATGGTACCTGCAGAGCTGTTTCACTCCAATGGAACTAGCCTGCCTGTAGTGGAAAGGAGCCTACTCTGGACACTGTCGGCTAAAGAATTCTGGCTAGTGGGGTCAAGGAGAAGAGCCTTTGTGTGTGTGTGGTCCCTGCCTTGTGGAACATTCTACCACCAGAGGTGTGAACTGCTCCTACCCTTTTGGTATTCTCAAAGGGTATCACATGTGGTTTGCCAGTTTGGCTTGGAGCCCCAAGCTCACTGCTGAAGTGGTTGACAAGATAAGGACAGGATAATTCTGTAATATTATTTTTGATATTTCTATTAATAATCAATTGGAACCAATATAATACATTACCTGTAGAATTAACATCTCATATGATGCATTTCTTCCATGCTGAAACTTTGTCTTTTTCATATGTTTTTCAAACATTAAACAATTTGTACTGTATATTATCCTAATTTACCTTAATTTTAGTGCATGTGTTTATATATATTTTAAGCTGTTCTTATGAAATTAAGTCATCATGAAGAGAAATGAATATTGGATAATGTATAGTTTAGGAAAATACACAAATAGCATATAGCTTAATATTATAAAACTTTGCTATAAATTCAGAGTTGTCTCTGTCAAATTAAAAAATATATAATTCAAAAGTCACTTATGAAAAAGAAACAAAACAACTTTAGTTGCTGTTGCAAGATCTGATTAGTTCCATAGTTAAATTGGAGTAAATGTTCAAATGTCATGTCCAAATGTTCAAATCAGGTTTTCAATTCAATTGTATAGAATGTGAAGGATGTGTGTTTGAGTTTTATTTTTATAGTTATAATGTACACTGAAGATGGCTTTTAATTTCGCTGTATGAGGTGCAATGACAATAAAGTAAACTAAATAACTACCGGTAACTATCTAAATACAAAACTTACTTTTCTCTAAAATATGAATACAAACAAATGGCCCAGAAATAAAAATTAATTTTAAAAACTCAGTATTTTCTTCCTTCATTATCATGGGAGATGCTTGAACATCTGTTTAAATAGGATTCTAAACAAACATTTTCAGAGATTCTAATAAATTTTGGCAACTTATATTCTTGAATGCAAATAGATGAGAAAGGGCATCTTTTTGTAATGATATGACAGTTTGCAAAATAATTTTGGAGATGGCAACTATGGTTGTACTTTTTCAGTTAATCTTTAAAATGCCATTTGCTAAAATGAAAGGGATTATATGTTTCTTCTTAACGTGTGCTTGAAGAAACATGAGAAAAATTAATCCAATTTGTTTATGGTTGGCAGTATAGAAAACCTGTTTTCCAATACTTGTATTTAGCTGCCTGACTCTAACAAGCCACAGTAAAATAAGCCACTCTTTTAAAGACTGAAGGAGTGGAACATCACACCAAAAAAACAAGATCCCTCATTTTGTCTGGATTTGTGAGTAATCATCACCGAAGGCAGCTTTTCCACAAAGGACACTCTCTTGGTTTGTGTGGCCAGGATGTTTTGCCACCAGTATGAAGGTGGAGTTAAGAATTTGTTCTGAGGCTTTTGTGGTTCATTAATATGTTTTCTAATTTTATATTTTTTACAGGGCAGAACACTTCAGTTCCTCTAGATGCAGGCAGGCACTTGTATTTTTCTGCTGTTTATGCCAGCTCAATCCAGACGGAAAGAGTGCCTCCTTGCAAGAGTCTTCAACTGATTTTAATTAGCATGAAATTATAAAGTAAAAGTAGCTTTGGCTCTGCTTCTTGTACAGATATGTGTGTCACACAGAGGTATTACCACTATAGTGAAAGTGCTGCAGTTGTAGGAAGTTTCTCTTTTTTCATTTGATGGTTTCTTTTTTTTAATTATATACACAATTGGATTGACCCAGACTCAAAAGAACCACAAAACCACTGGATCCTGGACTGGTAGTCTTTATATATTACCAAAGATGGAGGAGATGTTACATTTTGAGAGAGAAAGCAATAAATAAGTGAATTATGAAACTTACAATCCATATGTGACTGCTTTGTATTTTCTCTGTCTCTCTCCTTCCTTCCTTCCTTCCTTCCTTCCTTCCTTCCTTCCTTCCTTCCTTCCTTCCTTCCTTCCTTCCTTCCTTCCTTCCTATAGTTCAATTATCTTACTTTGGAATTCATTACTGTGGAATATACCATTCTCAATTCTATGTGTCTTCAGGATCCATGAAGTGAAAGAGAAGAAATTTCACTTGCTAGTTGGGGTCTAGAATATAAATGTCTGATATAATGATGGATTTATCCTTGAATAATCATAGCAGGATTTGAACCATTTCTCATTGGAAGGACTTATTTGACACTAAACCTGTTTTTACAATAGAGCCTCACTGTTGCTATAAAACATTAGGTAGAGGCTACAATTTATCTATTCTGATCTTTCTGTTCATACAATAGAAATTGGCTGGTTTCTCAAGGGAACAGGAATGCATGACTATGAAGGGAGACTTTGTCCATGGCAGCAACATCAGCAGAAATACGTTGTGCAAGTTGTGCATTTGTCTCACTCTTACGCTGTTGAGGTCTTGTTGAAGGTAGGTATTTCTTGTTTGGAGGAATTCTCACAGTAATTAATGTTTGTCACAAATTCTTGAGTTGACCTTCCCTTTCCTCCTCCAATTTTTCTTATCTCCTTATTCTGTACCTTTCCTTGTGAAGACATTAAGCCCTTTAATCCTCTGTTTCTTCATCTCTTCTCTCCTTGCTGCATCCCAACATCATCTGATGTCATCTCGTGAGCATGACGTCCTCGTTTTCTTTCCATGTGGCATAAGTGTGCCCACAATATTTTATTTATTACCACAATGTTGTAATTGCCATTCTAATCTCAGAACAGTTCAGAATCACCAGCTTCTCCATTGAGATGTAGGAAGCTGCAACTTCCTACAGAGGCCGTTTAAAAATAGAATCGTGTGATCTTCTGAGGGCTAGGGCAGGACCAGTCTACCTGATCTCTTGCAGCCAAAGGAGAACCTGGTCTACAAGAAGTTTAAGAAGCAGTTGATGAATGAAACAGGGTAGGCAAGGACTAAGGTATAGTGGCTAATGTATTTGATACCAGAGAGATCCAGTTTCTATCTGGTCACAGCAGCTCACTTGTTGACTTTCAGTTCACCCTATCAAACAGGGTTGTTGTGAAGAAATATAGGAGAATGGAGACCTATGTACAAATCTTGACTTCCTGAATGGAATGTGGATTCATATGCGTGTTTGTGTGCCAGAGAAGGAGAATATAAAGCAACAAAAATATCCAAGCCTTGCTTCATGACCTTAAAGCGGTTGCTTCTTTAAGAGCCAAATGATGTGTCAGTCATTTGCTGTTGGGTAGGGGAGGGAGCAAAGTCTTGAGAGAGTGGCAGGAAAACTGTCACAGAATGTTCGAAGTAACTGTTATGTGACCAGAGCAGCAGCCCAATTGCAGCAGCAGCTTGAAGCAGCCACAATTTTTCCAAACTTCATTATTCCAGGAGTCGTTGGTCCTGGATTATGGACACATTTTGTAGCTTAGCCCATTTGACGTACCTTGGTTCAAAAATTGTTGCCTTATGATGTACCATTTCATCCAATAAATGGTAAAGACATATAGCACTGGCAGTTTTATGGCAAAACCAACTAGTGAGAAATTACCTAAAAATTATGAGCAACACACTCCTACTGGTGCATGCCAACCTTCCTCATTTATCAGATGGAAGACTCAAATCCACCCCACCAGCCCACACCAGCACTTGCACAACATCTGCACAACAACTTTAACATTGATTCCCAATGGAAAGCCAAATGGGTCACTGAATGCCAAGATAGGAAGACATATAAATGACCCCATAAAAAAAGATTCCGGTCTTTGAACTACCATGTCAGCAAAGGACAATCCTGAATAAGATTTGCATCTCACATGGCGTCTGCCAGGACACTCTGTATAAAGGGGGCATAGTATCCTCCCCTCAGTGTGATTAGAGCACACATCTGCAACCTTAAACACGCAAAGAGCCATTTGGACCCATTTCCCACAGAAACCACTGGGAGCCACAAAACCTGGGTGGACGTAGCCAACTCAACGTCACTCCCACCCAGTCACATGACCCCCCCAACCACACGTACCTAGGTTTTGTGGCTCCCGGCGTTTTCTGTGGGAAATGGGTCTCTCTCTCTCTCTCTCTCTCATTTCTTTCCTCTCTCTCATTCTCTCCCTCCATTATTTTCTCATTTCTTTCTCTCCCCCCTTTCCTTTCTCTCATCTCCCGTGTGTCTCTCTCTCCTGTGTGCACGCGCACAAGCGGGATACCTTCCTGGGCTGGGATTATGGTGGCGGCAGCAACTCCTCCTCCCGTTGTCACCACTGTGCGCTCAGGTGTGCAGCCAGCCACTCTGTGCAGGAGAGCCGGAACGCTTCCCTCCCAGCATCCAGTGGCTGTTCTTCCCTGTTCCCCTCCTTCCTGAGCCAACACAAAGGAGACTGTGGCTGATGCTAAGCTGCCCGCGAAGGACGCAGAATCGTAAAAAGCAGCCGGACGCTTCGGCTGCGCAGCTCTGTGGAGAGGCTCGCACCAGGTCAGCAGGGAGCAGGAGAGGGGTCACAAAGCCACATGCAGCTCTGGAGCCGCGGGTTGCTGACACCTGGACTAGAGGGTGCAACATCAAACTGTAGATCACATCGTAATTGGCTGTAAGTTGAGGGCATATACTGGTCCAGTTATCTTTTTAAATATATATATAAACAATGCTATGCTTTAATGTTAGATGGTCTAGTCACTGGTATTTGCACATAGATCTTTTTAATGTTTATATTTTATTGTGTTTTACTAATCTAGGTGAAATTTTAATATTTATTGCTAGTCCATGTATGATATCCCATATGCTAAATACATTGTAATGACAACAAGAGTTTTAATACCACATATAGATAGATATAACATTTTATACCCAGCAAGGAAAGGTTTGAATAACACCTTATTAGAATAACACAAAATAAGACAACTATTTTAAATATACTTATAAAGATATTACTCACTACAGTTGCCTATAAAAAATAAATAATGTATCACTTAGATAATCAAAAAGCCTAAATCAGGCATATCATTTCTATACACAGATCTAAAGATCAGTAAAAGAAGGCTGTAAGAAGGAGACACAGAAACAATAACCTGCTTCCAAAATAACCCAAATCTTTTTATTTAATGAGAAAACAAATGAATGTTTCTACTCAAATTCTGAAGTTGTTTAAACGTGTATATATTTCTAACATTGGAAGGATATTCACATATGATGACAAGAAATGGCATCTGTGGGTGAATAATCACCAAAGATCAAGCTTTGAACTCAGATGACGTTTCTTCGAACTCCTCTGCAGAGGTATTTTATTCACACACATGCCAGACTGATTCATAATCTCCAACTGCATTCCTAGATCATCAGTTGGGTCAGATGGTTTGCATTATGTAACAATAATTGTGAGAATATTAACAGCACATTTCACTCAGTATACACAACAGAATTGTACAATCCTGATTTTAAAATAGTTAATTGAGCTGAGTCTACCCTATTCTTGTACATATTATATTTACGGGACCGCAAATATATACAGTATTTATGTGATGCATCTACATCTGCTTATCGCATATTTTATGAAGAAAACAATATTGTTTTCTTTTAAGTCCGTCCTTGTCTGGCCTGGCTTCAAATTTTGCTATCACCCAAATACTAGAATATTAGAAATCAATCTTCTTTAAGGGATAAAGAAATTCATGTCAGAAAATCCAGATCCTATTCCTTGAACTACTAGAAATCTCTTGAGACACTAGGCTAGAAAACAGGGGATCCTGAGTTCTAATCCTGCCTTAGTCATGAAAGCCAGCTGGGTGGCCTTGGGCTAATTGTTCTCCCTTTCAGCCCAACCAACCTCACAAGATTATTGTGGGGAAAATAGGAGGGAGGTGTGTTGGATATGTTTGCCATCTTGAGTTATTTGTAAAAAATAATAAAGGATACAAATAAATACATACATACATACATACATACATACATACATACATACATACATACATACATACAGAAAAAAGAAAAGGTGTGGGATGCCCACATATTTTTAAGATTTAAGAGGAAAAAGAGAAAAAACTATCCTTAATACTCTACAATTAATTTGGGAACACCACTGGAAGTAATATGTATATTAAATGAGAAATTAGATAATGTGATAGAAACAAATTCTATGTTAGGTATCAGGCTAACATACACTCTAATGAGAATTTCATTAAGTTTATTAGTTCATCAAATGTTTGTTTTCAATAGTTAAACTGTGTATAAAAACATAGATGTTAATGATCACATAGAAACTAATAATGAAGATAAAAAATAAATTATCATTATTATAAGTCACTGAACTGGTGACTGCAATTATGGGAATTAGCATACAACAGTATAAGAAATTTATTAGGAAAGTTCTCTTGATCTAGTCTTTTGATATTTACTTACAAATCTCTGCAATACTGTAATCCATCCTGCTCTTCTCTAACAACACTTTTTCTTAAATGTAAAAAGAGAAAAAAAATCATCTATCAATCTTTGGACAAAAGAAACACTAAATAAATTTTATGATCCACAGAATTCTACATGCTGTATTGCGAGCCTATGAATTGGAAATATTTTAAGGCATTTTAAATGGCTTTTCAGATTAGGAAATATGTATTTCCCTTAGCATGAATCCTTTCGTATGTAACATCTGCATTATGCTTCAAGTCTATAGCAATGCTGCATTACATGACAGGGTAAATTTGCCATCTGCTGCTTCTTCCTGTTCAGTATCAGTATCGCTATAGCAACAAGAGGTCTGAGGGAGATGAATATATTAAGACTGTACAGTGATATGGATTTGAGGAGAGAAAAGAAGTTTTATATGTGGGGGGGGGGAGCAATTTATGTCACACTTGTTGGCACCTATGTAAGCAGCTAAGTCTTTTCATGGGATCACATAGCAAAGACATACGATTTAGGAAGTGTCAACAAATATGATATTGGTGTGCTTCAAATCATTGTACCCCTTCTGAATTACTGCATATCCCTAGAAAATGTTAGGCACTGATAAGATAAAAAATCAGGAACACCTGGGGGGATTTTTTTTGAAGAAGTTATTTTTCAATATTTTTAAAAAAATGTTCTTAGGGGGAATAGACTAAAAATTATTAAATATAAGAAGCCTAATCTACATTGGTTAGTTTTCAGTACACTTGGAGAGTTTAGATCTTCAAACCATTTGCTCTTTCACTAATAAAATCAGCTTTGGTGCTAGCTTTTTTGAGAATTATTAATTTACAAGAGAACCACATCTATATTTCTAATTGAGGAAATATTTCTAAACATACAGGGGTTAGCTTTTCCGGTTAACTCCTTCCCCCTTTCTATAGTATGTATGGTTCATAAATAGCCAAGTTAGCGTAACAAAGACATGGAAAATTCCATTTTGCAAGATAAGTGAATGAAGAAATGGAAGAGTCGGGCTTTAATCATATACACGCCCACTTCAACCAAAATTTTTCACTGAA
Organism: Natrix helvetica; assembly: GCF_964273705.1. NCBI lineage: Eukaryota > Metazoa > Chordata > Lepidosauria > Squamata > Natricidae > Natrix > Natrix helvetica. The sequence continues at coordinate 82,497,797 of NC_138550.1, read as the reverse complement.
CCTTAAAGCACAATATGAGCTTGCATTTTTATTACTGTGAGCAAAACCAACTCTCTGTTTGAAAGCACAATAGGAGAGAGTTTAGCATGATCTTTCCAGGTGAAAATGGCCCTGAGCAGCTACACTAAGTTTTATATGGAATTGCATGTTGCAAATATCTTTTCTTTAAAACTGAGTTAGGAACACAAGAAACATTCAGAAGTAATTAAGATATCTTGAAGATTCAAGGATCTATTTAGAAAGCTAGCTGGGGCAATTAATCCTAAACTGAAAGATAGGTCTTTTAAGGTTCTTACTTCTAAAGTCAGATCTTTAAAAAGAATTCCTTTTTCTTTCTTTCTTTCTTTTGAAAACTCCAAGATTTGAAGCTTCCAAGCTTCTGAGGGAGAAAAATCAAACCAGGAAATCATTGATCAAAATTTGCATGTAGGCATGCTAATACTGTTTTATGTAGGGAATGTGAAAACTGATGCTTGTGAAAAACAATCATCTCCTAAATTTGCACAACACACTTGTGGCTGATAATAAATTAGCAGTGTGCCAGTGTGTGTGCTCTTATCTCACCCAAGAGCTCATTCTGGAAGCATGACAATATATTGAAGCATAGGCTTTATGTACAATGTGTTTAGGAAGCTATTGCACAGCTTCAGGATTTGGTTGAGGAAGACATCACACAATGATGAAATTCTTAGAGTAGTTCTAACATTGTTTAATCCTCTTTCCTCAACAGAACTCCGGCAACAAAGAGAGAGAAAAATCTAGCTCCACCCATGTAAGAATTTATTAAATATATTAACCAGGAATCAAAAGGTTGTTTACCCTGCTTAGCAGGTTGTTTGAACCTAAGACTCCGGCCAGGGAAAGAATCCAAGAACATATTTTGGTTCAGAGTATCACATGCAAGGATTCTGAGTAGCAAAAATATGAGAAGGGAAAAGTATTGCATGGTGGGAAGAGATGTAACATTCTATCTTATTTCACCTACTAATAATTACAGCATGAAGTGGACAAATTTTACAATATTCCTCCAAATAAAAGATAAGCCAGTGCCCTCTCCATACTGTACACTGAAAAGAAGAACTGTGCAGTATAATGAAGCTGCAGAGCAGAATTAAAACAAAGCAAGAAGGTGGAGCTAAGCCTACACAAGAGCAAAAATAACTTTCTCTATCACTGATCATAATCACTTCTTCCACACAATAGACTTGCTAAAACGCATAAAGACAGAGACTTAGTTCTGATTTTCATTAAAAAAAATATTCTCTTATATCCGTTCACTTGAGTTTCCTATACACTAAACCACTCATATTTGAAGTGACCTAGAAGACAGCTTCATTCCTTTAACAATTAATGAAGTCAAAAGCAATCCTGTAAAACCCTCGCAAACCCAAGAACTTGACTAGCTTTCTCCCTCAACATGCTAATTTTATGAATCTTTTCGCAATAGCAGACTCTGTCTGAATATAAAGAAGTACAGCCTAGATTACAACTTAATCAAATGTATAATGTAATCAGATATAGGAGAATCACTAAATGACATCAACAATGGAGATAATTTTATTATATTTATTTATTTATTCATTCACTTATATAATGTCTTTTATTATTTTTATAAATAACTCAAGATGCCAAACGTACCCAATACTCCTTCCTCCTCCTATTTTCCCCACAACAACCCTGTAAGGCAGTCACCCATCTGTCCTTCATGCCTAAAGCAGGACTAGAACTGACAGCCTCCAGGTTTCTAGTATGGTCCTTAACCACTAGACCAAACTTGCTTTCCATTGTTTGTTTGTTTGTTTAAATTACTATCTTCTGTGGAGAAGATTATCCAGATGACATCAGGGCCCGGTAAAAGAGAAGATTTCCTCCACCTCTCAGTCTTTACTACTGAAAAAGTGCTTTTGATATTGTTTTCCTCTATGGAAAACTGCAAATAAATAAATTCATATGTGCACCATATTACACTTGGGATCAATCATGGTAGATTGTTGTTTTGATTTTTAGGAGAGAGAAATGTATATTCAGTACACATCTGAGACCTACAAATCAGTGTATACCCATGACTTCATGTTGCAAACTTCATGAGATACATATACTTACTGTCAATATAAATGTCAACTCTAGAATTAAACCATGAATCAAGATAGGACTATGTATTTACAGTATGTTAGTTTATTGTATTCCTCTAAGAGGCAGCAAAATGATTGCCGGGAAAAACGGGAAGTTAGTTTACATGTGTAGATAAAGCAGATGCAAGTTATCATAAGTAAGGAACAGTTCAAAATTAGCTCAAAGATTAATATAAATAAAAACTGAACAGTATGGGAGTGGGAGAGTTATACAGTAGAAAGTTTAACTTTATAAAGTTAAAACAAAATATTATCAGAAATACAAACAAAATGGCTATCAAACTATCAGCTCATCAGTTAGTTTATTTAGCATATGGCATATCATACATAGACTACCAATATATATTAAGATTTCACCTACATTAGTAAAACACAATAAAAATGTTTAAAAGATCTATGTTCAAATATGAATATCAAACATTATGATCTACAGTTTGACATGGGACCCCGCAGTCACACTGAGGGGAGGATACTAAGCCCCATTTTACACAATGCATCCTGACAGACGCAGTGCAAGGTGCAAATCTTATTCAGGATTGTCCATTGCTGACGTGGTAGTTCAAAGCCTGGCACCCTTTTTGTGGGGTCATTTATATGTCTTCCTATGTTCGGGCATTCGGTGATCCATTTGGCTGTACATTGGGAATCGATGTTAAAGTTGTTGGGCAGATGTTGTGCTAGTGCCAATGGGGGCTTCCTGCATTTGAGTCTTCTGGTTGATAAATGAGGAAGCCCTACACCACCAGTAGGAGTGAATTATTCATATTTTTTGTGTATTCTCTCACATTTTGCCTTTGTAAAGCTGGCAGTGCTGTATGGTTCAGAACAGGAGTCAGCAAGTCAGAACGATTTTAATTCATCTTCTTATAATCCTCAAGGTGTTGTTGACTCTGGCATCTAACTTACTAATAAGGCAGCTGTTAAGCCATACAAGGTCACAGCATTCTGCTTAGTCTGCTGTGGTATAGACCAGCCCTAGGGCTGATGGCCTGAAGGTGGCAGCTGAAGCTCCCCATTTAGTTTTGCATAATTTCTGGAGTATGTTGTTCCTAATCATCAGTTAGTATTCGATCACTATAAAAAGGATCAAAATGACGGAAGCTGGCACAATAGCCAGGGTTTCTAGATTTAAAAACCTTATGGATTACAGGTGGTCCTTGACTTACAACTTTAAGACAGCCCACAGTTTTATGTTGTAACAGTCTTAAAGCAGGTCATCACTTGGCCAACCCCATTGTACAAAATATTTTTGCAGTGGTCATTAAGTGAATGCAGCAGTCATTCAGGAAATGCCAGAGTTATAAAGCAAATGCTGTGGTCTTTAAGCAAAGCCATTGTTCACGATGGGGTATTTCCCCCCCAAACTGGAAGTAAAAAATGGTGTTCGGGGGGGGGGGGACATAAATCGCAGTCATGCAACACTGTGATGCTGCAAATGCCATAAATGCAGTTGCCAAGAAAATGTGGTCATGTGATAATTGGGAGGGGGGAGTGCTTGGCTGTCAGAATTTCAGAACTGGGCCATTGGTATCTTTTGGGGATACACTGCAACTGTGAATGATTACTAAGTGACTAATCTTAAATCAAGGACTACTTGTAAGATGTATGAAAGGTTTGACTATGGAAACCAAAATTGATACCTGTAATTTGGTTCCATTCATTTCCAGGTGACTGTTCCTTATACAATGCTACCCTGTTTTATTTCATTGCATACTATCCTCTTATTAATTGCTCTTTAATTTCTTGAGTGCTCATGTGAAATGAAGTGTTCTGATGTTTACAATCATAAATCACAAAGGGGGAAATTTGTTCAAAGCTCAGCATGTCCCTATTCCTGGACAAACTCAACAATCCGCAGCTCAACAACAGCAACTTAAAGATTGGCAGAAAGACAGATGCACAAAGAAAGTACACATAACTTTTGAGACTGCAGAGCTGCTCTGAACACAATGGGAAAGACTAGTAACCTTAAGGATACTTTGTGCAGGACGCGAATCAATTATAGACGGAATTCCTAGAATTCTTTTGGAAGGCAAAAGAACATAGCAAAGTCCATCACCAACCAAGCAAAGCCCTGAAAAGGTAAGCTGCATTCACTGTATTAAAAGCTGTTTCCTTTCATAGATTCCTCCTTTAAGAGGGTTATGCCTGAAGGGATCTTTAATCAGGCACAGTGAACTTCAGTAACAGAAATTACAGAAAGCTATGAAAATGGTTAATAATACCATGTATGTAGAAAATTAAAATTAGAACATTGCACTAATAATGCAACACAGCATTACCACGTTTCCCCGAAAATAAGACCCAACCAGAAAACAAGTGCTAGCATAATTTTTCCAGATGCTTGTAATGTAAGCCCTACCCCAAAAATAAGCCCCAGTTAAGATTGTCAGCCAGGCGGACACATTTTAGTACGATATTTCCCCCAAAATAAGCCATAAACAATTTTTGGAGCAAAAATTAATATAAGACCCAGTCTTATTTTTCAAGGAAACACAGTATTACATTTTAACAGCCTACTGATATTATGAAATATTGAGGCTGTCAACCTCTATATCATTTATCATAAAAGGTCATTACCTACAGAAACATATAAAAAGATTGAATGTGACATTGTGACAATGGCTTCAGAGGAAAGTAACAAATATTCACATTATTACCCAGTCATAAAGTTTCAAGTTAATATCTAAGCAACTTTACAGGACGGGGGGGGGGGGGAGCACTACATATATATGAAATTGAACCTTATAAAAAGAAAAGTGTGTTAAATGAAACAAAATTAGGAACAAGCAGTTGCACCTATTTGTTGGGACATATCGTCCCAATACACCAAATTGTTTCCTTGGTAGCACAGAATAGAGGGATATCAGACATCCCATTTTCCAAGTTTCTCTGCAGCCATTATATAATGGGGAAAAAAATGAAGCTGGAATAGTCAAAGGGCAGAGCTCTGGTCCATGCTAGTTATCCACACTATTGCTTCCAGTGTTCTGGAAAGTTCTGTGTCCCTTTGATCAATATAGCTAAATACATAGATAATGCAAATGATTGTCTCCTGTTTATTTCATTTATCTGAATTAGAGATCATTCAACTCTAAATGACTTGGGGTAGTCTACATTTAAAAATGCAAGATAATAAAATGAAGAGGTGAAATGTACCCACTCAGAAGGGGGAAAAAACAAAACAAACAGAAAATCTTGTAGAGACATTCTAATCTCTACTTCAAGGCCTGCTTCTCTCCCTTGTTGTTGTTGCCTCGCTTTTATCTATTTTGTCAATTAATTATTTATTGAACATTAAAACAATACTTAAGGCAAACCTCAAAACAAACAATTTTTTTGCTAGCTAAACTGAATGTCATGGATGTTTGGTCTGATCTGAATATGGAGACTGACTGGGAGTGGGCTAGCTTCAAGCTAAACTAGAAATTACCCACAGTATATTTTCCAGCAAAAGGGTTATGGACTCAGCAGAACCAGAACTAAATACAAAACCCTCACAGTAGGTCAGTGCACCACAATCACAAAATATCCCAATTTATTTCCAGATGCTTGATCTAGCAATACAACTGAACCAGCACTGTCAGCTGCTTACTGAATAGCCTGGCTATTCATTAGGACTTAAGACATCCTAATCAAAGAATACTTTTTTTTAATGCTTCCAAAGCTAGAATAACATTTTTGATACTGACAGTTACACTGAGTTCCAAAATCTCTCGCTTGAAAATGGGACAAAATAATAGTATTTGAAGCATGAAGATGGAGGCACTATTTGAAAAGCTGGATCTCTCACAAATTTTGGAAGCACTATGTCCAAACAGGTGAGACCAACATGAAAGAAAAAAGACAGAATATTGTGTCTGATGATCAACTCAACAAATCGAAAGTTGGTTCAAAACTGTGTTCCAAAAAGGAACAAGCTAAGGAAGATATATGCACCTTCAGGAATGAGCAATAATGCTTCAGAAAACTTGTAAATCTGAAATTATCAGAGAATGAAAGTTCAATAGAACATGTGTTAGTATATCTCTATTCAGAAGACATTAAAATAGAACAGTCTGAACTTTTTTGATTATTCCATCAACAAATTGTTACGTTTGGAGGAAAAAACTATAAATATATAATGGAGTTAATCAAACTTCATGATGAAATTTCTCCTGTGAATAGGCATACCAGCATAATTTGAAAGATGCAACTGAAAAGAATTCTGAAAACTAAACAAAAGGGAGAAAGGCAGATTGTCTTTAATAGAAAGAGACATACATATTTATAGAGAATGATTTTACAAAGGAAGGAAGTGGGGGGATGTTCACAGTCATTCAAAGCATATAGATAGTCCTTATTTAATGACCCTAATTTAGATTGGCAACAAAAACATACTAACATGAAAAAAATGTTATAGGCCTAGGCCCGTGATGGCGAACCTATGGCACGCGTGCCACATGTGGCATGCTGAGCCATTTGTTAGGGCATGCAAGGCATCGCCATGTCAGCTCCAGCGTGCGGCAGCTGACTTCGGCCTTTTTTTTGAGTGACTTCTGGTTTGTCCGTAGAGCCATTTTTCGCCCTCCGGAGCTTTCAGGCAAACCTCCTGAAGGCTCCGAAGGGCAAAAAACGGCCCTATGAAGTTCCCGAAGTTCTGGTTTGACCCTAAGGTCAGTTTCTCATGCTCTGGAGGATTCAGGGAAACTCCTGAAGCCTCTGGAGGGCCTCCGGGGGAGCCGTGGAGGCTGTTTTCGCCCTCCCCAGGCTCCTAGAAAGCCTCTGGAGCCTGGGAAGGGCAAAAAAAGTGCACCAAAAGTGGACGGGAATGTGCACATGCACACTGGGGTCACACACATAGCATTATACGTGTGGCATGCCTGTGCACAACCCCCCTGCGTTCCCCCACTTTTGGCACGTGAGCCAAAAAAGGTTAGCCATCACTGTCCTAGGCAAATAGGATTGCAGAAAACAAGAATCAAAACCTAATAACATGATAAGATGTATTCTGGATGGTTCATGGTTGCTTGACTATTTCCAGGGAGAAGCACTTAATGTTTAACTAGTTGTCTGCAAAACCATTTACCAACAAAAGGTGAAAATAATATTCTGTATGCAATAGCAGTAAACCCATCTATTTACACCTAAACATATCTAGATGCAGAGCCTAAGAAAAGGGAATAAATTAAATTGCAAACCCAATTATAAATAATGATAGGCTATCAAATAGGAATAAAACTTACAAATTTTTAATGAAACATGACCCAGATGAGCTTTAGTTACATAGTAGTGCAAACTAACCTAGTTTTACTATTGACACCCACTTCCATTTAGGAGGAATACAAAGGGATGATGATACACAGTGAGAAGGGGCAACTGAAGATGAATCTGAGGAATTGAAATAGGATGGGATTCAGAAGATGCTCAAACACCATCAGACCCAGAATTAGAATTAAGATCTCCTAAACTTAATAAATGAGTCCCTCCTGAGAGAATGAGCTACAAAGGATGAGCAAAGGATAAGTTTAATACCAATTCACAGAAACAGGTCCAATGACTGCCAGCAGCTAAGGCACGGAAGTGGAAGGAAGCTGCATGGGGAAAAAATAGCATCTTTGTACAAAAAATAAAATATAGATTCAAACAGAGGGTCAGCCATAGGCTGTAATGCAATTTTCAAAACAAAGTGTGATTTTCATTGAAATGTGCAATGCATAAAACTTATTTATGCATTGCAAAGGGCCCCACATAAAAATATGGCAAGAATTCCATAGCTTTTGCGCCTGTACTTTTTACATGTGAACATCAGAATTCTACTACATGTAAGAGTATTCAGAAAATTGCATGTAAAGCATGTAGATATTAAGACAACCTTTCTGGGCGAGGTGGAGCTGACACCGTGATGATACGACATGCAATCTTGGGGCTCCAGTATCGCCGTTGATATCTTTGTCGCTGGATTCGATGTCTATAAACCATCCCGCAGAGACGGTGATAGAGAAGGGCATATACTGCTGATCCCGGGGACATCGCAAAGACCCTGGTAGATCCAGGAGCAGCTCTTTTTTCCAGAGACAAAGAAGCAGCCATTGAAGCTGCTGAAAGTTGGGACAGCTCCAGGAACGGAAGACAAGCGGGAGAGAAAGTGTGCAAATTGGTGAGATAATTTTTTATTATTAGATGAGGGAACACACCAAAGATTAAAAGTTAAGTTAAAATTGAAGACAGAATAGGTCAAGTGGCGAGATTAAGCCTAAGTCAAACCTACTGTCTTATTTTTCTTTAAACCTTTTACTGCTGTAATTTCTCCAAACGCTTATTTTTTAAACTGGACTGATTTTATTTTTCTCTTTCTTTTAAGATGTTCATTCTTTTTCTCTTTTCAACGCCCTATAATATTTTCTTGTTAAAAAATTTTTTCTTCTTTACTGGAATATAAAGAATATAAGAAAATGGATGGAAACAAGTAACATTGCCACTTAGAGGCTTGGAAATATTGTTTTTCTTCTCTACATTTGAGCGTTTGATAATTTTGTGCAAAGTAAAAGATGGTGTTACACTTCAAGGACTTTGAGTTTGTTTATTGAAAATGATAGTGGGAAGAGCACGGATGTTTATACAGGTGCTTCTCTGGGTACTATCAGAGTGAAAAGCTTGGAGTGGGGAAAAAAGATTGCACTGAACTAGGAAAGAGAACTTTGTTTGGAAAAGAGCCTTGGATTTTACAATGGCAGTGTGCACTATTGGAAGGATGAGATCAATACAGACGATGTTGCAACAGGGAAAAGAAAAGGAAGTGACATTGCAGATGATAATGCAATATATTCAAAAAATACAAGTAAGAACAGAGAGCATTGAAAAGAAAATGGAGATTATTGAACTAAGAACAGAAAAAATATATGAAAAAAATGAGAATACTCACCAAACGATGATGAAACATGAGGACAGATCTCAAAAAACTGAAGAAAAAGATGAACAAAGAGATAAGAAAATTGAATATATTGACAACAGAATGAGTGCTGTTGAAAAAGATAAAGAGTGGAATATTGGAATGGGGGACCGATAGACTAGAATTTTACCTCAGATTTCAGAAGAAAGAAAAAGAAAAAAGAGAAAATTTGGCAGAAGTAATGATAGAAATTCTGGCAGAAGCATTGATGATAACTAAAGGGAAGAGGATGGAAGGAACGAATGAGGGGTTTTGACCCTTCACAAGATATGCAGTGAAATATATGTTGCCAAGAGATGTCCATACAAAATCAACTAAAAAAGCAATTAGAATACAAATACCACAAATGGCAAGAAATAAAAGATTGCACTACTATTAGATGGATACAGGCTGATGTAATGAAATGTTATAATAAAAATTAATTTGAATTTATTTAAAGTTAGAATAATTTGTATAAAATGAAGTAATACTAGTTATAATCAAATAAATGATTAATAAGGATAATACTATATACATATATATTGATAATATGAGATTTTATATAATTTGTAAGTGAGGACTATGGAGAGGATGCATAAAAGTTTGGTAACCAAAGATAAACAATTTTATAAAACATGGGACTTATCAATGGATAGATAAAAGAATTTTATAAAGAGGTATTATTACGGGACGGATTTAGGATGATGGAATGAAATGTCATAATATAAATTTACCTAAAATGTAGAATACATAAAATGAAGTAATGACAATTATAGTGAAATAAATGTATAATAATGATAATAATTGTATAGATATATACCAGATTGATAATACAAGATTCTACATATAGTGTAAGTGAAGACTATGGTGAGAATGTACAAAAAAGTTTGTACATTGAACACTGCATGGAATTGGAAGATGTTTTTATGTTTCATGTTTGTACTTGTTTGTTTAAAAATAAAAAAAAGATGTTTTTTATTAAAAAAGACCACCTTTCTGCATGGTGACAAGAAAAAGGGAAACTTACATGTGCCATATGCTAGGTCTTAAAGAATAAGGGAAAGAAAAAACTGGTTTGTAAATGGCAAGAATCCTTATGTATGCTAATGTGTGCAGTAAAGCATGGTCTGATAAATTAATTCAAATTAGAAAACATGGGCTTAGATATGATCCATTGTTGACTGAAAATGAATGAGACAGAAATATTATATGTAACTAAACCAGTGATACTTCTATTCAAAGTCTAGACAGAATTTCAACATGATACAATCCCAATTCTGCATTTAAATAAGAAAATATATTGTGGACATGTTTTTCTTGTCTATCTATCAATAAGTAAAAGAAGTCATGTAATAATTTATTGTCAAAGCTAGTATATAGTATAAATATATATACCAACTGGTAAATCCAATTAATTACCTCCTTTTTACACCAAAGTTAAGAAGACCAACACAATATTCTGTACTGTGTATTTAAACTTCCAGCTATTTATTCCAAATAAAGAACAGTATTGCAGCACAAGATAGTTGCAGAAACTGCATCATTCTGGCATTAAGACTTTACCTATCTCCTGAACAGTTTTTTAAACACAATTGTAAAATTCAATTTTATACCATAGTTTTCTAATCTATGCCAAAGTTTAAGGGGCAACTTCTCTCTCTCTGGTTCCTTGATCCTTTGCAAGCTTAGTGCTTCGTGTATTGTTAGGATGCTAGTTTAGATTTCTCTCCACGACTCTTTGGTCTCATTATTCTGAAGGCATTGATGAAAATAACAGTAGGGTCAGCTCAGCATATACAGATAGTCCTTGTTAAGTGACCACAGTTGGGATCAGCATTTCAATAGTTAAGCAAAGCAGACACTAAGTGAAACTGCAACTATGCTTATGGTCATCAGCTTTCCTTTGTTTGACAGACCTGTAAAGGTCATAAATGTGAGGATTGGCTACAAAGGTTTTTTTTTTTCATCATCTTGCAACTGCAAGCAGTAGCTGTATAAAGCAGTCATTAAATGAGGACTACCTGTAGTCTGGATTTAATTCTGAATCAATATTTATTAGCTGCTGCTATCCAACATATGGCTTAATGTCTGACTTCATTATTCTATGTTGCATTGCCCATATAGAGTACATACTAGTGCTGATAACCCGGCATTGCCCGGGTATTTATTTATGGGGGAAAATGTCTGGACCAAATGTAATTTCAAATGTTGGACTTCCCCCCTTACCAGAGGCTCCCCCTTGTGGAGTACTGTGAAACCATTACCATGGCAACTCCACTGCAATAGAATAGAAGCCGTTTGCAGGAGTACAGTAGAAGTCATTTTAAGGCACAACAGGCTGTATCATAACAGAACACACACACCGAGAGGTGTTAGGGGTGTCTTACCCCCTACAGTGTTTCTTTCCAGAGAGTAAGTCATCTGTGTACCTAGTTGGTTGAAATTGCTCGAGGCATTTCAGAGTAATGCTGGAACATACATACACACAGCGATAGATAGATAGATAGATAGATAGATAGATAGATAGATAGATAGATAGATAGATAGATAGATAGATAGATAGATGATAGATAGATAAATAGATGATAGATATAAAGTAAGATGATAAAAAATATTTAAAAGAAGAGATTCAGTACTTTTTCAGTATTTATGCATATTTTAAGGTATTCTTTATAAAGTTATACATATATTTTCACTTCTAAGTAGTGCAAAGGCTCAAGAATGCTAATCTACCTAGAGTTAATTTCTTTGAGAGAAATGCATATTGTGTATCTATGGCAGGGGTGGCGAACAAGTTCGACAAAAAGAGCCAAAATTTTAAACTGTGAGAGTCAGAGAGCCACACCACGCAGTGACCTGCCAAAACAGACCCGGAAGCAACGTTCCCTCTAAATTTTTTTCGATGTGAGCAGAAAAGTATAGTGTTTGAGCGGCACATTTTCATGCCTGAGCACCCGAATTTTTTTCACAGATGTCACCTAAGACAACAACGAAATCAGTATTATTTGAAACTCAAAGTTATGTTTCTTCAAGGTACCCGCTTAATTCAAAGTGTTATATAATATCAGTATCACTTAACAACGCTCCTGCTTAGCAACCAAAATGTTGGCTCAGAAACTCTGGCATTTGAAGCACGCAACTCTTAAAGCTGTCAAGTTACAAGACCCTTGCACCCCTAACCCTTTAGGGAAAAAAACCCCCAGGGGTCTTCAAACCTGACAGCTTTAACTCTTGTGGACTTCAACTCCCAGAATTCCTCCTCGTCATGTTGCAGCGATGTCATCTGCGTGGATCTGCTCCATCTTTGCTTTCTTCATTGTGGGCAGGGCTTCTGCTGAAGATGCCGATGAGTACGAGTTGCCACCAGAATAACTGCTGCTACCTCCTCCTCCTCCTCCTCCAACAGAATCACCAGATTTGCTCCTGAGCTCAGCGCTGGGTTACCTCTGCCCCTCCCCCTCCTCTGTGCTTTTGAGGAGCCATGAGGCTTTTTTTCCCCTGCTCCCCCCCCGCCTTCCTACTGGCTCCTCAAAAGCACGGAGGAGGAGGAGGAGGGGGCAGGGGTAACCCAGCGCTGACTGAGCTCAGCTGCTCCGAGCGGAGGGGAGGCGCCGCTGCCACGCGCGGAGATGCCGGCTGGAGCTTTGGCGGCTTCATCTCAGCCGCAGCGCCGGTCGGCAAATCCGGCAGTGCTGCCTGTTAGGTGGCAGCAGTTCTTCCGGTGGCGGTGGAGGCTTTGGGGCTTCACAACTAGCCTCAGTTGCCCCGTGCTCCTCAAAGCAAGTCTGGGGAAGTCCTTTGCAGGCGGCCCGTTCTAGCTGCCTGCAAAGGACCTCCCCAGCTTCCGAAAGGGAGCGCGCGATCCGAGCCACAGTATACTAAATAATGACAAGAGGCAAAGAGCCTCATTTATTTTGGCCGGGAGCCGCATGCGGCTCGTGAGCCGCGTGTTCGCCACCCCTGATCTATGGCTTAAGGGGGTAAAAGTGTATGTTTGTTATATATGCATATTCAGACAAAGTGAGCAGGGAAAAATTCTAAGTACCAACTGTCCAATTCAGTTATTCTATTATATGCAGGTAGTCAGTGCAGTAGCCATGATACCTTTGCTTCCATTCTTCCTTTCTACAGAATTCCAATACTTTTAAGAAATAAAAGATGCAGACTTCATTGGGCCGGAAAAACCCAGATCAGCCCTAATCTCCCATTGTTTAAGAGAATATATTATTATAATGAAAGAATCAGTATGGGAAAATATATGTACCTGAAATACATGCAACATTTTAAAATCTCCCTATTGTTTTCTGTTCAGAATCCTTTAGTAACATACTGTGTAAAATATACTGTGCTCAGCTAACCGAATTGCACATGGCCAGTAACAAAGGGCCATAATTGTTAGGTTTTGAATTATTAGTTCAGTCAGAGAGTTATGGTATCCCCTTCTTCCAACTGAAACTGTATATTTGTCATATTAGTTGATGAATTACATGTTGGAAATGATATGGCACCAAGCCCGGATGACATCTAGTTTTCCTATATTGTTTTGCTGCCACATAATGCCAATTTTTTTGCAATTCAGACCTGGTAAGTCTAAACAATGTGTTTGGTTGACCCCACGATAGTCTTATTTCTTTTTCCATCTTGACATCAGGCCCTCTGCAATAAAATTAACCTGCCTCCTACAGCATTGAAAAAGTACTTCTGAAAAACCATGGCATTTTCTTCCTCCTCTGCTTATTATATGTTTCTTTGTCAGAGTCTTTGTAGAGAAATTCAGTAGGAAAAAGCTCATACTGGTTTCTCTTAATATTGATTGCAACATATTTTTTATACTAAAGCCTGGTTTCTGTGGCTTAAAATGAGTTTATGAAACTGATGAAATTGCCCACATAATTCATGCCCTTTGGGCATTCAGAATGCCTGCAATCCAGGTATGTCAGAAATGAAACCCCAGTAACTTGACCCAGGAGATTACAGATCTTTTTTTTTTAATTTTAGTGTTTTGGCACTGATACTAGAACATAGCCTATCATTATAGGCTGAAGAATTAAGCAGGATGATAATACAGGAATTCCTTTCAACTTCTTAAGTGTTGATTGTAGGGTTGTTTTGAATAGATCTCACAGTGTTGCTTCCCAAAAGCCAACTACTAAATATAACATTCTGTAAATGTAACATTCTACATATGAGTACAAACAAAATTGGTTCAGAGATGGATAGGCATGATTTCTACTTCTGATTAATCAAAGGCGACATAATATGAGTACAGCAGGAAAGTTAATTTGGATTAAAACTGAATCTGAAAATAAGGTTGAGGCTGATTTTTGCAGGTGGTTCTGAGTTGCCCTCAGAAAATAGCACAATAACGGAGTTGGAAGGAACCTTGGAGGTCTTCTAGTCTAACTCCCTCCCTATTCCATTTCAGACAAATGGTTGTCCAATCTCTTCTTAAAGACTTCCAGTGATGGAGAACCCAGAACATCTGAAGGCAAGCCATTCCACCGATTTATTTTTCTGTCAGGAAATTTCTCCTTAGTTCTAGGCTGCTTCTCTCCTTGATTAGTTTCCATTCATTGCTTCTTGTCCTGCCTTCCGGTGCTTTGGATAATAGGTTGACACCATCAACTCTCACTTCACATCCAGAAATGAATGGGAAAAAGAATGATGGGGTTAGAAAATAAAAGAAGAAAACCATTATCACATGAAGTATTTCTGATAACGAAAACAACCAAGGTTGCTCTTGAGGGGAAGAGGCTGTGTTGGTGCCAGAGCCTCCACAAAACATTTGTTCACGGCCCTCAACCATGACAACAACGTATACACCGTGGTACAAAAGTAACAAATATACCTCCTGGGCATATATTTGTTTGCTTTGATGTACCTTACATAAGAACATAGGAGGATTACAAATGGAAGGCACCCTTCAAACCCACCCATAACATGCCCTTAATAAGCATGTTATGGGTGGGTCTGAAGGTAACTGATAATTAGGTTTTACATAAAAGTGCATATGAAGGGAACTCTACCACTAAAAGCTAAAAGAACTCAACTCCCTTCCCTCCAGCCTCATTTATTGTTATGTAAGATGAATATTTGCCTAATACACTGTTCATTTAATTTTTGCAGAACATACACAGAACTGGAAAGGAACTGGAAGGGACCACTTACCTAGGCTATAATATTGAAAATAATAAATGTAATATGAATGCAGTCAGTTAAAATCTTAAACCATACCCATGAAGATAATGGATGCATTTATCATCCATATAAATAGCCAAAAGTATATGGCTAAGACACTCTAACTCCAGCAAGATATGACTTGTGTATTGCTTTTGCATCACATTAGAAAACATGCAGATAACAAAAAATATTGGGTACTATATTGTTTAAGATGCAAATGTGAGGTTTCTCTTTTATTTTATCTTGTAATAATCCTAAAATTTTATGCCTATTGTTGGTTTAGAAATACTTGTACAGATGCTATAGAAAAAAAATCCCCCCTTATAAACTCTATATTAAAACTATTACCACTGTGATCACTTCAATCTTCTATGCCTTGCACAAAGATCAGTGAAATTTAGACATATTATCTCAATAGACATAAACATCTTTTTCCCATTCATCGACTTGTTTTATTTCTTCTTCCTACAGCTTGTCACAAGCATTTTATGATACTGAATCTCTTGCTATTACGCTTACCTGTAGTGCAACATATCTGTTTTAGACTAAGCCAAAACTGTAACATTAAAGAATAAAGACTGTCAACTCCAGACTGAAATACAATGGATGGTCTCTGTGAGTGGTATCAGTGTTTGAAAGGATTTACTAGCATGTCCTTAGAACAAATGCCAATTTTTTCCAAATAGGAATCATACAGTAGATTCAGTATGATTGCATCCTGTGGAGTTTGGGGAAACCTGGACTCTGGCATTATTCCCTTTCCTGCTAGCACAAGGGTGTCAAACTCAATTTCATTGAGGGACGGATCAGGGTTGTGTTTGACCTCAGGGGACCAGGGTGGGCATGGCCAGCTTGACATCACTCATGTTGGGGGTGCCTGTGGTGGCTCGAGTGCTCTGCCAGCGAAAACCGGCTCCCGAGCTCCATTTCTGGCTGCAGTGGCCTCCTAAAACCCTCTGGCAGCAAAAATGGAGCTCAGGAGGGCCACACGCAACCCACCCAAGCTCTGTTTTCACTAGCAGAGGCACCGCAGGCTGCTCCTTTGCTGTTTCTAGGGCAGCCCCACAGGCAAGATCTAAGCACCCCACAGGTCAGCTTCAGATCCCGGGACTTGAGTTTGACACCCTCTTCTAGTACAACCATGAACAGAAAAACAGATGTCCCTTCTTCGATTTTAGATGTGCTGCATTTTAGCATATCAGTTAAATTATATTTCATTCAAACCATGTGGGTAATCAGCTTCCTTCAGTAGACCTTAGTTAAGATGCATCATTTTGGAAAACAGTTTTGAACTCCTTGAATCTGTTCCAGAAATGAGAGTATGTGCATTTAACAAGGTGCATCTAGAACAAAGTTCGCTCATCCCCCAGAAACTACATGCTATCTAAGGCTATCTCTTGTGTTTCCATATTTCCTTTGTATTCTTTTAGATTTTTAAAATCTATTCTTGGTATTACATTTTAGTGCGTTAGCTAAATTATATTTAATTCAAACCATGTGGAGAAACTAGTTTCCTTCAGTAAACCTTACTTAAGATTCACCACTTTGGAAAACAGTTTTGAACTCCTTGAATCTGCTCTGGAAATGAGAGTATGTGCATCTAACAAAGTCTGTTTAGAGTAAAGTTCACTCATCCTTAGGAAACTCCATGATACCTAAGGCTATCACTTGTAGTTTCATATTTGTATTCTTTTAGTTTTTTTCAAACTGCTATTCCTGGCAGTCCTTTCCTTTACTAACAATATTCACTCTACCAACTCTATAATCAGTCACGGAAAAGTCTCCTACTTTCAAGATAACAGTCATTTTCTCTTATGGCTCCATACGCAAAGAATCCCTCAGAAGAATATGCTGATACAGTAGCTACAATGACTCTTCTTCCAAATCTCTTCTCAATATATACTAATGAAGATCCTGTTGAAATATTACTGCCAGCTCCTTCTAGTAGCACTTTAATGTCTCTTTTGCACAATTAGTAAAATTGACAGCCACTGCCCTATTTTAGGTGAGGGATAATTTGGTGACCAAGGACTTGGAATGGGAATTTGAAGAGGTAGGAGCCATTGGGGCATAAGGATGGTATAAAGTAGGTGGAGTTATTGGCATTTGCACAATAAAGATTTCTAATTGTTTCTAGAGGAAGACTACCTTTTAGTAGTTCAACAAGGTTATTTTAGACCTATATTATTAGTTTTCATGAATTTATTTGTTCAGCTGATAACACGTGTGCTGTGATGAGTGACTCTGGGCAGCACACAGACTTAAAAATAACCAAAAGACACAACATATCAAAAAACAACAATAACATAAAACCATTTAAAAGACAAGTGAAGTGAATTCAACATAAAACATATAATGTGGGAGTGCGCTAATCAGCAATTTTCAAACAATACAGCCATCCTGCAGGATTCATATCTCAATGGAATCCTCAGGTCTGATAGCAAAGTCATATTTTCAGGGTCAGGGCAAATGTGTTCTGGAGATGGAGGCCATGGCAAAAAAAAAGCCCCTCTTCCTAATGAAACCAACCGCCATATGAAACTTAGTAACATTTCCATTAGAAAATAAGAAAGATATAATTACTTAATCATCTTTTATTAATAAAGCCCACCCTTAGACTTCTGAGTTTAAACTGAGATATTATTTGAGTGATTAAAGGAAGCTGTCTTCTTTTTCAATTTCTTTTATGACAGTTCTTCATTTCCCCTAGGTTAACTGCATTCACAAAGCTTCCCATGTTCTTCCATATTTAACAGCCCCAAATGAACAATAAGCTGCTAAGGTTATATGAGCAATTTCACTTTATCGGTAATACAATCAGTATCAGATTTGCTCATCCACCTTTGATGGTCTGCTTGCCCGGTTTGAACAGCAACTCAGTCAACACTGAAATTGTTAGAGAGACCCATTTGATCTTTTTAGCACTTCAGATTCAAAGGCAAAAGGTGCTGTGTGCTCTGAAGCATGGGAACACTGCAGTGACACTGTCTCCAACTCCTTCAAGCAGTTGCCTATTTCCCAGAATTACACAGCTATCTTCTGCCATGAGCCCTCAGGAAAAAAAGGCACATTGCTCTAAGGAGCTGCGGCAGAGGTGGGTTCCTACCGGTATGGTATGGCGGCCTTAAAGGAGACCTAGATCTGGAAGGAGAAGAAGGCTTGTTGCCTTGGGCCTGGTGTTCTGCCCTAACAATCACTTTTCCAGGGCCTTTTGGCGCCTGGTCTCATCCCTCTGGGTTGCTCTGGAGGGCCGCTGTAGGCTTGACCGCTGCTGCCCTGGTTCTGGGCCCTTCCCTCTCCTCGGGCACGTTCTGGGCACCTCCCGAGGCCATTGAAGTGGTCTGCCTGCTCTCCGCCATTGGAGCCACTCACGTGTCCTGAGGGTGCTGCTGCCCAAAGTCACCAGTCGGTGCAAGGGCCTTGCGGGAGGAAGGATTGGGCTGCTGAAGCTAAACTTGCTGGCCCGACACTAGCCGCGATACAAGTGGTAATTTTCGGGGCTTACAAATGGCCACTTCCACGTGTGTGCCTCCCAAATGGCCGCCCCCATGTGCGCGCAGCCAAAATGGCTGTCAGAAGGCTCCGAGCACTGCAAACGGCTTTTTTTCTTCAGCCGGTTTGAAAAGGCTTGCCGAGGCTCGTTGCGACCAGGCGCAACTTGCAGAACTGAATTAATAGCCCGCAGCCTGATCGTAGCCTCTGGCCAGCAGCCCTTCCTGTGGAGCTGCGAAAAGGAGATCCTGAAACCCCCGCAGTTCGAAGGATCGGTCAGAGCTCCTGAAGAACACAGGAGGAAAGCGGAGCCAATTTGCTCTCTACCCGGCTTGCTGCAGACGGAGGACCCTGTCTCTGCAAGTAGCAGCTCAGACAATTTGGAATTTAGAATAGCCAATAAATATATCTAATCAATTTAAATTTTTACTCACTCTGCGAACTCAAACAGTGCTTGGACCAAAAGACTGAGAGGAACTGGAACCACAGGGAAAGGAGGAGGTTAAAAGAGATTTCCCTCAGCCTTCTGGACCAATCAGGCTGTGAGAATATCCCAGGAGTCGCCCCTCCCTCGATTCTACCAGAAAATATCAGTGTTCTACGATAACCACTGACAACTGAAAAGTTATTAACGAATCAAGGGTCTTTTCACTTTCTTTTCACTGTTCCTCTTTTTTCTTCTTTTACTGCTTATATAAGGGGCTAGTCATACTTATATCTTGGTCTGGACAGAATTTCTTACTGATATTTTTACTAAAACATGAAATCTGATTTTTGGAGTTCAATCATCTGGGTGATATATTTATTGGTATATTTCTCTATGCTCATATAGAGAATCAGATAATGGAGTTGTTAGATTGGGTAATGGATAGGCACACACAGGCTTAACGTTAACAACAGCTCTTTATTAAGTACAACAATTGAGAATAATCCAGCAAAGGTTGAGTCTGACAGCAGCCCTTTTATAGGGAGCTGTCAGACCCTTCGACCAATAGGATTAAACCTCTGTTCCCGCCAGAACAAAGGACCTTGTTCTGTAGTTAGAACACTGTAGTTAGGGCAAGTATCTAACAGGAGTGGCCTGGATAATCATTAACCTTGAATGCTGAGAAAATTATAAAGATATAAAAGCACCCCTACAAGAATTCCAACATTTGTCAGATAGTATAAAACTGATTGGGCAGTACATGCCTGCAAAAGTATTCCTCTATTCCCAGAGAGATTCTGGGTGTGTGATTTTGGTTTGTTTTTTCAAGAAGAGATAAACAACAGTTAAAGACTGGGTTAATGTGGCTCTTTTTTTTCTACAGGAAGAATGGGATCTGACTCACTTAATATTTCTGGCACCGTAGAAAGATTAACTATCATATCAGAAGCTGCATTATGTGACTGAGATTCTGCTTTATTGTTGGAGATCCAGTGCAACCTGAATTCCCTAAAACATCTATTAGAACCTACCTTGAACATCTGTAACCTATTATCTACAATCCATCTTCAGCCTCAGGTGAATCTCTTGCACCACCCTGCAATATCTTGCCGATGGAGATATCTAGAGGGCATAAAGGCCTGAACCATTTTTGTGACCTTTAAGTTAACCCAATACAAAATACTGTCTTTGGGCAGAAGTATCCCTTTGAGGAAATAAGCCTCTTAATGCTCTCAGGGAGTAATTCCAGATCCTCCAACTCATCCTCAGTGTCCCGGATCAGGGCCCTGTGGAGCAAGGGTGCAGGGAGGAAGGAATCCCCTAGATGAACCATCCAATGGATCCTCAACCACCTCCCTTGAGCCATGAGGAGAGACAGGAGGGGAGGGAGAAATTTCCAGTCCTGATTGCCTGCGTGCCCCAATGGGAGAAATAGAAGGGCAAGAAGGACTGAATCCCCTGGGGGGAGAAGCTGAATGAGCAGATATTGGCCTTAAAGGAGACCTAGATCTGGAAGAAGAAGGCATGCTGACTTGGGCCTGGTGTTCTGACCTAGCAATCACTTTTTCCAGGGCCTTTTGGCACCTGGTCTCATCCCTCTGGGTTGCTCTGGAGGGCCGCTGTAGGCTTGACAGTTGCTGCCCTGGTTCTGGGCCCTTCCCTCTCCTTGGGCACCTCCCGGGGTGCAGTCACAGAAGCTGCATTATGTGACTGAGATTCTGCTTTATTGTTGGAGATCCAGTGCAACCTGAATTCCCTAAAATATCTGTTAGAACCTACCTTGAACATCTGTAACCTATTATCTACAATCCATCTTCAGCCTCAGGTGAATCTCTTGCACCACCCTGCAATATCTTGCCGATGGAGATATCTAGAGGGCATAAAGGCCTGAACCAGTTTTGTGATCTTTAAGTTAACCCAATACAAAATACTGTCTTTGGGCAGAAGTATCCCTTTGCTCATAGAGACTTAGATCCAATTATTAGCACTTTTTTTTCTAGATTTTTGTTTTTACTATTTGGCTGTTGGCCACCCCAACAGGTTATTTGCATATAAGACCAAGACCACATAAAGCAAACAAACAAATAATCTTTTTTATCTGATAAGGCTGGCATATAAAAAGCAAACGCAGCGGATAGACATGGCTAAAATGATGAGTGGCGATGATGAAGCTGAGAATTTTAGGTGCCAAAATGCACCCAAAACACCAAGTTCAGCTTATCTGTGGATGGGTTTATTTGCAAGTATATATGGTCATACTTTTTAAAAATATCCATATTTCCTATGTCTATCCATGGATAAGTTTGTCCTTGGATTTTTAGCCAAATACCAGTGGTTCTCAAATAGTGGGGCGCGCCCCCCAGGGGGGGCGCGAGGCTCCATAAAGGGGGGCGCGAAGGCTCCCTTTCCATCTGGATGCAACGGCGGCGGCGAAGGCGGCGGCAACGGCGGCAACGGCGGCGGCGGCGAAGGCGGCAACGGCGGCGGCGGCGGCCTGGAGTTTCCCGCCAAGGTTGCCTGTCCGACCAGCCCCCGCTGGCTCCTGGCTGAGGGAGGAGCTGCCGCTCCGCCTTCTCCGAGCGGGATCCACGCCCTGCAACTGGCCGCGAGGGGAAGCGGAAGCAAAAGCTTTTGCTATCAAGTCTTTTGAAAATCTCCAGGAAGCACAAAAAATAGGTGAAAATGGCAGGTTTTGGCCAAAAAACGGGCCCCTTTTCACCCCACCTTCAGAAGATGATAGAGAAAGAGAGAGCTAGTGAGAGGGAGAGAGGGAGAAGTGAGACAGAAAGAGATAGACAGAGAGAGAGACACACACACAGAGAGACAGAGAGAGACAGAAGGAGAAAGAGGGACAGAAAGAGAGAGAGAGGAGAGAGAGACTGAGAAAGACAGAGAGAGACAGAGAAAGACAGAGAGAGGAGAGACAGAAAGAGACAGAGAGAGAGGAGACAAAGAGAGAGAGACAGAAAGAGACAGAGACAGTGAGAGACAGAAAGACAGAGAGAGAGAGGGAGACAGAAAGACAGACAGAAATAGAAGGAGAGACAGAAAGAGAAAGGCAGAGAGAGAGAGGGAGAGAGACGAGGGAGAGAGAGAGACAGGGAGAGACCACTTGGACTGTCTTCACATCTGGGATGCGTGGGTCTTTCCCACTGAGACGAGCAGGTGTTGTTTCTAGAAATCACTGATTGCAGGAAATATATGTGTGTGTTTGTGTGTGTATACATGCACATACAAGTGTCATTTCTTCAGTGTTATCACAGAAGTGAGTACACCCCTTAACATTTTGTAAATATTTAAGTATACTTAAATATTTACAAAATGTTAAGGGGTGTACTCACTTCTGTGATACTCTATATATAAATATATGTATGTATATGTTCTAGCTGTGCTCCTTTAAATCTTTTCTGCTACAGTTAATAAAGCTATTCTTTGTTGTAAATTGATCCACATTTTTCTTTTTTTATTCTCTTATACGTTAATAAGGATACAGTGTTATGCAGAGGTGTACTTATAACAATTTTATAGACAAATGATACTATTTACAGTCGCGCGGGGGGCGGGAAATGTTTTCTTCTTCCTAGGGGGGGCATGACAGAAAATAATTGAGAAGCACTGGCCAAATACTAAGAAAAAATGTGGATTGGCTTATCAGTAAGTAGTATTTCATGGTATTTAGGCTAAATTTCAAGAGTTGGCTTATCTACAGATGGGCTTATGCATGAGTATATACAGTACATCTTGCCACCTGCCAAAATTAATAACCAACAGATGACTTCTCTGTTGACTCATTTGAATATGGGCAATAATACGAATTTATTTATGTAAGAGATTTAAGTGTTTGCATATCTTACACAATAGAACCCTAGGCAGCTAACAGTTAAAAACACGAGAAAAGAACCTGTCACAAGACAACCCAGCAGTCTACACAAAACCATGACAAGGGCTCCTACATACTTGAGCTCTTCTGTTAACTATCCTTTTATTATTAAGCCTCATAATGCTCCTCATATGTAGAAAATATTTAATTACATGTTCATCCATGCAGCTGCCATAGGTCTGAAAGTAGATTTATGTCGCATGTCTGTCTGTTTGTCTGTCTGCCAAGCAACTGATTGACCTAAAAGAAACTGTTCCTGTCCTTGTGATTCTGCATGATGAGGCATATCTTATGAACTTTCACTGCATTCTGCATTCCATATAAGAAAGCTTTTGTTCTGAAAATGTGATGACTAGTGTACTGTTTTTTAAGCAGTGTTTGAGCTGCTTGATTTAAGGAATTCTTTCAAGCTGAACAGTATTTTTTTTCTCCTTCCTTCCTTTTAGAATAAGATTTGTCCATTCAGTCATGGACATAGAACCTTTCCCTCTTATCTCCCCAAGGCAAAGGTAGGCTATTGAGAAGAATAATTGGACTACCTTATATGATACTATGTTCTTGCTCTTCTTAAATACATGGAACGATTTAGAAAAGACAACTGTTCAGAGGAAGATTTCAATGGAAATATCTGGGCAATACGAAGAGGTTTTAGGCATTGTGTAGAATCAGATTCACTTCATTTAGTCTTGGAATAACTCTTTAAAAAAGTGTTGATCCACCAACATTTGGTACAATGAATGGAAAATTTTAAGATCAATCAACTATTACACATGTTGGTTGATGCCATACTAATCTCTGTTAATTTAATAAATCCATCATAATATTTTCACTCACTTTTGGGACTTCTGATGAAGATTCATGTTAAGTCAGTCATCACCAAAGGAGCAAATAAGGCATTGTGTCGAGATTCCAGACAGCGGTTTCTGGGTGGCCAAGTCTCATTTCTTAATCACTTTTGGAAATTGCTTTTATTTATTTATTTATTTATTTATTTTATCAGACTTATTAGTCGCCCCCTCTCCCCACAGGGACTCGGGGCGACGTACACAAGCAACGGTCTACGGACTACAAAGGAGGAGGTAAAAATAAATAAATACAATAATCAGAGAAGTTAAAACCCCAATAAGAATAAAAGTTTAAAAGCTAACATTGACAATTAAAATTAACCAAGGGGTGGAACAGTTGTCGAGATTATGCCAGGCCGGCTAGCCGAAACAGGTGGGTCTTCAGTTTACTGCGGAAGGAGCGGAGATCGGTTGTTGTCCTGATGTCTGGGGGGAGGTCGTTCCAAAGGGTGGGACCCGCCACAGAGAAGGACCTACTCCTGGGCACCGCCCTCTGACAGTCTCTACAGGACGGCACCCGGAGAAGGCCCTCTCTGTGTGAGCGAATGGGCCGCAGGGATGTATGGGGCAGGACACGATCCCGCAGATAACTAGGCCCTATGCCATGGAGCGCTTTAAAGATGGTGACTAACACCTTGAAGCGCACCCGGTAGGCCACAGGAAGCCAGTGCAGCTCGCGCAGGAGAGGTGATATATGGGAGAACCTCGATCTCCCCATGATTACCCGCGCGGCTGCATTCTGGACCAACTGCAGTCTCCGGGTGCACCTCAAGGGGAGCCCCATGTAGAGAGCATTACAGTAGTCCAGACGAGATGTCACCAGCGCGTGAGTGACTGTGCGCAGGGCCCCCCGGTCCAAAAGGGGACGCAATTGGCGCACCAGGCGAACCTGGTGGAGCGTCCCCCTCGCCACGGCTGCCACATGATCTTCTATAGTCAGCCGGGCATCAAGGAGGACACCCAAATTGCGTGCCCGTTCCACCAGGGCTAATTGTTCATCCCCGATGGCCAGCGATGGAATGTGCTGGTTGTATCGGGGAGCCGGGAGCCACAGCCACTCTGTCTTGGAGGGGTTGAGCCTGAGCCTGTTGTCACCCATCCAGACCCGCACGGCTTCCAGACAACGGGACATCCCTTCGACGGCCTCGTTGGGGTGGTTTGGGGTGGAAATGTACAGCTGGGTATCATCAGCGTACAGGTGGTATCCCACCCCAAAACCACGGATGATCTCGCCCAGCGGTTTCATATATGTGTTGAACAGGAGAGGTGAGAGGATCGACCCCTGAGGGACCCCACAAGTAAGGGGCCTCGGGGTCGACCTCTGCTCCCCTGCCAACACACATTGCGTCTGGCCAGAGAGGTAGGAGCAGAACCACCGCAATACGGTGCCTCCGATCCCCAACCCCTCCAGACGGCGCAATAGGATACCATGGTCGATGGTATCGAAAGCCGCCGAGAGATCTAATAGGACAAGGATGGAGGAACAACCCCCATCCTTTGCCCTCCAGAAATCATCCACCAACGCGACCAAGGCCGTCTCAGTACTGTGACCGGGCCGGAAGCCGGACTGGCGTGGGTCTAGATAATCATCTTCCTCCAGGTGACGCGGGAACTGTTGAGCCACCACACTCTCAACAACCTTCGCTAGAAAAGGAAGGTTGGAGACAGGACGATAATTTGCTAGCTCCTCTGGGTCCAGGGAAGGCTTCTTGAGCAGGGGTCTCACCACCGCCTCTTTCAAGGCGGTTGGTAAAAGGCCCTCACCCAACGAGGCGTTCACCAGCCCCAATAGCCAGCCTCGTGTACCTTCCCAGGAAGCCAGTACCAACCAGGAGGGATACGGGTCCAATAAACATGTGGTGGCTCGCAGTCGCCCGCGCAACCTGTCCAAATCTTCAGTGACAACAGGGTCAAACTCCTCCCAGCGTGGAATCTCAAGCCTAGCCTCGGACGCCCCCTCTGGAACACTGGGGTGGGTCCACTCCCTCCGGATCCGATCAATTTTATCCTGCAGGTATGCCCCAAACTCCTCTGCCCTGCCCTGCAACGGGGGATCCCGCTGTCCCTGCGACAGCATGGAGCGGGTCACCCGAAACAGGGCGGCAGGGCGGTTCTCTGCGGACGCTATAAGGGTGGCACAATACTGACGCTTGGCCACCCTTATTGCCACAAGGTAGGTCCTTAAGTAGGCTCTTACCTGTGTTCGATCGGATTCGGAGCGGGAGGATCTCCACTTGCTCTCTAGGCGTCTCCTATGGCGTTTCATCGCCCTTAGCTCCCCATTAAACCAGGGGGCCCGGGTCGATCGTTGCCATCGGAGAGGCCGCAAAGGCGCAACCCGGTCCAAGGCTCCGGCGGCCGCACTATTCCACGCGGCCACCAGGTCCTCTGCCCGGGAGCGGGACAGGTCTGCAGGAGGTGGCCCAAGCTCCGCCTGGAACCTATCTGGTTCCATCAGACGCCTGGGGCGGAACCATCTGGGACAATCTGGTTCCGCCTCCCCGCGGTGGGGAGTAGCGCCAGGGAAGTCCAGTTGGAGAAGTGAGTGATCTGACCATGACAGGGGCGTGATGACTAAATTCCCTATACCCAGATCACTCGTCCACTGGTCGGAGACAAACACAAGATCCAGTATGTGGCCTCTTTCGTGTGTGGGGTCCCGAACTACTTGAGTCAGATCCATGGCTGTCATGGAAGCCATGAATTCCCGGGCTACCTCGGATGCCTCTCCCATCGATGGCAGGTTGAAGTCCCCCATCACTAGTAGCTTGGGGGTCTCAACCGCCATCTCCGCGATCAGCTCAAGAAGTCCGGGCAGGGCCGTTGATGTATGGCGGGGAGCCAGGTATACTATCAACAGACCCAACTGTCTCCCTGGGCCCCATTTCACGCCCAGAGACTCACAACCGGATGTCTGCGACACAGTGAATTCTCTCGGAGTCAAATCTTCCCGGATGATTATCGCTACCCCACCGCCCCTACCCTGGGCCCGTGGCTGATGGAACACCCGGTAACCTGGAGGGCACATTTCACCGAGGGGCAACCCCCCCTCCGGGCCCAACCAGGTTTCCGTTATTCCTGCGAGGTCCGGCTCCCCCTCTGAGATCAAGTCCCTGATGAGGGGGGCCTTATTAACCACGGATCTCGCATTACATAACATCAGCCTAAGGCCCAGGCTCTGCCGATCCTGTCCACCTAGACTGCAGGGGTTGGTACAAGCGACCAGGCGTGTCCAACAGCCCCGGTCTCCCAACCGACTATGTGTTCTTCTGGTGTCCTCGCGCCCGCCCCTCCCTACGACCGTCGTTATCGGATTCCCCCCATAGGAATGCTGTAACCTTTCACCTCCCCCACTCCGCTCCCCTCCATCCTGATCCCACCTGTTGACCTGGCTATATCCATACCCCCAGGTTGAGTAACCCTCCCCCCCTCCCTGGAACCCCTTAAAAATTTTAAAAAACATTTTACTAAAAAACCCCTGATCCCCCGCTTCCTCCACCTCTCTGGGTCAATAAACCCTTCATCGAGGTGTGCCCTCTCCAGGGCAGGGGGGCATACCTGTGACAGGGGGGACCCTCGCAGTTGTAAAATATCAGCCCTTGAGTAGATTATGATGATGATAACTATGGCTATGGGAGGTCCAGGATGTAAATACATGTGAAAAGGCCAAGATGTAAATGGATAAATAAAAGGAGAGAGGAAGCCTACAACGCCGAACCATGATAGTCAATAGACCTCCATCGAGGCCCAGAGGCAGTTCTTAGAGTTCTTAAAGTGCTTAAATCGGAAATAGTCCTCCATCGAGGCCCAGAGGCAGTTCTTAGAGTTCTTAAAGTGCTTAAATCGGAAATAGTCCTCCATCGAGGCCCAGAGGCAGTTCTTAAAGTTCTTAAAGTTCTTAAAGTGCTTAAAGAGGCAGTTCTTAAAGTTCTTAAAATTCTTAAAGTGCTTAAATCGGAAATCCGCGGGGGGGGCGGGGGGGGGATAGGTGAAGTGCCAAGGCCAGTTTCATGGCTTGTTGATCTTCTGGGGTCGCCCAAAGCCTCCGGCGGCCCCCCCTGGCTTGCTTCTTAAATCCCCACAGCTCCTCTCCGGCCCCTCGGCCTCCTGAATAGGCAGCTCACTGCGGTTAGAGAGATGGAAGGAAATATGGCACCCAATGTTTCAATGCCATCTCCGCCGGTGCCGCCATCGCCGGCTGGGCCCACACACCGCCCCCGAACAGTTTGTTCTCCTCCTCACCGACTCGCTCCCTCATGGAAACGCTCCTCCGCTCTTCCGTTCCTCTGTTTCTCAGCTGTCTCGCCATCCTGGCAGCCATGCAAGTCACATTTCCGGTTTTTCCGCTGCCGTGGCTCAGCCTCAGCATTCTCGCAATCCTCCATCTCCTGTCCATCTGGCTGTCTGATTTTCCCGGGTCTCAGCTATTCCCCCCGGGTCACAGTTGGTTCTCAAAGACAGCCAGGGTTACCACTGACCCCCTCACGGCCCCCAAAATGACCGGTGGGGGCCAAAAGCGCCCGCTATCCCTGCCAGGGAGCCCCATCATTACGGAGCTCTAGGAAGGTCCCTCCATTGCCCCGGAAGCTCCTCCTCCTTCAATGAAATATCTTTCTGAAAAGAACGTATCAACTATTAGGAACCTTTGGACTGACAGGTTTTACAATATGCATCGAATTAGATTCCTTGAATTCTTAGTGAAAGGAGTTTTAAAGATAGGTTTAAGACATAAAATAAATATACAGAAAAGGGGAAGTTAGAAAATTGATTTTCTAAATGAATAATGTTTGAAATAAGATTTTGAAATTAATTATAAGAATCCTACCTATTGGAAAATGCTGTTGTTTTGAATACTTAAAAGAAAACATTATAAGATGATAATTTGAAAGATGGACTTTGGTGCGTCTTATACTCCGAAAAATGCGGTATTAAGTAGAATGAAGGAAAATCTTTTAATCTTAAAAGTCTCTGCCATTATAAATAGACTATATTCAAATGTTAAAGAAAATAATAAGTTTTACTGGGTAAGAATGAGAGATCTAAAGTAGTTTTAAAAATGACAGTCTATGAACAATATGGAAAAATCTAAATTAGATGTACAGATATGGGACAAAAGGATCATTTACTGTACTTTAAGAGAAAGTGACAAGTTGTTAAAATTATTTGCACTTGTGAAAAGGAGGTAGTCATTTCTTTATACATTTTCTTTACTATATTCTTCTTTTTTTCTTTTTAATCTGCACTAAACAAAATATAGTAAAACTTTATTTTCAGCCATTGAAGATTCTGTAATTAACAGAAAATGAGCCTCATCTTTTGGTATTAAAAAGCAATTCACCAGGGCCTAGATAAATATGTAAGCCTTCATTTTCCTTAGCTATGGCCTTCAAACCCCTGCAACATAGCATAAATCTGGGTTTGAGTCCTATATTTATAAATCAAAAACCAGCATCTGCAGTGAACAAGCCATAATTTATACTAGTGAGGATGTGGAAGCTCTAATTACATTTGGGAAGCTTGGACTAAATTAATATTTGCCATAGTTCTACTTTGGCTTCTTAAACTGGAGCCAACATATACTATAATTATATTGTGAGTATTTTTTTTTAAGTACTGTGTCCTCACCAAAGCTAACAAGCAATTAAATTCATTTGATTAACCTCTATTTAAAGCATCAGTTCATAATGTAGAAACTTGTATAAGTTACATAGGAACTTGTGAAATATTTAATGTCTGCATAAGAGTTTTAGGTGAAAGAAGCTGTGACTAAAGCTAATTCTTCTCTAAACAGAGTAGAATCACATCAATAACAAGGCATGATAATTAGCCCCAATGGGTATGAACTGCATTATCTGAGATCATCCCTTCAAATGATGTTTATGGGGAAACAGCTAATGTAAGCAAGCAGAAAATTATTACTGTTGTTTAAAATGTTTGTTATCTTGTCTTCGATTGAAAATTGAAATGAAAAATCTGATCCTTTGGAAAGATATTCATTATACAAATGTAGCTAAGTGAGTAAGAGAGGCAGAAATGATTTCCTGCTAACAACGAATGTGGTTGGTTTTGTGCAGTACTAATGTTAGGCAACCATGCTATGTTCTAGGATTTACATTTTTTTAAAAAAAGAAGCTTGGTGGAGCTGTCCCGCTTGATCCATATGCCTGAAATATGAGAATGCAACACATGGAGGACTGGGAGGGAACAGCTTTCTAGCAAAAACAGCCTTCTTGCATATGATGTGCTCCAATAGGACCAGCACAAGAATACAGTAAGATACCTCTTTCCCAGCAAAATAGAAATGTTGGCACAAGGTGAAAGCGCTAAGTGTCAGCACTAAGAAATAACATTGATAGCCAGACCTCCAAATACAAAAACTAATTTTCTAAAAAAGAAATTGCTGTTTATATTCTACAATCTTTACCACAAACTACCGATTTTCAACAATCTCTAAAAGCAAACCCATGTAATAGTGCACTTCACCAGTCAATCTTAGATGTTACTAGACAGAAATATAAAATATTACCCCAGGATTTCTCAAATCCATAATCCAAAAACCAGTCTACCCAGTTCAGACACGTGTATGACTGAGAGGATCTGCTTTGTAAAACATTGGAATGAATTTCCAAAGTCAGGTTTTATTTCCCCTCCATACATCATTTAACAAATTTCTCTAATAGCAGAACATGGTTACAATATAAAACATAATGCATATCTACATTATGTCTTAAAACATTGGTGGGTAGATATATTGGCACTGCTGCTATTTAGGTCCACTCACCTGTGCTCAGCATTTCCATAAATTAAAAAAGAGCCATGTGGCACAGTGCAGTATTGCAGGCTGACTCTGCTGCTGCCAGCAGTTCAATTCTGATCAGCTCAAGATTGACTCAGCCTTCCATCCTTCCAAGGTTGGTAAAATAAGGACCCAGATTATTGGGGAAAATATGCTGAATCTATAAACTGCTTAGAGTAAAGCACTATGAAGCTGTATATAAGTGCCATTGCTATTGGTACAGTATATAAGTGATATTGCTATACTGGTAATTGCTTCAGGTTTTAATCATTTAGATTAGCTGGCCTTACCAAAATTAAACTGTAGGACGACATACGGTATATTATTTCTATTACTGTGTTTGCTGAGACTACCCGGCACAAAAAAACTGGAAATTAGAATAGCTACCTCTGCTTTAATTTAAAGGCAAAGGTTTATCCCACTTCATTTCTCAAACTTTACCAGGATTTCCAACTATTCCTTCAATTGCAATATATCAACCAAAACTACGCTTAAACCAGTGGCTTGGCTCTTTGAGCTGTCAAAGATCTTCACTAAAGCATTTCAGCAACTGTATTTTTTAATTGTCTTGAGACCAAGAAAGAGGAAAAGAGAAGGTATGGGTTACCTCGAAATACCTTGCCCGAGGCCTCTTCAAGGCCTGTGTCTATTTCATCTTTTGTTTTCAACTAATACAAGTAAGGCTCCTTTTTGAGATTCATGATTATCACTATGTGTGGCTTTGGTTGCTCAGAATGCTTTTATCAACTCACATTGATACAGCAGTGAACAGTGAACATGAGCAATGAACTCATATGAACAAAGATGCCTTGTGACAGCCAGATGGAGGAGGAGTTTCCGGGGAATGGCAGCTGACTTCTGAGCTCCAAAAATGCTCCGGAGCTCTTTGACAAAGGAGGGGTTGCTGCCGGCCCTTTTTCCACCTTTTGGGCCGGGATTGAGCCTCAATGACTACCCTGGTTTTCTTTGAGACCTAATTTGGTCCGTCAGGATGGCGAATAGCCAGAGGGAGATTAAGAAAGCACTGGCTGACATGGGGATTGCAGTTGGAATTGGAGACCGATTATGGCAGTGGCCACCGGAGGGCAGCGCGAGGACGGAGAGAGGCCAGTGACGCAGGATGCCGACGGAAGGCCTCCGAGAGGGCCGTAAGTCGGCTGGAACGGCGCCCGGACCAGGAGGGGAGGCAGGTTGAAGCCAGGACTAGCTGCTGGAAGCTGTGCTGTGTGCTGGAACCAGGCAGAAAGGGGAGGGGGGGCAGAACAGGGCTTCTGCATTAGGGGCAGAACAGGGCTTGTCCTGGAGACAGGCAGGAGCCCCCCCCCACCTGGCAGACTAAGATCTATTGCCCCCCCCACCTGGCAGACTAAGATCTATTGTCCTTTTGCAAACTACCTGCCATGGCTTGTGCCCAGGTGCCCCTGATGACTATAATCTGCCCGTTTAACATCTGGTATCCTGCTGACTTCCTGCTATTTATGACTTATGGCATTTCACCTGCCGGGCTACTCCTACTACCTCTCCCCCTCTCACCCTCGCCATCTGCTATTTTATAACAACTAGCTACTACAAACTATCTGCCCTCTTCCGCCCATAATGGACCGCACCCAGGCCTCCATCTATTTATTTACCATCCATCTTCCAACCGATCACCTGGCCAACATAAGATCTTCCCACCTAGTTGTGATCGTGGACATTTCTTTCCTCCCATTAGATCCTGGCTTATTGATTTTAACATCAACAGCACCCTGACTTTGTCATAGCTTTTTACCATTACGTATTCGAGGTCGGACTTGCTCCAACTGCGGGAATCCCCCCTCTCGCAGGCATGGCCCTTTGCCCCCTCCGGGGCCCACCTTGATGACGGGTTTGTGAACCCAGAGAGGTAGAGGAAGCGCAAACTTAGGAGGTTTTTAATGAAATGTTTTTTATCCTTTTTAGGGGGCTCCAGGGTGGGGGGGCGGGGGCGGGGGGGTCAGATCAGGAGCGATGTGAGAGCCGGGCCTCCAGGTGTGGTCGCGAGCAGAAGGAGCGGAAGGGAGGAGGAGGGGGAGGATATCATTCCTATACAGGGCTCTTTAATTCCAACGGTCGCAGGGAGGGGCAGATACGAGGACAGATTAAGAACTTATAGTCGGTTGGGAGACCGTGGTTGCTGGTTACACCCGGTCGCTTGTACCAATCCCCGCGGTCTAGGTGGTCAAGAGTTACAGACCCAGGGCCTGAGGCTGTTGTTATGCAATGCGAGGTCCGTTGTTAACAAGGCCCCCCTCATTCACGATCTAATTTTAGAGGGGGAGCCGGACCTCACGGGAATAACGGAGACCTGGTTGGGCCACGAGGGAGGTCTTCCCCTCTTGGAAATGTGCCCACCAGGCTACCGAGCATTTCACCAGCCCCGGGCCCAGGGAAGGGGCGGTGGGGTGGCAGTAATTATTCGGGAGGACTTAGAGCCGAGGGAGTCTACTGTGCCACAGACGTCCGGATGTGAATCCCTTGTTGTGAAATGGGGCCCTGGGAGACAGTTGGGCCTGCTGATAGTATACCTGGCTCCTCGCTATACATCAGCGGCCCTGCCTGAACTCCTCGAGCTGATGGCATCGGTGGCGGTCGAGACCCCCAAACTTTTAGTGATGGGGGATTTTAACCTGCCATCGATGGGAGAAGCATCAGAGGGGGTTCTGGAGTTCATGGCTTCCATGACAGCCATGGACCTGACTCAAATGATTCAGGGCCCGACACACGAGGGAGGACACACTCTGGACCTCGTTTTTGTCTCTGGCCAGTGGTTGAGTGATCTGGGAGGAGGGGACTTAACCATCACTCCCCTGTCATGGTCAGATCACTCACTCCTTCGTCTTGACTTCCCTGGTGCTACCTCCCGCTGCGGGGAGGTGGAACCGGAAAGCACTAGATGGTTCCGCCCCAGGCGCCTGATGGAACCAGATAGGTTTCAGACGGAGCTTGGGCCACCTCCTGTAACCTTGACCCGCCCCCGGGTAGAGGACCTGGTGGTCGCGTGGAATAATGCGACTACCGGGGCCTTGAACCGGGTGGTGCCTTTGCGGCCTCTCCGGCGGCAACGATCCACCCTGGCCCCTTGGTTTACCGAGGAGCTGAGGGTGATGAAATGCCGCAAGAGACGTCTAGAGAGTCGTTGGAGATCCTCTCGTTCCGAACTTGATCGAACACAGGCACGAGCCCATTTAAGGACGTACCTTGTGGCATTGAGAGTGGCCAA
Source organism: Natrix helvetica (assembly GCF_964273705.1). Lineage (NCBI taxonomy): Eukaryota > Metazoa > Chordata > Lepidosauria > Squamata > Natricidae > Natrix > Natrix helvetica. The sequence goes on along the minus strand of NC_138550.1, from coordinate 82,463,894 downwards.
ACGCCAATATTGTGCCACTCTCATTGCATCCGCAGAGAACCGCCCTGCCGCCCTGTTTCGGGTGTCCCGCTCCCTCTTGTTTCAGAGGCCGCGGGAGGCCCCTCTACAGGGCAGAGCAGAGGAATTTGGGAAATATCTGCAGGATAAAATCGCTCAAATCTGGAAGGATTGGGTCCCTGTTAGTGGTCCAATGGAGACGTCCGTGGCGAGTCTTGAGGAATCGACCTGGGAGGAGTTTGACTTGGTTGCCATCGAGGATTTGGACAGAATGCGTGGACGACTGCGACCCACCACATGTTTATTGGACCCGTGCCCCTCCTGGCTTGTACTGGCATCCTGGGAGGTTACACGAGACTGGCTCCTGGACCTAGTGAACGCTTCGCTGAGCGAGGGGTCTCTCCCGGCCACCTTGAAAGAGGCGGTGGTGAGACCCTTGCTCAAGAAGCCTTCCCTGGATCCTTTGGAGCTGGCCAATTATCGTCCTGTCTCCAACCTTCCCTTTTTGGCGAAGGTTGTAGAGAGTGTGGTGGCCTACCAGTTTCCACGGCATCTGGAGGAAAATGATTATCTAGACCCGCGCCAGTCCGGCTTCCGCCCCGGTCACAGCACGGAGACGGCCTTGGTCGCGTTGGTGGATGATCTCTGGAGGGCCAGAGATAGAGGTTGTTCCTCTATCCTGGTCCTATTAGACCTCTCGGCGGCTTTTGATACCATCGACCATGGTATCCTGCTGCGCCGGCTGGAGGGGTTGGGGGTCCGGGGCACCGTTTTGCGGTGGTTCGGCTCCTACCTTTCTGGCCGGACGCAGCGTGTGTTGGCAGGGGAGGAGAGGTCGACCCTACGCCCCCTTACTTGTGGGGTGCCACAGGGGTCGGTCCTCTCGCCACTCTTGTTCAACACATATATGAAGCCGCTGGGTGAGATCATCCGTGGTTTCGGGGTGGGATACCATCTGTACGCTGATGATACTCAGCTGTACTTTTCCACCCCGAACCACCCCAACGAGGCCATCGAAGTGATGTCCCGGTGTGTGGAAGCCGTACGGATCTGGATGGATGACAACCGACTCAAACTCAACCCCTCCAAGACGGAGTGGCTGTGGGTACCGGCTTCCCGGTTCAGCCAATTAATTCCATCATTGGCCATCGGGGGCATTCAACTTGCCCCCGTGGAGCGGGCGCGCAATTTGGGCGTCCTCCTGGATGCCCGGCAGTCCATGGATGACCATGTGACAGCCGTGGCAAGGGGGGCGTTCCACCAGGTTCGCCTGGTGCGCCAATTGCGCCCCCTACTGGACCGGGACGCCTTACGCACAGTCACTCATGCGCTGGTGACGTCTCGCTTGGACTACTGTAACGCTCTCTACATGGGGCTTCCCTTGAAATGCACCCGGAGGCTACAGTTGGTCCAGAACGCAGCCGCGCGGGTAATTATGGGGAGTACTAGGTACTCCCATGTGACACCGTTCCTGCGCGAGCTGCACTGGCTTCCTGTGGTCTATCGGGTGCGTTTCAAGGTTTTGATAACAATCTTTAAAGCGCTCCATGGCTCAGGACCTAGTTACTTGCGGGATCGTATTCTGCCCCATACATCCCTGCGACCAATCCGCTCGCACAGAGAGGGCCTCCTCCAGGTGCCGTCCACCAGACAGTGTCGAGGGGCGGCGCCTAGGAGTAGAGCCTTCTCTGTGGCGGGCCCAGCCCTGTGGAATGACCTCCCTCCGGATATTAGGAATACCTCTGACCTCCGCTCCTTTCGTGTAAAGCTCAAGACCCACCTTTTTCAAGTTGCTGGCCTGGCTCAACTTTGATCCAACTATATCGCTCCTGACGGGTTTTTTATTTGGGGTATTTTAATTGCATTCAATTTATTTAGGGGTTTTTAAACATTGTGTTTTTACTTGTTTTTATCTATCAGTTCACCTCCTCCTTGTATATGTTGTGTATATGTCTTGGTATATGTTTTGTTATATGTATGTCGATATATTTATTTCCTATGTTTTGTTGTACGCCGCCCCGAGTCCTTCGGGAGAGGGTGCAGCTAAGAAATAAATATTTATTATTATTATTATTATTATTATTATTATTATTATTATTATTATTATTATTATTATTATTATTATTATTATTATTATTATTATTATTATTATTATTATTATTCACACTCTACTAAACTCTCATTTGGCTCAGAGCACTGTATTATACAGAATGTTTCTGAAAACAATTCAAAAATATCATTAATTCAAAATAAGACAGCTGGGCTGTCAACTGGGCTAGGCCAAGTACAATCCTATAATGCTAAACCTTAGTAACTGTGCTCATTATCTAGTCTTGATGACATTCGAAATCTTCCCCTAAGTTCTGGAAGTAGGTTACCAGATAGAGCATGTGCTCCTATGTTTAGCTTCCTAGAAGTTGTGGTTCTAAATGACTTGGACTTGGGCTTTTCTTCAGGTGCCTCTGGCAAACGATATGGGACAAAGCACCTTTTAGCCTGCTTCCTCTATGGAAGCTGTGGAAATTTATTTTTATCTATGAGCTGCCTAGAAATTGTTTTGACTTTTCTATTTAATTTATTAAAAGCATTTTGCACTGTGCTGCTGGTTTGGCTTTTTGTTTAATCACATGTACTGATGAATTTATTGCATCATTATTGCTACAGATGAAACTCGAAAAATTAGAATATCGTGCAAAAGTTCATTTATTTCAGTAATGCAACTTAAAAGGTGAAACTAATATATGAGATAGACTCATTACATGCAAAGCAAGATAGTTCAAGCCGTGATGTGTCATAATTGTGATAATTATGGCGTACAGCTCATGAAAACCCCAAATTCACCATCTCAGAAAATTAGAATATTACATGCAATCAATAAAACAAGGATTGTACATGGAACAATATTGGACCTCTGAAAAGTATAAGCATGCATATGTACTCAGTACTTGGTTTGGGCCCCTTTTGCAGCAATTACTGCCTCAATGCAGTGTGGCATGGAAGCTATCAGCCTGTGGCACTGCTGAGGTTTTATGGAAGACCAGGATGCTTCAATAGCGGCCTTCAGCTCTTCTGCATTGTTCGGTCTCATGTCTCTCATCTTTCTCTTGGCAATGCCCCATAGATTCTCTATGGGGTTCAGGTCAGGAGAGTTTGCTGGCCAATCAAGCACAGTAATCCCATGGTCATTGAACCAGGTTTTGGTGCTTTTGGCAGTGTGGGAAGGTGCCAAATCCTGCTGGAAAATGAAGTCAGCATCCCCATAAAGTTCATCTGCAGAAGGAAGCATGAAGTGCTCCAAAATCTCCTAGTAGACAGCTGCGTTGACTCTGGACTTAATGAAGCACAGTGGACCAACACCAGCAGATGACATGGCTCCCCAAATCAACACATACTGTGGAAACGTCACACTGGACTTCAAGCATCCTGCAGTGTGTGCCTCTCCAATCTTCCTCCATACTCTGGGTCCTTGGTTTCCAAATGAGATGCAAAAGTTGCTCTCATCAGAAAAGAGGACTTTGGACCACTGAGCAACAGACCAGGTCTGTTTTTCTTTAGCCCAGGTAAGACGCTTCTGACATTGTTTGTTGTTCAGGAGTGGCTTGACAAGAGGAATCTGACATTTGAAGCCCATGTCCAGGATCCGTCTGTGTGTGGTAGCTCTTGATGCACTGACTCCAGCCTCAGTCCACTCCTTGTGAAAGTCCCCAACACTTTTGAATGGCCTTTTCCTGACAATCCTCTCCAGGCTGCGGTCATCCCTGCTACTTGTGCACCTTTTTCTTTCACACTTTTCTCTTCCACATAACTTTCTATTAATGTGCTTTGATACAGCACTTTGGGAACATCCAACTTCTTTTGCAATTGCCTTTTGAGGCTTTCCCTCCTTATGGAGGGTGTCAATGATGGTTTTCTGCACAACTGTCAGGTCAGCAGTCTTTCCCATGATTGTGATTCCTACTGAACCAGACTGAGAGACCATTTAAAGACTCAGGAACCCTTTGCAGGTATTATGGCATAATTAGCTGATTAGAGTGGGACACTTTGAGCCTAGAATATTGCACATTTTCACAGTATTCTAATTTTCTGAGATTGTGGATTTGGGGTTTTCATAAGCTGTAAGCCATAATCATCACAATTATGACAAATCACGGCTTGAACTATCTTGCTTTGCATGTAATGAGTCTATCTCATATATTAGTTTCACCTTTTAAGTTGCATTACTGAAATAAATGAACTTTTGCAAGATATTCTTATTTTTCGAGTTTCACCTGTATTTGCACTTTACTTTTTAAAGATGTATATGTATAAAGGGACACAGTGGTTCAGTGGCTAAGATGCTGAGCTTGTCGATCAGAAAGGTTGGCAGTTCGGTGGTTCGATTCCCTAGTGCTGCATAACAGAGTCCCATTACTTGTCCCAGATTCTGCCAACCTAGCAGTTTGAAAGCATGTAAAAATGTAGTACAAAACAGGGACCACCTTTGGTGGGAAAGTAACAGCACTCCGTGCACCTTCAGCATTTAATCATGTCGGTCACATGACCATGGAGACGTCTTTGGACAGCACTGGTTCTTCGGCTTTGAAACAGAGATGAATACCACCCCATAGAGTTGGGAACAACTAGCACATATGTGTGAGGGGAACCTTTACCATTACCTATGTTTATTGGCAAAGAAAATTTGGGTTTGGGCAATTTAAAAAGTAATCAACAAAATAATGAATCTTAATTATTGCCCCCTTTTTAAAATTTCCACCCTTAACTCCTGAGAAAAACACTGCAATACACTACATTATGGGAATCTTGTATATACTGATCCCTTTCAATGAGTTATAATTTCCCAATACATAAAACATAACTCGTAAGAGACATGTAGTGATCTCATTTCAGAAAAATCTTCAAAATTAGATCCCTTTTGCTATTTTGGGAGAAACGTGATAATCTTTTCAGCCTGTACAACCTTTCATAGGATTATCATTTTTAAGACTAGGTTACAATGCTGGAATTGAGCCTAATCACTGGACCATTCACAGTATCTCTCAAACTCTTTAAAGAAAACAGGACAGCAGATGTAGAAAAGTCGTTATGCTTTAGTGGACAGAAAGAAAAGACCAAAAATGTGAGGAAAGCTTTCAAACTCAAAGGTTATAAAGAATATCAATGTAGTTATAATTTTCTCATTTAAAGACACATTTACCAAAACTGGAGTAAAGAGGCCTTATGTGTAACAACACAGAAAATTGTGCAGGAAAAATTTCCATTGATTGCATATTTCAAGCAGCTTAAAAGCAAATGGCGCGTGCAACTCTTTGGAGGTGATATATAACTGTTATTTTGTTTTATATTCATGTAATAATAAGTATCTAGAATCACTAAAATAACCTTCATTCTGGAATAATTTAAAAGCATAATAAATTATTATTAACATCATTATTAAATTACTTTCATTGAACACCAAAAAGAGAAAGAAAAATAAATGCACAAAAGTATCAAAGAGGACTTAAAATATAAGACATATATTTACGGAAACAGCACTTAAGTTCTACAGGAGCATTTCAATGGATGGTAGTCATATTTCATAATGAATCTATGAATGTAAGTTCGTAAGTGGTAATAATGTCAACTCTGTAAACTGGAGCCATATAATTTACCTTTCTACTACTGAAGAATAAGTCTTTTAGCTATAAGTAGGAGAGAGAATTATTTGCCTAGGTGCAAATTCCTTACAATACCTATATATTTAAAAGAATATGATCATCTGAAAATCTGAATGAATAGGTGAATGAATGAATGAATGGATGAATGAACAAACAAACAAACAAGATGACATTGTTTAATAGAAGGACCCAGAGCATGACCTCTCTATTAGGTCTGGTTGCACAAGTAGCTTGGCTCTATGCCATGAAGCCCTTTATAGGTAATGACCAGACCTTGATTTGCACCCAGAAGCCTACTGACAGTCAGTGTAGCTTGCGGAGCAGTGTTGTTTTATGCATGTAATGAGGAATGCCAAATGTAAAATGGCCCCATCCCTGTTAGCCTTTCGTAAGGCTCTAAAAACTTGGCTGTGATCCTGATCCTGAGGCTCTGAATGTATGAAGGGTCCTGTTTCATAGCTTTATTGTTACTGGCTAAGTATCTTGACTGCTATGTGTATTTATTTTAGATTTTTAAATTTTAAAAATTTTCATTTTAAAAAGATGTTGCTTCAATTGGTATATATATTATTTTTAATTGTATGCATCACAGAGTGATTGATTGAGATGGGCAGCTATAGAAGAATAAATCTTATCTCAAAGTTGAGATAATATATGAAATAACTTATTTACAAATGCAACAAATATTTGACTCTGTACAGAGTCATTCTAATATCTAAAACAGGGTTGTCAAACATCACATTGTGGGCTGTATCATGACATATCACAATGTTTTTTGCCTTTACGGAGCTGGGTGGGTTTGGCCTGGGCAGGTTGTATTAGACCCACAGGGCATCAATTTGACAGGCCAGCTCTAAGGGGAGGATATCTAGTCCCTATCAGCTGACACTTTTTAATTGATGGGTTCTGCAGCATGCCGAGAAACCCCTGGAGTCATGCCTTCTTCAGTGATAATGCCTGCCTAACCTATGGAACAGCATCCTATCAGAGACTTGAATGGCACCAATCCTGCTAGCAAATCATTAAAGACCTTACTGATCCTCCAAGACATTTGGACCAGATGGTAGGTGAGCTCCACTGTTGACAAAGGCTAACTTGGTAATATTACTGAGCTTGGTAATGAAACATCTGGAAGAAAACAACCAAACTCAGAGAATGCCAAGGACTCCACAGTACAATCCCGAACTACAAATATTCTCTTCTATTATATGGAATTCCATGTAAAATATATTCTAGAAAACATTTTAAAAGTACTAGCGTTCCCCCAAACCAAAAGGTAAAATCTAAAGGTTGATCATTGTTTATCAAGATCTAAAGAGATCTTCTTCTATGTATATTTAAAGTGATTATCTACAAAATATCACAAACCATAAGAACCCCATTAGTTAATTAATCATTATAAATACGAAACTGAATGGAAAAGAGTTAATCAACATGGTACTTTATAGATTTGTTAGATTCAGACTTCCTGGGAAGAGGATTATTTGAGAATTGCACTCCAGTATATTTGGAATGCACCAAGTTGAAAAAGCAGCTTTAAAAATATTTACAAGGGGTAAATATTAATAAAGTTTAAACATGGATTTTATAGTTGTATACTTCAGTTTCTAATGCTAGAATGCAATCTTGAGACTATGTAAAATAGAGAAGGAAGACAGCCAGAATCATTACACCTAACAATTCCCTTAGAATAAAAGCAAGGCAGTACATCTTGTACCTTCTGAACTTCAAATACTATCCACCACTCTGTATCTGTGAAATATCTGACAATGTTCTATTCCTGGAAATCCTTATAAGCAATAAAACCACAGTGCTTATCTAGTCTCTGCTGCATATATAATGGCTGGGTTTAAGATGGGTAAGTCCCTAACTGTGCAGGACTGATATAATAGGTCATTCATGAGAATTACACATAATAAATTGAGTTGTTCAGACAGTGTGATAATGCTACAAAGCCCCAAAGTTATATTAAAATTTAACATATTCCTTGTTCTCCCACTCTCTCATATCTTCTCCATTCAATTCTGGTGTATCTACCATTTGTCTTCTTTTCATCATTAAAGCTGCACCAGCCCTACCTTTCAGGTGAGGTTTCTCTACCTCTGTGATGGCAAACCTATGGCACGTGCCACAGGTGGCATGCGAAGCCATATTTGCTGGCACACCAGCCTTTAGCTCCGGGTGCATGTGCTTGCCAACCAGCTGATTTTCAGCCTTCCGGAGGGCCGGGAGAGACCGTTTTCACCCTCCCCAGGCTTTAGGAAAGCCTCCAGAGCCTTCAGAGGGTGAAAAACAGGCCCAACGGGCCAACCGGAAGTTGTGGGTGTGTGCACAATTTTGGCATACCTTTACAAAAAGGTTAGCCATCACTGCTCTACCTAATTTAATCCACTAGCGTGTATAATCCAGCAGTTGCTCACATTCTACTTTTACCCTTGCTCAACTTTTTTTTTCCAGCTGGCATACTCTCAGGGAGTTAGAAGCAGCATATAGAGTTGGCTTCTAAGCCAATAGTGGGATTCAAAAATTTTTACTAGCATTTCTGTGGGAGTGGCTTGGTGGCCATGGCTTGGTGGGCATGGCAGGGAAAGGATACTGTAAAATCTCCATTCCCTCCCCACTCAAGGGGAAGGTTACTGCAAAATCCCCATTTTCCTCCCAATCAGATGGGACTCAGGAGGCAGAGAATAGATGGCGGCGGGCCCAGTCAGAGGTTTTTTTTTACTAGTTCTCCAAACTATTCAAAATTTCTGCTACTGGTTCTCCAGAACTGGTCAGAACCTGCTGAATACCACCTCTGCTCCCTTGTAACTGAAAGAAAGGTCAAAGGGCAACAGATCCAAAACTGTAGTAGAAAACTGCTTAGGTTAAAGATGACAAGAAAAATAAAGGCCATCTTAATAGGCCTTTGGAGAACTTCAGATGCAGGGAAAGGGTACAGCCAGCCATAACTACTAAAGCAAAAGCTGTGCAGTCTGTCCAGTGCCTTTCCCAATCAATACACTACTGACAATTATGGAGAATGCAATCAATCTTGTGAGACAAAGGAGGAAACCTACATATCAGAAAGAGGCACACCAGTGTTGTATGCTCTTTAAGGGTGGCCCAGATTTTGTGCTGATGGAGGCAAAGCAACAATGCTAACCTTCTCACAGTCAAGGAAGATAATGCCCCCAAAGCCAAGACATCAATCTTAAAAAAAACTCTCCCCAGGCCTAGTAATAAAAATCCAATACGAACGAATTAAATAACAAATGATTTGTTGCCTTTCCATGCTACTTAGAATCTGCTGCCTAAAGCAGCCTGCATGATTGTGTCATGTTAGACCCTCATGCCTGAAACAACACGCTTTTGATATATTTTCAGCTGATCTTGTCTGCTCTCTTCGGCTAAAAACTAGCAAAGGATGATCAGCTGTGAAGAAATGATGGGTAAAATGACCCTAGCTCCCAGATTACTACTAGTGGAAAAAGAGCTGTGGGAAGCAGCATCAAAGTAATGGTGGATGAACATTAAACACATCGCTTGTCTAATCCACAATCTTTCTTTTCAGAGCAGTAACAGGAAGGACCAGGACAGTGGCTTAAAAGGAATAGGGCATTGGTACTTACCTGATACACCTCTTCTCATAGTGGGGGAGGAGTATCCAGGATGGGCTGACCTTGTCATCTCTTGATTGGACTGAGTCAAATAAGCTCTTTTAGCCATGCCTTGGTTCTTAACCACCTGCCTATCGTGGCCACTTCCTCTCTAATGGGTGAGAAGGGTCCGGGCAGAAAATGGGCAATATCAGCACACCTTGGACGTGAGGAGGGCTCTGAGGATTCACCTCAGAAGAACCAGGCTGAACAGGAAGTTGGAAGCCCTATTTGTTTACTTCCAGCCAGGATCCCTGGGGAACAAGGTGATTTCCACCATGATAGGCAGGTGGTTAAGAACTTGTATTGCTTCTGCCTATCAGGCACAGGGTCTGCAAACACAGCGCTCTATCACAGCCCATTCTACACAAAGAACGGCCACTTTGGCGGCCTGGGCCATGCAGGCCTCACTGAGATCTGTAGGGCAGCCACGGGGTCTCCCCCCTCACCATTCGTGAGGAATTACAAGTTGGACTCCTTTGCTTCTGAGGAAGCCTCATTCGGACATAGGGTTTTGCAGGCTGTTCACAGGGCGGGGGACACGCCTCACCAGGCATAAGTTTGGGCATATACTCAAATGTGTAACCCTCCCTAGGGACGTGTAGGCTTTGGTACGTCCCATCCTGGATACTCCTCCCCTCACTATGGAGAAAGGGCGTTGGTACTTACCCGATACGCCTCTTCTCATAGTGGGGGAGGAGTATCCAGCCCCTCCCTGATATGGGTATGTTGTGAAATTGTTATGTTGTTTGTTGAACTGTTCTGTTGAAGTAATAAATAAAGGTTTGAAACTAAAATAAAGTCTAGCGTGGATGACACAGTGAGTTGGATAGAGTTCTTCGGTGATAGCTGGGTGGAGCCTGGTGACCAAGGCGTGGCTAAAAGAGCTTATCTGACTCAGTTCAATCAAGAGAGGACAAGGTCAACCCATCCTGGATACTCCTCCCCTCACTATGGAGAATATGTATTACAAACATTTGGAATATGCAAACAAAAAATGTCTTTAAAATGCTCCATGATCTTAACTAAAACAGCCAACAGGTTTGTTTGCAGAGTGCTATACTGCTGGCAGTTTTCACTGCAACAGACTAAAGTAGCGATCCCCTCTGGAAATAATGCTGACAAGTAAAAACCACGAGAAAGAAATATAGAGTTCTAACCTATGACACACACAAGCCTTTTGAAAATCAGACAGCAAAAATACAAATGAAATATGGCTAAGGCAAAAATAAACCATTATTTATAAAGACACGTTATTTTATGCAACTCTTTGCCATGAGCTATATACAGTGGTGGGCTGCAGCCGGTTCATGCCGATTTGGGAGAACCTGATGTTAAGATTCTGCTTAGTTCGGCGAACCAGCAAATCCCAACACTGGCTGGCCCCACCATGCCCCCCTGGGGTTGCCATTCAGGGTGGGGAAGCTGAAGGGGCCTGACTGGGAGCCACACTGATCACCTGGGAAGCTGTGAAAGTGTGAATGAACCAGTAGTGCTGATCAGCTGGGAGGATGCCACTCCCCCCTGCAGCCCAAAAGACCATGTGACCACCAGTTTAAAAACAGTTCAATCAGACCTTCCAACTTCATAAGATCTTTCCCCCCCCGCCCCCGACAAGTTGGAAGGTCTGACTGAACTTTAAAAAAAAAAACTGGAAATCACATGGTCTTCATTTGTTGCCCTGCATGCAGAAGAAGAGAACTGGAAGGCAGGTTATTCAGGGAATGAGATGGGGTGGGAGTGAGAAGCAGGGGTAAAATGCTACCGGTTCAGGCCAGTTTGCCCCCTGGTAAAAAAAAAAAAAAAAGCTTAACAAAGGAAAAAAAATGTTCGGACGATCAGCTGTGCTGCACGATGGTAGGAACTTTTAATATATTTTTTTAGCATTTGGGGGATGGGATGTCCATTTTTGTTCCCAGGAGGCTTCCCTGAGGCCTGTTAGGGCAAAAACAGGGGGGGGGGGGGTGGAGGTGCTGGAAAGAAAGACAGAAAGACAGAAAGGAGCATATACCCTTCTCTGTGATGGGCCCAGCCCTCTGGAATGACCTCCCCCCCGACATTAGGATTACTACCGATCTCCGCTCCTTCCGTTCAAAACTCAAGACCCACCTTTTTCAACTAGCCGGCCTGGCTCAATTATAGTTCCATCTTTATCCTCCTGGCAATCTTTTAAATTTGTAATTTTATATTGGGGTATTTTAATTTTTAATTCTATTATGACTATTCCTATGTATTGTACTATGCGATTTTGATACCTCCTCCGTTAAATGTTTTAATTGTATAATATGTGTTTTTATTTATTGTACGCCGCCCCGAGTCCCTTCGTGGAGAGGGAGCGGCTAACAAATCTAATAAATTCAAATTCAAATTCAAAGAAAGAGAGGAAGGACCACAAACCTGACACTAGATGCACCTTTAGAGGATACCTTGAAAAAGCACAGCAATCCAGGGCTGGAAGGTACCTGGAGATCATCTAGTCCAACCCCCTGCTCCAGTAGTACATTGTTAAAGTGAGTTTTTGTCTTTTGACACACACACACACCGTCACATGACTACATAACCACGCCCATCTAGTCACATTCTCTTCTGAGCCTTTTCTTTTTTCAAATCTGTTTTTTATTCATTTATCCCGTAGCTTTGTATTTTTTGATGTATGAAGGATCAAATACTCAGCCATTATAATTCTACATTCCTTCATTTATAGAAACCAAATCAAGGTTTAGAATGAAATCCACTGGGAGCCATCTCGTATAAGGCGTTCTTGAAGATGTTTCATTACCAAAGCAGGTAACATCATCAGTACTAGAAGGGAGTGGAGTTTGCTCTTATCTTCATATACTAGTGGATTACCCTGTCAGTGTTGATCAGTTGCTTCACAAACAATGTTTTGATTGGTGCCAGGTCTCTACAGCCTCAGGCAGAGAAGGCCTATTCTCTGCACCCCTCCCTCAAATGTTCTTTAAAATAGTGTTTCCTACCACTCCTGTAGGAACCTCCAACATGTAAACTCTGGTTACCTAGAGCTTCAAAATTTGCTGTTTGCTGGGAAGATGTGTAGCTAAAAGTCAGTCTACATTTAGTGTACATCTGACTTTGGGGATATGTCTTTATAACCAAACAAAAGTGTATTTTCTGTGCAGTTCACACCTCTTGCTCGCTGGATCTGAATGTCACAAAGCAAAACCCGCATTTTATAATTAACCCCCACACCCTGTTTTGACTGGCAGAGTGCCGCAGGAGACTGAATGCTGTCACACACCCTGGCCATGCCCAGCCAGCCAGTCATTAGGGCAGAGAACCGGTTGTTAAAAAAAATTGCAGCCCACCACTGGCTATATACATGGCTGCATCATTTAGATTATATTCAAGAGAGACTTCAGGCATTGATTTAGAGGAGGTCTATTAATGGGTTAATGATGATCATACTGGACTTCACCTTTTGCCATCCATGTTTTGAATTGAGAGAGGCTTTAACTGTGGTAGAAAAGCTGCAGATTCCAAAGAGGTAAATGTGCTGTGTAAGGAGAAGAAATGGTTGAGACAAAGAAATCTTTGTGGATGTTCACCAGTCAGCAGTAACAACTCCCAGATATATAGGCCTGGGACATTATCATTTTGCAAACTGCAGCCCCCATTTAATAGAAAATCCTTTTCTCCAGTAGCAAGAGAAGAAAGAGAAAGCAGCAATGGCATCAGGAGAGGTCAATTTGCCCTTATTAGCTGTACCCTAGCATGGTAAAAACCTCTACCAGTGATATGCCCAAAGAAGTGACAATGGTTTAGTATGGACTATGTTCACTAGAGAGGGAGGGACTTCTGATAAGGCCTTTCCCTTGCAACTGCCTGGAGTATGACTATATCAGCAAAAATCATCAGTATTCTGGTACAATTTCTGATGCAGTTCAACTACAAAATAATTAGTAGTCTTGTAAGCTACTCTGTGAACCCACATGGCTCTATAGAGATCAAGGTGTTAATATCCTGCTGAAATATTATTGTAGAAATCTAATTATTTCATTAAAAAGTAAGCCATTAAGTAGTATAATTCAACCATTGTGAATAAGCCAAATCAACATTGTTCTCTTGTATCTACAGTAAGATAACATACAAGCAACTGTTGCGAGAACACTTTATTTTATTTATAGTATCTTTATAGAGCATTTTCATGTAGACATCTTAGACATAACATAATATTTTTTTTAAAATCCCAAATGAATATGCTAATGAGGTTATGGCAACTCCAAGAAGAAATAATGGAAAAATGTGCTAACAACTCACTAAATCTTTTACTGTAATTGCTCTCAACTTTAACCAAGCTGCAAAATCACAGGTGGGCCCTTCTGAAGGGAATATAAATTTGCAAAGAAAATGTGCAGGTATTACTTAAATCTCCCCTGCAAATTCTTCCCCTCTGTTCCCATGGCATTGAGCAAGAACACAGTTGAATTAAAATGTTGGGTAACACAACGTTTAAGTAATCTCAGCTCTTTAGTATGCCTGCAACACAGTTATCTGACGGTGTTCTTACATAATTGGAAAGTCTTTCCATTTGTGGAAGTCTCAGGTGAATGGAGTCTGCTGCTGTTGTCATTGTTTTAGTCATTTCTTCCTCTGCTTCCAGCCCCCAACTAATTCCTCAAACACCAGAACAAATTTCAATAGATGAGTAGAAAAGTCTCTAACCTGATCAAATTTTGTGAATGAAAAAAATAACATTAGGTATTATTATTTTTTGGAATGCTGGAAAGTTTCATAAATGCTAATTGAATTGAATGGATTAGATTGATAAACTAGCAATCAAAATGAAATTAAAACTTTTAGCATTGCATCTGTTAAACTTTTTGCTAAAAATGAGTCCTCCTAATCTTCAGTTCTTCCCTGAAAACCCTGATATAAAAGGGCCTTGACTTTGACATACAGTATAGTTTATATTACTAAAGAAATCAGTTATGCATCCAATGTTCTCTTTCAAATTAGACATCTACTACTATTGGTGTAAATACTCATCTATCACAAGGCCAAATAACTTGAAACTTCCAAAGAAATACCAATCCCAAGTGATACTAACATGGGCAAATTAATAATAATAGCACTTCCTGTATGTCAAAAAGCCCAGATATAAAAACTCTTCCTAATTCAGGTAGAGGATACATCCTTGAAATAGTTCTGGATTACATATAAAAAGAGCAACAACTCTGTTCTGGCATTTGTCCAATCTATGGCATTTAGAAGAAATCTACTGTCACAAGTATAGAGGTTCTATTTATCTTCGATGGTTTAAAGAATTTGTATAATCCTTAAGTACAAAGGCAGTCTGCAATAATATACATAAACACCCAATGTTCCAGGATTCCCTTGCATAAAGTTAAGCTTTTATTTACTTATGTCACAAATGGACCCAGGTTAGGTAGAAGAAGCAGGTATCCAAAAGGAAGTTATGACAGGGTTAGAAGAAAGAGCTTTCATAAAAAGGGTTGTGCCAGAGGTTTATGATGGAACAAAATGTCTACAAGGAGAACACAATGTTTCTCCTAAAAAAAGAATGAATGTAGCCAAGCTAGAAAAATGGCTCATTTCCTAATGTCCACAAGCAGGAGATTTTATACCATTTGTCTGAAATGTCTGAAAATTGCCTGAAAATATTGCAGCCCATCTCACCATTGTTGGACACATAAACACAAGCACATGCACACACACACACGCGCACATACTACACCCTCTTTCTTCAGCCTCCCTGAGCTCATGCTGTTGGCACCCTCCGCCAACTTGCACAAAGCCAGGCCTCCTCCCTGTGGCTACCCCATGTTCCTTACCTGATATCCCTTCGGCTTTCCGCTTAACGACTCACACATCTGGAGTTACAATGATAACTGAGACTGCCATGATTGTCCTCACTAAGCAACACAGTCACATCACATCACATTTTTCGCCCTCATTGCTTAGTGATGGAAACCCCAGTCCCAATTGTGCCATAATTTGAGGACTACCTGTAGTACAAAAGACATCAACTAATTCAGTATTAGTCAGTGACTTAATTCCCACTTTGAGCTAAGTCCTGGATTACTGAATAAATCATACTTGTATGAATTCACAAGGCCATAGTTTGTTGATTAAACGGATTCACATTGTTGCTATATTATAAAATTATTCTAACTTTGCAAATTAGTTCAATGCTGTGACATATGCAAGCTACAATGGCAGAATTTAAACAATATAAGTAAAAACCTCTGGGGGTTGTATATACATGTTCATATAGCTTAATATACTCAGCAATATATTATGCATGGCTATATCTAGCAAGCTCTGGCAGTTAATTGAGTCTATTGTGAATATCTCATCCTATTCATGGTGGCTCCCACATGGATGTCCAGGGGCAGGGGAGAGGCAAGTGATTAAATGTTCTGATGCAAACACTGCCCTACTTGCATCACAATACTGTACACAAGTATGAAAGGGTTGGACTTTACATTATGACATACAACCCAGATTTCATCCTTTTGATGAATTAGTGTGGATGCCTCTGGAGTTCCATTTCCAAATGACTACGCCATAATTTCCAAATGTCTTCTGGTTTTGACCGTTTTTCACCAAACCAGTCTAGTCTCTCTCCCAGTATGATCTCTGCAACAAACCGTGCAATAAACCCAAAAGCCCAAACCCAAAGCTCCAAAATTCAAGAGGTAAGAAGTAACTAGTTCAGATATTTTTTATCTGTAACAGAGTTCTGCCTTCCCTCTTCTTCCCCCATTTGGCTTAACATTATTTTTCTATCTAAGAGATTTGATTTTATTATTGTAAATAAAGGAATTTGTCATCAAAACTTCCTCCACATAAAAGACTGCATAGTTGCACAGCTTTAGGGTAGGCACAAACTTTGTTTACTTCTGTAATAATAGACCGTCGGCAGGAAAAGCCAAACTGCAATGCTTTCTAATTTTTTCCTCCAAAGCCCGGATAGCAGGCAGAAGCCTTTGATAAGAAGGTTAAGAAGTCATCATTTGGACAAAGTACAGCATGTCAGTGAGTTCAATTGCTTGGGAGCAGCCTATTGTAAAAATCCTTAAATAGGAATCTGGCAGGCTTTGTACCTAGCTTGGCAATGTCTAAAGGGCTCCTGACTCTGAAATTATTATTCAGGACTTTGTTATTGGTGGAAGACTCACAACATGACTCAGCAAGTTTAGTTACTTTATTGCAGTATTGGGGGGAAATGCTATATACCAGTGATGGCGAATCTTTTTTGGCTCGCGTGCCATAAGTGGGGGGAGCGCAGGGGGGTCGTGTGCAGGCGTGCCGCACCCATAATGCAATGTGCGACCCCCAGTGCTCATGCGCGCACTACAGGCGCTCCCCCTCCCATTTTTACATGCTTTTTTCGCCCTCCCCAAGCTCCAGAGGCTTTATAGGAGCCAGGGGAGGGCGAAAACTGCCTCCACCACCACCCCGGACGCCCTCCGGAGGCATCAGGGAAGCCTCCGGACGGTCCCTGACGCCTTCGGAGCACTCAAAACGACCCTCCGAGCAAACTTCTGGTTTGCTCGGAGGGTCGTTTTAAGCGTTCCAAAGGCTTCAGGGACTGTTCGGAGGCTTCCCTGACGCCTCCGGAGGGCATCCTTGGGGACGGGGGAGGCTGTTTTCACCCTCCCCAGGCTCCTATAAAGCCTCTGGAGCCCGGGGAGGGCGAAAAATGGCTTTAAAAAAGGGTGAACTCACTGGCTAGCGCACGCATGCACGCTGTCCAGCTGACAGGGCAGCGCCTCGTATGCCATAGGTTCGCCATCACTGCTATATACTGTACAACAGATTATGTCTACTGCAGTGGCCAGCAATCAGCGTTATATATAGGTCTACAATCCAGGGTTTCAGTTTTAGGCTTCTTCTTCCCATCTTTCTAAGTCAACAGATATTTTGCATCTCTCTTCATGTTCCTGGAAAGCACCTAAATGTGTTGACGTAAGAGTTGACTTGAGCTTAGGAACTGTCCCACAAAATTCTTCTTTATCAGGACCCATGGAAAAAGAGATCCACTAGGAAAAAAATAGATTATTTCCCCCTCCCCACCCCTTTATTTTCTGGTTTCAATGAACAAAAAAGATGTAATCATACAAGGTTCAGTGAAATTTACTCCAGGCGTAGCTTACCTATTCTTAATTGCTGTGTACTAATGAAATTATCAAGCAGAAAAATAATAATTATAAATGTAATACATACTTTATTTAATGAACAGGATAAAACAAAGTGGAATTTAATTAATTCAGTATCTGGTGGGAAGAAGATATGAAAAGAAGAAGGTAAGATACTCATATTTGCACTTTTTTGTAATTTGGTCATTATGCGCAACATCAGATGATTTGCCATTGGCAATCTCTTGCTGGTTTCACCATATTGACTTTGCTTGTCAAAAGCCAGCTGCAAATAGTGATCACATGAACATGGGACACAGCAATTGTCATAATTATGAGTTGATTGCCAAGTGCCCAAAGCACAATCACATAATCATGGGGATGCTGCAATGGCAGCAATTTTGAGAACCGGACTTAAGTCTCCTTGTTCAGCAACATAACTTCAAATGTCACTGAATGAATTGTTATTGATCAGACTGTTTTTTAAAACATTCCCCAGCACATGATTTCACATGGACATTTGAAAAACTAGACCTTTAATCAGGTTAGACAGAAAAACACTGAAAGTCAGTTTAAATTGACATTAAAATTTTATTAGCTGGGAACTTCAAAATAGATTTGGGAATCATATACTTCCCATACATTAAAATCAGCCAAATGGAAGTAATTTTGAAGTTCCAGGAAAAAAGAAAGTCAATTTTTAAAAAAAGTTTGCTTATTTGTATGCATGTGATTGAAACTCCTAAGTAGAAGAAACCACATACAAATATGTTTATTGAGATCATTCCAACCCCTTTCCATTTCAGTTTAAAACTAAGATTTTTTTATTTATTTTGGATGTTACACAGTTTACAATTCCAAAGATATTATCAATTATTACAAATCAGACTGAACTCTTAAACAACTATGTCATAACTAGAATTAGACCAGCAAGTGGATGGATCTTCCTCAAGAGTTTCTCAGTGAATTTGTTTCTAATCCAAATTGAACATGAAAGCTATACTCCCATCCACAAGTACCAGTGAACTAACAGGCAAGCTTCTGAGTAGTTATGTATAGGGTTACACTATGAACAAATATATAAGTGGAGTAGCTACTACTCTGAAAGATTTAACTGATACATTTTTGTATATACTGTAGTGTATTTTATTCTATATGGGATAGAGGATATAGGGGAAAGCATAACAGAAAGCATTAGTAGCCATTCATCTTCCAAATTAGTACAAGATCCATTTGGGAGCTACACATAAGAAGAGCTGCCAAAACAGGTCTATCCCATTTAGTGTATGCCAATAAATATTCAAAATTTCCTGAAGTCTCTAAAGAATGCACACACTAGTTATGTTTCCCTTTCCAATTTAGCTACAATACACATAAGTTAAAACAATGCAATTATTCAGCAGACTATCAAACTTTAAATATTTTTAATATCAAGAACTTGACATTTATCTTAAACCAAGATATGCAAAAAGAGCAGTTTCGTGAATGAAGGAGCAAGTAAACTCAGGTAATTACAGAGTATAACTAAGAGCACTGTACCAACGAACGTTTGGCTCCTTAAATATTGCTGAACTACTACTAAGAGAACTTCAACCAGCATAGCAAGGGATGAGCAACACTACGACCTGTTGTTGAGATGCAGGTTCTCTGTCCTTGCTGTAAGTAATCCAACATTCTGATTAATTGAGCTGACAAAGTGAAATCCATTTGTTACATTTATATTTTATCAGTGGCTAGGAAGTAAAATATACATTTTAAATCACAGATTTGTTAAGCACAGTTCTTCGAAAGGAGATGCCCTACTTGGATGCAAATACTGAAAGAACACAGTTTGCTCTTTTATTACACTACAAAGGTTGGCACCCAATGAGTTCAGAAACAGACAAGCACATCCAAAGCCACAAACCTTGACTACAGCATGCCAGTACACACTAGTCCTCAAACAAACTGATCGATTAAATCTAGAGTCTTAGTTTGCCAATAGAAACTAACAGGTGTGGCCAATCTTAAAGCAACAGCACACTTCCCACAAGCTCTAGCAAGACAGACCTTGCTCCTAAGATGTACAGTTTTTATCTCCATCTCCAAACACATCCCTTTCAAATGCCATTTAATGGCATCTTCAGTCACTCAAGGACAAATTAATTGAAGCAGCAGGAATTGGAGCCGGTTTACTTTCCTACCACATGTTTATCAGCAATGGCAAGGTTGTAGCACTACACAGCTTTTCTACTCTATGAGTGGCAGGGAGACAAATATGATCCATGTGTAAACATGAAAGAAATTTCAGGATGTTTAATGGTAACTAATTCTTTCAAAGAA
Source organism: Natrix helvetica (assembly GCF_964273705.1). NCBI lineage: Eukaryota > Metazoa > Chordata > Lepidosauria > Squamata > Natricidae > Natrix > Natrix helvetica. The sequence goes on along the minus strand of NC_138550.1, from coordinate 82,444,160 downwards.
CTGAGGAAGGGGTATGTGTGAAGAAATCAATAACCTAGGCTGTCAATCTCTCTATATTTATTGGAGGGGGGAGTTCTCTTCAGCTATTACAGCAGGGTTTACTTCCAAGGAAACAAAAGGTAAGCTCTGAATGAGTTGGGGGGGGGGGTTAACAAAACCTTGAGCAACTCCCTTAAATTAATGGAGGATTTGGGCCTAATATTCCCTGCTCCACCACCACCCCGCCAGCCCCCCAAGCCAGAGAGGTCAATCACACTCAGGCGTTCCAATAAATGAACACAGCTGCAATCATTTAATCGAATTGCAGGCAACTTCATTTCTCTGCATGCTGCAAGCAGCTTTTTGGGTTCGTCTGGCATTACATAATATTGCTTCGAAATACACAATAGTAGCTGAACCCTGGGAGCCTCCCCTAAAGATAATAATATAACAAACTGTATGCAATCGGGGTTTTTACCTAACCGTGTTAATCCCACCACCACCACCACCCACTGCGCGGTTTGCTATTTCTTATTTTCTCTTCCGCAGCTTTTTTTTGGGGGGGGGGAGCGTTTTGCAATAATCAATCTTAGGGGTCCAATTCCACCGGTTCGTCCTCCGCTCCTAGGAAGGGCAAGCCGGCTTGGCCTCCTGACACGCAAAACTCTCTAGCCGGCGTTTTTGGTTTTTTTTTGCCACCCGGCCGCGAATCTGGTTCTCCAGGAAAAAGGAGCTTCGTTGTTGCGTTTTGTCATCACTCGGCGTTAGGCAGCCTAAAAATAGACTGGCACGAAGCACCGCTTCTTTGGCAACCTTGCAACTCTCGGTAGTTTCCCCTCCTAAAGATGTTAATCTCAGAAACAATAAAGTTCCCCAATTAAAACAACAACAACAAGCAGGAGAAATTGCTGGGCTGAGCTCCGCTTTTTTTTTTACCTGTTCCCCGAAGTCGATGGCGATATTGGTGATGCCCAAAGGGACCAAGAAGCGAATGAGGGGCCAATAGTTGGTGAGCGCCGGAAATTTCACCATAGTCCCAGCTGCGCAGCGACCCCAAACACATCTGCCGGAGCGGGGAAGCTACCAGGTGGGAAAGCAGGAGAGCGACGAAGGGCGGAAGAAGCGGATGCTTCTTTAAAAACGAGGGTGCCGGCTTCCCCCAGTAAGGCGGCGAGGCATCAGCGATCAGCAGCGGCTCCACTCGCGTCTGCCTCCTTTTCTGGTCTGGTGCGCGGAGCGGTTGCGTTGCTCCCTTTAGCAAGAAATCCCAAACACCAAGTCCATCCCTGTCGCCACCGCCGCTCCTGCCCTCCTCCCACACAATAATCTGCCGCTGGTGGAAAAAAAAGGAGGAGGAGGGACGCCGGCGGCACCATTACCTCCGCCGCCAGAAATATCTCCGGGCGTTTTTTCCATTATCAGAACCCCAAGGAGGGGAAAGGAGAGAAAAAAAACCACACCATCTCCACCCCACCCACTTGAGCGAGCTCGGGGCCCCGCCTCAGCCCGAGGTGGGCGAGCCGGCCGCCGGAAAGTGATGGGAGCCGGAGGGGGGTGGCAGCGGGAAACAACCACACATCCCCGGCGTGGAGATCACACAGGATCTGCGCTGCTCTTCCCTCCGCCGCCTCTTGTTTCCGGGCCTGTGAGGGCCGAAAGAGGTGGGAGAGCTTGGCCGCTAGCGGAGGGAGAAAGCCGGCTAGGAAAAGGCCGCGCCGCGCCTCTCTTCTTTCTTTAAAGAAAAAAAATTCGCCTCCTTTTGCCAGCCGCTTTCCCTTGGCGCGTTAAGCACGTGGCCTGCTCTACCCAGGCTTGTCTCTGTGAGTTCTTCTCCCTCCCCTTCCTTCGCGTCTTCCCTCGAGAAAGCAGGAGCCGGTGGAAAGGGAAAGAGAAATGCTCTGTTGCTGCTGCTGCTCCTCCTAACGCCGCGGCCTGGGCACAACACCAGTCGAGCTGCATGCTGCCCGCCCGCCGCAGCAGCAGCGAGGTGCTTAGGCCGAAAGCTCTCAAGGGCGTGAAAGAGACGCGGCTGCGCTGGATCTAGCGTTTGCGGGAGGCCTCGCTTTGGGGGGATTCTTTCTGGGTTTTGGGACCCCAGTTGACCTTAACAGTGTAGGAAGCCGCCCCCCCCCCCGATTAAAATATTTTTATTAATATTAAAAGAGGCAGGATAGAATATTTCCCCGAAGGAGAAATAGAGAAAACCTGTTCTTAAAGGCAGAAAGCAGCCCCAGTTGTTCTTAATAGCCTCCAGCAGAAGCCTCAAGTCTAATTTAGAGATGGATATTTTGTGCCCATTAAGAAAGACTGGGCCAATCTATTCATAACCAAAGCACCTTCAGCCCTAGCTGATGGGATTAAGAAGGACAGGACATAATTTTAGGACATAATAGGATTAACCCACCACCATTGGAATAGAAAAAGAGACAAGGCTCCCAACAGTGCACAAGTCCTAGGAGCATCTCAGAACCCTCTAAAAATCCATGTACTCATCAAACCAATTGGTCAGCTGTACCAGAACTGCTTGCTGTTGTTCTGCTCATCAATAAACTTACTTTCTTAAGCAGCCTCCATTTTATTCCTGGCTTGGAATTGGATCTGATTTTTCTTCCTACAGCAGGTCTACCTTCCTCAGAGCCAATACTCTATATCTGTGCCTTTCCCAATTTGGCAGCTTGTCACAGGCCTGAGGAAATGATGGGAGGGAGCAGAAAGCTGGTTTAAAAAGCGAAAAGCAGTATAAACTGTCACCAAACCTCACAGCAGAAAGATTGCTCTGTAATAAGTTCTTCAAATGATGCCGTTAGGACGCATGTAATAAATGTTTTGCGTTATGAAACCCCAAAAAAGCTGTAAAAGGACTGGAATAGTTCTGCAGTAAGAAAATGTGCAACTTCAGGGAATTTGAAATGCTTTTGCAATTGACAAATTATGGTGCTTTTTCTTAAAATTTGAAGAACAACATGAAGTGGGAATGAAAGTTTTACAGTAAACTGATTCATATTGCCAGATACTGGAAGACATGGGCAGATGAGAAGGTGAGGTGAACATTTTTCTTTTTATGAACCAGACTTTACAAATAAAAAGCATATTTTGGTATCACTTTACCTGCAGCATTGTTCTCCCCGACCTGGATTTCATCATAAGACTTGAGAAAGTGGCAGGACTGCATATGAACATAGATGCAAAATCCATCATTCCAAGCAAGAATATAGTGAGGAAGGTCTAAGAACCAAATCTAGAAGATAGTAGTTTATAATGCCAATACCTTGTGTAACCACAGCTAACAGTGCAATACTTACATACCTACTCAGAACTAAGTTGCATTGAATTCAATGGGACCTTTTGCCAGATAAGTGTATACTTATACTTGGATTTAGTCAAAGTAAAAAAGCTCCAGGATAAAGAGTAAACGTATAGGCTTATTTGATAAACCAAGCAGTTGACAGATTGTAAAAACTTGTATCCAGTGTAATCAAATTCATGTAGAAGTTTAAATACCAAATTAGGACTTGGTTTATATGAGAGAATATCAGAAAATACAAGAACTAAATGCTAGAACGGGACGCAAAGAAAGACAGAATGGGACAACTTGCCTCAGCCAACTCAATCACAGTCAACACCATGGCCAACTTGCCACATAACAACTTGCTGCAGGACAATTCAACAATTTAATTAAATTATTTAAAATAATGTAAATATTATTTAAAATATTTTAACCTTAGTCATTCACATTTTATTTTGTCCCTCTTTTGGTATCCTTTCTTTAATGATTCTATTCGGTTACTTGTTCAATATTAGTGTAAATCTTGTCCCTTGGTGAGTTAGCCATGGTGAGTTGTCCCATGGCCAGTTGGCTGGGCCGAGTTGTTGTAGACACAAAGATGGAGCAGCCTTTCTACATGTGTAATCCAGGGGAAAGACGTGGCTACTTTAAGGGGTTGTTGCTGGATTTGAAGTTGTCTCATACTTTCCAAAGCTCCTATTCCGAAGGATTGCACACCCCCTAATGATCAACCATTTCTGGATCATTGCCAAAGAAACATGGCAGTAGCTTCCTGTACTTCAATACAGAGACTGCTAAGTATAAATGAAGTGGTACAGAATTGCTAGAATTGCATTTTAAACATTTATTTATTAACTTTATTCTCATGTTAGAAACATCCAGATGTTTGTCACTATCTAAACCTGCAACAAGACAGTTATTTTGGCTTCCTAACATGTTTGCAAAAATATAATCAATACATTCATTCTTTGTAGTTTTTAGGCAAAATTTTACAAGAATAATGTATTGTCCTAAGCCTAGGATTCTTTTGAAAACCCTTAGCTGTGAGAAAATAGGGCCCCTATTTCTTTGGTTGGGCTGTCCCAAGCAATTTTGCTACAAAAGTGGCAGGGCAATCTATAATAGTTTATTATATATGCCAATACAGCCAAAATCTAGAATATTCCAGTCAGATTATTTTGGCTCTTCAATCTGAAAATCCCAGAGGCTTGTTTTGGACTGTAGAAATGATGATGATGATGATGATGATGATGATGATGATGATGATGATGATGATGATGGATTAACTACAATTAGTTTGGGCCTTCTCACATCCAAAGTAAGGTACCTAAGGTAGTTGCCTCATCTTTGATGACCTCTTCCCAGCTTTTTTCAATTTGTTTTTCTTCCCCGGGAAGGTTTTCAAATTGGATTAAGACCAGCTCTATGTAGGAGTGTGAGTGTGTATAAGCACAAACATCTAACTGGAATGGGAACATTTGTAAGAAAAAATGGGCACAACTTGGTTTATGAATAACACAATCCTGCCAGTTCTCTGTAAGTGCTCACATATAAATTCTTACTAATTCAGCAAACATGATTTAGAGAACTCTTAAACAAATATGCACTGGAGAGCCCAGGTAAGCAAAGAAAAAGGCCTTTTTCGTGATGTTTTTTTTCCGATTGGTTCCTTTACTAAGATAATTGTGGCTTCCCAGGAGTTTAACATACAAGCGAATGTGATCTTTTATTTTCACAGTGAAAAGGTGATGACGTGATGAATTTATCTGCGGAGCTCAAAGACAAGGACAGTTGCAAAACCAAAATATAACTGATATTTGCATTGGAGCGCTGTCATTAGCCAATGTTCCAGACTTTGTTTGTTATAATATTGATAAGGTTGTTTTATTATAATCCTCTTATATTCAAAGTTAAAAGTCTTATCTAAGGAATGAATATACTGGATTACTTTTTAAAAATCACTTTAAACCCAAAAGAATGTTCATTTTCTAACAAAAAGAGATTTTTTCCCCTCTAGGTTTGACTTCTAATTTTGAAATAATACAGACATAATATCCATTGAGCCATAGAAAATAAATTCCAATTAAATCAGCGGACCAAATTAGATAGAAGTAAATTAAAACTGCAGTTTTATGTTTGCTTGCAGGAAAGTAAAACTCATTGAACACAGACTTTACAAAGATGCAAAGGATTTCACTATAAAGGTTATTAGTTTTATGGGCTAGTTAATTAATAACTAATTTTCTTATGACTGGTGACAATGCATTTAATTCATTTGGAATATGTGAGAACACTGTTTTGCACCCAACTGGAGTGTCTTAATGTTTACATATCTCAGATGTCGCAGTTTATTAAGACATACATAAACCTCTATTCATTCAAGAATTTTCAGGACTAAAATCTACATTGGCAGCCCAATGAATATCACTGGAAAAAAATCCTAGTGGGACACAATGAAAGAATTAAAAAGAATTGGAAAAAAGTTACATATTCTGATTTGTAAACCATATTTGTTGTCAACTGGGAAACTAGTCAATGGCAGCTTATTCAGTAAATTACCCTTAAGCAAATCAGTGGCTCAATCTGATTCCTTCTTCATCTTGTTATTCATGAACTCTGTTTGGGAATTAAGGGCAGAGGTAGAAAAGGTAAATGAAAGGTTAAAATGAAGGCTATCTGGTATTGGACGCTCTTTTGCATGATTAACCTGTAAGATATCTTTGCCAGGCAGGGTGGAAACAACTAATTATAATTGTTAATAAGAATAATCTCTTAGACTTTCTGTTTATGGAATTTTCGTTCTCCTAAAAAGATTACTCAACATTTTATGAGAATATTTCTTGCTTTTTCCTTTGACTTAAGTATACAGTGATTTTAGAACAGTTGTGTGTTAATAAGGTAAAGGCAAAGGTTCCCCCGCACATGTGTGCTTGTCATTTCCAGCTCTAGGGGCAGTGCTCATCTCCATTTCTAAGCCGAAGCACTGTCCGAAGACGCCTCTGTGGTCATGTGCCAAGCATGACTAAATGCCGAAGGCACACGGAGCACTGTTACCTTCCCACCAAAGTGGTCCCTATTTTTCTACTTGCGTTTTTTATGTACTTTCGAACTGCTAGGTTGGAAGAAGCTGGGACAAATAATGGGAGCTCACTCCGTTACGTGGCTCTAGGGATTCGAACCCCTGAACCGCCAACCTTCTGATCAACAAGCTCAGTGTTTTAGTCACTGAGCCACCGGGTTCCTCTGTGTGTTAATAGGAAGGTCTAAATAGATATTAAAATAGCTTGTTCGTTTTGTTTGTTTTATTGGATTTATATGCCGCCCTTCTCCCAAAGGACTCAGGGTGGCGTACAGCATTAAAAATCACATATTACAAAATTTAAAAGAAAATTAGAAACAATCCAAGAAACAAACTGAATTAATATAACATTAACATTTTAAAAATTAGATAAAATTAACAGGCCAGGCCGTCTTGCTAGAAAAGCCAACTTTTTAGGCCACGTCGGAAGGACCGGAGGTCGGGGATTATGCGAAGCTCTGGGGGCAGCTCATTCCAGATGAAAGGCGCTCCCACAGAGAAGGCTCTCCCCCCGGGGGTCGCTAGCTGACACTGCCTGGCTGACGGCACCCTGAGGAGGCCAACTCTGTGGGATCACACTGGACGGTGGGAGGCTATTGGTGGCAGTAGGTGGTCTTGCAGGTACCCTGGGCCTAAGCCATGGAACTCTTTAAAGGTCATAATTAGTACCTTGAATTGCACTTGGAAAACAACTGGCAACCAGTGCAGGCCGCCTAAAAGGGGTGTAACATGGGAGCACCTAGGTACCCCCATGATAACCCACGTGGCTGCATTCTGCACCAGCTGAAGCCTCCGGGTGCTCTTCAAGGGCAGTCCCATGTAGACAGCATTGCAGTAGTCCAGGCGAGAAAGGACGAGGACATGAGTGATTGTGCATAGAGCATCCCGATCCAGGAAGGGGCGCAACTGACGTACCAGGCGAACCTGGTAAAAGGCCCCCCTGGTCACGGCCGCCAGGTGTTCTTCTAAACTAAGCCGCATGTCCAGGAGGACTCCCAGATTGCGGGCCCTCTCTGAGGGGGCTAAAATTTCTCCCCCTATCATGAAAGATAGAACAAGATGCACAAATTGGGATGATGGAAACCACAGCCACTCAGTCTTGGAGGGATTGAGCTTGAGCCTGTTCCTCCCCATCAGGATCCGCACAGCCTCCAGGCATCGGGACATCACGTCGAGGGCATCGTTTGGGTGGTTTGGGGTAGAGATGAAAAGTTGGGTATCATCAGCATATTGATGATACCGTACTCCAAAACCATGGATGATCTCGCCCAGTGGTTTCATATATATGTTGAACAGGAGGGGTGAGAGAACTGACCCCTGGGGCACCCCACAGGTGATGCACCTCGGGGTCAATCCCTGCCCTCCGGTCAACACGAACTGCGACCGATCTGACAGGTAGGAGGAGAACCACCGTAAAACGGTCCCCCCCACTCCCAACCCCCCCCAAGTCGTCGCAGTAGGATACCATGGTCGATGGTATCGAAAGCCGCCGAGAGGTCTAATAGGACCAGGACAGAGGAGCAGCCCCTGTCCCGGGCCCACCAGAGATCATCGACCAATGCTACCAATGCTGTCTCCATGCTGTACCTGGGCCTGAAACCTGACTGAAATGGATCCAGGTACTGGGGAGGCTGACGTGCTACCACACTCTCGACAACCTTTGCTATAAAGCAAAGGTTGGAGACCGGATGATAGTTGGCTAAAGAAACTGGGTTCTTAAGAAGGGGCCTCACCACCACTTCCTTCAAGGCGGTGGGAAGGAACCCCTCTCTCAATGAAGCATTGGTAATCGCCTGGAGCCAGCCTCGTGTCACCTCCCGGGAAGCCGAAACTAACCAAGAGGGACATGGGTCCAGCACACAAGTGGCAGCACTGAGTCTCCCCATAATCCTGTCCGTGCCCTCAGGGGTCACAGGGTCAAACTCATCCCAGATTGTCTCCACAAGATTCATCCCCATCAACTCGCCTGAATCTACCCAGTCAGAGTCCAAGCCTGTCCGGATCTGAGTGATTTTATCCTGCAGATACTGAACAAATTCTTCAGCCCTACCCTGCAAGGGGTCTTTCCCAGTTCCTTGATTAAGTAAGGAACAGGTCATCCTAAACAGAGCGGCTGGGCAGTTATCTGCAGACGAGATAAGAGTGGGAAAATGTTGCCGTTTTGCCGCTTTTATCGCCACTAAGTAGGATTTAATATGAATTCTTACTAGTGTTCGATCAGATTCGGACTGGCTGGCCCTCCAACCACTCTCTAGGCTTCTTTTCTGGCGTTTCATCTCCCGGAGCTCCTCGGTAAACCAGGAAGCCACCTGGGATCGACACCAGGTCAGAGGCCGCAAAGGCACAACGCAATCCAAGGCCCCAGTGGCCGCCCTATTCCAGGCTTCCACTAGGGCTTTGGTCGAGTTGTGAGCAAGGGATTCAGGAAAAGTCCCACGTTCCATCAGGAACCTTTCAGGGTCCATCAGGCGCCTGGGGCGGAACCATCTAGTTAGTTCCGCCTCCCTGCAGCAAGGGATAGTAGTATGGAAGTCAAGCCTGATGAGGAAATGATCAGACCATGACAAGGGTTGAATAGAAATATCCCCTAAATCTAGATCATTCATCCACTGCCCAGAGACAAAAATCAGGTCGAGCATGTGTCCCCCATTATGGGTGGGGTCTTGAATTAACTGAGTTAGATCCATAGCTGTCATGGAAGCCATGAACTTCCGAGCTGACTCGGATGTCTCACCAATGGAAGGCAGATTGAAATCCCCCAGGATCATAAGCCTAGGGAAATCAACCGTCAATACAGCTAACACATCCAGCAGCTCTGGCAGGGCCGATGAAATGTAGCAGGGAGACAGGTATGTAACAGAAAGGCCCACCTGAACTCCAAGGCCCCATTTTACAAAAAGAGACTCACACCCGCCTATCTGAGGCACAGTGACCTCTTGAGGTCTGAGACTTTCCCTAATAACCACCATCACCACCACCCCGCCCCTGCCCTGGGCTCTCAGCTGGTGAAACGCCTGGAAGCCTGATGGGCATAGTTCACTAAGGGGAACACCCTCCTCGTGGCCCAACCAGGTTTCCGTAATGCATGCCAGGTCCACTCTACCCTCTTGTATGAGGTCGTAAATGAGGGGAGCCTTATGCACCACGGACCTGGCGTTAAGTGACACCAGCCAGAGACCAGGGTCCTGTAATCCCAAGCACCTGGGGGTATGAGAAGGATGATGAGGGTCAGAACGCGCAATCACTCTTAAATAGCGAACCCGCGTCCCCCGAACATAATTTGGCCCTCGCCCCCCCATCATATCTGCCATATATAGCCACCCATATTCATTATTTCTGAATAATTCCTAGCTGGTTGGAGTTTAGTTTCTATGGAAGCAGTTTCTTTTCAATTGGCTCAGGTTGTACCTCTGGAAGGAACAAGTCCATGGCCTGGGTTTTTTCTGGACTCACAGGCCCTTCTCGAGGAGCAGCTGGAGTGTTTGCTCATCTTCAGCAGGTCTCTCAGTTGCTGCCCACTCTGGACAGAGAAAGCTCCGTCCTTAATCACAGATTGTAACATGCTTTACACGGGGCATCCTCTGAAATCAACCAGAAACTACAGTTGGTCGAACAGTAGTAGCTTAGCTGCTGATAGATGAGAATTGTTTCACCAACATAGCACCAGTGTAATGGTTACTATATTGGCTATTAACAGGTTTCCAAATCCAGTTCAAAGCTCCAATTCATTTACGGGTCACCTTCTGGATAGCTTCTTTTGTTTCTTCCAAAGTGATTCCACACGATGCAAACATCGAGAAAAGGAATGTTTGGGATCCCAAACCTATGAGAAGTAAAAGAGTTGGAAACATGAAGCCAAACTTTTGCTGTGTTAAAGTCTTACCTTGAGGAGAGATGCGGTCTACTACAATATATTGGCCTCCTGTAAGGCCAGAAAGATCATTTTATTCAAGCAGGCATTTGGAAATTAAAAATAAGGCTGGATCTTTACATGGCTTGATTTTGGAGCTGAATCTGTGAAAGGACAGTAATTTATGACAGTAATTTATTATAGAATATAATTCTTTATTGGCCAAGTGTGATTGGATACACAAGGAATTTGTCTTTGGTGCATATGCTCTCAGTGTACATAAAGAAAAAATAAAATATATTCATCAAGAATCATAAGATACAACAGTGTTAGTCATAGGTTACTAATAAGCAATCAAATCATACTAGGAAAAAAACAATATAAATTGTACAGATATGTTTTGTGATTATAATTTTATGATTGTTGCTTTCATGATATCATTAATCACATTGAGTCTCTGGAATAGCTAGTATGGTATATAAATAGTTACAATAAATAAAAACATCTAATACAGGTAGTCTTTGACTTTCAACAGTTTGTTTAGTGACCATTCAAAGTGACAACAGCATGAAAAAAATGACTTATGACTGTTTTTCACACTTACAATCATTTCAGCATCCTCATAGGAACACAATCAAAATTTGGATGATTTTTATGCTCAAAAAATTTATTGTTTTTCCAGTTCTGTGTTGGGGAAGAGGCGCACATCAGCATGAAAATGCCACTGGCTTTCTGTAATAGAAGACTTATCTGCAGGTTTGAAGAACTAACAACCCCTTAATTCCTTAGCCAACATTATCAGTGAAGTAACTGGCTGAAGCCTTTAGCTTTAAAACAATGGAAGAATGGAACAACGTACAGGTAATCCTTGACTTATGACCACAGCTGGGGCCAGAATGTCCATTGTTAAGCAAGGTGGCTGTTAAGCACCAATTTTATGACCTGTTTGCCACAGTTATCACTGCAGTTGTTAAGTGAATCGAGTAAGCATTAAGTGAATCCAGCTTCTCTCATTGACTTTGCTGGGAAGATCACAAAAGTGTTCACACAATCTTGGGATTCTACAAGTGGTGGTGTAAATATACACCAGTTGCCAAATGCATGATTTTTGGTCCTGTGAATGTGGGGAAGCTGCAGTAATTGTAAGGGTGAGGGCTGGCCATAAGTCACTTTCCCCCCCCCCCCCCAATTGTATGGTAACTTTAAACAGTTGCTAAACAAATGGTTATAAGCCAGGACTACCTGTATTTACCCATCTCTAGCTAAATATATACTCTGAAATCCAAAATGGTCAGCTAATTATAGTGTAGTGATGATGAAGCTATGATACATGTGTCAAAGCTGACATGCCATGACATTTTGGGTGGTATACCAGTATTCATCATTCATCAAGTTTCGCCATCATTGCTGTACTGTTAAAAGAGGAATGTTGCTTTTGTGTTATTTAGCTAATGACACTGCCAGATTTGAGAACATAATGCTTTTGGTGAAACCCTGCTGCTACCACCATCCCTCCCTCTATTGCCCGGTCCTAACTTAAAAACAATTCTGCATATATTACTTCCTTTGTGATGCACTGAATCATAAGAGAATGAATTGGGGGGAGGTGTCCTTTTTTCTAAGAATCCCATGCCTCCATCCATCCTTCTTATTTGATAGGCAGGCAGATAGCAGCAGTAGGGCAACTCTCAAAATGTTGTAAACCATATTACATCTTGCTTTCCTCATTAAACTTCTCACAGGAGTCCAGCATCTAGGACATGAATATGGCTGGCATTTTTCTGTACATTAGTACTATTGTGTTTTGTTGTTTTGTTGCTGTAGTAATTTTGGATTGGTTTGATGCTGTGTTTTTTTTGGGGGGGGTGAGATATTGTGAATCTGTGTGTAGTTTGAAGTGCTGGACCCACTGATCTAGCAGTCAGTGCACCTCATATTTGTTTGGTGACTCTGGGAAATAAGACACAGGATTAACTAGGTCATTAGTGTAATCCAGCGGGGCTAGTTTTACATTACTCCCGTCAAATGTGACTGGAAACACACATTGCACTGGATTCACACTTCATTCATTCATTCATTCATTCATTCATTCATTCATTCATTCATTCATTCATTGAATTTATATGCTGCCCATCTCACTCAACAAAGTGTCTGCTAAAGGATCACATTCTGGATTTACAGAATGTGCTAAACCCAAACAAAGCAAATTGTATGACATGGCTTGGGGAAAGAGAGAACATAGGGGTTTACACAACTTAATATCAATTCTATTTCTAAATTCCAAATTTAGAATGCTACCACGTTTTCAGAGTGTTCCTGCTATTTTGGAAGCATCTGTTTCAGTTACAAGTGTTTCCTCTTTGCATTTTGCATTTAACTTTTAATATTTTTCTTGAGGAAATTTCAAGGGAAGTATGGAGAAATACGTTATGAATAATAAAAATGTTTATTAAACAATGTTTTTAAATTATTGTTGCTAGCCCAAAATTAACTTCATCCCATGTTTGGACAGAACATTTCAAGGGTTTAAAAGGAAGCTTCCTGAAGAATTGCAAAATTTATTGTGTGTTTTGTACACCCATAGATACCCCAAAAGAATTGTTGGACCAGGAAAGTGCAGAATATATATGTATATAAAGCAATACAGTGTACATGAAGGAAGCAAAATAACTGTGTCAATTCTTTCTGGGTTGCAGAAACCATTGCTTCTTTATTTGCTAAAACAACTGGTTCTTTCTCTGATGCCAGAATTAGTGTGTATGGTATTGTCTTTGTAAGCCAAGGCTGTGTTTCAAGGTAATTGTGTAGATTATTGAAGACCACAGAAACTTGTAAACAAAGTGATTTATATTGTTAAGAGTCAATATGAATTAACTGGGACACACTAAGGCTCAAATTAATATGGGCGGAATCCAGTGTTTAATTACCTACGTCAAACTGTCTTCCAAAACTTGCTAGGCTTGCGAAATTTACGAAAGAATTTGGGACATTCCTCATGCACAACGAATTGTTTTACTTCTGCAAGCTATCATGCTAATGTATAATAATACATTTCCAATGTGAGGGGGAAAGTTCTATTGTATGGCAAGAAACTGCTGCCTGGAGGGATCAAATCAGTGATTTTGAATCACTGTATCTAATTAATATAAGAGTACCTAATGAACTCTTGAGATTTATGCTAGATCTACCAATCTGATGGAGAAAGTAGTATCTTAAAAGAAGTGATAGGTATCTAGAGGCATTAAAGTACTCCAGTGATTATGTGAAAATTCTGCAAAAAAACTAGGGATTTCCCCCATACCAGCTGAGGTAAAGATTGGACTTTAACTTATCAGCAGGGCAATTTTATAGAATGTACTTTAACATATACAGTATTTCCATAGGAAAAATGACAAATGTAATCTGGTATGGAAAGTACTTAAAAATTACCTCATTTTGCACTCTTTGTTCTTTGAGTCATCAGCATATAGCAAAGTTTATTTGCCCTTTACCTCCATCATGTGCCTGTATAGATGTTACAATAGTTACAGGTGTAGTAGCCTAAAGGCACTGCTCTGTGCTATTTTCTTTCATCATCTTTATATTATTATTATTATTATTATTATTATTATTATTATTATTATTATTATTATTATTATTATTATTATTATTATTATACGATTGTATCACAGCGGCCAGTTGTTTCGCTGGCTTTGGCATTGATTACTAGTCGGGCCCCACCCAGGGGCCTAGGACATCGTAACGTATTTTCGTAATATACGTGCAGATCCAAGCAGCGCAGCTTTTTGCATTTGACTGATGGTGATTTTGTCAAGTTTTAACTGTTTTAAATGTAATTCCAGTGCTTTTGGAATAGCACCCAGTGTGCCGATTACCACTGGAATTACCACTGCTGGTTTGTCCCATAATCGTTGGATTTCAATTTTTAAGTCCTGGTATTTCGCGACTTTTTCATGTTCCTTCTCCTCAACCCTGCTATCACCTGGTATTGCGATGTCTATGATTGTAACCTTCTTTTTCTCAACCAGTGTGATGCGCTAGTATTTTGTCTGTTTGTATACGAAAATCCCACAAGATCTTGACCATCTGATTTTCAGTGACTTTTTCAGGCTTATGTTCCCACCAGTTTGTTGTTGTTTTAATATTATAATTTTTGCACAAATTCCAGTGGAACATTTGTGCTACTGAATTGTGCCGCAATTTATAATCAATCTGCGCGATTTTTTTACAGCAGCTGAGTATGTGGTCAACAGTTTCATCAACTTCTTTGCAGAGTCTGCATTTGGCATCATCAGAGGATTTTTCGATTTTGGCCTTAATGGCATTTGTTCGGATAGCTTGTTCTTGCGCAGCCAGGATTAGTGACTCTGTTTCTTTCTTTAATGTACCTGTTGTTAACCATAACCAAGTTTTTTCACTGTCCACTTTATCTTTTATTTTTTCCAGAAATTGACCATGTAAGGCTTTGTTCTGCCAACTCTCCATTCTTGATTTTATCACATCTTTTCTGTATTCTTGTTTCGTCTGTTGGGCCTTCAGTAGATTTTTGTTCTTTACTTCGATTAATAGCACCCAGTGTGCCGATTACCACTGGAATTACCACTGCTAGTTTGTGCCATAATTGTTGAATTTCAATTTTTAGGTCCTGGTATTTCGCAATTTTTTCATGTTCCTTCTCTTCGACCCTGCTATCACCTGGTACTGCAATGTCTATGATTGTAACCTTATTTTTGTCAACCACTGTGATGTCTGGTGTGTTATGCGCCAGTATTTTGTCCGTTTGTATACGAAAATCCCATGATATTATTGTTGTTGTTGTTGTTGTTGTTGTTGTTGTTGTTGTTGTTATATTGTATCACAGCGGCCAGTTGTTTCGCCGGATTTGGCATTGATTACTAGTCGGGCCCCACCCAGGGGCCTAGGACGTCGTAACGTATTTTCGTAATATACGTGCAGATCCAAGCAGTGCAGCTTTTTGCATTTGACTGATGGTGAATTTGTCAAGTTTTAGCTGCTTTAAATGTAATTCCAGTGCTTTTGGAATAGCACCCAGTGTGCCAATTACCACTGGAATTACCATTGCTGGTTTGTGCCATAATCGTTGAATTTCAATTTTTAAGTCCTGGTATTTCGCGATTTTTTCATGTACCTTCTCGTCGACCCTGCTATCACCTGGTCGACCCTGCTATCACCTGGTTGTTTTATTATTATTATTATTATTATTATTATTATTATTATTATTATTATTATTATTATTATTATTATTATTATTATTATTATTGCATCACATAAAATGTGTCCAAAATATGGTAACGGTCATTCATACCTCAAGCAGAAATTTTGGATTAATTTATTTTAAGATACATTAGAATGTTTCCCTGTCCAGTCATTCTCAACTCTGGGAGATGGTACTCATCTCTGTTTCTTAGCCAAGGGAGCCAGTGTTGGGTGAGGACAATTTTCTGTGGTCATGTGGCTGATGTGCACAGAATGCTGTTACCTTCCCACCGAAATGCTATCTATTTATCTACTCGCATTTACATGCTTTCAAACTTCTAGGTGGGCAGAAGCTGGGGCAAGCTCATCCCCTTGTGTGTGCTTGGGTCCCAAACCCAGGCTGTCAGCTTTCCAACTGACAAGCTGAGCATCCTTAATCGCTGAGCCATTGTGCTCCAACACATTTTTTTTCTTGGCTATCATGGTATTTTCAAGAATCTTCTCCAATACCAGAGTTCAAAAGCATCAATACTCTTTCTGTCCTCTTTCTTCAGACTCCAACTTTCGCTTCCCTAGAGTGTTGCTTCTTCAGAGTCCAACTTTGACTTCCATAATTCACAGGAACTATTTGTGTGTTCGTTATTCTGCTATTGACATGTCATGATACCTGAACATCTTTTCCAAAGCCTTATGTCTAGATAGACTGCTGCTTCCTTTGCTGCTCATAGCTAATCTTAAAAGGAAGAAACTAACCACCGCTTTATTACCTTTATTGTCAATTCTATAGCTGTCTGCTGTACTTTTGGTTATTGGTTCTTTTTTATATTTAATCTTAGCCCCCATCTTTTCACTGTCATACTTGATTTTCCTTACTACAGCTTCCAGATCATTTGCATTTTGGCTTTCGGAGTAGTGTCATCATCTTAGTACAGGATATTGATGTTTCTGCGTCCAATTTTAAAACCATCCTCAACTTTTTACAATCCAGCTTCCTCAATATGTAATCACCAGGTAGGTTAAATAAATAGAGATTATGCCCTCCTTTGCCAACTAGGATCCAGTCTGTTTGCCATGTTCTCTCCATACAGTGACTTCCTAAACTTTGTGTGTTTCACATGAGGACAATGAGGTATTGTGGGCTCCCCATTTTCCTAAGAGCATTTCACAGCTTGATATGAAGATCTTTTGATAATCAATGAAGAATATTCTTTTTAGTGTTCTTTATATTTCTCAATTAACCAAGGTGCATCAGCAATGATGTCTCTTGCTCCTCAGCCTTTTCTAAAGCCAGCTTGAACATCTGGCATTTCCCTTTCTATATAGTTTTAATGTGCATCAAATGATCCTAAGCATTATTTTCCTAGTCTACTTTCTTTCATATTAGTATGTATGTAAACAGATTTTTCCCAATCTGTTGGCTACTATGTCATTCTCCAGATTTTCTACGTAGTTTGATTAGGAGCTTTACTAATTATTCTGTTATTTGCAATATTTCTGTAGATGTTAAGAATTTTACCAACATGTTCTAAATAGAGCTGCCTTTGGAAACAATGCTGAAGTAGTAGCTGTATGAAATGCAGTGGTAAGCTCACTGGCAAAGTAACCCACTATAGAAAGTCATACTCAAGACCTGCTGAAAGTTCCCTCCCCTCATGAATTTTGCAAGGCCTGGCTAAGATGACAAGCCTTCTCTGTACAGTAATAATTCCCACCTTGTGGCGCGCTGTCCCTCCAGAAGTGTATATATTCTCCATTCTCTGCAATTCCATCAGCAAGCTTAAAATTTTTTATTTCACTGTACCTTTGGACCCACTGCAAACTGTGAGAGCCTATCTGTGAGGGATGTTTTATTTGTGATTTATTCTTTTTTATAATTATTCTTTATTTATGATATTCATTTGGGTCACTATTATTATTATGTTCTGTTTGTCACATACCACAAGAGTACTTTGGACTGGGACAGATTATAAATCCAATAAAATGATAAATCCCTCCCTCCATCCTGTTTGTAGAATAATTCAAAACATTATTTGGAACAAAGTGCTCCAAGAAGACCAAAGCATGCCAGTAACACATCAGCCATGTGGAAGTAGAGAGTCTCTGCTTGACACTCCTTTTTATATTCCTTCTGCCCTAGTTTCTGCCCCAGTTCTGGATATTCCTCTTTGTCCCACTCAGATTTTCCAATTTTGAAAAGCTATGGCTATTGAAGTTGGTTGGGAGTATTGGCAGGAAATCAGTCATCAGTTCCAATTTGGACCAGCTCCGATAATTCACCCAAAGGTAATACGAAGATAATCCTGATCCCAATCATGATGTAACATATGGGAAGCAAATACGACATTACATAATGTAATATTGCAATCAGTAATTTGGGGAAAGGGGTCAACCTACAATAATTAGCTGAAAAATGCTAGGTCTAATGAAAAGATGTAAATACTTCAATTACAACAATGAAATATTGTTTAAATGGATTTCTACTAATGAACCTTGGGTATAATGGACCTAATTTCCATGTGAACAAATGCCAAAAGTAACAGACAACTCCATTGCATCCAAAGTAGCTTGAGCAAGACAGTTTTGTTTCAATTAACTTATTTCAATTTTAATTGTATCCATGGTGATTTACTTCATTCATGCAATGATGTCATTATACAACTGATATTCAAAGATGCAAATGATGTGAATCACCACTATGAGGTACTTTCATATTTAATGGACATTAGGGAGAAATGGACACATTATTTTCTCCATGGTATTTTAACATCAGTTTTTATAGTACTTTTCTTTTTTTATAGCCATTTCACCCTAACTTCCTTTAATTTCCCATGCAGCTAAAAGCCGCATGTCCTTTTTGGAGAAATGCTGAAGTAATCCTATTGAAATCTTCTCCTTCATTCCCTGTGGTCCCTGTTTAGCAGAGCATGCATGTGCGAATAGTACCTCAAATATCAAGGAATAAAGGTGAAAGATCCTAAAAACAAGTTTACTCCGGAAATTACACTCTCCAAGAGAACGCCTGAATCTCTGAGCTTGCTCTCCTCCTGGTGGGGGAAAGTGAAAAAGAAGAAAATGTTTTATTCTTCCTATAGGAATCCATCTGAAGAGGTAAACCTAAACTACTTCTAATCAAGAAAAAGCAGAAAAGGAGAGACAAAAAACAAATAAAGAACTCCCTCTTTGTTCTTTTGTCTCTGCTTTGATGCCCTTACTGGTCAACTGAATAAAAAATACAAAAAAATGGCATTTTTTGGGGGTGGCATGCTACCTGGGGAATTCTGGGAGTTGAAGTTCATACATCTTAATAAAACTTATTAAGTTTTTAAAAAAATACTGGCGTAGCCCGTGAAAAAGGATTAGACTTTGAATTAGTGAAACCAGGATGCTTAATATAAATCCCAATTCACATATGGCAGAGGGAATGAGGAAAATAATGTAGTTTTAATTTTTAAAATAAGAACAGGATTCTGAAGAATCCAAACTTAAAATTACATGTGAATTAAAGAAAAAAATGGAAGGGTAGTGAGATAAAAGGTAAGAAAAGTATGGCCTTAGTCTCCCTCCTTTTTTATTTAGGCAAGAGTGGGCAATAACATTAACTGTCCAGATGTTACCGAATTACAGTTTTTAGTAAATGCAATCAGCATACTGCAAGTTAAAGTTCAGCCTTTGAAAGGTAACAAGTTCCCTACCTCTAGAAGACCACGCCCCCAAAATATGTGAACAAGTCAAATACATATTTAAGACACACGAGGTTGCCCGGTATGTATAATTTAGCACTAATTGTACAAACAAAATAGGTGCCAGATTGGCTGGTGTTTGTTAGTGGTTAAAGGCTGGGTACCGTTTCCCCCTCAGACATCAGTGTAGGAGGTAGACTGTCTGGTTGCATATTCCTGTTTTCTTTCTCTACTTTACTATATAGAGATGATGATGTGTCCATAAAAAACAAAGCAAAATGACATCAGCAAAGCACAAAGCTTTTAAGTTCAAAATAGCCCTGGAATAATGCTTTTTAAGATGTATCAAGACTTTTATTAGTAAACGCTAGCATAAGGAAGCCAGATTACTTCTTAGGCTACTGCTAATCTGACAATCTTCTTAAATAAATTATTCATAAGTATTTTCTGATTCTATTAATTGGGTTCTGCATACTGTATAACTCTACATAAGCAACACAGCTGAATTTGACAACCATTTGAGGGCTGTTAGAAATGGGCATCACAATATGAATCAAAAATGTTTTTTTGTTCATTTAAAACAGTAATACTGTCTATTCTCATTTGTGGCTTCAGACAAGTTAGAATATCTATGCAATAAACTTCAACTAGCACACTGTTAAAAATTAGCAGCATGACTACTCTAAAAATAAATTTCTATGAAAGGCCTGAAAAACGTACATTAATGAATAATAAATTATTGATTCCAATTCCCAATATTCCCAGGGAAAGGCCATCTCTGCCCAGAAGAAGGAAAAGAAGTATGGTAAGTGATTATATTAAATAGATCTGTGGAAGGATATGTAGATCTATGTTAAATAGATCTGACATGTAATGTATCTTCACAAGACTTAAAAGGTGGAGACCACTACACAGAAGTAAGTAGTCCTGAAAGTATAAGTATAAATGTGAGGGCGATCTGGCTGCGATATCTGTCACCCCATTGATCGCCAGGGTTGATTCGGCTGATCTGGCTGGCTAGGCGGGTGTCCCCTTCCTCCCTCACCGCTCCCGAAGTTGCGCGCTCGGTGGAAGAGGATGACCATCCCAGATAGAAGGAGTGTACCTATCTTCGGTCAAGGGTATACGATAGCTGCGCTCCCCTGTTAGAACCTCCAAACAAGCTCAAGTTGGTCCTGGAAGTAATTTAGAAGAAATCTGCATAATGATCTTGAACTAGAGTAAGAAACCAACAAGTTATCAGTGTTGCTACTTATCATTTGTGTTCCTTCATTGTAGGTTGCCTGCAGTTTCTGATCGCCTTTAAAGGCTATGCCATTGAAAACACAATGGAATCACCTGGTCTTAGATTTTTATTATATGAATTTACGAATGCCAGGTTTCCATTCTCTAAGAATAGGGCAACTGATTTGTCAGCCAAAGCTGATGTGAATCCCGTTGTCACCACTATCATTCATAAAATGTGCTGTCTAGAATAAATGATTCTAGATCTAAGAGAACCTTCTTGAGCTACAAATCGATTCTTAAGCAAAGGGCATCTACTTTAGATCTGAAAGTCCCCTGCCCAACATCCCTAACAACTCCATCTTGTTCAAATACGGATTCATCTTATTCTCTCATTGAGTTTATACATTCCAAAAACATGTGGTAGTTCTTAAGACATTCACCCCTTCTCATACATTTTATATCATGAGAGATAAAGCATACATTTATTGGGAAGGACATTGGATAAAGTCCAATAAGCTGAACAAAAGCTGAACTGTAGAGCAATGGTCAGCAGTATAAAATAATAATTATTATATTATATAATAGAGAATTTTGGGATACATGGCCAGATTCACACAATATGCCTTGCAAAATGATGCCGATGTTGTTGTTTGCGTATAAGGACATTTCTACACTAGTAAGCTATAGAATCATCTTGCATCACTCAGATAATATAAAATCTTTCAACAAAGGAGAATATTTATAGCTCAATGTTGACATGAGGCCCTGTTCTTAGTGCTCTCTGAGCGTGGTTATTTTCTTGCAGACATTCCATTATTATCCAAACTAGACATTGTGTTCAGTGCACCTATGGTGTTACCTAGTTTAGGTAATGAAAGATCTGGAAGAAATCAACCAAGCTCAGAGTGCCCCAGAGGACCCCTCACAAAATCTTTCATTGCTGTAGAATAAGAATGTTGGATAACTCAAGAAAAGTAAGTAGCTAATTGGAAAATGGCTCAAAGTCTGTTAGCTGTTGAATGTCACATATATAGTAACAAATAGGGAAATGTTAGTTCTGAACAGAATTGTGTATTGGGGACAATACAGATTTTATATCGCGTGGAGGAAAGTATACAGCAATTTTGCATTTAGGCATTATTGGTGAAAATGGCTTGGAATACAAAACCTTTTGGCAGCCACTATCCTCTCTGGTTGTTTTTATTTCACTTATGCCGGAAGGGTAAAATGTTGTGGCTGTCTAGACTGCAGATGACTGGCATACAATGTGCTCCCCAGGAAGTGAGTAGCCAGATGTGGTTCAGTGTAGTTCCTGTTAACCGGTTGAAGTAGCTACATTTTCCAGAGGAGTCACAGTTTGGTAACTGTCCATTCTAGTAGTATTTTTATAATATCAGTTTAAGTGAATTTATAATCCAAGAAATTCCATTGTTCTGTTTCAATCTCAGTTGAAATTACCAATACATTTTAGAATAAACTTATTTGGAAAGGAAAGGGGACATAGCACATTGAGGAATACCTGATACTTCCATGCAGTGGAGAGCATTCTTCACATCTATGGGATCTAAGTTATTTTAATAGCAGACTTTGTCAGATGGAGTCATGTGCAAAAAGATACGGAACTTTAATTCCAATTTTGTTTGTTGGGAATTCCGGAATGGAACTGTGGTCCCAACCCTTCTGCTCTCTTTTGTTTTTTTACACTTTGAATGTGAATTATTGTAGGAGCTGCCAATTTGGTTTCTGACTGAGGCAGACCCCTCTGATAATACATAGCCTGATAACAGGTACTGTTGTATGCCAGAAAGGTTCTATTTTCCAGCCACATAAGGATCTATAGAAACCTATATCCTTTTAGTGACATCTGTAGGTAAGCTGATTTGTAAATGAATGAGTAGATCTCTCCCCTTTTGTATAGATAAACCTGAACCTCTCCAATGGCCAGAGGTCTTTTGTGATTTGATTGAAGCAAATGGTAATTTAAGCAATACTTCTGGTGCTGATATAGAAAACTGCACTAATTTATTGTCATTGGGAATATGTGGGCTTAAAATGAAACATGAAACATGAAAATGAAAAATGAAAATGAAATTTGATACATTGAAACCACACATTTGGTGGGCAACACAATGTTCACACCAAATGGATTATTGAAGTAACTCATTTTCTGAATTGGCTCAATTAAAAAAAACATAAATTGAACAAATAAGCTGAATTCACAGGGCATTTCAGCCACAGAAAAAAGTTAATTACTTTAAAACAAGCAAATTTAGTATGTTGGGTGAATGTAATCATTAGCTTTGTAATTGCCCTACTTATATATAATAATACTTTATTTACAGTCACAGACCAAAACACGACCACTACAAAAGAGACACAGCAGCCAGTCACCAAAAGCCCAACTAAGGGAGGTTACAGCTCTCTCCTCTAATGGTCACAGCTCTCAAGAAAAACCTGGAAACCTGAGAGGTGATGTACGAGGAGACATCCCCAAGGCAATGCACAAACAAATCACAGCCATCAGGACCAGAAGGGACGATTTCAGGAAGAGACAGTAACCTAGATCTGTCCACGCTATACATAGGGCAAAATAGAAGGACATGCTCCGCTGTCTCAACCTCGGCTCTGTCACAAGGGCACTGCCGCTTATTAATCGGGAGCCTCTTGAAACGACCATCCAGAAGTGCTGAGGGCAAGACATTGAAGCGAGCTAGGGAAAAAGCTCTTCTATACTTGGGAATGGTTAGGGTATAAAAATAGGAAGCCATCCTCAATCCATAGTTATTAACTTGGTTGAGAGTCAGGGGGGAGCAAGTTTTATTGGCTCTGGCTCGTAGATATTGTAAATCAATGTCCACAAGCCGTTGGACTATCCTAAATTGGGCATCCTTGAGGTTGTAGTTTCCCAAGGCATCCTCCGTGAAACCTAGCAGATGAAGTTTCTTCAGCAGCTCTTTCTCCCAGCGAGAAATATGGGAGTCCGTGAACACCAGGGAGAGGTAGCTGCCAGGAACTGCCAGAAAGAGCACCCGAAACCACCATTTAAAGGTGTCAGGCCATACATTCCACCGATCGAATGCCTAGTTCCAGGTATATCGAGGCAAAACCAACACAAGGGGGAAGACCCAGAAGTTTTCTAAGGAAAGCAGCCTGGGTTCTTTCAATGCAAAATTGCCCTACTTCAGGCACATGTAATCACAGAAAATGGGTAGGAAACCTATTCTTTTCAGTGGTGATCACTATCTAACAACATTGCCATAAAGCCACTGTCAAGGAACTCCTGTTCTTCATTTCCCATATACTGTTAAAGCTCCTTCTGTTCCAGTGGTCCTTAAGGACCTAAGCAGTTCTTGTAGGGGCAATAGCAAAACCCTGACATCCTATCTGCCTCCATAAAGCTGCCCTTTCCTGCCTATAGAAAAAAGACAACATTGCTCACTACAGTTATTTGGCATGGTTTGTTGGGTGAACTAGGCAAACAGCAGGAACAATGGTTTATTAAGCCCTGATGGATTTTTGTGGTGGTTCAAAATAGACAAAGTCAGAATCTAAAAAGATTCCAAGGACATCAAGAGTCAAGAGTCAGAGGTGAGTACATATTCTCAGATACAGGCAAAAACGTAAATCCCAAAAGCAAATACTAGAGAGACCAGAAGTGAAAATCAGAAGCTGGAGACATCAAAAGACAAAGGTAGTTGCATGAGAGAAATCAGGTAGGAGATAATAATGCAAGGGAGCAACCTGAGAGTAGAGTTTGATAGAGGCTAGAATTGCTTCTTGTGTTCAGCTGATTGGGGTCTTAAGTCTAGGTCCTTAAAAATATAGCTACTATTTTCTTTCCCTTAGTGATTCAGAAGCAAACATTAAGGACCCAGTTTGGATCAGAATCTTGGTGTGAGGAGTGGAGTGAGGAGAGAAGAGCGAGGAGCTTTAAACTTTGTATCAGCTATGGCTCAAAATTGGATTGAGATCCTTGTTTTTTCAGACTGCAGAGTTTTAGCCCCTTCTACATAACTATTTTAGGATCACAATCTGGGCCAATCCCTTCAATTTATATTTGAATAAAATGCAAATCCTTGCTATGCCTTTCAAGTCACGCAAACTTGGATTCTAAGGGTACTTATAACTAAAGGACTGTTAGCAATTACTAATCAAAATATGTAGCATCTTTCCTCCCACTTTGTTGAAGTGTTAAGAAGTATTAATTTGAATAAATGACAAGGGGGAAAAGTGAAAGCAAATGGACAATGGCAATGTCTGAACTCTCATAAATTTCCATAAAGAAAAGAGTGCAAGTCCAGATTATACTGTAAATCTTATCAAGAAATAACTAAACTCTGTATTGAGTTAGAAGGTGAGGTTGGAGGAAATGAGTGAGCTTAACTACTTAAACTCAGTTTGAAATTTCTTTTACAGCTAAACATCAGCATGGCAGGTCATAAGATATACAAGCATATCTCAGACAAATCCTTACAGTTCATTTGTTTTTCTTAATGGAAAAGCTATCTGTTTATTCCTTTTTCATGATAATTACATTCAGTTATTCCCCTAAAGTTCCCTGCTGCTTCAGGTCATGCAGTACACTCTTTCAGTCAGGTTGAAAGAGTTCAGCTCTTCAACCTATATTTTTAATTTACCCTCAGTTGGCTTTCCTTCCTCTTGGGGATATCTGTGTCTTCTCATTTGGTAAGGAAAAACAAGTAATAAAAAAGGGCAGAACTTGGACTACATTTACACCCAGTGTGGTTTTTGTGGTACTATCCAAGGTCCCATAAACTTGGATGGAATTCATGACCTACATACATAGGACTATATCAACTATCAGTGTTTTAAATGTAGACCAAAACATACAGATACTCCAGGAAAGAGTCTCTAAGCCATACACCTTTCTCCTGGGAAATCTCAAACACATGGGTGCACATGTATTCGGGTCTCTTTTCCATGTGGCTGGCTGTATCCAAAGTTAGGGTTTCTTGAAACCCATCCAATACATGCTTTGCTCATCATTAACAAAGAACTGAGTTTCAGTGATGGAGAGGAAAAGGCAAATACCTATATTTCAGGTAAAATGTTTCTCTTTGCTTAAATAACTCAAATAGTTAAATTGGGTAACAATCAGTTCCTGATCAGTAAAGGCAGGGCAAGTTGAGCAGCAGGAGGCAAGACCATTAGGACTTTTAATCAGGGATGGCTTTCCATAGTGGGAGTTGTTTCCCTTCCCATTTAACTCTAAAGTTGATGGAGGCAGCGGCTCACATACTTAATTCCAGGTGCTTCTGGACTGACATCACCATACATCTTTGGAGGAGTTAGTCTGGTAATTTTTTACCCTCAACATGCCCAGCCAAAAGATAAGTACGGCGAGTTCTTGCAAAGGAGAGGGCACTGTCCTTTAAGGGGAAGCTGAGCCTGGATACACCCATTTTCTGGTTATGGGTTATGATCAAGGGTGAGTTGCTGCTGGTACCAGTTCACAACACATGAGCTTGCTTTACTTATGCATGCATGCGTATGTACTGTTCAATGTAAATTGCTCTTCGCACATGCACAGAACAATTTACAGTGAACTGTGCATGCGCAGTCACTAAAGCCTAAAATGGTGGCGGCCCAGCGGCAGCAAGGGAACCAGTTCAGGGGCGTGGCAGACCTGGGTCACAGCCAGTTCTGCAATTCAGGCCTGAATTCCATTACTGGTTTGACCCAGGCTGACTCAGGAGCAACCCACCTCTGGTTATGATAGATGTCAGACTGCCATTATTCTTTGCTTTTAAAAACATTTGCATTCAGAGACAAATTAACAACTGGCTTGCATGAATCCCACTGACTTAGGCTAATGTGAGATTCACCTTTTAGTGCTCATCTAAAGCCTGGAGACCTCAACTGAGCTTCAAAAAGGGAAGATCTAGTCCTCCTATATACCATTCACTGCTCTTTGCCTCAAAGACCAGCAAACAAGAATCTTATCATATAAAAACAAACAAACAGAAAGCTACATGAATAATAAATCTGTTTGAAAGGTAAGAAGCTATATGGCTGTTTCTGTTTGCTGGCTTATTTTCTTGTTCTTTGAATAAGAAAAAAAGTGTATAAAGGGGAAAAAAAGTACATTTTCAAGTCTCAATCTGACTTTAAAGTAGTCACTAACCAGGCTATGAGAGCCAGTTTGTTGAGGTGGTTAAGGTGCAGGCCTAGAAACCAGGAAACTCAGTTGTAGTTCCACCTTAGGCATGAAAGGCAGCTGGGTGACCTTGGGCCAGTCATTCTCACTCAGCCGAATTTATTGTACCTCACAGAATTGTTGCTGTGAGGAAAATAGGACGAGGAAGGAGTATTAGATATGTTCACTGCCTTGAGTTATTTATAAAACTAATAAAGGCAGGATAAAAAAATCTAATAAAGAAATATCAAACAACTTCAGGGACTTATCCAGACAATCTCTGAGAATCAAACATGATTGAAGTATGCAATTGGCAGTCTGCCTTGATTCTTATTATACTATTATTTACACACTATTTTTGGTGAGTGCAATAATTAATTTTCTGGATTCACACAATACCTTGAATCATAAACTAACTGTCCAGACTTGGTTTCAATAATATTTTAAATCACATCATACACACAACTAACCAAGCTAAGCCTATTGAAGCAGTGCAACCACTAGGTCTTTAACTGACCAAGCTAAATGTGTTGTGTGAATCCTCCCATGGGATCATTGATGACCAAACCTAGTTCTTGCTAAAACAATACATGTTGGAAGAGTGACAGTAGAAGAGTTTGGATTAGGTCTTCCACAACTAATCAAATGTGATGTTTTTCAATTAAATGAAAGAAAGCAACAATTTTAATGCATTATAACATCAATGCAAATAACTGTTTCAGTGTGAAAGATATAAAGGTTTAAAGGAGGAGTGTAACTTTAGAAACTCTTTACATTGGCCATTGATATCTCCCTTCAATATCCATTCATTCTCTCCTGCCCTCCACACACACACAAATATATCCTCTTTCTGTGCAATTTCTCTGTGGCATAGTTATATGTCCATCGAAGGGAAAATAAATTCTTGCTGTTTTCCAGTTCTTGAGAGTCTGAGCATCAATTATTAATCTACAGTTTGATTCACTACTGGGTAGCTCTCTAGGGAACATAAAACTGGCATGCTCAATTGCAATGATCTTAAGTTTTTATTACTTAGCACTTTCATACCGCATTATTTGTTGAGATTGCTTCCTGTTGTTTTATACAGGAGTAGATGGAAATATTTTTTTAAAAAATGTTTTTTTTCCTAGATATACTCTGCCTTTCTAATTCAGAGTTTCTTTAAAAACATGGAGAAGAAGCACATTGAGTTCATTTCCTTTTTTAATCTAAGATTGCTTCACCATGAACCAGACAGTATCCACACATACCAGAATGTAAATATACTTAAAATGAGCCATCCTAACCACTGCAAATGGTTAGGTGGATTATACCAGATAAATTATCAACCAGTGGCACAGTAGATGAGTGCCAAGCCATGTAAGGATTCTTATATGTCTGGCCCTTCTTGTCCATAATACTACATTTCTGCAGCATCCTTTATTCTTGCAAACCAGGCCAGAAAGAATAAAATCCCAAAGCACAACAACAGAGAGGAAATGTGTGGGCATGTGGGTAAAGTGAAAGACCCATAAATGCCATAACTCTCTTCCAATCATTGTCAAATGACAAGGGTATGCACCACTATGAAATTATCCAGAGGCAAAGCTTAAAAACCTTTCAATTTCTGTTTTAAGTTGGTTTCTGCCTAATTGGTATATTCCCTATAGCTAATGAAATAGACTAAAAAGGGAGGAAAAAATAGATGTACAATTAGACATGTGTTGATCTTTTCTTTCTAGCAATTTCTTACTTGGAAAATATGACTTATTTTTCTTTTATCTGCCATACAGTTTCATCAGTGAACTTACCTTTGTTCAGAGGTAATGAAAATTACCCTTTATGGCCATGAGGTTATATGTTAATGTAAAACCATAGTGCTGGATGCTTTAAAAAGTCTAAGCATTTATTTATTCTTGAGGTTAAAGTTGTGACGTGTTTGCTTTCTTAGGTTACTCCATTA
Source organism: Natrix helvetica (assembly GCF_964273705.1). Taxonomy (NCBI): domain Eukaryota; kingdom Metazoa; phylum Chordata; class Lepidosauria; order Squamata; family Natricidae; genus Natrix; species Natrix helvetica. Next base: position 82,415,743 of record NC_138550.1, on the reverse strand, counting down.
AGGAATACTTTATATAGTAACCACATCACCATCTCCACCCATATAATCCATTTCCTTCAACATTACGTGCAAGCAGACATGTCGTAATGGTCCTTTGCACATTGATGGTAATATAGGAATAATCTTTGAATCGGTTTTGGCAATCTACTTCTAAAATGTGAGCAAAGAACATTTTAAACATCTCCAAAAGATTCCTTGCATGTTGAACCATAATCTCTAGATAGGTATCATATTTGAGATTTTGTTGATATATTCCCAAGTGAGGTTAATAAATGGGGACCTCTTAAGTATCACTGCTGTCTGTTTTACGTATGATAATACATACGTTGTAAGGAATTGCATAATCAGAGAGTGGACAAACTGCTTTTCAGATGTGTTTTGCTCAATTCTGACATTGTTATTCACAATGAAAAATCTTTTCACTTATGAATTTCCCAAAAAAACCTGAAATGTATAATGGGATTATAGGCATTTTCAGGATTATGGTGGTAATCTGAGAGGACCTGCTAACATTTCTAACATTTTTGTTCTTGGAGAAATTTTTGTTCTTGGAGAAAACACCAAGATCATCTTCATGAGCTACTCGAGCTTATGAAAGTCGATTTACAGCTCATTTTCTATTGCAGTGAAAGAAGTAACTTCTTCAGAACCATTATATTGGTATAACGCTAGCTAATACTATGGTTTTGTCTGGTATATTATCATCTTCATCTAGGTTGAGCAATGAACTGGTGGAATGGAAACCTATCAAGACCAGTCTGCTTTGCATTTTGCAAATATATTTTCAGTTGTACACCTAATTCTTACAGTTACATATAACACCTTAATTGTTACAGATATTGTTCAGTTTCTGTTGAAAATAGCAATAGATTTGAAAGGCCTGCTTATTAGAATATTACCCTTCCTAGTTACCAAAATTAGCCAGGATTGTACAATTATTTTTGACCTTAAAAATTACAAACAATAAATTGTAAGCGTTAGTACCTATCATCTTGAAGGAGACTATGGTTCAACATTTATTTAAGATATATAATTTGCTCCTATTATTTAGATAAATATCAGTTCTTGAACAAGGTATGCAACAAGCAGTGCCTACTCAACTCCATATTATCCTGTACAGCACTGAATATTTTGTTCCAGTTTGGTTTCTCACATGTTTTTATAAGAGAAAGATTTTTGCTTGTTGTGATAGATAACAGTTCCTCTAGATATTTCAGCAGCTAACAAGATGGGATTTGAAAGCATGATGGCTATAGCCTTTCTTAAAGAAAAGATGAAAAGGTTGCACAAGGAGATATTTGTATCACTTTATGTATGTTAATTGTGTTAAAATCCTTTCTTGATCCCATTTCCTTTTACATCTTTATGCATCTGTGAGAAGCACCTATGCAAAGCTTTAGGAAAAAGTAGAAGGACTTAGAAAATGAGCAAATCCAAGCACTCTATTTTAAAAAAAAAATTTATTTTCATTTTATCATCAAAGGTAAAATGCAAGAGAAAAACAACAAAGAAAAAAATAGATTAACAAACATCAAACACTAACAACAGAGAAAAAAATTGTGTACCAAGTAAATTGTTATTCTAACATTAAATATAAAAAACTACCCTAGAAGAATGCTGAAAGATACATTAAAAAATAATATGTTCTCCTTCCCTTATGAATGGTTCTTCAAATAGTTATACACTTTCCCATCCATATTTAACAAAACTGCTACATTAGATAAAAAATATAATGGAGTATCCCAGATGTGAAAATCTGTTTATCAAATAGTCGAATTGATTCAAAATCTGTTCACAATATGTATGTAAAAACAAAGTCAATAGGTTACTCCAAACATAAGCACCCTATTTTAATATGACAAAAGTGAAACAGTCTGGTGCCATTGCAGTCAATTCTAGAAAGCCTGGAACTAAATGGCCATTAGTTCCAGCATGGCTTAGGAAAGGACTTTCCTTTCAAATCTGATGTAGTCATTCTATTTTATATGTATGTTTATATGTATGTATGTATTTTATATGTATGTTTTAATTATGCTAAAAAAAAGGACATTCTGGAGCTGAATAATAGCATTATAAAGCAAATCACATCTGTTAAAATTCTATTGCTCTTAGTTATGACATCAGGATTAACAGAAAAATAGGTTGCAGATCTGGGAATTTTCAAGTGGCAAGTGGGCATTCTTATGTATGGCTTGCAGATATAATTCTGGGAACCTACTAAAATAGAGTTTTAGTGAGAACTGCTTGTGCAAAAACTAGGCAAGACAATTCTTACTTTTTCCATCTGTTCACTGCAACTGATGCAGCAACCATGAAATCGAAGTGTATTATAGAAGCACAATAGCTACAGAAGGGAAAATTGGGTGGTTGTGTGAAAATAAGATTTGAAGAATTAAGTTACCAGTAAATGCTCATTTATAGTCTCTGGCATGTATTGTAAATATAGATAATTAGCAACTTTGGAAGCTTAGATGGAAAAATAGGTTTTGATCCAGAGATTACTGCCAGTTTGCTCAGGGATGCGCCACACACATGCGCACTTGATGCATGCTGCACATGCATGCACAGTACAACTAAAATTGCTCTGCGCAGAAGCAGAAAACAAGATGGCGGCACCTATGGCGCCGCCGGGAGAACTGGTTCTCCAGTTCTGATGGGGGACAACAGACTCAAGCTCAACCCCTCCAAGACTGAGTGGCTGTGGCTACCGGCACCCCGGTTCAGTCAGTTGATCCCATCACTGACCATAGGGGGCGAGCAATTGCCTCCTGTGGAACGGGCGCGCAATTTGGGCGTCCTCCTAGATGCCCGGCTGTCAATGGATGACCATGTGGCAGCAGTGGCAAGGGGGGCGTTCCACCAGGTTCGCCTGGTGTGCCAATTGCGCCCCCTACTGGACCGGGATGCCCTACGCACGGTCACTCATGCACTGGTGACGTCTCGGCTGGACTACTGCAATGCCCTCTACATGGGGCTTCCCTTGGGACGCGCTCGAAGACTGAAGCTAGTCCAGAACGCAGCCGCGCGGGCTATCTTCGGGAGTACTAGGTACTCCCACGTAACACCGCTCCTGCGCGAGCTGCACTGGCTGCCTGTGGTCTTTCGGGTGCGTTTCAAAGTGTTAATTACCATCTTTAAAGCGCTCCATGGCTCAGGACCTAGGTACTTGCGGGATCACATCCTACCACACACTTCCCTGCGACCGATTCGCTCTCACAGGGAAGGACTCCTCCGGGTGCCGTCCACTAAGCAATGCCAACGGGCGGCACCTAGGAGTAGAGCCTTCTCTGTGATGGGCCCAACCCTCTGGAATGACCTCCCCCCCCCGATATCAGAACCACCACCGACTTCCGCTCCTTTCGACGAAAACTGAAGACTCACCTGTTCCGTTTAGCCGACCTGGACCATTCATAACCTTATTATACCTCCTGGCAGATATATTTTAACTGGGTAATTTTAATTGGGTATTTTTAGGATTGTTGAAATATTTTTTTATCTACTTTACTTTGTACAGTGTCGTATTGCCTCCTCTTCTATGTTTTTATGTTTGTATGTTTGTATTCCATTTTATCTGTTTTATTTGACTGTACACCGCCCCGAGTCCCTTTGGGGAGAGGGGGCGGTATAAAAATCGAAATAAAGGTAAAAGTAAAGGTGGTTCCAGCGATCCAGGTCGCCAAGCTACTACAGGTTCTGTCAGGTTTCGAAGGGTTAAAGAAAAGAGCCAAACACAGAGATGGTTTGAAAATGCAGTTTTCTTTCTGTCAAAATGTATTCCCAAGAAGAAACTAAATTGTGAAACTGTTCAGGTCTGGTTAATACATTCAAGCTCAGTCCCAAAGGAGGGGATCCTACTACATCAGGAGTCTGCACTAAGTCACATGAGCCTGGTAGATAAGGGAAAGAGCTATAGTTGCCTGGTTACCAGAGAGCCAACAAAATGCAATGGAACAGAGTCCAGTGTAATCTCTGAAGAACCCTGATTATGAGGGAAAATAACACAGTCACATAATATATTTCAGTAATGGAAAAACACATCCCATTACTTTTATGTACATTACCACCTTTGCCATAGTATTTGGCAAAGGTGGTAATGATATTGTCTTTGGCTGCAAACACATTGATGGGTGGTATGACCAGTTAGAGAAGGGTAAATGAGTTTATAGTGGTTATTAATCAGCACAAATGACATCAATATGTCAATATCTGAAGCTGAATCAACAATATCAGAGAAAGGGTGTAATGCTGTCATACCATAAAGCAGCCGTTCATGCAAGGACTCCTGAATTCCGAATTGACTTGCAGGATTTTCTTTATGTTTGTCAAAAGCTCCATGAGAAATGTGATCCAGTGGGAGGGAGAACTGTTCCATATTTATAGTCTAAAGTGTGGATGCTTTGCGGGAGCATGTTCTGTTCATGAAGAAAATGCTGGGTATCATGTAGTTCTGAGAATGATTTCATATGCAAGAGATTTCTGGACGGTGCTAAGAGCTTTAAATAGGGTGAGGGTGGTGAAGAAAGTAAATGGGCAACCTCAAAGGATTTTATTGTAATCCATTCAGCAAGCCAAGGAATGCCACCATAAGGTTGGAGAAGGAAGAAGATTGCTGTGAGACCTACTGAGGTATCTCAACTGCATGATCTTCATATTAAATCCAGCAAGAGGATGATTGAAATTGCTGCCATGTGACCAAAAAGCTTCCAAACTTTAGCATGATATGAATTGATTTGATATTGAATTGACCCAAAGTTGGAATAAGCTGGGGAAATTCTTAGAAGAAATGCTTCATTGAACAATATAATACAATGCAATTACAATAGCAGAGTTGGAAGGGACCTTGGAGGTCTTCTAGTCCAATCCCCTGCCTAGGCAGGAAACCCTATACCGTTTCAGACAAATGGCTATCCAACATCTTCTTAAAGACTTCCAGTGTTGGGGCATTCACAGCTTCTGGAGGCAAGCTGTTCCACTGATTAATTGTTCTAACTGTCAGGAAATTTCTCCTCAGTTCTAAGTTGCTTCTCTCCTTGATTAGTTTCCACCCATTGCTTCTTGTTCTACCCTCAGGTGCCTTGGAGAATAGTTTGACTCCCTCTTCTTTGTGGCAACCCCTGAGATATTGGAACACTGCTATCATGTCTCCCCTAGTCCTTCTTTCTCTTAAGCTAAACATACCCAGTTCCTGCAACCGTTCTTCATATGTTTTAGTCTCCAGTTCCCTAATCATCTTTGTTGCTCTTCTCTGCACTCTTTCTAGAGTCTCCACATCTTTTCTACATCGTAGCGACCAAAACTAAATGCAGTATTCCAAGTGTGGCCTTACCAAGGGATTATAAAGTGGTATTAACACTTCACGTGATCTTGATTCTATCCCTCTGTTTATGTAGCCTAGAACTGTATTGGCTTTTTTGGCAGCTGCTGCACACTGCTGGCTCATATTTAACAGAATCAGAAAAACTCAAGATGAACTAAATGGACTGAGAAGGCCAGATCCTTTGGGATTGGCATAAAGTCTAAGAAAAAGAATATTGTCTATATATTAGAGTAATGGATACAGGGGGCATGTATAAGCGCACCAGCATGTCTACTGTCCCTGTCCTACTGTCTCCATTTATTGGTGTTCATATTTATGTTTATACTTAAATGTTTTATCTTTTACATGTTTGACAAACTAAATATAATAAAAATAAAAAGTAAGCAGAACAGTGAGAAACAATCAGTATATGGATATGCTGTATATGAATACTCAGCAATCAGAGGTATGTGATCAGTGTTTGGTGAACACTACTGCTTTAAGAGGCCAAATGGGAAAAAACAACATTGGAAGCATTTGCTGATGGCTGAAAACTACAGGAATTGATTGTACTTTGGGTGAAACAGCAGTCTGAGAGCCAGTTTGGACTAGTGATTAAGGCACCACGTTAGAAACCAGAAGACCGTGTGTTCTAGTCCCGCCTTAGGCATGAAAACTGGCTAGATACTTGGGCCAGTCATTCACTCTCAGTCCAACCCACTTCACAGTGTTGCTGTTGTGTGGGAAATAGGAGGAGGAAGGACTCTTAGGTATGTTTGTCACTTTGAAATATTTCTAAAAATAATAATAGAATGTAAATAAAATATGAAAGTAAATGACTTAAATCATGGGTCCTGAAACTACAGCCCACAGGTTTCATGCAAAGCCATGCATTCTGCCTGCACTGTACCACAAGGCTGCCCCACCCACCCTTCAGCCGAGTGCAGGACTTGCCCTTCACAAGCCCTATGGGCTGGAACTGAAAGGTAAGACCAACAATTTTGGCCTGCAGAGACATTCTGGAAGCGGGGGAGGTGAAAAATGGGGCACACAGACAACCCGGGAGGCAAAAAAACCTGGCAAAAACAGCCCGTTTTTCACCTGCCACACCTCCAGAAGATAGATAGAGACAAAGAGGGGGTGGAGAGAGAGAAAGAGAGAGAGAGAGACAGAGAGAGATTTCTCAAGCTCCTTGGAGCTGAGAAGAATTGCTGCAAAACTGAGTTTCCTGAAATGGACCACTAGACTCCTAAACAACTGAAAAATGATCTAGTAAAAAGAAGGCAATCAAAAGAGCAAGATGCAAAAAAACACAAATAAAACACCCCCAAAATAAAACAAATTAAAGTTTAATGTATGTGCATTGTTCAATGGACTGTTAAATTGGCCATGCCCACCTAGTCACATGCCCATCTAGCCATGCCCATCCAGCCGGTACGGCCCTCCAACATTTTGAGCGACCGTTAATTGGCCCCCTGTTTAAAAAGTTTGAGGATCTCTGTCTTAAATCCACTCAAGGAAACTAATTTGTTCACTGGAAAGACGTGGTAAATACCCTGGAAAACACAACCATCCATAATTTAATATATGAAAGCCCTGGAGTTTTAATATTATATTCCAGAAATGTAATATAAGACAGAGCTCATTTTTTTGGTCTATGAAGTACACGCTCCTGTGCAAGTTCTATAGCTGCTTAGATGGAACTTTCTCCCAAATATCTGTTGCATTTTTTGAACAATGTTGAAAGAAGATTGATACCTTTTGAAAAGTTAGACCTAGCTGATAATCATCCAGAATAAGTAACATATTTATAGAATGAGGCTTAGCAGTTGTAAGTCTATGGATCAAACTGGAAAGCTAAAACTGTCTATGTTGGTAATGAATTCTTTGGTTAAAAGAAATGAAGCCTAAATCCCCAAGAAGCTATGATATAAATTACCATGAAGAGATGGAGCAGACTGCCAATGCTGCTTTTGATTTCTTACTGAAAACAGATCTGAGGGGAAAGGTGAAATCTAACTTGTCATTACCATCAAAAATCTCCATCTCTAAAAGGTTTCTATTAAAGGCTGTATGCAAGTAAATAATCCTTACAAAATGAAATACAAACATAATGAAGCACAAAATTGATTTTTATGTATTAGTAGACAAATTTGGGAAGAAAAACTGATATATTGAAAACTGAAAACTTTTAAAGTTTACCTTATTAATCTTATATCTAAAACTTGAGCAGAAGTCTAAGTTTTGATACGCTTGGGCAGTGCTGAAAAAGGGCAATTAGCAGCCATGACAGAGTTTCTAAGCTATTTAGGACTGATGGTGAAAGGAGATTTCCCCCCCCCCTTTTCAACTGGTCAAATGAGATGCATCTCAGAAAAAGCAATATTGTAATTTTCAATAGGATTTCCCCCCAGAGTGAAAAGTATATCATGTTGTAGAATTAAAATATATTTTAGCTAAATAATGATAATTTATTCATGGGATTGAATGACATACCTTTAATTCTATAATCAGTTTAAACTTTGGTCTGAGATACTCACAGTTTATTTACTTCAAATTGGACAATTCAATACATTTACTCTAAAAACTACAGGAGAATATTCATAGGAGTAATCTATTATTTATGAGTGACACCAGCTGTATTTAGTTTGTGAATATGATAATTTTTTAAAAGAAATAATCAGTTAAAACAATGTGCTTCATGAAGCCCTATTGAAGAAGTCCAAGGTGAGTAAGGGCAACAGTATTGCAGGAGGAATAAAATATAGAAAGGAAACAAAATCAACTAAATACAAGTTGTTTAAGTTTCTGTCTCGGACTCAGTGCCAAGTTGCGATGACATTGCCAGAAATTCAGCCACATCCTGATGATGACTAGTGAAGAAATGTTCAATTTGTGTTTTACAGTAACCAAATAAGCCTTATTTTAAGTTATGCTGGCTTGGTCATAGATCAGAAATCCCTATGGTTTCTCTCCCTACCATCTTCTAAACCTCAGTAACAAACTTAAAGACTGTCAACACTTTCGTAGATTGGTAGTAAAAGAGCGGGTAGTCAAAAGATACGGTAAAAGTTTGGTTTTAACATGAACAAGTTCATAGATCTGGAAATGTTGCGCATTTGTCCTGGGTTCTTTTTGTAACGATGCCCACTATTCAGAACTATAATATGCTATTCTATGCAGTATCAGAAAAGAAAAGTCACCTCTACACAGACACTCTTTCACCCTTGGTTATTTTAAATGCAAATATTAAATCTCTCTTTGGTAGGGCACTGTTAGTTTCCAGCAGTTTTTAAATCATATTCAGATTTCAATTTTCAGCAAGGGAGACAGTTTTGTTGAATATGTATATGAGACTACATCAGGGGTGTCCAAACTTGGCAACTTTAAGACTTGAGGACTTCAACTCCCAGAATTCCCCAGCCAGCTTAAGTCTTAAGTTTGGACACCCCTGGACTACATGAACTCTACCTCCTCCCTTTTATTCAGTTCTGGAACATTGACAGTCTTGATTCCCCTTTGACAACATTTTTGAAAGATTAAAACCTTGGTTTACAACATTTCATTTAGTGACTGTTCAAAGTTACAACATTGAAAAAAGAGACATGACTTTTTTTCACACAATTGTTGCAGCATCCCCATGGTCATGTGATCAAAATTCAGTTGCTTGGCAACTGATTCATATTTATGACAGTTGTAGTGTCCCAGGATCATGTGATTCTCTTTTCACAAGTGCAGTGATTTACTAAATAACTGTGGCAAGAAAGGTCTTAAGATCGGTCAAAATTCACTTAACATCTGTCTTGCTTAGCAACAAAAATGTTGGGCTTAATTGAAGTCGTAAGTCAAGGACTACCAGTATTACAGCTCTTTGGCACAATTTTTATCCCAATAAGATTATAACAAAAATTCATTAGAGATAAATTGTGTGTGCCGGACTCTGATTTCCAGAAAGACTGAAATATAAACCCCAGGCAGAAGATTGTTTACTCTAGCTGGCTTTTTCATTAATGTTTTTCCTATTTTGCACAGAAAATTGTTTTTGTTGGCTGATTACCATGATGCCATCTGTGGTTCTGGAGGGCAAGTATAACAACAAGATCACTACCTTTTTGAGTCCATTTATTACATTTTGCTGTGTTAGCCCACATATCAAACTACACTATTCTATAACTGGTCCTCCTGGCTAACCCCTTGCATTGGCAAGATGATAAAAATGTATTCATGCTTTGTGTTAGAAGACTCTCTCTTGGAATAAGTAGGGAGGTGCTAAATTTTGTTCTAATAGCCATTGCTTGAAGGATTTCATCTTATACATGCATATTTCTTAAAGGACTTCTTTCAATCTGACATTTTATTTAAAAAAATATTAAGGAGGCTGTCACATACAGTAGGTAGGCGTAGAAAGCAAGGAATGGAAGAATTTTGTCTTCAGCTTCTGGGTTTCACAAAAATATTGGCAACAACCATGAATAGAATGAAAAAGATGGCAATTTGCATCTCTCTATCAAACCATCCCCATCCCATCCGTCCACCCACCTACCCAACCAAGATTTCTTAGTCTTTCTTCAACATCTCAGTACTCCAGTAGGATTATATTGTTCAGCCTCAATATGCAGCTGGAAGGAAGAGGGCCAACCACATTGGGGCATTGAGGTGGGGGAGGCTGCAGGGTGATATATGCAAGAAGGCAAATTGGAAGACACAATGGGATGTGTGCATATAGGAAGGTTGTATGAATGTGAAGGGAATGCACGTGTTACAGTGATTTTATTTTCACACACCAGCATGCTTGTCCATTACAGTGTTCATGAATCACTGACACTGCCTTCCACTTGATAAGTTTACTTCTATTTATTTACTTACCTGGAAGAAAATATAATTGAATTTAGCAAGTCTTAGAATGAAAGTGCTTAGGACTGCAACAACGTCACTTCCATTTCCACTTAGCCTATTTGAGAGAATTGTTAGTCTCATTTCCAAGTACAATAGATGTAAAAGATATTTTGCTCTTTTTTTGCCTGCTTTGGAATGTAGGTTATTGTGCTCAATTTATGGCCCAAAGTTCAGTGCATTGCAGTGATGGAACATCGCCTCCAGAGATGCTTAAAAGTAGGCCATGGCTTTATTCATAGAAAATGTTAATCATGCTCTTTTTGCCTCACCCTGGAATCTGAGAGTGAATGATACAATAAAATGTGCCTAATAAGCAAGAGAACTTTTTTAAAAAGTTCAAGGGAAAATAGTTGCAAGAAGAATTGTCAAATTGTCAAAGGAAAATATTAAATCCTTACCTGCCCAACAAGAGGACATGAGAACAGAGAAGTTTCATTCTGATTATAATGTAAAAGTATGTGTATATATTTTCAATTCTCCTTTGAGAATATGTGCAGATGTCAGAGGTTCTCAGTTCAAGGCCTATTCAATCAGTTACTATAACATCCATCCAGAATGAAGTTCAACAAGTACATCTCACAAACCACCCTCTTCATGTTTATTTCAGGAAGCCAGCTATTTAGGATGCTCTTTTCCCCTCCCCACTTATATTAGATGTGTAAACATTTACTTTTTCTTGAAAAGTCTCTCTCTTTGAGAACATCACCTTCCCTCCCCCCTCATCAAACAGAGGATAACACAAATTAACCATGTAGGAAGAGAATCCTTACTCAAGGAGATTGCTGTTTTGGTAAGCCTTTAAAAGAGAAAAACAACTGTTGACAGAATAACAAACTGTTCTAATTTTGTTGATGTAGAAAGGATCCAACTGAAGCAACCTCGCCAGATCAGGAACTTTCAAGGAAGTCTTGTCTTGGTTACCAACAGGAAGCAGCAAGGAACATAGCTTATTATTAACATGCAACCATCATTTTCCCTTTAATGTCTGTGGAGGCGTTTAAAACTGGAATCTCTTGTCTGCAAACAAAACAAAAACAAAAAAAACACTTGGGTTTGTCCAAAGGAAGTATATTAAAATTTTAAATGAATGCATTATGTTAGGAGCTTACAGTGATTTCTTGGTCAGTGATAGACCATAATTTATTTATGACACATACTTGAATTTAGTACCATATTATAGTAAACCTCCTCTTGTCATACAAGGAAAAGATAGTTAAGAACAAGTATAAAGTAAATCCCATAATTCTGTAGTAATCCTGCCTATTTAAACCTGCTTCAGTTTTGAATGGTCTGTGTTTGTCTCTCATTGCAAGAATATAGATACAGTAAGTGTAAGATAAAGGTAAAGGTTCCCCTTGCAGATATGTGCTAGTTGTTCCCAACTCTAGGGGGCAGTGCTCATCTCTGTTTCTAAGCAAAAGAGCCAGCACTGTCCAAAGATGTCTCCGTCGTCATGTGGCTATCATGACTAAATGCCAGAGATGCACAGAATGTTGTTACCTTCCCACCAAGGTGGTCCCTATCTTTCTACTTGCATTTTTACATGCTTTCGAACTGCTAGGTTGGCTGAAGCTGGGACAAGTAACGGGATCTTGTTTTTGTCTCCGACCAGTGGACGAGTGATCTAGGAGTAGGGGATCTAGCCATCACGCCCCTGTCATGGTCAGATCACTCACTTCTCCGGCTCGATTTCCCTGGCGCTACCCCCCGCCGCGGGGAGGCGGAACCAGATTGTCCTAGATGGTTCCGCCCCAGGCGCCTGATGGAACCGGATAGGTTCCAGACGGAGCTTGGGCCACTTCCTGTGGACCTGACCCGCTCCCGGATGGAGGACTTGGTGGCTGCATGGAATAGTGCGGCCACCAGGGCCTTAGACCGGGTTGCGCCTTTGCGGCCTCTCCGGTGGCAACGAACCGCCCTGGCTCCCTGGTTCAACGAGGAGCTAAGGGCGATGAAACGCCACAAGAGACGCCTAGAGAGCAGATGGAGATCCTCTCGCTCCGAATTTGACCGAACACAGGTAAGAGCCTACTTAAGGACTTACCTTGTGGCATTAAGAGCGGCCAAACGTCAATATTATGCCACTCTTATTGCGTCCGCAGAGAACCGCCCTGCCGCCCTGTTTCGGGTGACCCGCTCCCTCTTGTCACAGAGGCAGCAGGAGCCCCCTTTGCAGGGCAGGGCAGAGGAATTTGGGGAATATCTGCAGGATAAAATCGCTCAAATCCGGAGGGAATGGGCCCCCTTCAGTGTTCCAGGGGGGACGTCCGAGGCGAGTCTTGAGAGACCATGCTGGGAGGAGTTTGACTCTGTTGCCACTGAGGATTTGGACAGGTTGCGTGGGCGACTGCGAGCCACCACATGTTTATTGGACCCGTGTCCCTCCTGGCTTGTGCTGGCATCCTGGGAGGTCACACGAGGCTGGCTATTGGGACTTGTGAACGCTTCATTGAGTGAGGGGTTTCTGCCAGCCACCTTGAAAGAGGCGGTTGTGAGGCCCTTGCTCAAGAAGCCTTCCCTGGACCCGATGGAGCTAGCAAATTATCGTCCTGTCTCCAACCTTCCTTTTTTAATGAAGGTTGTAGAGAGTGTGGTGGCTCAGCAGTTCCCACGTCACCTGGAGGAATCTGAGTATCTAGACCCGCGCCAGTCCGGCTTCCGGCCCGGGCATAGCACGGAGACGGCCTTGGTCGCATTGGTGGATGATCTCTGGAGGGCCAGAGATAGGGGTTGCTCCTCTATCCTGGTCCTATTAGATCTCTCAGCGGCTTTTGATACCATCGACCATGGTATCCTACTGCGCCGGCTGGGGGGGTTGGGGGTAGGGGGCACCGTGTTGCGGTGGTTCCGCTCCTACCTCTCCGACCGGACGCAATGTGTGTTGGCAGGGGAGCAGAGGTCGACCCTGAGGCCGCTCACTTGTGGGGTGCCGCAGGGGTCGGTCCTCTCATCTCTCCTGTTCAACACTTACATGAAGCTGCTGGGCGAGATCATCCGTGGTTTTGGGGTGGGATACCATCTGTATGCTGATGATACACAGCTGTACATTTCCACCCCAAACCACGGCAACGAGGCCGTTGAAGTGATGTCCCGGTGTTTGGAAGCCGTACGGGTCTGGATGGGAGACAACAGGCTCAGACTCAACCCCTCCAAGACAGAGTGGCTGTGGCTACCGGCCTCCTGGTTCAACCAGTGCATTCCATCGCTGGCCATTGGGGGCGAGCAACTGGCCCCCGTGGAGCGGGCGCGCAATTTGGGTGTCCTCCTTGACGCCCGGCTGTCTATGGATGACCATGTGGCAGCCGTGGCGAGGGGGGCGTTCCACCAGGTTCGCCTGGTGCGCCAATTGCACCCCCTATTGGACCGGGATGCCCTCCGCACAGTCACTCACGCGCTGGTGACGTCCCGCCTGGACTACTGTAACGCTCTCTACATGGGGCTCCCCTTGAGATGCACCCGGAGACTGCAACTGGTCCTGAATGCGGCCGCACGGGCAATCATGGGGAGAACGAGGTTCTCCCATTTAACACCTCTCCTGCGCGAGCTGCACTGGCTCCCTGTGGTCTACCGGGTGCGCTTCAAGGTGTTAGTTACCATCTTCAAAGCGCTCCATGGCACAGGACCTAGCTATCTGCAGGATCGCATTCTGCCCCATATATCCCTGCGACCAATTCGCTCTCACAGAGAGGGACTCCTCCGGGTGCCGTCCACCAGGCAGTGTCAGAGGGCGGCGCCCAGGAATAGGGCCTTCTCTGTGATGGGCCCAGCCCTTTGGAATGACCTCCCCCCAGATATCAGGACAACGACCGATCTCCGCTCCTTCCGCACGAAACTCAAGACCCACCTGTTCCAACTAGCCGGCCTGGCTTAACTAGAACTTTCTAACCTCCCTGGCAATTTTAATATTTTAATATTTTATACGTAAATTTTGGGGTTTTTAACTGTTTTAATTGTTTTAATTGATTGTTATTTATTTGAACCTAGTGGCTTCCATTTGTATTTGATTGTTAAATATTGATGTCACCTCCTCCATGCCACACTTGTATTTTGATTGAATGGTACGTCGCCCCGAGTCCCTTTGCGGAGAGGGGGCGACTGATAAATCGAAATAAATAAAAAATAAAAAAATGCGGCACTAGGGATTCAAATTGTCGACCTTTCTGATCGACAAGTTCAACATCTTAGCCATTGAGCCACTGCGTCTCCCATACAGTAAGTGTAACCTATTCTTAATCAGATTTTTCAAATTTCTCTCAAACATGAAGGAAATGACTCAATTTCAATACTACTGTCATTTTTACTTCTCAGAAACTTTGTAAATTATAAGTCAGATGGTAATCTTCCCCACTGCTGCTGATTCTAGAATGCAAAGGACAGCATGCATCCTCCAGCTAGCCAATCAGTTGGCACAGAAAATGGTATGAAACCAATAATCTGCCCCAATCCAGGTTCTTAGCTAATGATGTTTTTGGCATTTGGTGCTTTGCAAAACATCTTGAGCATTTGTAATGATGAGAAAAAACCCAAGCAGGAAGGGAGAGTGAGGCAAAAGTAGCTACTATGAAAAAATGGCCCACATCCAATTGCTCAGATCTCCAGTGTTTCCATTAGAAACTGGCTTGAATTATGGGGAACTTTTGAGGGACTCCAAGTGAGCCAAGTGTTGAGTTGCCTAAGACATAAAGTTATGGAATGTGCACATGATATGGAGGGTACATTTGGTAAATAAGAAAATGTTCTTAAAATACATTTTTAAAAATCTGAATCTAATTGGAACAATAATGGGGAATATGGGACGTTTGAGGAAAGAATAGTGAACCAAAGATGAGTCCATTGAAAGCAGAGTTGATGAGCAATGGAATGAGGAGCTGGTGAATGGATCAGCTTCTTGGAATTCCTCTCCAGAGAAGGAGAAGATATGGGATCATCCTCAAGTGCTCCGGACAGTAGGTACACCTGAGGAGTTATAAGGCAGTAGTCTCCAAAGTCCAGAGGTTTAGAGCTCTAGGAACTGAGAGATTGCCTTTGTTGCCCAAGTCATAGTTTGATGAAGAGAAAGAACTAGAGAAGATAACAAAATACAAAACCTTGCAAACAAAAATAGGACAACTGTGGAAAAAGAAAGCAAAGTTAGTACTAATAGTATTGGCACCTCGCATGTATTCCCAAAACAACTAGATCACCACTTGAACACTATTGGCATTGACAAAATCACCATTGGTCAATTGCAAAAAAACACCTTTACTTGGAATAACTTACATCCTGCAATGATACCTTTTAACACCATCAAACAGCTACATGTGCCTATCCCACATCCTTGAGAAGGACTGGATAGAGGGATAATAATGCCAAATCGTTCAAATATTTGGCTGATTGCAACAAACCATAATAATTTTTAAATAACATTATTTAAAAATTAATAATTTAAAGGATTATAGAAATAATAAATAAAAGACTGACTTGGATAAATTTTTGGGGATTTATAAATGAGACATGTTAAACTTTTTTTAATTTTCAATTTTGTTTATACAATCAAATCATCTTTGCAGCACATTTTACATCTTTTACATATCCATTGTGTTTCCTCTGTCTGTCTGTCTGTCTGTCTGTCTGTGCGTGTTTGTGTATGCTGGTCTTGTTGTATTCGGGTCTTTTTCCTTGTAAGATTTGAGATTGCCTTGGCAACGTTTCAGCAAGGTCCCACTCGCTATCTTCAGGCTGATGTTTTCGGCTTCATGCTTGTGCAAGTAAGGCATGGTCGGAACTGTCGTCTTTCTATAAATCTTGGTGCGGGTGTGTGGAGTACTGGCTTTGTTGCTGTAAGTGGGTTGATTAGCTGTGTAGTTGCCTCCTGATTGGTAGATGGAGTTGATGTTTGTAGATTGGTGGGCTGTTTCGTATCATCCTGTGTGGCTGAGGTGCTGGCTGTGTGTCCGTTGTTCTTTTGTGTTGTAACAACCTGGGTGGTGGGTTTCACAAATTTGATTTTGTGGGCCATCTCCTCTTGTGCCATTAAATTCAATTTATGTTTTATCAGTTCTCTCTTTTCCTTTATTTTTATTTCTCATGTATCTTTTTCTGTCATCACTCTGCCCTCTGGAATATCATGCGGTGAGGTGAGATCCGCACTCACCCTTTTGGTCTTCCAAAGGGGCTTGAAGACCTGGCTCTGCCAACTGACTTGGGTCCCCAATAGAGGAGTGGCATTCAGGAGGTGGTTAAAGGAGTAGATAGACCCCCACCTTCTCCCAGTGCCCGTGTCTTCTTCTTGGTCAATGGAATTTTAACTGAATTTTAAATTTATGGTCTTTATTAATTGTTTTAATGTACTATATGCTATTTTTATCCTGTTAGGCCCTTAAAGTTATCCCTAGCAAGATGAGTGGCATAGAAGTTTAATAAATATAAATAAATAAATAAATAATTTTAAACCTATATGGCATTGGTTTCTTAGTCTGGTTTGGTTTAATAGAACAATTAAATTTCCAACAAATGGAGTTTGTTGGAAATTTAGTTGTTTTTTTAAACTAATAATTACTGTGTATATTCATGTAATTTGCTAGTGGGATTTAGACTTGTATTAAGAGTTATTCTTTTTAAGTTCTTTATGCAATTTCATTTTTCCAAATGTGGAAAATATGGTAATCATGAGAACTTAAAAAAATTATCTACAGTTCACAATTTCATAGGTATGTAATATTTTTAGATAATCTTGCTGAAACTGAACAGTGTAGTATCTAAATAATGGGAAAGACATGGAAGACAATATAATACAGTAGGACATTTTTCTATGTAATTTTATTGGTTGCCTTAAAACAAGAAAGTTTAAAAGCAACAAGCAGTTTCTAAAGGTTTGATTATCTTTACTATCTGAACATATTCAATGACCAGGTCACAAATAATATCAATAACAAATTTGGCACTCTCTTACCTATAAATTGGGAGCAAAGCATAGCTATGTGCAAGCAAATTGATGAGAAGTCACTCAGTGAGCTCTCGAGGTCAGTGTTTTTTAAATTATGAGGGTGACAGTTTACAGCATTGCCTGCCACTAATTGCTGCCTTTTGGCACTGAAAGATAATGACACGATTTTACCTTCTTACCTCCTAAACTTTGGACTCCCATTGTGCTATTGGTATTTTCATATTAAACTCCCTCATGAGCCAGCACTGTCTGAAAAATATGAGGGGGGAAAAAGTGCAGCTGAAAATTGTAGGGGAGAATTTGCAGTGTGAAAATCATATAGAACCATCCTCCCCAAAATATAATATTGTCAAAATCAATTCCGGTATGAATTGTGAGGCAAAGCTGAAAATGCTGATTAACACTCCACAATTTCAGTGTTTGCTTTTCACTCATCTTGATGTGCATTCTCCCATGCTGATTTTTAAAAGAAAAAGAAACCATATTACAACTTATCAGAAAGAAACTGGATGCTTTTTTTAATTCACAAGCTTCCACCACTTATATTCAAAAGCTCCACATTTTCAAAACTATAGTCTGATTACTTATATTATGGAGCTTCCTATAAATGGAGGTTGTAACAAATAAATATGCAGTGTCATCTATTTGCTCACTCTCCACATTTTGGATCCATCAGGATGCACTCATAAAGGAGTTATTCCCTATGCAGGCTTTAAAGTAGGTGGTATTTTAAGAAAGCCATTTGAAGTGGGCGACTTCCTTATGATATTATGAAAATAAGAGTCATTTTAAACTCATGAGTTGGCCAGTGTTTTCAATTTAGTTAATCAAGGAAGGAAGTAATTTCACCAAAACAAGGGGAGTAAAGGAACAGCAGCTCACTGTACAATCTGTAAAAAATAAATTTCTTCTCAAACACTAAAATTCTTTACAGTTGCTGAAGCTGTAAGGCACTTAGTTGCCAAGAATATCATGCTGAAGTTAGATTAAAGCAACATTTCTCAAAGTGTGATGCTGGAAAAGGGCTGGGAATTAAAATTTGTAATAGTAGTCAATCATAGAACTTTCAAATGGATGGAAAATGACTGCCAAACCCATAAGGGACTTGAACTAATACATAAAAAAGCAATGGTGAAGAAAATACCATTTTAAACCATTGTTATAAACTACTCATCTAAACTAAAAGATGAGGCTCTAAAGCTCACATATTCTATACAACATGGTTTACCAATGGAAAAGAATTATTTTGGTAACTTCATTTTACAACTATGCAGTCATTAGAAACTTTTGAAAAACAGCTTGAGTGCTCTTCAACTTAGTGAAAAGGAACTGGGATCAAGTCTCATTGCTTCATAGAAAATTTGGTAAATATGCAGGATAAAAGTAATCATGGTACATTACAATGCATATCTGTTAGGTAGAAGAAATGCCCCATTATTGAGAGAATAATCATGGAGAAAACACCATCACATCATAGTCTAGATATGTAAGTTTCTAAACTGTTGCATGTGATATAGATTTATGTGAGTCACACATAATTGCCACCACTTTGGATACAAATGGGCAGATAGTGAAGAATAATACATCAGTTGGACAATTAAAGACAATAAACAAAGGCACAGATATTAAGTCAACATATGCCCCACCTCTGGACAGATATTAGTCATGGGTTTAAATAAACAGAAGCCTAAGAAAAAGATGGAGTGATTCAGTCCATAATCTAGATAAACACAGACTTTATCTTTTAAAGGACAAGTTATCTCTTCTCCTCTTGATAACTAGCGTTTCATCCCTTTTGTCTATTGTCCTAGGAGAACATCTTCATTTCTTCTGCTGATGTGGGGAGGGAGAGCACAGTATTCTGAGTGACAGACATTGATAGTTTCCTGCAATTGCTGGCTTACCTGGTTTCCACATGGCAGGCCTCCCAATCTTCCCTTATCTTTGTGGATTATTTCATCTAATTCTGATTTGGGAAGAACCATATTATTTTACTTATTATCTACCTTGTCCTGAGAAGATGTATTTCCTTTATCTTTCCTATTCTCTTTTTCAACTTGTATTTATTTTATGACCCGTTCTTTTTGCATCTGTCGCCTAGAATGGTGCTTTCAGCTTGTTATTTTTCCAAAATTCCTTATAGTTTCTATGTTCATTGTTGGCAAAGGACCTGAAAATTGTAATCTAATAGTAACTAGCAGAACATACAGTGCACAGGCTTGATCTTTGGCACCCACTGAGAGATTTGGTAAGATCAATAAGGTATTGTCTAAGGTCTTTTGTCTATGTGCATCTGATGAGCTAGCTTCCAATCGAAAAAAAGCCTTATAATCAATTTATGTTGCAGAAGAACCAGAGCAACAACAATAATAAAAGCTTTGTGGCAAAAATAGTTATCTTCCTTTTTCTGGAAATCTAGTTTTTTATTTTCTAGATGCTGAATCAAATATAAATCATGCATTAATTAATTTTTGTTAAATCTCATCAACAAGATAATACATCAAATATAATTTTTAAGGACAGACATGAGTGTCTGATTTCCTCAGAGTTACTCACCCTTTGGCTCACTGAGATCTGACAATACACTGACTGAGTTTATACAATGCATTAAGCAATAATCCAGTTTGTACCTTGCAAGTCATGGTTTATCACAAACTGTATTCAATAAACCATGTTTAAGCAAATTAAGATTTAGTGCAATATGTGAACACAGCTAGTGCTTCCCAGTAAGGAATTGGATGGTATTGGTAAGAATGGAAGTCAAGATATTCTGCCATTTTATGTAGGAAAAAGTTTAACTTTTCAACCAACTATAGTGGATTTTCTATAATCAGGTTTCTTATTTTGAAGAAAGCTGAAATTATCACTGCCAAAAATAACTAAAGAAGACTCAGATATTATGAATATGTATCCGCACATGCCCATATAATGTGATACACACAGAGATACGCGCATACGCACACACAGACGCAGATACACGCACACTTTTAAAGCTCTGTTATATATGATCCCTTGCAGCTACTTCAGTTGCTACCCTGTTTCCCTGAAAATAAGACCTCCCCAGATAATAAGCCCAATCAGGCTTTTGAGTGCATGCACTGAAATAAGCCCTCCTTCGGAAATATTGCAGCACAGCAGCAGCCAGGAGGTAACCATGCTCGCCACTTCCTGCATCTGAAAAATAATAAGACTTCCTCAAAAAAAAGGCTTAGTGTTTATTTTGTGGGTCAAAAGAAAATGAAACCCTGTCTTATTTTCGGGGAAACTCAATATCTACCAATCCTTAAGATAGGACAGAAGAATACTCGAAGGACCTGCTACCCTTACTTACACTTTTTATCCTTAAACCTGAGTTGGACTGGACTGTCTTTCAAAGAAGTGTGCCCAGATAAATCACTGGCTATGGTATTTCTGCCACTGCCAATTCAAACTATGGCAACCAATGTGAGCCCCACCCTCAAAGTTAGACATATAGCCAAAAATATCAGAAGTGGGTCTTCTGTGCCCAGATAGCATGTTTACAATAGTCTGAATGTAAAGACAGTTCTGTAATATCTACAGGAAAGTTGTAGTTATATATTTCCTACTCAGGCAGAGACAGTCGGTCAAGTGACAAGTCATTTCTATCTGCTGAGTGGAAATTACCATATAATCACTTTTTTTGTTACCAACGCTTCAAAATGTGATGTCCTTTCTGCTGATCATGACAAGGCAGTCTCCTGACTAAAATATAATCAGCTCCACAGCTAAACTGGGGGAGAGGTGGGATGAACCATGAATGTGCTAGAGAGAAAACACCGGAGAACAAAAATGGCTGTCTTCCACAAAGAAATACAAAACAGTATTTTGTATAGACATTTGATACCTTTCTCTTCCCGTCTGCATGAACTGTCACTTTTATTACCTTGTCTATCAACAGTTAGCGAGAAGCATTTGATGTATAATAGTTGGTTCTTAAAGTACTTGTCTTAAAATACATGAACTAGGAAAGAGGTTATTCATACATAAAATATATAGTGAAAGCTTGATCTAAAAATTGCTGTAATTGTATACTAAAGGAAAAGAAACCCTTCAGATTCTTCAAACTTTCTTCCTGTGTAGGGTCTCAATGTATCACTTTATTGTTACAGTTGCCACTTGACCAAACCTGATGTGGCATGAAATTAATTTAATGTGCCTACTTTTCTTCAAAATAGCTGAATTGAGGGAGGGTGATAAGCATTAAGAGCACAGATCTGGGGAGAATTAGCCCAAGAATTTATATTAGCTCCATGGAAGCTCCTTACTTGGCTTTATTGCAGAAGGCAATTTTCATTAACAGGGGAGGAAAAAAGCACTTCCTTCTCAGCATGCCACAGTTCTGAACCTGATTGTCAGCATCCAGCAGAAACCATTATAACAATAAATTTTCTGTTGATTCACATAATAGCATGGCCTCTTTTAGCTTGCATTCTTGTGTGTCAAAATACTGCAAGAGAAGGCTACTGTACTATTCAAGAGATAACATCCCAGGCCTGAAACATGTTAGTGACTCTAACAGTCTGATGAATCTTCTTAATAAATTAAGAAGGCTGTTCTTTGTTATAGGATACATGTTATAGGAGCATGACAACTCACGAGATAGGATGCTGGGCTGACAATCAGCATACTAACATTCAAAACCTAGTTGCTGTCGCAGCAGAGGTGGTATTCAGCATTTTCTGACCAGTTCTGGAGAACCGGTAGCGGAAATTTTGAATAGTTCAGAGAACCGGTAAATACCACCTCTCTCTGGCCCTGCACCCATCTATTTTCTTCCTCTGGAGTCCCAGCTGATTGGGAGAAAATGGAGATTTTACAGTATCCTTCCTCTGCCATGCCCACCAAGCCATGCTCACAGAACTGGTATAAAAAAAATTAACTGTGCTGCAGGATGGGGTGAGCTCCCGTCACAGGTTCCAACTCCTGCTAACCCAGAAGTTTGAAAGCAGACAACCATGAGTAGATACATGAGTATCACTTGGTCGGCAACTTAATGGAGAATCAGATGTGTTGGATACAATGGTTTAAGCATTTTCTTCCAATTTCTATGGCGTTATGATTCATCTGAGAATCTTCATGTTCCAAAGATTCTCAGAAGTTCTCTTACTCCAAGAAGTCTATCCTAATAATAGTAATTTTGATAAGCATGAAAAATATCTTATTTATGTCCAAAGCTGAAGGGCAAGAAAAAAATTAACAGGGTTGGGATGATTAAGATAGACTCAATTATACCTGAAAGAAAAGAAGCATTATAGTATTGTATTCCCTTCCCACAGCAAGTATTGTCATTGTTGAATATTAGTAGGGGTGGGTTTCAACTGGTACGGACCGGTACAGACCAGTACAGACCGGTATGGCCGTAACGCATGGTGAAATTTAGCGTGCCTTCCCATACTCGTTGGTCAGGAGGCTCCGTACCGGAACGCTCCCTCCCCTCATTTGCTTTTTCACTCACCCCGCCCATCCTCACCATGCTGCCGAAAAGTTATGAGAAGAAGAACCAGAAGAAGAAAGAACTGGTGAGTAGCTGGGGTGGGGATGTTGGGGAAGAGGCAGAGGGGCTGCTAGAAGAGTGTGTGTGCATGTGCATGGGCTGTGGGATTTAAAAAATGTCTGATTGAATCCAGGAAGAGGGAAAAGGCAGAGGGGCTGGAAGATACTATAGGAACACACACTTCCAGCCCCTCTGCCTCTTCCCTCTTCCTGGATTCACTCAGATGTTTCTAAAGCTCACAGCCTGTGCACATGCACACACTCTTCCATGCTTTTAAAAATGTCTGAGTCAATCCAGGAAGAGGGAAGAGGCAAAGGGGCCGGAAGAGAGTGTGCTGTGCACAGGCTGTGGGTTTTAAAAACATCTGAGTGAATCCAGGAAGAGGGAAGAGGCAGAGGGGCTGGAAGTGTGTGTGTAAGGTGGTCAGTAATGTTGAAGACCAGCAAGGACAGCCATATTTCCTCTGTAAGTAGCTGTTTTATTGTTTTGTGTAGTTATTTTATTCTTATTTAAGTAGTAAGTGCACAAAATAATAAATTTCCTTTTTTTGTATCTTCTTTTTGTAGGTCATTCTTTGGGGCAAAGAATTCAGTGACATCAACTTGGCCACTCCCACCCAGTCACATGACTGCCAAGCTACTCCCACCCGGTCACATAAATGCCAAGCCACTCCTACTCAGTCACATGATCACCAAGTCACTCCCACAAAACAGGCCACACCTACAGAATAGCTTCTAAATTTTTTTGAAACCCACCACTAAATATTAGACATCTTATCCTAGAAGTTTCTAGTCCCATGGACTAGAAATACAGAAGAGAAGAGAATGAGATCTCATTGGTGTTCTGGTCTATTGAAATCCATTTAAAGATTTAACAAAAGTGTGTGGGTGTATGTATGTGTTTGTACTTTTCCTCCACATAAGTTAGAGTCTAGTATAAAAAGCTTACACAAAGACATACACAAAGACTTGCGTACAGTAATTATATATGTGTAGATTCTTTTCATGAGAACTGCAGAACTCAAGGGCAAGGACATCAATCAACAATATCTCCTTGCAATTATATCCATTTGTACGCACACGTACACACACACGTGTACGTAAAACAAGTAATCACAATGAATAATGTTACTTATAATCTTCTGTATGAGGAATTGATAGAAAATAATTGCAATAGAGGATCAAGAATATTTTGGAGGACTCACAATGACTTGTATTGCTATTCAGAAAGCTGCTGTATTATATGCAAGACATTTCTTTTTACACTGTTATTTCTACACAACAATGAGCACCAGAGCTTTGAAACAGTCAGCTCTTGGTTTCTTGCTAAAGGAGAATTCAAACACTTGGCTCAATTTGCACAATTACATTCGATACTTTTGCAATATTTAGGAAGAATTTGTGATAGCATTTAGATTGCAAAACATTTTAGCAAAGCAATCCACATTCAAAATGATTCATTTTTCATTTGAAATACTGGATTGCTTAACTCCAAAGCTGTTCCCTTGGATAAAGATTTGTGGGATCATTGTGTCTAACTGGTTCAGAAGACGATCAATATCTATATCCATAAAATGACTGCAAAAATGAGATAGGGATAGTTTACCCTTACCATTTTAAGAAAACGAAAAGGTAAGTCAGACTTTACTGTCTTTGCCTTTACTGTCTCTTCCCATCCCACACACCAGGGTTGTTGTCTGGCCTGTTTCCATAAGGAGAATCTTGACAGCAGACAATGTGTGCTTGATTTTGCTGGCAGCCAGAGCTGAGGATAAGCCAAATAAGATCTATCAATCTCTAACTAGGTTCAAAGACTATGGAGGCCAACTAGGTAATATCATCTCTCCACAACCACTACATTAATGATGTTACCTGGTTGGGTAATGAAATGCCTGCAAGCAAATAACCAAGCTCAGAGAGCACCAAGGCTCCACAGTTTAACTGAGTTAGATATATTCTCTTCTATTAAATTGAAAGACTCAGGAGTCAATTGCTAGTTAGATGTAGATTAGCCTTGTACAAATCCTAGCACAATATTATTAGCAATGTTCTTATCACAAATCAAACAGTAATTCATTTTGGTTTGTGATTTATGACTTACCATGCTTTATAATCCCAATTGGTTGCGGTTTATGTTGTTCCATAAACCCTGATGCGTGAATCCTTCCTATAACAAATTGTTCCTTGATTGTTCAAGGAGAATGATAGCATCTATGCAATTTAATAGAAAATACTTTATTAAAGATCCACTCAGTTCAATTTCCTTGGGAAGTTTGTACTGCAATGCAGGGAAAAGAAATGTTGTCAAAATAACACAATGCCCACAATACTCCTAAATGAGATTCGCAGAATCCCAAAATATAAAATGCTAAAATGCCCTAAATTACACGAGTCATTTGTGTTTTCCCATAATATAAAAGTTCAGGTGAGAACATAAACTGAAAATACTGTTTCGGTGAGAATACTGCTACTGTTCTTCTGGGTAATCTTACAATATGTCACGCTAAGAATATTGAGGGTTTGTTTAAATGGTGCACTTTCATCCATTTTTTTAAAAAATAAAAAAATCTGTACCCTATAAGGTAAAGGTAAAGGTTCCCCTCGCACATATATGCTAGTTGTTCCTGACTCTAGGATCTGTGCTCATCTCCATTACAAAGCCAAAGAACCAGCGCTGTCCAAAGATGTCTCCGTGATAATATGGCCGGCATGACTAAACACCCAAGGCACATGGAACGCTGTTACCTTCCCACCAAAGGTGGTTCCTATTTTTCTACTTGCATTTTTACATGCTTTCGAACTGCTAGGTTGGCGGAAACTGGTACAAGTAACCAGAGCTCACTCCATTACGTGGCAGTAGGGATTCGAATCGCCAAACTGCCGACTTTTCTGATCGACAAGCTCAGTGTCTTAGCCACTGAGCCATTACCAATTGCCAATCCATGCCTACAGATAATATGGGAATGAGACAAAGCCAAATTATACTGGGGAAGGGTTATTAAATCCTATTTAAGCAGTATTATGATTTTCTGAAGAACTATGCAATCATGTGCTGTGGTTCTTAAATAATGTAAAAGATTAAGTATCAAGGATTCAGATTCAAGCTTCCCCCCCTCCCGCCACCCCCCCTGACAGTTTTAGAGTGTAGCAGATAATGGAAAATGATTATGGGCCTCTTTAAAAAAAAGCAGAAGCATAAAACTGCAAAAGTGCTGATGTTAATAATATTAGGAAAACACAACAAAATAGAACCAGACATCTGATCTCAGGAAGATCCTCTCTCCAGATGCAAAGGCATATTGGCAGGGAAAATGCAGTTCAGGAGCTTTGGGTGAGAATTCAATTTATATTTCAGGAAATGAAGTATTAATTGAAACATTATGCTTCAATACAATAAAGTTTGCCCTTTTTCATTACAATTAATCAATTCTGCCCCCAAAGAAGTGATGACAATCTTTGAAGATGAATGCAATCTGAATTATGCATCCATTCTGCATGCATAAGAAGCATTGCTTCTGCACCAGGGAGCAGGAATATTACTGGAATATGGATGCACATTTTTTTTTAATTTTAAAAAGCCATCTGCTAAATGAAGCTTGCTAATGTCAGACAGTGTAAGTGGTAAAATAGAATTGCTTGTTTCCTGCCATGAGCAAAAAATATTTTTTTCAGGTATATAGAACCTAATCCAGGCACGGGTCATTTCCATACAGCCTCCTTGATCCACAGCAATCATAATCCACCCATCAGTCCCCCCCCCCCCCAATCCAGTAGATATCTTTATGGCTCTGTTTTATCATAATATCTGCCTGCAGCTGAACATTCTGAGAATAGCTTTTGGTGCTTCACTCTGGAAGTGGTGGCTTATGTGTTATTGCTTTTAATACAGGACATAATAAGGCACACAGGGGAGTCAGCCTGACATGATCTGGTCCATGTTGACAAATACCTTCCAACGGGTTCTGCCAGTTTCCTGAAAGATCACCCTTTCCCAGCCAGTTCCTTGACCTCTTTCCCCACTCTTCTGTCCTCTTTTGGCTTCCAAGGTGATTAAATCCCCATTCCTATTGCTATTTTTTTTCTATTGGTGAAGAAGTCAATGCTGAAGATCAGGCAACATGTCTACCTAATCCCAACTAACCAGCCTGTCTAACACGTATGTGTGAAACTGTGAAGAAATACATTGCAAAAACCTGCCTCATGTTTTGGTGAATATCTTTTTTCCTTAACTATTTTAATTTATTGTAAACTTTAGGCCAACACACCTATCCCTGTATTGAGCTATACCACTGCTGATGCTTCTGCTCTCTAAAGACAATAATTTCAGTGTGAAATGACAATACAGGTAGCCCTCGACCTACGGCCACAATTGAGCCCAAAATTTCTGTTGTTAAGTGAGCCATTTGTTAAGTGAGCTTTGCCCATTTTACTTTCTTGCCACCGTTGTTAAGTGAATCACCACAGTCGATAGGTTAGTAAAAGGTTGATAGGTTGTTAAGCAAATCTGGTCTCCTCATTGACTTTGCTTGTGAGAAGGTTACAAAAGATGATCACATGACCTTGGGACATAGCAATGGTCATAAACATGAACCAGTTCCCAAGCATCTGAATTTTGATTGCATGATCATGGGGATGCAAAGGTCATAAGTGTGGAAAATTGTCATAAGTCACTTTTTTCAATGCCGTTGTAACTTTGAACAGTCACTAAAGGAATTGTTGTAAGTCAAGAACTACCTGTAGGCATGTTGGTATTCAGGTTCTGAGGACAGTGGCTACATGGCTGTGTGGCACACTCTGGTTGGCCATTTTTGGAGATCTTTTTGCCACTTGCTATGGGATCATGCTTTATGAAGTGACTTGTTAAGAAGTGTAAGGCTGAGCAACATTTGCAGTTGTTATTCCTCCGCCAGTGATCAGCCGTTCAACTGTTTACAAAGGTCTTGCTGGTAAGAGCACAATGGAGAGAACATAAATTACAGAGTCTGCAGCAATATAATTGATGGCTTTGCACACAATGGGACTGGAAATCTGACTGCCAGTCCCTGATCTGGAACTCTGCCATGGTAAGACTGAGCAGACAGCAGGTCTGCTTGGCTGCAATGATCAGGCCACGCTTCAGGGACAGTCTCTTAAACTAGCACGACTTCCGGTTAGCACTGGCTTACATGACTATGTGCATTTGACGTTAGGGTTCTCCTCACTGCCACATTCACATGCTTTCCTCTAGTCCTTGATTCAGCAGAAAAAAATAGACTGATGTAATTTGCATTCCCCTGATGACTGAGCATTAATCTGCCCCAGTAACAAGGGTTGGAAGGGATCCCATCCTTGCTGCAAAGGCAGTGATTGGAAGATTTCTCCAGCAAGGGTGGGGGGATTCCTCTCCTTAAAATGTGCCAGGGAGCATGGTGAGTATGCAGCAATACCTTTGATTGAGGCATTAGCCACTTTTCAAGTTGCTCGAATGACAAGGGCTGGTGCAGAGACACTGCAATTTGTAATCTGTTATTTGGACTAATTTCCAAAATAGGAATTCTGCATCGAAAATAATCTAGTTGATAGATTGGTGTGACAGATGAGGAACACAGAGTGCTGGGTGGGCTCCCCCCTGCTTCTTCGCACTCCATCTTTTATCTTACTAACCTGTTAGCTAGTTATTTTGTCTAGTCTTCCTGTCACTAGGAGGAGAATTCTACAGCCCAAGCCAAAATGGCCAGGAAGGTCAATGACCAATGATATGAAGGGAGGGTGCATGTCTGAAGCAATATAACAAACCAATAGCAGCTCAGCAGATGTCAGTTCTTGGCCATGCCCTCACCAAATTTATTAAAGAGGCATATATACACTAAAATGTGAAGATGGAAAACCATTCCTTTAAAACCATTCCTTTCCTTTAAAAGGGGGAACTGCTGATTTTAAGCTGCCTTCAGGGTGAACTGAGGTTGAAGAATAAGAAAAAATTGTAGGATGTCTTCATGCTAAGTTATCTCTAAGTCTTATTTAGAAAAAAAATAGAACACTGATCTATAGTTGTAAGTGCCAATGTAATCCACAACATCTTTTTGAATACACAGTAAAGCAACATGAAAACTTACTTGAGTGATATACTGAATTCAGCAGGATTAATTTCTGTAGTTGATGCCCAATATCAGTAAATGAGATGGATTTCTGTCTTTTACTAAGAAAAAGTTAAAATAATATGAGGAAAGGTGCAAGCATTGATTTTATTATCAGATACCATAGGGACGCGGTGGCTCAGTGGCTAAGATGCTGAGCTTGTCGATCAGAAATTGGGCAGTTCGGCAGTTCAAATCCCTAGTGCCGCATAATGGAGTGAGCTCCCATTACTTGTCCCAGCTTCTGCCAACCTAGCAATTCGAAAGGATGTAAAAATACAAGCAGAAAAATAGGAACCACCTTTGGTGGGAAGGTAACAGTGTTCCATGCATCTTCGGCTTTAGTCATGCCGGCCACATGACCACGGAGATGTCTTCAGACAGCGTTAGTTCTTCAGCTTTGAAACGGAGATGAGCACGGCCGCCTAGAGTCGGGAACGACTAGCACATATGTGCGAGGGGAATCTTTACCTTACCTTTTACCATTTGTGTATGCAAATAATGATGTGTTTAATTGTTATTTGTTGTAAGCTATACATTGTGAGTAATAGAAAAGGAAAAGTACTAGTATTCCACTTTTTTAAAAAAAAGTTTACTTGTCTCTTTGCCATTTCAATATTATATGCTTCTCAATATAAATAAAAGCTGCAGGACATTTAGTAGCATGATAATGACCAAATTATCTCAAGAAGAAATAATTAATAACTTGGTACATATACATGCCCCCCATTTCTCCTCCCCCCCTCTCCACACCCCATTCATACACTCATACTGTATATATGCATACCTTGATTGTGGGTTCCCTCTGTCTATCATGTGCTGATTCATCAGCAAATAGTTCCTGCATTTTGCCAATTTATCTTCCATCATTGCTAGGAATGAGTGTGCAACTTCCTCCTTGGAAAATGTGTCATTTATTATTGACCTTTAGGACAAATAGGGTAAGGAAATGGTTTGCATCCAGTTTCATTTCATGCCACAAATGACTAGTTTTCGTAAGACTTATTCTAATATATGAAGCCTAAAAAATCCTATTAAGTAATTTTTGAGGAAAATGTCAGATCCAAATACTTTAAATCTGGAGGGGGGGGGATGAATGTACCAGGAGATGGGATCCTTGCCAGTAGAGTGTTTTTTTAGAGTTATCCAATCATCATTGTGCCAAAATAATTAAAAGAAACATAGGGTCTATCTCACTTCAACAATGGATGACTGATGCTTGAAGACAAAACAAAATTCACTAGTTGAGATCTTATCAGACATACATAAATACAAACAAACATATATTACACAAAGTATGGACAAAATATATAACATACATGTATGTATATAGCATGTGTACTTGTCTGTTATGTATGTGTAGACTTTTAAGAGCAGGCAGCAGAATTTCACTTTTAATGTGTGCCAGTGTGCCCACAGTAAAACATGACAATAAAGGTTATCTGTTATTATCTATTTTGAAGTTACTGAATTTAGGATAGGTCATTAAGGACAGGCTGACCTGTCAGTGAAATAGAGGAGGACAAAGGATCAAGCACAGGTAGAGCACAATGTGCTTTGTTAATTTTTGCCTAGTTTAGCCATGATTGCTGTATATTATCTTAGGCAATTGATTGGCTGGCTTATTTAACTAGTTTGGTATTTAAAGAGACAACCCTGTGTATTCTGTTTCCAAAAACTAAGGTACATTCTCAAAGAATTCCTATTGAGTCTAACTGTTAAAAGGCTTCTAAAAATTCTAACAAATACTAACCCTATCGAAGTTTCCACTTGTTATAAATACCATGACAAAATATAAGCTATCTATGAAACCTATGAATGTGCAGAGTGAAGCAGATATGAGTTTTTGTAAATCTTCCAGATATGAATTGATGATGATATTTAGTTGGGTAATGAAATGTCTGCCAGCAAACAACCAAACTCAGAGAGCGCCAAGGACTCTTATCTTCCAGATGTGTTGGTCTCCAATTCCCATAATTCCCAAGCAGCAGCTTTTTGACCACATTTGGTGGCAGTGAAAGATGAAAAGCAACACACCTAGAAGGCATATGGTTGAAGAAGGCCAGTTGTAAGAAAATGATCTGACAGACAGAAGACAGCATCAAAAAAGGGAGAGGAAGGAACTCTGTCACTTGTAATGGTGGAATTGGAAGTGAGAATGAACAAACTGAATAGATTTTCTGGGACCTGTTTATGTCCATCTCATTCTCTCCCACCCATAGGCACTGAGATCTAGTGAGACTGTCTCATGGTCAGAAATAGTATTACAATAGGAATTAGAGGTGGAGAAAGGTTTAATCTTTGGTGTGTGTGTGTGTGTGTGTGTGTGTGTGTGTGTGTGTGTGTGTGTGTTCCCTATGCTCCTGTGTTGTTTTCAGTTGGAAACCTTTACACTTTTAAAGTCTACAAATACTGTAATCAGGCCTTGCTTTCTGTATTAGAGAATTCTATGGTCAAATGTAGGTCTCTGGGTCATGTATCTACCTCACAATCCTTTATCCTAGATCCTGCTGCCTGCAGTTGAAGGCCTAAAATACAAGGACTGTGTTTCTGGATTTGCAAGAGACTCCTGTAAACAGGAAGTGGTGGCATTAAATGGATCTCCAGTGTAGTTCATTATGTCTTAATAAATGTAGGAATGCTCTTAAGTCTCAAGAGAGATGATAGACGCCACCCTGATATATACTTAAAGTCCATAGTCTGTGATTCAGAATCAAAATAGAGCTGGAAGAGATCCTGGAGGTCTTCTGGTTCAGCCCTCTGCTCAAGCAGAAGATCCTATACCATATCAGACAAAAGACTATCTAGTCTCTTCTTAAAAGCCTCCAGTGATAAGTGTGTGTGTCTGTGTTTCCACATGAATCACCATAACATTTTTTAAAGTAACACAGTAAAGACGCTCAGAGTCATTTCCTGAAATGGGTAGCTATAAAAATGAAAGAAAGAAAGAAAGAGAGAGAGAGAGAGAGAGAGAGAGAGAGAGAGAGAGGGAGGGAGGGAGGGAGGGAGGGAAGGAAGGAAGGAAGGAAGGAAAGAAAGAGACAAAGAAAGAAAGAAAGAAAGAAAGAAATGGAATAAATGTCATTCCTGAACAAGTGGTGAAACAGCATGAACCAGCTCAAGTTATATAGTCAATCTGTTATTTTTTATTGAACAAATTACAAGGCAAAAGTAGTACATTTTCCAATCATTATTCTGATATAAGATCAACTTAAAGCAGACCTTTAATGGAAGATTAAAGAAACAAGATCAAAGTCAGTGCTCTGCATGACTAGCTAGCATTGGAAGAAAACTTCGCATTAACAAACCAGGAGTGAACTGTGTGTATGTAACAACATAAACTAACCTCCTCCTTTGCTTCTAAAGTGCTTTCTGATATTGTGGGACAGCAACACTAAACATAATAAGATAAAGGATTATCTCTAATGCAAGAATGTGTCTGCTTTAAAACTATAGAGATTATTTTTTTAAAGGAGATAGAAAGGTCACTGGAGACTTAAGTGTTGAGCAAATAAAATATTGTGGAGTTTCAGCAGATGGCACTCTTCTGTGAATAACCAATCCTTCAGCTTTATCTGCTCATTTCATATTTTTTGTTTGACTGCCATGATATGCTACTTCCAATTCTAAGGTACACCTCTGATCTGTTTCTAATGGCTATACTGACAAAAGATAACACATCGCCTCCAAAGTTATTTATTATGCTGAATATTATTTGACAAGCCAAACCACAAGACTTGGAAAAAAGGTAAAATCTAAAATATATTGTTGGCTAAAATAAAATAAAAACAGACTCTTATTTGATACGGCACAGAGATGCAGAACAGAGCTGGCTAGCTGAGTGGGAATGTCTAGAGATGTAGTGTAACACACAACTCTGCTGTATAACACCTAATCACTGCTTTATACTTTCCAGGTATAGTTTCTGCCTAAAGAAATCACCTTGCATTGCTTAATAGGTGGACCTATCCTGAAAGATACTGTAGGTCCTGAGAGATAGGAATGATGAATTATAAAACAAATATAGGCCATCAACATTATCTTTTGACTCATAATGTTGATTCAAGAGTAAGGAAGGTTTGGATGTGAAGAAATGAGAAAGCACCTCATCCTTCCATGGCAGCAATTTCTCTTGTTAACTATACCCCTATTCATGAGTTCCCGGCCTAATTTTCCTCATTCTAGAACTCTGGGTTGCAACTTGAGTGGTGGATGGTAATGAACAGTGTTAGGTGGAATTTGTGGAGGAAGACTTTGAGTTTCTCTTTCCCAGCAAGTAGTATTTCACCATAAAAACTGCCTGTGTTCCACATTCCTGGTTTCTTAATAAAAGCTATGTGAACTTACTTTTCCTGAGAAATATACATATTTCTGCCTAGTTGCAATTTCACTGTATTTGTTCAAAACACTTCTGACTATTTGATCACGAGATGGCAGTTCTCTAGATCTAAATCCATGATTTCTCAGCCATGACAACTTTAAGATGTATGGATATCAACACCCAGCTTCGGGTTGGGGAATTCATGAAGGTTGATTCACATTTTAAACTTGTCATGGCTGAGAAACACAGATATAAATGTTATCATTTTGTGCTTGTCTAATTCTGTCAACCCAGATAGGTAGCCTTAAAGCAGGAGTCCACAGGTAAGCTTCAGGTGTCCATGCACACACATTTCTCTTCTCCTTCTCTATAACTATGAAAAATGTTTTAGTGAAAAATTACATCCAGTAATGTTATTGGGACATTTTATTCATTCCGTTGAGCTTTAAGGAGGCATGAGAAGCTGATTCAAAAAGGCTGGAATTTTATCAATACTTGAAATTTCCTGAACACCAAAACCTTGCCATAAAGCATCCAAAGAGTTGCATTGCCAAGTGAAAGAAGCAACACACAGTTGGAAAGGGAAGCCCTGTGTATTAGAAATTATCAAGCTGTTTTGTGGCTTGGAACCGAGAGAAAAATTTGAAGCAGTTCCTCTCTCAAAATGCATGATCCACTCCAGGCTTGCTGACCTAGTATTTTGAAGGAGGTCACGAAGGAATTGACACTGTGTTTCCCTCCAATATGCAACTAGATGAAACTATCGATTTCCATTATGTACATGTCGATGCCATCATAAAATATCTATGTTGTGAACCCTATTGGAAACCACAAAGGCTGTTGATACCTTTAAAAGGATGAATAAACTCGTTGCCAAGCAAAACTTTGACTCGGTACTCTGTGCACAGATGGTGCACCTGAGGCGCTTGGCCACAGGTCTAGTTTTGCTGCGTTGGTGAAGGAAGCAGCTCTACATGGCACCGTGACTAATTACATTCAACATCAGCATGCGTTGGTGTCAAAGATTCTGCCAACAATCATGAAAGAAGTCTTGTCTACTACCATGAAAGTTGTCAGCAGAGCCAAGGCCTTGAATCACCATGTTTTCAAAAAAAAAAACTGTGTCAGAAATAGGAGTAGGATTTGACTTTCTTCTGTACTAAACAGAAATGAGCTAGGTTTTCAGAGAACAAATTTTGAAAGCACCCAATTGAAGCTTAGGCCTAAGTTTTACTTTTTTTGAGAGAAAAGGAAGCTCAGCCTCGTAACATTTTGACAGACAGACTTGATTTACTTGGCGGATGAGGTTTTTTTGCCATATGAATGAGGTAATTCTTTCACCTGAAATCTGTGCAGCCTTCCTTATGGATGTTTGTGAAATACTAAGATCTCTCAGCCAAGGTGCCATTCTGAAAGAGAAGGTTGAAGGCAATCTTGCAAAATTTTCAGTTTTAGAGGTGCTGCTTGCATGGAAACCAGTGGTGGGTTGCAGGCGGTACGCCCCGGTATGGGCGTACCGGAGCCAGCCCGGAGCACCGGATACCGTTCCAATATGGTGCTCTGCCCAAGCCTGCCCAAGCTGCTTACTGGAGTTTAAAGGCTTCTGCACTTCTGCGCAGACGCATGGTGCGTACAGCACCTGCACGGCACTCCACGGAGCAGCTGGAGCATCACAGAGCATCGCGGAGGCACTTGAACGTCCATGAGGATGCTCCCGGTACATTCCAGGTATGGTTGGAACGGGATTTGCAACCCACCACTGATGGAAACTCTGTGTAATTCATTTGCCCAGAGAAAATTAAAATATACCTAGATGGGTAATCCTTTATTTGCTGATATAAATAGCATCAAGGATGCAAAGTTGCTAAAGATTACATTGATTTGGGGATAAAAGATGCAATTTGAAGAGCCTCTTCTGGAATATGTCTATCCTCGTATAGCAGCAAGCTGTGGAAGCTCTGACTTCATTTGCTAGTTTATACCTTTGTGAGTCAGGATTTTCAAAACTTATTGCCATCAAAATTAAATAAAATCAAAATTAACAGGTGCCAAAGACAATATTCATGTTGTCATTCTACAGTTCCAACTTCTCATTCAAGTCAGTAGTGCTGTCTCATTAAAATTTATTTTTGAATAGAATTAATGTCTAAGGAGATTCTCAGTCATCCAGGTCATGATTGTCCCAAAGGCCCTTTTTCAAAAGGCAACTGGACTTTGTTTTTGTTTTTTTAAATGTTTCGTTTCTCATCCAAGAAGCTTCTTCAGTTCACTGAAGAACTTCTTGGATGAAAACCAAAGTGTCTTGAAGGATGTTTTCTTTTGAAAAAGCACCTTTGGAAGTAGAATTAATATTTCTGTTTTTAGTTAGGTTTTTTTCCATGAACTAGCCAGTAATTTTTACATGAAAAAATGATAATGGCTTTATCTGTATATACGTTGTTTTATATAGTGTCTATGTGAAGGAACTACTGTATATATTTCCAATGCAATGTGTTTGTGTGCATTTTTCTGGAGAGAAAGTCCATAGCATTCATCACATCCCAAAGAGATCCAAAACTTAAAAAATGGAAAGGATCACTGCCCTCTAGCAATCTCTGCCAAGAAAATCCTATCTCATTTTACCACTCATACCTAAACACTCCAATCTGAAACCTCATATATTGTTACCCTGTATGTTTGAAGTTAGTATATTATTTTTTCAGGTCATTCACATGTATAGAAATAGCAAGCACACATCAGACTTTGCAAACTGATTTAGAAACACTGAAGCTGCATCAAAACCTCCTTTTAAAATGGCTGAGATGATCTGGTATCAGCATTATTGTTTATGCGACACTTAATCTTTATGTTGTTATTGTAAAAATGTCAAAACTCAATGACTGGTTTTATGAGCATCAGAACCACTAGGTGGCATGAAAAAAAATCATCCTTTATTTTAAAAAAAACTGTAAAGAAATGTCTTGCAAATTAGTGGACAAATGAAAAAGTGGACAATACCTTTATACAACAAGGAAGAACTCAGAAATAATAAAAATGGAACAGTTGGGGAGTGAAATTTTCACAGGAAAAGACAAGATAAGATAACCTTTATTGTCACTTTTCTCTGTGCACAATGGCACACATTAAAATGAAATGTTGATGCCTGTGCTCTCTATATATATACATGTACACACATGCATATACACATGGACATATACCATATACACACACATATGTATTAATCACAGTCCATTTTGAATAGATAGTGGAAAAAAGTTTTGAGAGTAAAACTGGACTAAGGAACTGTTACTGTAAATATACTAAATTATTTTTGCTTAGGTCTCAAATCCGTTGACAAAGAGCAAA
Organism: Natrix helvetica; assembly: GCF_964273705.1. Classification (NCBI taxonomy): domain Eukaryota; kingdom Metazoa; phylum Chordata; class Lepidosauria; order Squamata; family Natricidae; genus Natrix; species Natrix helvetica. The sequence continues at coordinate 82,379,330 of NC_138550.1, read as the reverse complement.
CACATTCCGCATAGAGAGTACAGAGAGCTTGGAGAATGAAAAACCTTCTGTTTAAAGAAGGGGAATTTCTCCTGGCTATTCTTTTTAAATCAATACGTTTCATGTGAAATTTCAAAAGGGCAGGTGTGGAACGGTGGAGTTCTGATGACTGAACAATGCTGTGTTTCTAATACTGAGCAGTAAATAGAGGGAGTACAAGCTCTACATGGGGCTTCCCTTGGGACGCGCCCGAAGACTGCAGCTAGTCCAGAATGCAGCCGCGCGGGTAGTCATGGGGAGTACTAGGTACTCCCATGTAACACCTCTCCTGCGCGAGCTGCACTGGCTGCCTGTAGTCTTTCGGGTGCGTTTCAAGGTTCTGATTACCATCTTTAAAGCGCTCCATGGCATAGGGCCTAGCTACCTGCGGGATCGCATCCTCCCACACACATCTAATAAAATGAAATTCAATGGTGAAAAGAGTAAGGTTCTACATTTAGGCAACAAAAACGGAATGCACAGGTACAGTATAGGTGATACCTTACTCAGTAGTAGTAACTGTGAAAGGGATCTTGGAGTCCTAGTGGACAACCATTTAAATATGAGCCAGCAGTGTGCAGCAGCTGCCAAAAAAGCCAACACAGTTCTAGGCTGCATCAACAGAGGGATAGAATCAAGATCACGTGAAGTGTTAATACCACTTTATAATGCCTTGGTAAGGCCACACTTGGAATACTGCATTCAGTTCTGGTCGCCACGATGTAAAAAAGATGTGGAGACTCTAGAAAGAGTGCAGAGAAGAGCAACAAAGATGATTAGGGGACTGGAGACTAAAACATATGAAGAACGGTTGCAGGAACTGGGTATGTTTAGCTTAAGAGAAAGAAGGACTAGGGGAGACATGATAGCATTATTCCAATATCTCAGAGGTTGCCACAAAGAAGAGGGAGTCAAACTATTCTCCAAAGCACCTGAGGGTAGAACAAGAAGCAATGGGTGGAAACTAATCAAGGAGAGAAGCAACTTAGAACTGAGGAGAAATTTCCTGACAGTGAGAACAATTAATCAGTGGAACAGCTTGCCTCCAGAAGTTGTGAATGCCCCAACACTGGAAGTCTTTAAGAAGATGTTGGATAGCTATTTGTCTGAAACGGTATAGGGTTTCCTGCCTAGGCAGGGGGTTGGACTAGAAGACCTCCAAAGTCCCTTCCAACTCTACTATTGTATTATTATTGTATTATTATTGTATTACATCCCTGCGGCCAATTCGCTCTCACAGGGAGGGGCTTCTCCTGGTGCCGTCCACTAGGCAATGCCAACGGGCGACACCGAGGAGTAGGGCCTTCTCTGTGATGGGCCCAACCCTCTGGAATGACCTCCCCCCCGACATTAGAACCACTACTGACCTCCGCTCCTTCCGACAGAAATTGAAGACACACCTGTTCCGACTGGCTGGTCTGGCATAATTTATAACGTCTACCTCCTGGCATACACATTTTTTACTGATTTTAGAGGGATTGTCTCTTTTAAATTTAATCTTACATGATATTGGGATTTTAAATTTTGTATATTCTGATTTATTTACTTAGCTGTACAGTTTTGCATATCTTTTTATCCTCCTCTCATATACGTATATATGTATCTATTTATTATAATTTTAATTTGTTGTATTTTGATACGGACTGTACACCGCCCCGAGTCCCTTTCGGGAGAGGGGGCGGTCTATAAGCGCTAAGAAATAAATAAATAAATAAATAAATGAACAAGCCATACAACTTGACAAGGTGATGGGTGCTACTTGAATAACAGATGTATATTGTGTGTGTAGTTCCACTGGCTGAGATTATATTCATGGTAGGGCTATGCAAAGCTTTTGAAAAAGCCCTTTGCAAAGTGCATTGAATCCGCTCCCTGAAGTGTGAAAACAACACACCCCACAAAAGACTTCATGTGGCTGTTTACAGGCAACAATTTCGTTGGGACAAAACCGAAAGCTTTCCAAGCAGCCATGCCGAGTCTTCTGCCTGTAGCATGGCCCTATGACATGCCTTACATAGCTTTGTAACAGAATATATAATTTTTTTTTTAATGTTACTTCTATCTTTGGGAATACTTTTTACATAACAATCATTTTCTGGTGAAAGCACACAAAAAGTCAATACATTATGAAATAAATCAAAACTATAAACACAGATCTTAGAAAACAAGAATAGATCAAGATGCTCAGACTTAAACATCAGAGGTGGTGGTGATATCATTTAGTTTCTGGGAAAAAACCATTGAAACATATGTATTAAAAACATAAAAGTCACGCATTGCTCTAAGTTATATTTTATTTAAACATGTTTTATTATATAAACAACAAACGGCAGGGATTCATATAATCCACTGTCAAAACCAAACCAAACACATTATAGGATACTATTCTGTATTACCAAAACACAGTCTAAGCTTCCAGATTATACCACTTACTTATTTTTGTTAGTGCAATTATGTTTGTCCCACTGCAATCAACAGAATCTTGGCAGTTTGCAATAAAAAACCAGAAATCTGCTAAAACAATCTCAGTAAAAAAAAAACTAACTAAACATACAACATACATCTGAAGTGTCTTGTTTACTATAAGCTCTCCAGGACTAATTCATGTTCAACAGTTTTGGGAAGACCAAAAACATGAGGGTGGCATTGATAGCAACCAGAAAGCTGTTCCATAGTACAGACATAGCTGAAACAAAAATGAACATGCCTCTGCCCTCTGCCCTTGCATTTCTCTCAGAGTGTCTGAGTAGGGATGGTGAATACCAGCTGGAGAAGGTGGTCCTTGATTCCAAGCCATATATGGCTTTAGTGAATAAACCCAACACTTTGAATTGCACCTAGAAGCAAATAGGAAGGCAATGCAGTGTGTAAATATTGGGGTAAAGTTATTTCTGGCAACGAGCTACAAGCATATCCCAAGTCATGGCATTCTGAATTAACTGAAGCAGCACCATCATTTCTTAAGTATAGTTTATTAAATACTTGTCTCAGTGAATGAATAAATTGCCTAGGCTTAGAAGCTAAGTGGGGTGAGCTTGGTTGATATTTAACTGGGAGATTCATAGGTAAGCTCTGGACTAGAATTAGCCTGGGAAATCATATAAAATCAAACCACTTGGACATTTCTTGTCAAGAAATTGATATGGACAGCCCCATGAAAACACCATAAGGTCAATTTGAAGGAGAGTTGACTTCATGTTTGTATTCAATAAACAAGAATTGGCTGGGCTTATGAACTGTAAGTGAGGGGTGTCATTAGGAACATGTGAGAAATGAGTCTGGGGTCTGAAATCTTAGCTTAAAAGTAGCACTTGAATCACAAACCAATTGGGAGTCAGTACATTTTGTATAAAATTATTACATGTTCAAAGCACTTACTCTTGCTGTAGTATTTTGTACTAGGTGGCTTTCTGACTCTCTTCAAGTACAGCACCACAGTCAATTCATGCAGTAATCTCTAGAAGAAGTTAGCAAGGCATGGATTGTTATAGTAAGGCTACTGAAGAAGGTTGCAGCTAGCACCCCATCCTATGCTGCTACAAAGCGTTTTGTGTCACAGAGGATACTGTGCCTCAAATTCCGCCCCACGCCATGATTTATTAGAAAGAATCCATCCCTTTCAAAACAGGCTAAACATCTTTCATTTGACAGATTAAACCATCTCTAACTTGTCCCCACCAAGCTTCAGATTGTTCCTGCACATCCCATCTGTTATTGAGACCAAAGACTGATTTAGTACTCAGAATAATTCTCCCTTTCTGCAGAGAGGACTGATTTTTCTAAGTGTATGTTTTCATAGCCCATTGTCTGATCACAGCTCAGGAATAAATATGCTAGTGACAGATTTACCAGGTACAAAAAAAAGTCCAAAAAAATAGGAAGGGTACTTCATTATCTGGGTATTTTCCAAAGCAGACGCAAACTTGTAAACAACTTCAACATGTCATCATATATTTAAAATAGTGTTAACTTGGCTGCCTAGATGTTATGTTCCTTTTATATATATAAAAAAGTTCTACCTAAAGCAGACGTAAGTAAAAGAAAATGGGGAGGCGGAAAACAGATGGTTGCAATTTCATGGCCTTCTTGCCCTGCCATCTTGCTGTCCCACCATTCTGCTGCCACAAATCATTTACAATTCTTTATAATTTAACATTTGGTTCTGGTCAGATTAGTGGAGTTCAGCAGCCACAATTTAGGATAAAAATATCAGCTTGCGACATTAAACTCAGACTGCTTCCTGTTGTGGTTTGCACTTAACGTAGAACATTCTCTAGGAGAATGTGGGCTACCTAAATTGTTTTGTCTTGTTTGGTGTATAGGCTCCATTTAATTTCTCATATTTAGTTTTATGCACACTTTTAGTTACCACCTGTTATGGACCTGTATATTTCAGAAATTATTTGAAAATCATAGAAGTATGAGCACATCTGTTCCTTTAAAGCATTTGGATCTTTGATCTAACTTCTCTCCAGCTTGGAAAAAAATATGCAGCTGCTTCAGAAGTCAATGTATTAAAGCAACCACATATTTACACAAGGCCATAGGAAACGCCTAGAGAGCAGGTGGAGGTCGTCACGCTCCGAATCTGATCGAACACAGGTAAGAGCCTATTTACGGACCTACCTTGTGGCATTAAGAGCGGCCAAACGCAGACACTGTGCCGCTCTTATTGCGTCCGACGATAACCGCCCTGCCGCCCTGTTTCGGGTAACCCGCTCCCTCTTATCACAGAGGACGCGGGAAGCCCATTTGCAGGGCAGAGCAGAGGACTTTGGGGAATATCTGCAGGACAAAGTCGCTCAGATCTGGAGCGGATGGGCCCCCTTCAGTGGACCAGAGGAGCCGTCAACAGTGAGTCTTGTGAGACCACTCTGGGAAGAGTTTGATTCTGTTGCCCCCAAAGATTTAGACAGGTTGTGTGGATGGCTGCGACCCACCACATGTTTAAAGGACCCGTGTCCCTCCTGGCTGGTACTGGCATTGTGGGAAGTGACACGAGGCTGGCTCCTGGGCCTGGTGAACGCCTCGTTGGGCGAGGGGTCCTTACCAACCGCCTTGAAAGAGGCAGTGGTGAGGCCCTTACTCAAGAGGCCTTCCCTTGACCCGATGGAACTAGCTAATTATTGTCCAGTCTCCAACCTTCCTTTTCTAGCGAAGGTTGTAGAGAATGTGGTGGCACAGCAGTTTCCGCGACACCTTGACGAATCCGAATATCTAGACCCACGCCAGTCCGGCTTCCGACCCGGGCACAGCACGGAGACGGCCTTGGTTACGTTGGTTGATGATCTCTGGAGGGCCAGAGATAGGGGTTGTTCCTCTATCCTGGTCCTATTAGATCTGTCAGCGGCTTTTGATACCATCGACCATGGTATCCTATTGCGCCGGCTGGAGGGGATGGGAGTTGGAGGCACCGTTTTGCAGTGGTTCGAATCCTACCTCTCCGACCAGACGCAATGTGTGTTGGCAGGGGGGCAGAGGTCGACCCTGAGGCCACTCACTTGTGGGGTGCCACAGGGATCGGTCCTCTCGCCCCTTCTGTTCAACGCATATGTGAAGCCACTGGGGGAGATCATCCGTGGTTTTGGGGTTGAGTATCATCTGTACGCTGATGATACTCAGCTGTACATTTCCACCCCAAACCACCCCAACGAGGCTGTCGAAATGATGTCCCGGTGTTTGGAAGCCGTTGGGGTCTGGATGGGGGACAACAGACTCAAACTCAACCCCTCCCAGTCTGAGTGGCTGTGGTTACCGGCACCTCGGTTCAGCCAGCTGACACCATCGCTGGCCATAGGGGGTGAGCAATTGCCTCCTGTGGAACGGGCGTGCAATTTGGGCGTCCTCCTAGATGCCCGGCTGTCGATGGACGACCATGTGGCAGCCGTGGCAAGGGGGGCGTTCCACCAGGTTCGCCTGGTGCGCCAATTACGCCCCCTACTGGACCGGGATGCCCTACGCACGGTCACTCATGCGCTGGTGACGTCTCGTCTGGACTACTGCAATGCTCTCTACATGGGGCTTCCCCTGGGATGCGCCCGGAGACTACAGCTAGTCCAGAACGCAGCCGCGCGGGCCATCATGGGGAGTACTAGGTACTCCCACGTAACACCTCTCCTGCGCGAGCTGCAGTGGCTGCCTGTGGTTTTCCGGGTGCGTTTCAAGGTGTTGATCACCATCTTTAAAGCGCTCCATGGCACAGGACCTAGCTACCTGCGGGATCGCATCCTGCCGCACACATCCCTGCGACCAATCCGCTCTCACAGGGAGGGACTTCTCCTGGTGCCGTCCACCAAGCAATGCCAACGGGCGGCGCCTAGGAGTAGAGCCTTCTCTGTGATGGGCCCAACCCTCTGGAATGACCTCCCCCCCCCCGACATCAGAACTACCACCGACTTCCGCTCCTTCCGACAAAAACTAAAGACTCACCTGTTTCGATTAGCCGGCTTGGCACACTCATAGTTTTATTTTACCTCCTGGCAGATATTTTTAACTGGATCTGGGGAACTATTTTAAATTTAATTCTTTGGGGTATTTTTAGGGGTCATTTTTTAAATATTGTATTTTAAATGCTTTACTTGAATGTACAGTCTTTATAACCTCCTCCATGTAAGCATTTAATTATTTAAGTATTTAAATATTGAAGTATTTGTTTATTTATGTATTTTTTATGTATTCCATCGACTGTACACCACCCCGAGTCCCTTTTGGGAGAGGGGGCGGTCTAGAAATGTGAATAAAAGTAAAAAGTAAAGTAAGGTTCTTTAAAACAGCCTAGAAAAAAGGACATAGCTACTTTTAAGAATTCTCACATGTTCCAAAGGATTTCTCCAAATAATTTCAGCATGCAAAGCTCAGCATCCGATTATAACATAGCCTTAAGGAGTCTGAATAAGCCAAAATTCATACTGGACAAAATTAATATACCACAGACTAGTGTCATCCTAATACAATCAGTGGTGGGATTCAATTTTTTTTACTACCGGTTCTGTGGGCGTGACATGGCTTGGTGGGCATGGCAGGGGAAGGATACTGCAAAATCCCCATTCCCTCCCCACTCCCAGGCAAGGATTCTGTAAAAAACCCATTCCCTCCCCACTCCAGGGCAAGGATTCTGTAAAAACCCCATTGCCTCGCAACTCCAGGGTAAGGATTCTGTAAAATCCCCATTTCCACCCCACTCCAGGGGAAGGATACTATAAAATCCCCATTCCCTTCCCACTCCACTAACCTGCTTTCCAGTTCCCTTCTCCAGTGCAGGGCAACAGAAGAAGACCCATCTAATCACCTGGGACTCCGATCAGCTGGGACTCAGGAGGCAGAGAATAGGTGAGGGCAGGGCCAGTTAGAGGTGGTATTTGCCTGTTCTCCGAACTATTCAAAATTTCTGCTACCGGTTTGCCAGAACCAGTCAGAACTGGCTGAATATCGCCGCTGAATACAATGTAACGAGTAGTATAAACCCCTTTCTTTCATTATCTGCTACAGGTCTTTTGGATAAATAAGTGGAGACAGTGCTGAATAATAAATGCTTTTTAAGTGTGGCTTTTCTAGCACTTGTTTCTGCATAGTAGTTACACTCTGACACTACACTATTTTTCACAGAACCAAGCCTCCCAGAATTTTGATGCATACAAAGCAAAATGTTAATATGTTAATAAGTTGAGAGCTGAGTTCAATTCTCTCTAAGGAAGCTTTGTTTATCAGCTGGTTCTACTGGTTGATCTGTTCTAAATGCAGGCCAGACAGATATCTTGCATTTCCTTGGGTGAGGAAGCTGATAATGCAAAGTGTCAATCTTTTAACATGTTAATGCATTTAATAGAAGTATTATATTATATTGCTTTTAAAACATCCCCAAAATAGTTAAGAAAGTAGATAAAGTAGACAAAGTGAACAAAACCAGCCCAGCTGGACAGGTCTCCTTTCTCTCCTCTAAACCATTGGATTGTCTTCCTGATTACTTTAAAAGTTTACAGTTGAATCAATCTCCATCTCCCTGAATTAATACTCGAGTTCAAAGCAACAAGAGGCAAATGGGAACATTCTGATTGTGGGGGATTTGAGCCATTAAAATATTGGAAAGGTTATTCAGCATTGGTATCCACCTGGCATTACTATGGACTGCTATGACCATTTCCCAATTAAGAAACTGCCTTGTCCTCTCAAGCGAAGAGTCTTCAAAGTCATCACAAATGTTATTGGTTTGCAAAGCAAGTGTGCAAGGTTTGCAAGATAAATACAGGTAGTCTCCAACTTACAACCATTCATTTAGTGACTGTTTGAAGTTACAACAGAACTGAAAAAAGTGGCATATGACCATCCCAAAGGTGCTATTTCAAAAGGCAACTGGACTTGGTTTTGGGACCACCATGATCTGAATGACTGAGAATCTCCATTGATTTATGATCAGTTGTCACATTTACGACTTTTGCAACATCCTCATGGTCACATGATCAAGATCCAGTCATTAGCAACTGCCATGTATTTGTGACATTTGCACTGTCCTAGGGTGAGGTGATCACCATTTGTAACCTTCCCGGCTGGCTTTTGACAAGCAAAGTCAATGCGGGGAGCCAGATTTGATTTACAACAGCATGGTTCACAAAACTGCAGTCATTCCTTTAACAACTGTGGCAAAAAAGTGTCAGAAATCGGGCAAAATTCACTCAAGGAATTAGAAATGGAAACGTTGGGGCTGAGTTGTGATCGTAAGTCAAGGGCAACCTGTATTAGCAGGTAAAAAGTTTACACTTGCACATTTCTGCTCAACTACTAGGGCTAGAAAACTAAATAAGGTAGTAAACAGTTACACCAGGCTTGGAAGATATAAGGATGCTAATCGGCCGATTTGCTCACACAGAGAGGGACTTCTCCGGGTGCCATCCACTGGACTGTGCCAGCGGGTGGCGCCCAGGGGAAGGGCCTTCTCTGTGGCGGGCCCGAGCCTCTGGAATGACCTTCCCCCTGACATTAGAACGACCACGGACCTCCGCTCCTTCCGCCAGAAACTCAAAACCCACTTGTTTCATCTAGCCAGCCTGGCCTAATTCTAGCTTTGCCACCTCAGTTTGTATTTTTAAATTTTGTGATTGGGTTTTAAGGTTAAGTTTTAATTTTTGTAAATTTGTACAGGGGTGTATTTAATTCGATTTTAGTTATATGTATTTTGACTGTATGATTTTAATTTGTACCTGTACACTGCCCCGAGTCCCTTCGGGGAGAGGGGGCGGTCTAGAAGTCCAATCAATCAATCAATCAATCAATAAATAAATAAATAATTCTTTATTGTAAGCTACTTTAGAAGACCATGCATCCTCAAGCTATGCAGGACTATAACAAACAGAGGCATAGATATAATATCAATTGTCTAGAAAATGGATCAAGCTGCTATCAAAACTGGAAGAACCAAATTTAAAAAAAGAATCAGAAGGAGTTAGACGTCTGCAACATGCTGAACATAGCAGTTCCTTGGAAAACCATCCAGAAATTGTAGGTAATTCAAAATATAATAATCACATTGCTCATTGATGCTTGTTGCAACTGTATGATCCTAATAAAGGAGAATATTTGTAGCTCAGGGTTAACATGAGGGGTTCTTGATGCTCTCTGAGCTTGCTTGTTTTCTCAGAGATGTACTTTATTGGTCATATTACATTTACTTTGTGAGCAGTGCTCTGATTTCTAGGAGGCATCTGGGTGCGATTCAGAGTTTTGAATTAAATGGTCTATATACAGTCTGGGCTTAATGCTTAGGTATCTTCATATCTGCCTATTCCAACTATAGTTGATCCATCCAGAGATCTTCTGGAAAAGATTGAGGTCATAGCATGTTTTATATTAACGGTGTCAATTATTTGGAACATTCTTGCAACAACTCTCTATGACCACCAGATGGCAGGAAGCAGCTTTCTATACTGTGTCTTATTGCTAATACCTCGATGCAGCTCAGATCTGGTAGCCTTACCACAACTTCATCTAGCCCAGGAGTGAGCAACCCACAGCTCTGGAGCCACATGTGGCTCTTTCATCTCTCTGCTGTGGCTCCCTGTCACTGGTCGACTCCATAATTGATAGGGCTTTCAGTTAGGACCAATGGTGAAATTCCATTTTTTTACTACCTGTTCTATGGGCGTGGCTTGGTGGGCATGGCAGGGGAAGGATACTGCAAAATTCCCACCCCACTCTGGGGCCAGCCAGAGGTGGTATTTGCCAGTTCTACGAACTACTCAAAAGTTCTGCTACCGGTTCTCCAGAACCTGTCAGAATTTGCTGAATTTCACCCTTGGTTAGGACAGATAGAGGAAAAAGGATGCTGTGCTTAGAGGAGACTCTATGGTGGAGGGAACCAGACTTCTGATTGGCTCCAGAATTTAACGGGGGGCTTCCAGTTAGGATCTTTTTGGCTCTGAGTGTTTAAGGTTGCCGGCCCCTGATCTAACATAGCTTGGATGGATCAGGGCTGTAGGGTTGTCCTTAGGGACCATAAAAAAGTCAAGTTGGTTTGCATGATTGCAGAAGTGAAGCTCCACCTCTGTTGCATCCATCAATACATGAAAAAGGGAGCATTTGTGCTTGTAATAATCTTTGACCACTCCCAGAAGATATCCCTGCAGAATTGACATTTCTTTTGATCAACTTTATGTTAATATCAAAATCATTACCCATCACAATTTTACAAAGCCGTGTAAAATATATCAGAAACTGTGGAGTCGTTGATGTTCTCTGAGCTTGGTTATTTATTTGCAGATATTTCATTACTCACGTAGGTAATATCAGTTCTAGTGAGAGTGGGGTTTGCTTCCCTTTTATATAAAATAGCTTTCTGTATGAGTGTTGATGTGGGTATGGTTTTCTCCTTGTTAGGTTCCTTGATTAGGGTATTGTTTTTTTGGTTGATTTTTTGGTGCTAATCCTTGCTTATCTGGATGTTAGAGAATATATCCTGATCTTTTTGCTTCCTTCTTTTTTATTGTCTCTTTTGAATGATATGGAAATGTGGTTTATCTCTATGGGTCTACTGATAGCTGGTTTGTCTGAACGCCAAGCTTCAGGAATGATGAGGTTACCTACTCCAGCAATGGAGCCAAGTAAACAACCAAGCTCAGAGAACAGTAAGGATTCCACAGTTCAACTCTGAGCTACATATATTCTCTTCTATAGATCAGAGAGAAAGAGAGAAACCTGCCTAAGGACCTTCACTCTTGGGAAATAGCTGCTTTTCCATCTCCAGCAATTTTAGAAGCAACTAAGCCAACTAGATTTAGCAGGCAAAATCAGTTAATAGCCAGGAGATCTACTTAATATCTATTATTAACTATATGTCGAATTGCATGAAGCGAAATCTAAGATCCACATAAAAGTCTTCCTGGCTGACAAGTCATTTGCTTTGTTCATACAATAGGATTTATCAAACTATTGTTTGCTTGTTTATAGTTTTATGAAACCAGACAGTATGAATAAATAAATAATAAACCATAAATAATGGTTTATGTATTAATACATTATGCGAGCCCAGTCAAAGGTGATATGCTCAATAAAACACTCTACTTTCCATAACATTACATTATCCCTACTCACTGATAGAAAGTTTGATGTTTATTCATTTATGTAGGATTGATATATAGCATTGAGGCTTTGCAAAAACCTCAATGACTTTAGCAAAGTATTTCAGGCCATTAAAATAGCCATCTTCTTCAGTGGATTTGTGTGTGTGTGTGTGTGTGTGTGCTTTCACACAAGAGCATTTCTATTGGCTGCGCCTACCTTTACAGAAAGAGGAAGTCAAGGCCTCTGAACTTACCAGAAGAAAAGGCTATTTTAATGCTCCAAAAAGGTGTGCTTTGCTTGCTCCTGCCTGCTTTGTAAGTTACTCCTTTTGGAATGCTTTGCTGGGAACTTATATCAGTGTGTATTGATCTACAGAGTTGGAAATCTTAAACTTTCATTTCCCAACATCTTTTATATTAGATTGTCTTAAACGTGTAACTGAGATTTGTAGCTGAGAAGGCCTTTTACATTCCAGTTAGCAGTTCTAAGAAGCTCTGTATATTGTAACTGGACATGAGAAACCATCCGCCTTGCCTAGAAACTTTCCACCTAAGTCTTTCTGAGTAATTCATAGTAGTTCTTTGGTTCTCTGGTTCCCCCTAGTGACCTCCATAAAAAGCAAGATAATCCATATTTGTTTTAATTCCATGTTCCGTCATTTCTAGTCATTCAAAATTTAACGCATTATCTGTATTGATTACTGACTATTTACCTGCAGCTTGGGCTTATGAATTTATCCCTTGTAATGATAGTGATTGTATGTGGCTGTCCTAACTTACAGCAATAGCAGGCTTCTTCTCCAGACTATTGGTTAGAATAGAAAACTGCACATTTGGGCTCACATCTTTGCTTCTACAAAACCCAGTGACTTCATTTTGTTTCATTTTCTTTCCATTTAAAGGTAGCATCACATTCCTAATCACTATTTTGCTTTGCCTTCATTGTGTAGGGTATGAATATGTCTATTTGGAAAACTTAGACAGCAATGTTTTCCCTTTGATATATTTTAAAGTGTTTTATACGTTTTGTCATCCTAAATGGGAACTAAATGGGAAGGAGATATAATCATGGCACATCAAGGTTCAACATCAAGATTAGACAGAAGAAACAAAGCATGCCAGAGTTTGTGTGTGATATCATGGCAAAGCCAGTCACTATACGCCCTTCAGTGCTGATCAATGCAACAAGATGACTTAAGATTTTTCTCCTTCTGTAGTGGCTTCTAAAGTCAGTTGAACTTCTTCAGGCTCCAGAGATCAGTCAGCTAACAAAAATGTGGCCAGTACAACAGCCAACATTAACTATTTATTTGGTGCCTTGGATGGCTAAGGATATAGGATACAAGTTGCTAAAGGTCTTCATGCAAGAACATATCAAAATCTTACATTCATTCTTAAATTGAGGGAATAGTGCTGCAAGATGGTTTTGAGCATTTGAAAATGCTTTACAGCACCTCTGTCCTGTTTAAAGAAGTCCAACGTTTTCAGGCTTTTGTGAAGCTTTAAGAAATCTATTTAGCCGAGTGTGGTTTCCACCAGTAAAATCCCACCCATCCTTTTGAAGAATGGGCTAAAATCCCATCAAAGGAGTACGTTCCTAATGGTTCCATCATACAATACAACCTTTAGCTGGGTTTGAACATTTCCTTCACAAGAAAGAGAAATAAAACAAATTGAGTAACAAATAAGATCAGGCATGTTCTCCAACAGGCATCAGATTGATTGTTTCTGCTAATGTTATCCAGGTTACAAGGGAAGGCCTGGAGTGAGCAGGCCTAAGCCAATTCTGCTCTTAGGGTGGGATATACTCACTTTTATCATGATTTGCTTTGTGGGTTCTGCTCATTCTCAGTTAAAAGCCTCTAGAGAGCACTTCCCTCTCTGGAGCAGATGTTGCTTATTTTGCAATCAATCTAACCAGTTTGTGTAGTCACTGCCTGATTTTCTGAATAGCCTTCCTCAGTGTATTCATTAAGACATGCATACATTTAATGCTCCTTTGATGGGGTGATTTATGCCACTGTTCTGTAGACTTCTATACCACATGCCTCTTCTCAATTTGTCATTAAATAAATTGTTTTCCCCCAAAGAAATCATTCAAATATTACAATTTAATGCTTATGCTAACAGGTATGTGCAGTCTCTAGTGATCATATTCAGGAAGGGCTTACCTTACCAGTATTCCTTCCCGTTGCACAAGCCCCTTTCTGCTGATAAAAATTAAATAGAACTCTTATTGCTACACATTTACATGCTGTTGTTTGTAATACTTTCAGTTAAAATAGTACTTATTAAATTATTTCCATATAGTAAATGTTTGGGATTCAATGAATAATCTGAAGCTTCATGAACGGGTCAAGTTGGGGACCCCTAATTTACATGTTTACCTTACCTTTGGAGGTTCAATTTCTATGTTATATATAAAAATTCTTTAGGAAACCTAGCCATATATTTCATTCTTAGAAGGCAAACTATAACCAGTCAGAAGAAAAAGTCATTCAGTGATGCTATTTCTTCTTGATCCAACTTCCCCATCATACCTATATTCCTTCAGGCCACCAATCAGCCATTTTATGGGTTTGCATGAAGACAAGTTACAGGTAAAGAGAGCAACAGGTCAACTTTGGAGATTCAAGTAGATCACACCAGTAACTTTGTTGCCTGTATGTTCCATAGCAATTGTCTTTAACATTTTTAATTCCATCATTTGCAAGGACAATGTAAACTGAAGTTAAATGAAGCAGTTGAGTCGCCACCATTCCTTCTCCATAGTATGATGAGGCCTGTTATTTCTTCAGTGCATCTTGTTTTGTTTCTCAGGATCTCGAGTATACACCGGCACATATTTTAATTGGTGCCATGCAAAAGCCACAATTACAGTAAGGGAGAATATTTGTAACTCAGGGATGAAATGTGGGGGAGGGGTGTCTTTGGTGCTCTCTGAGCTTGTTTGTTTTCTTGCAGACATTTCATTATCCTAACTAGGTAACATCATCAGTTGTAGACTGTTCTAATAGCACCTTTCATCCCCAAATCCTTTTCATATATCGAAGCCCATGTTCATTGCATATACATAATATGTTTACTTTCAGAAGTGTAACTCCTGAGAATAAATAGTACACAAGCTAAAATGAGCCTTGTGACATCTTAATTGTGGAGTAAACATGCAATATTTTATAGTTTGGTCTTTAGATCTTGAAATCATAGGCCATAGCTTTAAACTTTCAATTATTTTATAAAACAAATTAAAATAAAACAAAACAAGATGCCACAAATCTATTTTCACCTCTTACTCAATAGCTTTTCTTTTATGAAGAATACATACATACCTCTTTCCAAAACGGTTTTCTTCTAGCAAATCATCTGTAGAGTTTAGAGGTACAGTAAAAATAGTAAATATATCCTGACCATTGATAGAATTCCTCTTTCTCCAACGTTGGTGGAGACAGCGGTCATGCATGGGTTAACTCAGTCAGTAACCAATAGAACTGAGTCTATCAAAGTGATGTCATCGCCTCAGAGGAGTGTCTTCCCGCTTTTTTAGACTCAGTTCGATGCGAACTGGCTGTGCTAACTGCTTTCTTATCAACTTTAGTAGATATTATAGTTACCTTTAATTAGATATTTTTCTAAATTTCACCTAAATTACATCCAAATTGGAAGGAATCAGTGGATAACTCCTCAGAGCTAAGTCGCTCATTTAGCCCAGGGCTTCTTGGAGAGACTCACCAGGGCTTATTCAAGGCTTCTGCCTCCTGAGCTTAGCAGCAATTCAGAGGCTCTCCTGCAAGCAGCGCCTCTCAGCAACGGCCATTGGAGGCTCCACTCAGCGCTGCTGCCTCTGCTGGCCTCCAGGCCTTTCTCCTCGTGCCGCCAAGCCTGCATCCGCTTCCAAGCGCTGCCAAAGCCGCCAGCAGCCGCCAAAAAGCTGCCAGCAGCCGCTGCCGGCAAGCGCTGCCACTATACACCGCCGCCACCCCTCAGCACTCCCACCACACCGGATCGCCGCTGCTGCTACCTTCAATCTCTGCAGCTTCTCCGCAGGGCCTTCGATGCCCTCCCTCGTTCTGCAGCCTCGGCTACCTTGTGGTGCCTGGCCCATAGGCTCTGTAGCCTCAGTGGCCATTTTGTTTTGGCGCGAAGGTCTCTGGCAGCCATTTTGGGCACTTCAAGGAGTCATGAGTACAGACCATGGCCTCATCTCCTGTCCCTGACCCACAAGTGCCTCTACCCACCAACGAGACCCCTTCTTCTGGGACCCACAAACGCAGGCCTGCCCCAGAAGCCTCCCCCACGGAGCCCTCTCCCAAGGCCCCCAGGGAATCCCATAGGGGTGTAGCCGAGCCTCAGGCAAAGGACAGTGCCACCCAGGTTCCTCCCAGCAAGGCCAAGGCCAAGACCAATCACACTGAATCCCATCTATTTCAGGCCCAGAGGCTTCTCAGCCTAGTCCTCCTCCTGACCTATCCTCTGATTCGGAGGATGACCTCTCCCCTGCTGCATCCATCATTCAACCTGAGGATGCCAGGGGCTCAGGTGATCTCGCCTGCAGTGGGGATGAATCTGAGGGTGGCAGGAGCATCACTCCGGATCAGGAGCCCCTCTACCAGGGGGAAATTTCCCCTCCTCCCCGCTGCCGCCGCTCTTACTCACCTGGTATGGCAGACATGATACCTGAGGCCATTGAACGTGGCGTTGAAGCTGCCCTTAAACATAGGTCTTCTAACCACTCTACTCCATGCAGGTCTGCTTCTCTACTCCATGCAAGTCGAAATGATGTCCCGGTGCTTGGAAGCCGTACGGGTCTGGATGGATGACAACCGACTCAAACTCAACCCCTCCAAGACGGAGTGGCTGTGGCTTCCGGCCCCCCGGTTCAACCAGTTGCTTCCATCTCTGGCCATTGGGGGCGTGCAACTGGCCCCCATGGAGCGGGCGCGCAATTTGGGCATCCTCCTGGATGCCCGGCTGTCCATGGACGACCATGTAACAGCCGTGGCAAGGGGGGCGTTCCACCAGGTTTGCCTGGTGCGCCAATTGCGCCCCCTATTGGACCGGGATGCCTTACACACAGTCACTCATGCGCTGGTGACGTCTCGCCTAGACTACTGCAATGCTCTCTACATGGGGCTTCCCTTGAGATGCACTCGGAGATTGCAGTTGGTCCAGAATGCGGCTGCGCAGGTGATTATGGGTAGTACCAGATACTCCCATGTAACACCTCTCCTGCGCGAGCTGCACTGGCTTCCTGTGGTCTATCGGGTGCGTTTCAAGGTTTTGATTACGATCTTTAAAGCGCTCCATGGCACAGGACCTAGTTACCTGCGGGATCGCATCCTGCCCCATACATCCCTGCGACCAATCCGCTCGCACAGAGAGGGACTTCTCCAGGTGCCGTCCACTAAACAGTGTCGGGGGGCGACACCTCGGAGCAGAGCCTTCTCTGTGATGGGCCCAGCCCTGTGGAATGACCTCCCCCTTGACATCAGGATTACCTCCGATCTCCGCTTCTTCCGTGTAAAGCTCAAGACCCACCTTTTCCAATTAGCTGGCCTGGCTCAACCATAGTTTTATCCCATTGCTCCTGACAATCTTTTTAAATTTGGAATTTTAACTGAGGGTATTTTAATTGTTAATTTTAATTCATTGTATGCTTTTAACGAGTGTTACCTCCTCCGGATACATGTATGTGTTTGTATGTATGTGTATATGTATTGTATGTATATGTATATATGTATGGGTTTTTTATTGTACGCCGCCCCGAGTCCTTTTGGAGAGGGAGCGGCTAACAAATTAAATTTATTTATTATTTATTTATTTATTTCTTCCTCTG
This sequence comes from Natrix helvetica, assembly GCF_964273705.1. Taxonomy (NCBI): domain Eukaryota; kingdom Metazoa; phylum Chordata; class Lepidosauria; order Squamata; family Natricidae; genus Natrix; species Natrix helvetica. The sequence goes on along the minus strand of NC_138550.1, from coordinate 82,361,930 downwards.
GTTCCAGATGCAGGGATGGTGATCTCTCGGCTTCTTCATTGCATGAGCTCCCTGGCATGTCTAGTCACCCTTCGGTTTTCAGATCTCTTGGAAGACGAGGGTCTTCCCCCTGACCCACCTGCATTTATCGGTTTATTCAAACCTGCTGTCTTTTGCTCTTTAAGGCCAGGAGAATTGCTGGCATCCCTTCTCCTAAAGCACCTCAAGGAATGGAAGTGGACAAGGTGGACACTACTGACCCCCTCTTCATCCAGCCTAAGGTGGAAAAGGAGGTGATTCCATCTCCCAGACTCTTCATAGACGTGGTCCAGAACCAATGGGCATCACTAGGTACAGGCCCCTTCCCCAATACTTTGGACAAGCGCCTACATAACATGGGGCCAGAACTCACCAAGGCTTTAGAGTTACCTTCTATCGACTTACCTATAATTGGCCTCCTAACGCAGCCTCAGCAGCTCCTGAGGAGGCTCTTCGCCCCAAAGACAAGAGAATAGAACAAACTCTGGTCAAGAGTCACCAGGCCTCTGCTTTGTTCTTTAGTCACTCTGCTCTCTTATGGCTAAGGCAACTCCAGGCGAGGCTTCTGGCCAGGGATTCTAGGGCTCGCAGGGATATCAACAAAATAAAGGCGGCCCTAGAATACACTGCAGATGCTTCCTTGGACGTGGCCCGTTTTGCATCCAAGGCCATAGCATCCTCCATCTCCACCCGTCATCTGCTTTGAGTAAAGCAGTGGCAGGCGGAAGCCCATGCCTATTCTTCATCCCTTCTCTTTGTGGCCCCATTGGATCCTCTATTGGTAGAGTCCAAGGATAAGCGGAAGGTCTTGCAGCCGGCCAATAAGAAACAAGAGGGCCGCAGTCAATCCTTTTATTGCAGGCAGCCCTTTCGGGGTCTGGACGGGAGTTCCTCCAGCTCCCGTCCACAATGTCAGGCTCCCCCCAGACAGTGCTCTTCCTTTTCCAACAGGTCAAGCAGAAACAGCCAGAGATTCCATCCCAGAAAGTCATTCAGGGACAATACCAACCGATCCTACAAGAGACAGAAGTGATTGCCTGGAGGATCTCCCCATAGGGGAACGTCTGTCGACCTTCGTGGATTGTTGGGACGACATCACCAATGATGCGTGGGTCAGGTCCATGATCAGATTCGGCCTTCTCTTGGACTTGCGCTCCAGCCCTCCGAACCACTTTGTCCCACGTCCCATATCCAGGGACCCTCAAAAGAGGCTTCTAGTAGAGCAGGCCATCCATCATCTGCTCCTCATTCGGGCCATTCAACCTGTGCCTCCAGGCCAGGTGGGATGGGGGTTCTTCTCTCGTCTCTTTATCGTGCCGAAGTCTTTGGGGGGCTGGAGAGCGATCCTTGATCTCAAATTCTTAAATTGATTCATCAGGTACAGGAAGTTCAAAATACACTCTCTCCTGTCAATCCTAGAGAATGTGCGCAAACACGATCTCCTCACATCAGTGGACCTCACAGAGGCTTACCTCCACGTACCCATTCACAAACAACACAGATGGTTCCTCCGATTTGTCTATGCAGGCCGTCACTATCAGTATCGGGTCCTCTCCTTCGGGCTATCATCAGTCCCAAAGGTCTTCACCAAGATCCTGTCAGTCGTAGCAGCCCACTTACCTGCCAGACCCATTCAGATCTTTTGTTATCTGGACGACATCCTCCTGTTGTCCAGGTCATGCAACCAGGCCCTGAGGGATCTTCAGGACACCTTGCAGGTACTTCAGGAGGTGGGATTCTCCATCAATCAGGAGAAGAACCACCTTGTTCCCACCTCTCGTCTAGTGCACTTGGGAGTCCTCATCGACTCCGCTCAGGGGAAGGTCTTCCTGTCTCAGGAACGACAGATCAGCCTCAGGGATTTAGCCTTCAAGCTATGGAGGAGGCAGCAGGCACCTCTTCTCCAGCTGTCTCAACTGCTGGGGAAGATGGTCTCTTGCTTCTCCATCGTCCCTTGGCCAAGGCTTCACAGCCGCTGCCTCCAGTGGTTTCTTCTGCCATTCCAGAAGACCAACAGCAGCTGTTCCCTAGCGAAAGTCAGGTTGACTCCAGAGATCCTTCACTCTCTGGACTGGTGGATCTCCCCGGCCATCTCTCAGGGGTCCCTCTTCAGGGAACCTCCTCGTCTCATAGTTATGACGGACGTGAGTTTGATGGGTTGGGGCGCTCACCTGGAGGATCAGATAGCTCAGGGTCTCTGGTCCGACTCCGACCTTTCCCACAGTATGAATTAGTTAGAGTTAAGGGCCATCCATCTAGCTCTCCTTCAGTTCCAATCTTCCGTTCACAACACTCATGTGCTAATTCGGACAGACAACACAACAGCCAAGGCGCATGACAACCACCAGGGGGGGACGAGAGCAGTTTCCCTCATGGAGTCTACCTTTCACCTAGGGATCTGGGCGGAAGCCAACCTCTCTCCCTCCACGCCGAACACATCTGGGGTCCAACAACACCAAAGCAGACTGGTTGAGCCACACAACAATCAATCCTGCATAGTGGACCCTCAGCCATCACATCTTCAAACAGCTGTCGACCAGGTATGGGACCCTGGTGCTAGATCTCTTTGCAATGGCATCCAACAATCAACTGCCCAGGTACCTGTCTCACTACACGACACCAGGCGCAAAAGGGACGGATGCCTTAAGGTGCAGGTGGCCCCACGGTCTCCTGTATGCCTTCCCTCCCTTCCCCCTGATACAAAGGGTCATTCAGAAAATGATAGAGGAAGAGGCCGAGCTCATCCTACTCGCCCCCCATTGGCCATGCCATCCATGGTTCACGGACCTAGTCAACCTCTCAGTGGGCCCAGAGTGGCATCTTCCCCTGATACCGTCCCTTCTTCACCAGGGATCCATCCACCATCCCAACCTATCTCGGCTCTGCCTAACTGCATGGAGGCTGAGCGGGAGGTCTTGAGGGCGGCAAACCTTTCTGAGACTGTAATTCAAACTATTCAGGCTTCTCAATGCCCGGCCACTAATAGGATCTACGAATCAACGTGGCAGACTTTCAGCTCATGGTGCCTTTCTAGAGAGGTTTCACCCCTGGAGGCTTTGATTCCCCAGGTTTTGGAGTTCCTGCAACAGGGACTAGATAAAGCACTTACGCCTAACACCTTATGGAGGTAGGTGTTGGCTCTCTCTTTGGTTCTCTCTCTTCACCGGGATGAGCCTCTCTCCTTGCACTCCCATGTACACCACTTCATTAAGGGCGCATCTAATCTCTGCCCTCCTGTCATTCACCGCGTCCCTCGTGGGATCTAACCAAAGTCCTTGACTTTCTCACTGGACCACCCTTAGAGCCTCTCAGGTCGGCCTCTCTGCATCACCTCACATTGAAAAAAACCTTTGGTAGACTCAGTTCTATTGGTTACTGACTGAGTTAACCCATGCATGACCGCTGTCTCCACCTGCCTCGAGAAGGGGTGTATCAGGTAAGAACCAATGCCCCATTCTCCACTCTAAATCTTCTAAATTACTTATTTTGCTGTCTCCAAATTAAAACATAACTTGTTTCTCCTGAATTGCAAATAGATGTGAACCAGAACAGCTTTGATCACGATGACCAAAGCATGGTTGTCTGCTTTAAACTACAATCTTACACACATGGGTTTGGAATATCTACGTTATCAGATTGCATCACAGGTAGTCTTTGATTTACAACCTTACAATCTTAATGACCATTCAAAGTTACAAAAGCACTGAAGACCATGACTTACAACCATTGTTCACATGACTGTTGAACCATATTCATGGTCATGTGGTCAAAATTCAGATGCTTGGCAAGTGGCTCATATTTTATGACAGTTGCAGTGTCCTGTATAACCATGTATGATGAAACTAGATTTGGTTTACCACCATGTTACTAATTTAAAAACTGCAGTGATTCATTAACAACTGTGGCAGGAAAAGTCATAAAAGGGGCTAAATGCACTTAACAACTGTCCTGCTTAGCAACACAAATTTTGGTCTCAGCTGTGATTCTAAATCAAGGACTACCTATAAATATTTATTTCCTTTTAACTAGGTTTTCGAACTAGCCATGTAGCAAGTTTATTGAAAGCCACAAATCATGGTTTATAAAACACGATGCCTTTACATGCTACATTAAACCTGACCCAAACATGTCATGCAACAGTTTAGCAGCACAATATAAGGTCAAATCAATCTCCACTGTAAGACTCAATGTCTAATCTGAGGTTCTTTCCTTGTAGTTTTAACTCATTTGTTCTGGTTCTGCCCTCTGGGGAAATAGAAAATAAGTCCATTTCTTCTTTTGTGTGATATTGCTTCGTATATTTGAGGACTTGAATCAAATCTCTCCTTAGTTGTCCTTTGTGTAACCTGAAGGTACTCAGAAGGTTTAATTGTTCTTCAGAGAACAATTGATTTCCAGCCCTCTTAGCACTGCGGTGGGGTAGTGGTGAGAATGCAGGAGTGCAGGCTACTTCTGCTGATGGCTGTCTGCCTGCAATTTAGCAGTTCAACTCTCACCAGGCTCAAGGTTGACTCAGCCTTCCATCCTTCCGAGGTCGGTAAAATGAGGACCCAGATTATTGGGGGCAAGATGCTGACTCTGTAAACTACTTAGAGAGGGCTGTAAAAGTCTAAATGCTATTGCTATCTTGGTAGCCCTCGCCTAAATTTGAAGGCTAGTGCCTAGACTGAAAACAATACCTTAAATGGGGGATTAAATAGAGTGAAGCAATTACCTCCCAGCATCTGGACTCTAGACTCTGTGTGCTCTGTTAATACACAGAGCTAAAGATAGCATTTGTTTTTTTAGCAGCTGCTGCACGCTATCCATATTTAATTTAAATCTGTTTTCCATTGTCGTCTTCTGTGGTGTTTTCCAAATTAAAATTCTATGGTAGTCTTCAACCCTGAGATTTCCAAAGGGTCTCCGATCCATTTACTAACCAGCTAAGCCATGGTTTAGATCCAAAATCACCCAAACCTGCTTGTGTTTGTCATTTGCCATAGGTAGATTAAAATTGTTAAAGTAAGAATTAGATAATTGTCAGCCATATGCTCACATTATTTACCTATTATTTCCAGTAAATGTGGACCTTGCTGTAACCTCCCAATACAGTAAAAACAAATGATCTTTAAGCAAAGCAGAAAAGCTTATTATATACATATATCTTAACCAAATGACTAGTGTTATTTGTGACTGCTGCCCTCTTATGCTAAACTACTTGAAGTGTTTTTTAAAAACAAACAGAAAGTATTTGTGCAAAATATTCAGCCTCTGTTTCTTTTTCATAAGAAGTAGGGGGGAAAATTCTTCCAGTTTTCCCAAAGGTGCTTTTTCAAGAGGCAACTGAACTTTGTTTTTTTCTTTTGAAGATGTTTCGCTTCTCATCCAAGCAGCTTCTTCAGCTCTGATAGGATAGGATTTTCCTTTAATACTTTGGCACATATAATGAACAAAGATGGCTAGAGGCAAGGTACATGAAGGCTGTGGAGACAACATATGGATAAAGGTCTAAAGGAATAAAAAAAGATGGCAGACAGGGTGGGGCAGGGATGTCTGTGGGGATGTGTGTCAAAAAAGTCAAGACTCTGACAAAAGAAACACAAAAGAGGTGGAGCCTTGATTGTGGAATTGCTGCAGCCCACTGGAATCCCTTGTAATATATGTTCCTTAACACACTTTTCTTTGTTCTTTGTTCATCATCTCACTACTTTCATGAATAGGTTAAAGGAGAGCAGCTCCTGGCCCAGCCTCTCAAGGCATCATTATGTCATAATGCAAGGAGCTGGTTTCCATAGCAACAGAGGGTTTTAAGGATGCTTTAGACTCCCTAGCTCTCAACAGTATGAAAACAGAGGTGGTAGCTGTATCATGCTGTTGACACCGTTTCTCTTGTGGGGCTCCAAATTCTTCATCCAAATGTATGTGATGAACACGAACTTTGCAGATAATCTGACCAAACATCCAGAAGAAACAGTGTGTGGAAAATAGCAGTTTTAATAGTAGAAATACTGTAGAGTGTAAGGATGACCAAGAAGGTAAGCTTTAGGATACAACAGGAGAAGAGTGGGTTGTTAAAAAAAAAGGAATGAATATTCCTTCCAAAAGTTTTATATAAGGTTTCTATTAGACTGCCCTAAATTGCTTTAGTCTCTGGATGTGGGATGAAATAGAAGCTGGAAGTAATAAAATAAAACTAAAATAATCTTAACAGATTAGGCCAAAGCCCTGGTGATGATGAAGACAAATTCAAATTTTGGGTTGAAAGCTTAAAAAAAGAATGCTGCATCTATTAAGCACGAATAATTGCCTATTTCATGCTTTATTGGCAACTACAAATTTACACAACTAATTCTAACTTTGGGAAAGATTTACTTCATGTCCATTCTCTCTATTTAATAGTGAGCAAATCTATGTTAATGTGTAGCTATTCTGTCCAGCAGGGAACTAGTTATTTGTGTGCATTTAGAAATGTATCTGATCTCCTATAGAGGACTACAAATATAAAGATAGCCACTAGATAGCAACAAAGAGAAGACTCAAACTGTTTGCTGTGATCTCCAGTTCTTTTCAATTCCATTTGGCAGCTCTGTGCTAGCTTGGCTACATGGAGATTTTTTCTGCCTCATCTTCACACATTGAGTTTTCTTTTCCAACATATCAGAACAACCTCTCACAATGGGATATATCACCTTCCACAGCTGCAGGACTTAACACATTTCTGCAAAGCCCATCGCTGCCTATTGTTGAGAGTCAGGTTGGCTTAATGGTTAAGGCACCAGGATAGAAATCAGGAAAATCTGACTCCTATTGTACTACTGCATACATTTATTTTATCCATATGCCTGATGTAAATAATAATCACCCAAGTTGAATTTTCCCCCTTGTGTTTTAGGAAAAAGTGAAAAAATGAAAAAAGTTTGAATTGATTAGCAGTTCATGATTAGCAGTTCAAACAGAAAGCCGAAATTAATTTGATTGAATGTCCATGCTAAAAACAAAAAGTAAAACATTAGAGACTCCTATATAGGAAATATTTGTCTAAGTTCTTTAAGTGACATATTACTTTTTGGGTGGATTTATCTTTAACTATACTAGAAAGCATTCTCCTTCTAACTCCCCACCCCCACCCCAGTATCCTTATATCTTCTGCCTCAAAGACAGATGAAGCTCCACTAAATGTCAGCATGGTTTGCTGACTAGCGTGTTTGAACAGCAACTTCCTTCTTTCACATCCCTGTTCATCTTTAAAGAGAACACTGTAGTTGCTAATTTGTTGGCAATCCTGAAAATATATTAAAAAATGAACAATTTCATATTGCTTTAATTTACCCCTTGGTTTTCACATTTTCATTTGGTTTCTCTGTACTGAATATTAGCTTGTTTTTATTATAAATCATAATTATCTCATGCATCATTTGTAAAGCTAGTTCAGAAGTAAGTTTCCATGGTTTTACTAATCCCCTTCTGTGACCTTCTGACAAGTAAAGTCAATGGGGAGGCCAGATTCACTTAACAATGGTGTTACACATTTAATAACTGCACTCATTCACTTAACACATGTGGCAGGAAAGGTAATAAAATGGGGCAAAACTCACTTAACAAATACCTCACTCAGCAACAGAAACTTTGGGTTCAATTGTGGTCAAATGTCGAGGACTACATGTATATTATTCTGTGAATATGTTCTGTTATCACAAGGACATGGTGCCCAATCGTTCATTTTAAACATTAAACTATACTGAAGTTGAGTGATTTACAAATGTCTTTCAAAGATGTAAGAGAAGCAGAAAATCGTTAAAGTCTACTATAAAATTGGAATGATTAAATAATACAAAACTAAAATTTAGATCATAAAATGTGATCCAGTATGTTGCAAAATGGCTATATGCATGCTGTAATTCCACAGAAGTACAGAATGACTTTTCCCACCTTATTTGGGGGCATGCTGGACTATAGTTCCATCACTTTCCTCCCGAACGGATCTCTGGTGAGAGATAACGGGAACTGTATCCAAATGCGTTTTCAATGGCTGCAAGCTGGAAAATGCTATTGTAGAAAATGGCTTTAGGCACAGAAATCAGATTGCCTAATGTTTTGGCAATGAACATTAATTTGAGGGGATCTGGATAATACTCCAGAAAAAATGAAAGAGTCTGACTATGCTTGCACAAAACCTATTTGGCTCATTGCCCTGTAATCCACCCAATACAGTGGTCTGGATTGGAATGATTCACTGAACTATTACAAACTAACCACATGGTCTGGATCAGTGGTGGGTTTCAAATTTTTTTAGAACCTCTTTTGTAGGTGTGGCCTGCTTTGTGGGAGTGGCTTGTCGGCCCTGTGACCAGATGAGAGTGGCTTGCCAGCCATGTGACCGGGTGGGAGTGGCTTGGCAGTCATGTGACTGGGTGGGGGTCGCCAGCTTATAAAATGTGGTGAAACTCACTTAACAACGCTCTTGCTTAGCAACCAAAATGTTGGCTCAGAAACTCTGGCATTTGACGCACGCAAGTCTTAAAGCTGTCAAGTTAAAAGACCCTTGCACCCCTAACCCTTTAGAAAAAAAAACCCAGGGGTGTTCAAACTTGACAGCTTTAAGACTTGTGGACTTCAACTCCCAGAATTCCTCCTCCAGTCATGTTGGCTCAGGACCTCTGGTATTGAAGTGTGCAAGTCTTAAAGCTGTCAAGTTACAAGACACTTGCACTCCTAACCCTTAAAAAAACCCAGGGATGTTCAAACTTGACAGTTTTAAGACTTTAAGGTTTAGATAGGACTCTTAGAGGTGGGCGGGGCGATTGGTGAGCCAGCCAATCAGTGAGCGGCAGGCGGGGCAAGAGTGGTGCAGATGGACAGGGGGAGGGAGCTGGAACAGGTTCTAAACGACACTGTAGATTTGTGGAACCTCTTCTATAGAAGCGGTTAGAACTGGCAGGAACCCACCCCTGGTCTGGATTCATACAACATACTGGGCCAAATTGTGCTTAGTTAATTTGTGTGTCCTATACAAAGACTACCTTTTAGTAACGAAAATTGGTGCCTCAGTGTCTGTACAACACTTTCAATAATCAATAACAAATACAAGACATAGAGTAATGCAAGCTGTAGAATTATACAAATATATTAAAACAATAGCTTTACATAGCTCTCTATTATGCTTACTGATATACATACTATATAGAAATAATTTGTTAAAAATACAACATAGCAATTTTGCAAAAGTGATTTGGCTGATTAAAGTCCATAGGCTGTAAACGTTTGTTATAACAATGCAGACTACTAGATACTTGACTGAGAAAATGATTACATGTACTGTACAATAAGAATATGACATGCTTTTTGCTTTTACATTGTATGATAAATGATCAGGGTTTTTTTTAAGTAAACTAAATAGTCTGAAGTAAATTTTTAATGTTTCTGAAGGAACTTTTGTACAATGGCTTAAATTCCAATGACTAAGTTCAGAAAATATTGTATAGCCCCTCTGTAAGCACAAATCAGATAAAGTGGTCAGCTTGTTTCAGATTTACTGTAATCTGTTATTCTGTGAACTGTAGTTTGTAATTTATCACAAGCAGCTAAAAAAGAAACAAACCAACTTTTAACTTAGTGTTGTATATAAACAGACATAGCTCTTTCTCTCTAATCTCCATAGACTTGTCAGTGTTCCAGTGTTACAATTTATATTATATGTGTATATATTTTACATTATAGTTTGCTGAATTCTTTAGATAAAGTGTGAGATGGTGGAAGCTCTTTTTATTAAAGATCCTTCAATCACTATTGTCTTAGAATGACAGCATACTTACCAGAAATCAAGGAATTATTATTATTGTTAAAATTTGTGGCACTTTTATCTCTAATACAAATGGATCTTAACACAAATACACAATATTGTGTTAACTGGCATTATAATAACCAGGTTATACCATAAACTAGAGTCTTCAGCATATTGATAGTGAGAACTTCAGTTTGAAATATCATATTTCCCTGAAAGTAAGACCTCCTCCGATAATAAGCCCAATTGGGCTTTTGAGCTCATGCGCTAAAATAAGCCCTCCCCTTAAAATAAGCCCTCTCCAAAAATATTGCAACACAGCAGCAGCCATGACGTGACCATGCTCACTGCCTCCTGCACCTGAAAAATAATAAGACCTCCCCGAAAATAAGGACAAGTGGTTATTTCAGGGGTCAAAAGAAAATAAGACCCTGTCTTATTTTCAGGGAAACACGGTACATGATTTCATCATTTTATTCCTCAGAAATAAAAAAATTTAGGAGTAGATTTAACTGAAAGATAGCCTGGCCAACAAATGTTTCATACATATTTTTATTTAGCAGAGATATTTCTTAAATACAGGATACCGTTTATCTGAACAAATTTATGCAGAAGGATTTGATGTGGAAATATATGACAAGTAGTCATATCTTAACAACAGGAATGTGATAATGACTGTCATCTTCAGTTAGAAGAAGGACCTCATACCAATCCCTTTGATATTCATCTGTGTATGTTTCTAGGAAATCTTTGGTATTAATCTTATACAACCTATAAACAATTATTTTTACCTCAAGAGAATGCTCAAGAAGAAATAGATCAATCTGTGGAGGAAAAAAAGTGAAACACAATATAGAAAAGACATGTTATAATGTATAATTCATGTAATTTAATTCATAATTAAGATGGTCAATCTGGCTACTTTTTTTTGCCCATAAAACTTGTTGATTCAGGAAGTACAGTAATTCATTTCCCTCTGAACCATGCCAAACCCTTCCCATTTCAAGCAATGTAGTCTTCAAACTAGATCAATAAAAATTTGCAGTAATCCAGACCTTTAAAAGCAATAAAAATGTGACAAAATATACAAGCAGAGAGCCCTGAGGAAAAAAAGGTATGGCCAATCAACTTAATATATTCGTGATGTATCAGGTATTTTATTTCTAAAATTAATGGGCAAGGTGATCTCCACTTTCATTCCACACACAACATAAAAAGTGAACTAAATGTGGCAAAAGGTAAAAGCAGCAGATTCCTCATATAATACTTTTTATGAATGAAGGCGAATATATGTGTCCCTGGATAATGTTGTAGGATCTAATCTGGGTCAATCAACGGGACCAGAGGTTTTGTCTTCTGAGCTTTGTGCTGGAGCCTATCTTCAGGGAACTTCTCTCTAGCAGAGTGTGTGTTGTTCTGTGAGTGATATTTATATGGTGTCTGTTGTATGTGTCTTTTTAGATGTTGATTGGGGTGTGTTGATGATTGGCTATTAAGTCATGGCTGTCCAGCCTTCACCTTATAAGTACTTGATAAGCTGATGGTAAATCAGCACTCCTGTTGACTGACGAGGGGCCTGTTTCCCAGGCTTCATCACTTCCCTGGCTCTTTTTATGCCTGCTCAGCCAACAATCTTAGTAGCTGTAAAATTGAATGTTCAAGTTCCCTGAAGATGGGCTCCAGCACGAGTCCAGAACCTCTGGTCCCAATGACTGACCCAGATTGGATCCTACAATATTTTATGCTTTTATGAAACATAAAAGGTCACTGAGAATAAAAAAGCCTTTATCTGGTATCAAAAACAAAACAAAACTGTAGGAGATCAGAAAATGTAGCTTTAGTCCCCTCCATAACTTTTTCCTTTTATATGAAAAATACAAACAAAGAAAACTTGCAAAATAAGCAGAAACAGACAATTGATTGCTTATTAAGCCCTGTGATTTAAAAATACTGCATAAAATTTCAGTCTAATATTACTTTTCTTGCTCTGGACAGCATAGAAGTAAATCAGTTTAAGCCTCCTAAGAACTTTTTTAATGCCAAAATTTATTACATTTTGTTTTGCATTTACCTGATCAAGACCTCTTCTGTCTCCTATTGAGTTCAGATGATTCATCATATAACTTAAAGGATCCAAAGAAGTATCCCGTCTAAAAAGGTCACTAAAAAAGTTTGGAATGCATTCCTGGTTACTGGCCAAGCGTTCATAAGCTTCTATTACTTGATAGAGCATGAGGAATTTTATGGCCTCATAGAATTTATGCTCCATGCTTCCACCAGTAAAAAGAGCATTGCAAAAATTCTGTCTTTGATCTTGATCTTTAATACCACTGATTTCCATCCACTATAAAAGAGAATAGGAAGAGAAAAAAATTAGCTCTTCAGATCTATGGGAACAGTTGTTTTATTTTGGTGAAGATGTTTTTGGTATCATATCTACTCACAACAAAATGGATCTGCATGTAAGAGGTAGGCATTAATAGGTTGAGGCACCTATAGGAACCAAGCTGGAGGAAAGAACTTCCAGAAGAAGAAGAAGAAAACTCTAGAACAGCTGACTGAGGACTGAGGAGGTGGACTGATTATTTTGGGAAGCAGGGAAGACAAAAATGGAGAGAAAAAGAACGGAGTATGTATGACATCCAGAAAAAGGAAATGAATGAATGCCTGGTTTACCACATAGGAAAATTCCAGCAGTTTACTCAGTGGCACATAGGTATAAAAGATACTATATATAATGTCAATTCATTAAATAGTATGTTTCCCTCAAAGGGATGTTCTTCAAGACAAGCTACATATTAGTAGGACAGGACTATACCTTTAAGCAGTTTTGAGGGGCTAAACCCGGGGTGTCCAAACTTGGGAACTTTAAGACTTGTGGACTTCAACTCCCAGAATTCCCCAGCCAGCTGGGGAATTCTGGGAGTTGAAGTCCACAAGTCTTAAAGTTCCCAAGTTTGGACACCCCTGGGCTAAACCAACAGTTGTTAACCTCAAATAAGGTAAATATATTTGCAGATTATCAAAACCACAAATGCTTTTCTGAGATACTAAAAGAAATGTTAACTCATGATTAAAGAAATATGCAAGAAATTATAAAGTAAAATAATTGTAAAATATGCTCTAAAGCATATTATCAAACATTTTTTTTAAAATAGCACTTAATATTTGTATGCTTCCACAACCATATATTGATTAGTTGACCTGAGTTTTAGTGAGCTACTTATGCTAATGGAATTTACTCCTAATATTTTACTAACTTGGATGGATGGATGACAACCGACTTAAACTCAACCCCTCCAAGACGGAGTGGCTGTGGCTTCCGGTCCCCCGGTTCAACCAGTTGCTTCCATCTCTGGCCATTGGGGGCGAGCAACTGGCCCCCATGGAACGGGCGCGCAATTTGGGCGTCCTCCTAGATGCCCGGCTGTCCATGGATGACCATGTAACAGCCGTGGCAAGGGGGGCGTTCCACCAGGTCCGCCTGGTGCGCCAATTGCTCCCCTTATTGGACCGGGATGCCTTGCGCACAGTCACCCATGCACTAGTGATGTCTCGCCTGGACTACTGCAATGCTCTCTACATGGGGCTTCCCTTGAGATGCACTCGGAGACTACAGTTGGTTCACAATGCGGCCGCGCGGGTGATTATGGGGAGGACTAGGTTCTCCCATGTAACACCTCTCCTGCGCAAGCTGCACTGGCTTCCTGTGGTCTATTGGGTGCGTTTCAAGGTTTTGATCACGATCTTTAAAGCGCTCCATGGCATAGGACCTAGTTATTTGCGGGATCGCATCCTGCCCCATACATCCCTACGACCAATCCGCTCACACAGAGAGGGACTTCTCCGGGTGCCATCCGCTAAACAGTGTCGGGGGGCGACGCCCAGGAGCAGGGCCTTCTCTGTGATGGGCCCAGCCCTGTGGAATGACCTCCCCCTTGACATCAGGATTACTTCCGATCTCCGCTCCTTCCGTGTAAAGCTCAAGACCCACCTCTTTCAATTATCTGGCCTGGCTCAACCGTAGTTTATCCTCCTCCTGACAGTCCTTTTTAAATTGTATTTTATCATGGGATATTTTAATGGCTAATTTTAATTTTCTATTATTATTATTAATCTGATATATGTTTTGATTACTACCTCCTCCATGTATGTATATGTATGTATATGTATGTATCTGTATGTCTATATGTATGTATGTATATTTTTATTGTACGCCGCCCCAAGTCCCTTGAGGAGAGGGAGCGGCTAACAAATTAAAAATTTGAAATTTGAATTTTAACTTATAATAATTATAGCACCAGTAAGTTTTAGACTTTTATTTATCTGCTCACTTACCTGTCCTTTTAATGCTTCAATACATTTACGTAATTTTCCTAGTATATTTGAACCTGTATATCGTTGTGATCCGAAGCTGTACTGCTGGATCCAATTACATCCTTGTGAATAAAGAAGTTTTTCAGGGAGCTGAAAAAAGAAGAGCATGGCTGATTCTTCAGTGGAGAAGTTCAATAGGAAATTAGGATAGCCTGAATCATTTACAGATATTCCTTGATTTAGTCTAATACTACTTTTTCATCTAATACTACAACTGAGCCTGGAATTTTGGTCATAAGTGGTTGTGGTCATAAGTACACATACGACTGGACTCAATTTTACAGCCTTTTTTTTTACAATAGATGTTAAACACGTCACCACAATCAGTAAGGTAATCATGCAGTTATTCAGTGAATTACATGGTTGTAAGTCTGAAACCAGCCTATCCAAAGGGTGTTTTGTGCTGGAAAACAGCAAACACTGCAAAACACAATCATGTGACCATGAGATACTGCAATTTGTAATAAATGTCAGCCAGTCACTAAGCACCTGAAATTTGATCATGTGATTGTAGAGGTGGTGCATCACTTGTAATTTCAAGGATGGGTCATAACTGTTTTTTGAGTCTGTTGTAACTTTGAATATTCATTAAGCAACCAGTCATAAGTTGAGGACTACCTGTAGGTGAAAGCTACAAGCATAGGGATAACAAGTATGATTCACCTCTGATTGCTCATCCTAATGTTTCAAAGAGAATATTTACTTCCAAATAAGATGCTTCCAGTTTATTATATCAAGGTTTTTTCTGAAAAATTGGGAGGTAAGTTACATTAACACAGTTCTGCTATACTTGAATTCAAAGTTATCTCCACTTTTTTATAAAATGCCTTAAAAAAACCTAAACATTCAAAAAAAAAATTTCATCATTGATTTTGTGATTTACCTTTAGTATATCTGTAGCCTTAGTCCATGATGGGAGAGGAAGACCTTGGCTGAATATCTGGAATAGCACAGCTCTCAGCAAACAGTATTTATCTCCACTGACTTGTCTTATATATTTCACATGGTAACTCCAAAATAATGTTTTGTAATACTTTGAGAAAATAAAAAGGGGATAGGTGGGATAAATGGCTAGTCAGAACAATAGTTTAATAATAGCAGTAATTAAGAACATGAAGATCACCCAAAGAGTAAAATATAGGCCACATGGCCACTTGTGGTTCCCAACATCCTTTTAGTGGCCTGCAGAGTCCCCTTCCCCCGATAGGTGGGATCAAACTCTATTATATTTTCTACAAAGGTAGACTTTTCAAGGCAACATTCAAATTAAAATCTAGAATAGCAAAATATCCCATCCATATGCTACAGATACTAGTTACATAAAAGGCTTCAAAACTTGAGCAATAAACAAGCCAAAACAAAAAGACAGCACTACATTTTCAAAAATGAGGAAAAACAGCTCTAAACAGAAACAATTTTAAAGAATATTATTATATTTGTTCTAGGTAAAGGAATCCAGACTTTAACTGTCACTCCTGATTAGGCTGCCCCCTATCTCACCCCTGTTAATATACTCTTGTTGTTAATGTTCGCTTCTGCTAAGAATCTCAGGTATAAAAAGATTTATAGTGTAGCAAGCAATCCTTTAATTAACAGCAGGAAAAAAGTATTTATCAATGTAGCATAATGTTTCTCTTTCAAACTGCTCATTTTAAAAATTACACAATTTTCACATCATAACAGCTCACAGAACTATTCCCAATTCTCACAAGGTTAATATGCAGTAAGTCAGAATGAATTAAACAAACAGAAAACAAAACTGAGAACTGCCAACAGAAATGCAGTCAAAATGAACCCTCTTTGGGAACAATCAATAGAGCAACTTTACTCAATTGTTCAAGAAATTACCCCTATTTAAGGTATTATTCACCCAAGGAATCTCATTTTAGGTCTATCATTAGCCCAAATTACTTCGCAAAAAGTTTATGTCTACTATCTGGTTATATATCTAATAATGAATGGGCAAAAAATCTATATGAGAGAAAAACATCCTCTTTTGTTTAAACAAAATTAAGGAACTTGGAAAACTGCTCTTTATTCTATTATCATCCTAATTTCTTTAAACCTGCCATTTATTTATTTATATCCCATCTTTATTATGTTTTTACAAATAATTCAAGGTAGCGAACATTTCCAACATTTCCTCCTATTTTCCTCACCAACAGCCACCTTATGAGGTGGATTGGGTGAGAGAGTGTGATTGGCCCAAAGTCACCCACCTAGTTTTCATAGATAAGGAGGGATTTGAACTCTCCTGCTTTCTAGCCCGGTGCCTTAACCACTAGACCAAACTGGCTCTCTTTATTTCAGACAATACAACTTCCCAAATCTAAACTTAATTTTATAACTAAAGAAAAATATGATTACCAATTTTTGTAATGCAAAATGAAAATCCTTTGAATTACAATGAGCTGAGAGATGTTACATGCCAGACGCAAGCAACCAGATCCACGTTTGAAAGTTCAAGTTGACCACTTTATTCTACCTACAAGAATCTCCAGACTGCTTGTCACCTGTGAAGTCAGTCCTAGGTCACTCCCTGCGTGATTCCTTGCCTGGCTGGTAGTTTCCCAATAGCAGCTATGCCACAGTCACCAAATATGCTACATAAGTGAATGGGGTACTGAACCTGGGCCTTGCCTGTTCTAGTCCAGTACTCTGAACAGTACACAAGATGAATTAATACATTTAATCTACAATGATAAAACTATATTCAAACATGTCTACAATTTTTCCCCATTTTGAAAATAGTTCTGAGCTTAACATGCAATTTCAATAGAGAAGTCAAGATTTGGTTATGCAATTTTCAGTTTGATATCTCACTTCTTGTATACTGTTGTCCCAACATGGAAGACATTTTGATTGTCCAGTCACCGAAAAGAACCCCGTTTTGTGCTTTGGCAGCTCACCTCTCTCATTTGTTTCGCCTGCTCTGTTTCTCCTTTCCATTCTTTTGCACAGAAAGTGAGCAAATCAGTTTCATCCCAAACACTTCGGTTATCTAAATAAAATGTCAAATATGACTTAATAAAATGAATCTATTTACATTATGAAAGGGTTTATTTTAGCACAAACACATGCAGACATAACAACACTACAAATATTACTTGTGAATATTCTCTGTAGGTATCTGCTGCACCTGAAATCCAAACAAAAGATCAGCAGTCAGAGCATGTGAAGCAACCAAGATTCCACACAATTTTAAAACATTGAGAAAGCTAGTTGGAGGTTTGGGGATGACAGAAAGTATTTATTTGTGTAACAAAAGGCTGGGGTCACAAAGTATTGCATGGTGTAGTTTGCTTAATCAATTAACTGAATAAATCACATTTTTCCAGGTTCATACAACAGACTAAACCATAAACCAGAGCTTACAAACCACACTGGCTGGATGTGATATATCAAACACCATGGTGGCCTAGTGGTTAGAATGCAGTATTGCAGGCTAACTCTGCTCACTGCCAGAAGTTCAATTCCTTTAATCCCGACCGGCTCAAGGTTGACTCAGCCTTCCATTGTTCCGAGGTTAGTAAAATGAGAACACAGATTGTTGGGGGCAATATGCTGTCTCTATAAACCAATTAGAGAGGGCTATAAAGCACTATGGGGTGGCATATGTCTAAGTGCTATTGAAAAGCAAAGCATCATGTGGCTTTCAAATTAAATGATAGTTATCACTATTTACTTATTATCTATAATAGGTAAAGACAGTCTGCATATCCAGGAGCAGTATATTTCCCGCTCTTTTTGAGGAAAATTATGAGCATCAAGGTTTCTACAGTACAGCCAGCGGAAATTTTAAGTGGGCCTAACTGAACCCCAGATTTTGTAGAAGTGAACTTTTAAGGAAAAATGCTGAGAAAGACACTTTTCCTCCTCCCCAAGTTTTGTCAGTAACCACTACGCATGCTTGGCATCTGCAGAACAAAATGATGAAAGAAAGAAAGAAAACGCAGGAGGCAATGATGTGAGAGGACTAGAGTCCCAAACAGGAAATACTCCACAATGAAATATTCTGTTATACTTCTGACTATCTATTAAATACTTTAGTACTGCAAGGTTCCAAAAACATTTGATTGGATACGATAAACAGTATTCTAGACAAAATGAATTCTCAGATTTCTCACTTAAAACTGACCTTTTCAGGAGATGAACTAGGTATGCACATAGTTGCCTACAAAACCAAAGAGCAGTAGCAAAAACTGTCATAGTTAATCCAAATTGTTCCTATGCTGCTTGTAACAGGGAATAGCGAGTTGTGAATTCTGCTTCAAGACTGTACTTCATTTTAGCCTACAACAGAGAAAGGAGTGATTAAGCTTCATGACATTTACATGTTAGCAAATGAAACTTTTTAAAAAAAGATACAAGAGTTGTCCTCCTTAAAGAATACAAAAATATGCCTCAGGCTTTCAGGCCATGGTTACACAACATGTTGCAGCAGGCAGGGGCTGTGAAATACTTTGGACTGAATGCCCCAAACACGCTTCTGAATACAGAAGAGCATAAAAGAAGCATTAAAGCTGCTGTGTCTCCTGGATTGCAGCTCAACTGCTCAAGAGCCACTCTAAAGCACTGCAGAGATAATTTAAAAACACATTTGAAGCTGAAATTTTGTCAAAGTATGCTTTGTTTGTGACAACTGTATATTATTGCCATGGCTATATAAACCCAACTACTGGCTGTCTTTGCAATGAGAAGTCCCAGTGTCTCAAACAAAAGTAGTAGGTCAGGTTGTTAGCCAAATATGGCCTAGGTTCTGACTCTGGTATGCCCAGATTCCATAAAGGCACCAATTCAGGAAGATCATTTCATTAGGATTTATTCAGAATGCTATGGTTAAAAAGGATTCCTCTCATTTAAAGAGCATATCCTGAGACCCAGCTCTCAGTCCTTTCTATAGTTAACACATCAAAGGAAATTACAATAGAAAAGTTGATTGGACGGGACAAAAATAACCCCTCCTTTGCATAGAAAATCCATTACATGGAGTTAAACATATTACACGTGACCACACATATACCCACTAAAATACATTTTTAATTCATTTTAAATTATTTAAATTTAAATTATTTAAATTATTTAAATGTAGGGGCATAAAATTTAAGATGTTAATGAGGAAAAAAGTCCTAAGGTTGTTTGAAGATCACAGAGAGACAAACCAAATACCAATTAGCACTAAGAAACTTTCTCTAAGAAGACAAACTCCAGACCTCCCATCCTACGCTGGGGAACAAAGACAGTTTTTTTTATCCTGAAGATTAGGCATGTTAGAAATTATCAACCAAACCATTAACATTCAATTTTAAAATGAGAGAAAAATGAGTAGAATTAAAATACAAAACAACTATTTTATTTAGCAAGTTCAACACTACTGCAAAGTCCATGTTGTTGGCACTACAATATGGGTGGTCCTAAAGTGAGAAAGTGACACCACCTAGCCTCAGAATTCCTAAAAATAACGGCAAATTAATTTTCCTATTTTGGGACTCCCATGTCACATAAACCCAGGAAGAAGGTGCAGTCTGAAGCTACCTTTCCCTTTTAATTGATAGTACAGGGCATGAAAAACTAAAAACATTTGAAAATAGGGCTGTTCTCAAATGGGAAATGAGAGGAGGGGAGGGGAGGGGAGGGAAGTTAAGCTTTCCCTTTCCGTGGCTCCAACTCTGATCTGGTCACTACACATTTGTTTTCTCTTTATTTTTTCAATGTAAAAATACACAAAATCCAAGAAATGATAACCTGTTAGCCATTGTGAAGTAGGGTGAAGTTTGTTGAAGGATGGCACTCCTTATGCAAGTAGTGTTGCCTCAGTTCCCTTGACAATCTGGAACTGGATCCCAACTCATTTGTGCTTCTCTCTAGACTGGATCAGCCGTGTTGTGGGAACCCACTCCCAGAGACAGAGTGTCCTTCCTAGAAAGAATACAGCATCAGGTATATATCATGATAATCTGGATGACATATCAAAACATCAGTACAATAAGACAATCAGGTTCAGCATCAGATTTTTTAAAGCATTAAGCATGTAAAATTTAGGGTTTTTTAAAAATTTGACAAGTCGTATAATTAAAAAAAGAACAATAAGCATAATAAAAGGGTGAAAAATGAGTAGGACAGCTTCTAAGTAAGCATTACATCCCCGTGGAGCAGCGGTCACCAACTGGTGGCCTGTGAAAATTTTTTGGTGGTCCACAGAAAAATTACTTGCATTTTTTTATATTCCACTAAATCAGGGGTCCTCAAACTAGGGCCCTTGGCCAGATACGTGCAATGAACGATTGTGTTGCTGCAGAGAGTCTCCCCCTTCTGGATCTTTTTGTGTGGGTTGGAGGGGGACAGAAATTCTGACTTGGGGTCTGCTTCAGCCTCCTGGTGCAGAGCTTTGGGTGAAGGCTGGAGGGAAGTGCCGCTGGTGGCAAAGAGCCAGAGGGCCTTGTTCCAGTGGGACTACAACATGGTCTGGAACTGGCTGACCATTTGAGCCTGCTGAGCATCCAGGCGCTGGCACCTGGCCTTGCATACCTGCAGGGCTTCCCTCTGCTCGGAAAGCTTATGCTCGTAGTCCTCGGTGAGGTGTTTCTGCTGCGCCTCCTTCTTGGTCAGATCCAATTTAAACTGAGCCAACTGTTTTGCCAACTCTTTCTCATGGTGGCTGCTTAGCCCCAGCAACTGCTTCCTGTTGGGGCCCTAAGGAGCCTGGGCAGGCGGGCAAGGAGTGGCAAATAGAGGCTAGCAATTTGCCCCTCAATGTGAGTGACATTGAATTGGCCATGCCCACCCAGTCACATGACCACCTTGCCACGCCCACCCAGCTGGTCATTAGGCAGATCACATTAGTGGTTCACTAATGCATTTAGTGGTCCCCAAGGTCGGAAAAGTTGGTGACCCCTGCTGTGGAGGGTACTTAATTTCCTTCTAGTATCAGAAAAGTGAAAGGAACAAAGGCAGAGATAAAGAAAGAAAAGGCTATGTACACCATCTTAAACTTCTGAACAAAAGATGGGATATTAGCTTAATAAATAAACTGCCCAACAGTTGGCAAGCCAGGAAATAAAATTTGCAATCAATTTTATGGTAAAAATAACAATCCTGATTCTAACCATCTAGATAAAGGACTCAGCTTCAACCTTCTCAAATATGATGGGGCATTTACAACATCTCTATTTTTATCCTACTGTTGTATCATATAGAGTGGGCCATTTCAAGTGTGAGCAATTGCTTAGTTTACTCCTTTCCCACTTAAGTATTGCCTAACATCAATAAGAAAGTTCCTTACACTTTTTTTGGTGTGATGTTTTTAAAATTCTCTTTGACTACATAAAGTGGATACCTTGGGTACCAAGTTTTATGTTTCCTGATGACAGGATAGAAACCCGGGATGTTGCAGAAATCAGCAAGGCTCCATTTAGTGATGGGCAGCTGGAATCAAGGATCAGCCACAGTTAGAGCGATGAACAGTCAGAAGAAAAGCAGAATGTTTTGACAGTCCTTCCAACAATTATTTTTTTCCAAGAACAATATATAATTGTCATAAGTAATGCAAGATTTAAAACCCATTTAAATTATTACCATATGTTTGCGTTGCCTAAGACGTTCAGCTGGCAGGGATGTGAGAATAAGAAATTTCATGATATATGCAGCAGAGGTCAAGGTTAAAAACAACAAATTGTCATTGCAAGGCAAGGCAGATAAGAGGCCTTTTATGTAGCAAAAGCTACAGCATAGAGTTCTTTCCAAACCCCCTAGTAGTAAAATCTATTCTGGGAGGGGTTTGGAAGAGTGCAGTTGGCCACATTCCAAGTCTTTACCCAACTGTATATTCCTCTACATAAATCTGGCTAATTTTTGACCATGAACTTTTTTTTTGCTGGATTCTTCCATGTATCATGCATTCTACATTCCTTCTGTGAGTTCATACATAGGTCATCATTTGTTCTTGAACATCTTTGCCATTCCTTATTTCTTTTATGTAAATTTATCTATAGACTTAATTGCTAAACTATGTCCCCTCTATGCCTGTCACAACTACTGTCCCCATGATATATATCTCCTGGAACCTAAGACAAGAAACTGCAACATTCTCAAGGACACTAATAACAAATGGATCCCTTCGAAGAGGGATACAGGTTCAAACTGTTAGAACAACTTGATTAGTTATCACAGTTCTTGGTATCCTGCATTACAAAATGTTCTCTTTCCTGGCAAAGAGGAACAGATTCCTTCCTAAATCCGTAGTTGTATTTCTTACAACTTGTAAAACAATTATTTGTCAATAGTCCAGTGTGCACATACTGTAAATGCTTATCTTCAATCATTGTAACCTTATATAAGAGCTTGTTAAGGCACTTTCTGGTGTTCTTCATTCTTCTTAGCCGGACACTGGTGACTCACTGGAATGTGCTAACTTCAATAAAATTATTGTTGGTGTGTTTTTCCACTGCATCTGGCAAGCCAAATTTGGCCTCATTCCATTCTGTTGTTGGTGGTGGTTTTTTTTGTTTTTTGTTTTAAATTAGCCTAACAGACTGAAAGAGTCCTGATCCCCTTTAAATAATTTCTTTCTAATTTTGTGTTTGATTAGAAAGCAAAAAGAAAACCAGGCCCGTACACAGAACAATATATTGTTGGGTGGCCACTGAATCCATTGCTAAATGCATTATCCCTGACAGATGAGTGTTTAGTCCCTGTTGGGGATTGGAATAGAAGCCCTCCAAGGTCTATGAAGTTCTGGGTTAGTCACCAGGACAGAATTTTAGTCTTTGAACTTTTGGACTTGTGCTGGAGCCCATCCTCAGAGAACTTCTCTCTGCCAGAATGTGTTCAACTTAATTTAAATTCATACCATGTCCTGCATTTTAGAGGGGCAGAGTATAGGTTTTGAACTTCTATCAAATCCTATCATAGTCTGCCCAGTGTTCTCTTGCTACTGCTAAACATTCCCAGCTCCCTTAATTTGTCTTCCAGGATTCAGTTTTAGTCCCTGATCAACTTGTTTTCTGTAACTGCTTGTCTGATTCTGTGTACAATACTCAAGGTATGGTATGACCAACAAAAATAAAGGTGAACTACTATTTCTTAGAATTTGGAAACTACATTTCTGTTCATGCAGCCAAAATGGCTTTTATCTTTTCTGCACTCCTGCCACATTGCTTTAACATTAAATGGACTCCAGAGGATGGTAGAGGACAGGAAGGCCTGGAGGAACATTGTCCATGGGATGTCAAACACGACTTCGCAACTAACAACAACAAATCACATTGATGATTCATATTCAGTTTGTAAAAACTACTCTTATAAATACCTGTTTACAAATATTTCCAAATGAGATATCTCCCATTCTATTACTTTGTATTTGATTTTGTTCCACAAAGGGCATTTTTTTTCATTTTCTGTCAAATTTCTGTTATTTTATACAATTTCTTTAACATCAAACCATATATAAATTATTATAGGATACTATGTACATCATGTTTTATATTGTCTTCAAATATGATAAACATTCCCTTTACCTCTCCATACAAGTATCTAATAGAAATGTTGAAGAAATAGTGTGAATGTGACGGTATCCTTTTGAATATCTCACTCCAGTTTGATACTGTATTTTTGATCAGTTTGATCACTCTGCTTTACAATAATACTGTACATCCACACTTAATTATCTTGAGATACATCTCCCAAAGAAAAAAGAGGACTGAAAAAGAATTGTACATGATCCTGGACTTTGGATTCAGAATTTCAGAAACAAGGAACAGAACCAACATTTCTTTGTCTTTGCATGTCACACCCATACCAGTGTGGTTTTGTTAACAACTGCATAGCTATTTGAAATTTGCAGCTCAACATGCACAGACCTCAAAAGCTGCTCTTTTGTTTGCAACTTCAACCTCAATATTTTCTTGATGGAAAACACTTCCTTTCTTCAACAGCACATGAGTACTAGGTAATGCCAAGAGACAACTATCTGAAGAATGCTGTAAAGCTTCTTCCTTACAAAACACCAAGAAAAGAAAAGAATTGAGGCAAAACTTTGAAGAAAACTTTTGAATGTTCACACAGAGGATCTATAGTTTGATGGCCATGTAATCATGGTTGCATGTAAAGGGTTCCATTTTAATCCTCAACACTTGCAGTTAAATTACCCAAATAGCTTTATGGGTCCCTAGGAATCCATTCTACTACCAGAATAAAGACTAGTAGCCTAGATAGATTAATGATGTACCCCTTACAAGGCTTCTTTGCATATGTATTGAATAAATAATTCTCACACATGGATTTCATGTAAATGGCATCAGTCAACAGGCTTGCAGGGATTTTAAGGTTTGCAGAAATGCATATGTTTCAAACAACCAAATCTAAGAGAGGCAGTTGACCCTGGAGACTGAATAGTAATAGCACTTAGTGCTTTACAGCCCTCTCTAAGTGGTTTATAGCGTCAGCATATTGCTCCCCAACAATCTGGGTCCTCATTTTACCGACCTTGGAAGGATAGAAGGCTGAGTCAACCTTGAACCTGGTGAGATTTGAACTGCCGAACTACAGGCAACCGGCAGAATTAGCCTCCGGTACAATGGCCAGGGGACTAAATATGGCCAAAGGATTGTTGAGAAGGGGGAGAGGAAAGAAGAGAAATCAAGGCAAGGATGAATATCAAAAAGTATCCAGAAAGAATGTACAGTTCACTGGTGATTGGAAAAGAAGGGTGGCACCTTGCAATTTTGTGTTACAAAGTAGCCTCATGTTCTAAATCTATCCTGTTCTGAAGAAATCCATCTCAAGTATCTTATAAAAGCAGGAAGTTAGACTTTATATTATTTTGCTTTAACTCAGCATATCTTCCACTATCCTAAAGGAAAATCTTTCCTTGTATGTTAATAAAAACGGTTTCAAATCAATACAGACTGATCAATTTTTGAACTGTAACTTTCTCCCTGTGGTAGAATGGAAAAACATATTTTCATATTTAATGCGTGCCAGTGTAGAAAGAAAAAAAATGACAATAAAGATTATCTCATTCCATCCCACCCTACCCTACCCACAAGTCTTAAGACTATTGATGCTATCTGTACTATCCTCTCTCTGTCTCTCTTTCTGTCTGTGTCTGTCTGTCTGTCTGTCTGTCTGTCTGTCTGTCTGTCTGTCTGTCTCTCTCTCTCTCTCTCACACACACACACACACACACACACACACAAAACCAGACTCTGAAATTACTGGGGGGAAATCATTTTTTAAAAAAATATATAGCTAATGCTAATGTCCAATCCCATCCCAATAAATGTCCCATTAATTGGACATTTGCATTAATGTCCAATTAATGCAAACTTCTTCATGGAAGAGATTTATCTTACTAGCAGACGTAAAAATTTGTATACTACATTAGAATAGCCCTCCCTTGCTTAGTCGGTTTCCAGGACTATAGGCTATTCCTGTTGGGAATAATACAATACAATAGCAGAGTCGGAAGGGACCTTGGAGGTCTTCTAGTCCAACCCCCTGTCTGGGCAGGAAACCCTATACCGTTCCAGACAAATGGCTATCCAACATCTTCTTAAAGACTTCCAGTGTTGGGGCATTCACAACTTCTGGAGGCAAGCTGTTCCACTGATTAATTGTTCTAACTGTCAGGAAATTTCTCCTCAGTTCTAAGTTGCTTCTCTCCTTGATTAGTTTCCACCCATTGCTTCTACCCTCAGGTGCCTTGGAGAATAGTTTGACTCCCTCTTCTTTGTGGCAACCCCTGAGATATTGGAACACTGCTATCATGTCTACCCTAGTCCTTCTTTTCATTAAACTAGACATACCAGTTCCTGCAATCGTTCTTCATATGTTCTAGTCTCCAGTTTCCTAATCATCTTTGTTGCTCTTCTCTGCACTCTTTCTAGAGTCTCCAAATCTTTTCTACATCGTGGCGACCAAAACTGAATGCAGTATTCCAAGTGTGGCCTTACCAAGGCATTATAAAGTGGTATTAACACTTCACGTGATCTTGATTCTATCCCTCTGTTTATGTAGTCTAGAACTGCGTTGGCTTTTTTGGCAGCTGCTGCACACTGCTGGCTCATATTTAAATGGTTATTCACTAGGACTCCAAGATCCCTCTCACATTGAGCAAGGTACCACCTATACTGTACCTGTGCATTTTGTTTTTGTTGCCTAAATGTAGAACCTTACTCTTTTCACCATTGAATTTCATTTTATTAGATAGTGCCCAATGTTCAAGTTTGTCAAGATCCTTCTGTATCTTAAGCCTGTCTTCTGGAGTGTTGGCTATTCCTACCAGCTTGGTGTCATCTGCAAATTTGATGAGTTCCCCATTTATTCCCTCATCCAAATCATTGATGAAGATTTTGAAGAGTACTAGGCCTAAAACAGAGCCTTGGGGTACTCCACTGCATATTTCCCTCCATGTAGATGCAGTTCCATTGAAGATTACACGTTGAGTGCGGTTGGTCAGCCAGTTACGAATCCATCTGGTGGTGATGCTGTCCAACCCATATTCTTCTACTTTATCTACTAGAATCTTGTGGGTCTTCCCTTATGGGAGTCTTTTCTAAACCAGATATCTATTGCAGGTAGTCAAATTTCTATCCTACATTAGTTGGTAGGTTCAGATGGGGTAGGCAACTATACACTGGTAGAGCTGAGGGTTGCAAAGGGTGAGGCACATTAACAGCCTTGATATTTCACTTCTTGGGTTTGGGGAGAGTTTATCTATTTTGTTTTTTCACATATATGAAACTTATCATGGCATGCAATCACGAAGCCCCGACCACAGCCTTTCAGCTTGCTCTGCAAACCCAACTTCCTCTCCTCCTCTCCCCACAGTCTCAGACTCTGAAAGCTCGTTTTTCCGAGCTTCGGAAAAAGAAGGCTTTTTTTTTTCCGAATTCAGCAAAGAAAGTCAGGAGAACTGGCGTACGGAAGCAATCCTCTCCGGTCAAACCCAAGCCCATCATCCATACACACGTGCAACGCCGCCAAAGGCGCAACCTGCATATTGGGAGAGACAGCTGAAGACCTTGGTCGGAAGAATCGACCCTCAACGGGTGACCGAACGGTGCCGGGTATAAAACGGGAGCCTTGCCAAAGTGAACTCGGAGCGCGAAGAAGGAAGGAAGAGGCGACGAACCCGAACCCACCCAAGTAGCGTTCCTCCCAGCTCGCCAAACGGCGAGAAGCGAAGAGTGGCTTCGCCTGTCGCGTAGACCGCGCTTTCCCCCTCTGGCTTGGCCTGATGAGGGCCGGGAGAAGGCTGCCAACGAAGAGCCGGTGCTTACCCACTCCGCGGCTGAGCCTGCTGCCTGGCCGCTTCTCACCTACCGCTGCTACACGGGCGGCGGCTGAGGCGCGTCGGGCGAAGCTGAGGAAGGCGAAGGCGGCAGTCAGGCAGGGGCCTCCGCTCGTTGGCTGACAGACAGCGCCACAGCGGCCACGCCTCTCTCGCATGTCCCCGGAGGGAGAACGGGCGGGCTGCTCTGAAAACGAAGCGGCCTGCGGTTTTTTTCTTGTTGAAAAACAGAGGTGATGCTCTCCGGAACTCAGTCCAAAAGGATGGAACCTGCCCTGGGCGAATTTGTTTGAGATCATTTTTATTGTATAATGAAACGAGATTTTAAAACGTGTTTCCAAATAAGGGTAGTCCTCGGCTTAACAACAGTTCGTTTAGTGACGGTTTGAAGTTACAGTGGCACTGGAAAAAGGGGACTTATGACCGTTTTTCACACCTGTGACTGTTCCAGCATCCCCATGGTCACGTGATTTACATTTGGATGCTTGGCAACTGGTTCATATTTATGATGGTTGCAAAGTCCAGGGATTGTGTGACCCATCTTTTGTGACTTTCTGACAAGCATAGTCAATGGGGAAGCCGCATTCGCTTAACAACCGGGTTACTAATTTAACAACAGGAGTAATTCACTTAACAAAAGTGGCAAGGAAAGTTGTAAAATGGGAGAAAGCTCCCTTAAGAAATTTCTTACTTAGCAACATAAATTCTGGGCTCAATTGTGGTCATAAGCTACGTTCCCTCTAAGGTGCGCGGCTGCGCGCCCGCGCAGGTGGCAAGAAAACACCGCGCAGCAGTTTTCAACTGCCGCGCAGTGATTTCTATTGCCACAGGCTCCAGAAGCTGGGGAAGTCCTTTGCAGGCAGCTAGAACGGGCCGCCCGCAAAGGACTTCCCCAGACTTGCTTTGAGGAGCACGGGGCGACTGAGGCTAGTTGTGAAGCCCCAAAGCCCCCACCGCCAC
This sequence comes from Natrix helvetica, assembly GCF_964273705.1. Lineage (NCBI taxonomy): Eukaryota > Metazoa > Chordata > Lepidosauria > Squamata > Natricidae > Natrix > Natrix helvetica. The sequence goes on along the minus strand of NC_138550.1, from coordinate 82,333,521 downwards.
TGGAAGAACTGCTACCACCTCCTCCTCCTCCTCCTCTAACAGGCAGCACTGCCGGATTTGCCGCCTGGCGCTGCGGCTGAGATGAAGCCGCCAAAGCTCCAGCTGGCAGCTCCGCGCGTGGCAGCGGCGCCTCCCCTCTGCTCGGAACACCTGAGCTCAGCGCTGGGTTACCCCTGCCTGCCCCCTCCTCCTCCGCCATGCTTTTGAAGAGCCATGAGGCTGCGGGAGACAGTAGGAAGGCGGGGGGGGGAGCAGGGGGGAAAAAAGCCTCATGGCTCCTCAAAAGCACGGAGGAGGAGGAGCGGGCACGGGTTACCCAGCGCTGAGCTCAGGAGCAAATCTGGTGGTGCTGTTGGAGGAGGAGGAGGTAGCAGCAGTTATTCTGGTGGCAACTCGTCGGCAACTTCAGCAGCAGCCCTGCCCACAATGAAGAAAGCAAAGATGGAGCAGATCCATGCAGATGACGTCGCTGCAACATGACTGGAGGAGGAATTCTGGGAGTTGAAGTCCACAAGTCTTAAAGCTGTCAGATTTGAAGACCCTGGGTTTTTTTTCCCTAAAGGATTAGGGGTGCAAGGATCTTGTAACTTGACAGCTTTAAGACTTGCACGCTTCAATGCCAGAGTTCCTGAGCCAACATGACTGGAGGAGGAATTCTGGGAGTTGAAGTCCACAAGTCTTCAAGCTGTCAGGTTTGAAGACCCCTGGGTTTTTTTTTTCCTAAAGGGTTAGGGGTGCAAGGGTCTTGTAACTTGACAGCTTTGTGCTTCAAATGCCAGAGTTCCTGAGCGAACATTTTGGTTGCTAAGCAGGAGCGTTGTTAAGTGATACTGACATTATATAACACTTTGAATTAAGGGGGTACCTTGAAGAAACATAACTTTGAGTTTCAAATAATACTGATTTCGTTGTTGTTTTAGGTGACATCTGTGAAAAAAAATCAGGTGCTCAGGCATGAAAATGTGCCGCTCAAACACTATACTTTTCTGCTCACATTGAAAAAAAATTAGAGGGAACATTGGTCATAAGTCAAGGACTACCTGTACAAAGAAACAGTACAAAATAGACTGCCTGGTCGTACATGCTTGGCTTTCTCGGTTATGCACGAAGCATACAAGAGAGCAGAGGGGGTGGGAAAAATGAAAAGCTTATTTTAGCTCAATAAAGCTCAGCAAATAGGCATCTCGGAGAGTGCCTAGTAAGTGACCCAAAGACATCTGATCAGGGTTTGCAATTCCACCATGAAGTCTTTCCAAATGAGCAGAACTTTGTGCATCCCGCTCCCCACCAAGTACTTTGAGCCTAAGCAACGCAGAAAATAATGAAGAACTCAAAGTATGCTTTGATATTGAATACTTATTCTTGTGTGTACATGCCTTTAAGTCCTTATTGACTCTTGGAGACTGTCTGGACAAGTCCTTGCAGTTTTCTTGGTGAGGTTTCTTCAGAAGGACATCAGAAAGTGAAGGGTGAGTACTGAGATGTCTGTTAACTTGCATCGTTTTAAAACATCGCTCTGAGTTGCTTTGCGTTATCTAATGCTGTGCTTTGCATTATATCTAATGTACATCTGATATGCAAGCACACATAGTCAATCACTAATACTAATCATTCTGGAGTAGGCTAAACTCAGAAATGAGGGTTAGGAAAGTCATTCACTCTACAGATTGTCCTGTAGATAGAAGGGATAGACAATATGCATAAATGCAATTACAGGTAGTCCTTCACTTATAACCATTCATGTAAGGACCATATGAAGTTATAACAGCACTGAAGAAAATTACAGCAGTTTTTTACACTTACAACCATTGCAGCATCCCCATGGTCATGTGATCAAAATGCAGATGTTTGGCAACTGATTCATATTTATGACTCTTGCAGCGTCCTGGGGTCATGTGATCATCTTTTGTGACTTTCTGACAAGCAAAGTCAATGGGGTAGCCAAGTTCACTTAACAACCAAGTTACTAACTTAACAGCTACAGTGATTCACTTAACAAATGTGGCAAGAAAAGTCATAAAATGGGGCAAAACTCACTTAATAAATGCTTCACTTAGCAACAGAAATGTTGGGCTCAATTGTGGTAGTAAGTCAAGGACTACCAGGTACTCATCTAGCCACATAGAAATTTGAAGCTTCCCTAGAAAATTAGTCTGCTGGATTCATGGAAAATGCACCTACCAATGTCTATTAACCTATGAACAAAAATGACGCCAGACAAAGGACATTTAATCTTATTTAAGATGCTTGTGAATTATTGAGGAATGTTATGAGTGACACTGCTGAAACTGAGTGATAAATTGCACAGATTTTCATCTGATCAAGCAAGATACTTCTGCCACCCACAGTTACATGCTGTTTGTCTGCCACCGTGACTGAATTTTGAATCTGGCCATTTTTATATTTCATTAGAGCTTCACCTTTAATTTGTCATTGCCAGAATCAGTGGTAGACCTCTGATTATTTTGCTATAATTATTGCCCAGGTTAATAAAATTTAGGCAGCTTTATCCAGAGTCCTTCGGAAATGTTAATTTATTATAACTGCTATACAGGAAGTCCTTGACTTGTGACCATAGTTGAACCCTACAATTTCATTCATAAGTCATAGCAGTTATAAAAGAGGTAATCACATTACTGTGCACGGCTTTATAACCCTTTTGCGGCAGTAATTTAATAAATTATCATGGTTGTTAAGTGAATCTGTGGTTGTTAAGCAAACCCATTGCTTGCTCTGGCCTCCCCCCACCCCCGAAAATGGAAATAAATGTTGGTTTCCAGAAAGTACACCATAAATTGTGATCATATGACCACAGAATACTGCAAACAGCTGTAAATGTGGGCCAGTTGCTAAGTGCCCAAAATGCAGTTAAATGACTGCAGGAGGGCTGGATGTTGGATCTTTAAATCAGGGTCATATGTTCCTTTTTAGGGCCCATTGTAACTTTGAACAGTTGTTAAGCGACCGATTGTAAGTTGAGGACTACCTGTAATTCCCACGCAGCCTTGTCTTCAGTTGGAGAATGCTATTCTAAAAAAATTACAGTTGCAGCAATAGCTTGCAAACTTGTAAAAGTATTGTTTTTTTCCTCAAAAATTCAAGCTTACTTCAGATAAATGATAATCAATTTCTTTTTTTTTTCCTGTCTCTTTCCTTCTGAGAGAAGGGAAATGAAGCTTTTTTTAAAAAAATATTTTATTAACAAACATATAAAATACACACACACAAAACTTAGACGTACAACTCATTTACACAGTACAATACAAAGAGGAGCTTCCTGTTCTTTCTAGTAGCAATTATTAATCGATAGCATTCACCTTATATTATTTCCCATTCAATTGTATTTTATTTGAGTTTCACCATTCTTAACTTTCTTATTTTACTCATAACTATTATTTTTGAGTTTTGTTACATTCCTTCATTGATTCTCGTTTCTTTCCTCCATCCACCTATACCATTTATCCCATATCTGGTAGAATTCTGATTCTTCTTTTCCCTGAATTTCTTTAGTTAGTTTGTCCATTTCAGCACAGTCCATAACCTTTCTTATTATTTCATCTTCACTTGGAGTTAGTTTGTTTTTCCATTTCTGGGCAAAGGCAATCCTTGCCGCCATAGTTTTATGTAGTATTAAATACTGGATTTCTTTTTTGTATTTCGCAGACATTATTCCTAATAAAAAGATTTCCGGTTTCCATTCTATTTTAACTCCCGTTATTGCCTCCAGCCAATTTTTGATCTTTTTCCAAAACTTTTTAGCCTCCTCACAGGTCCACCATAAATGGTAATACGTTCCATGTATCGATTCACATTTCCAACATTTTGGGGAGGTATTTGTTGATATTTTAGCTAACCTTGTTGGTGCCAGGTGCCATCTATAAAACATTTTGTACTGGTTTTCCTTATATGCAACTGAGAGTGTCATTTTTAAGTTTGTTCCCACAAATTTTCCCCATTTGTCTAATTCAATATTATATCCAAAGTTCTGCGCCCATTTTATCATTTGTTCTTTCACAATTTCCTCTTCCATTTTATACTACAGGAGAAATTTATATATTCTCCCTATCATTTTTCTATCTGAGCTTTGAATAATTTTATCCAATTCGTGTGGTTCTGTTTCAATGTCATATAATTTGGTATCTTTATTGTATTTAGTTTTGATTTGAAGGTAAGTTAGCCAGTCAACTTTCATGTTCTGTTCTGCCAATTCTTCAATTGTTTTTAAGTTTCCCTGTCTATCAATTAAGTCTCTATATCTTAGCATTTTATTCAAATCTATAAAATTTGGATGAGCCGTCCTTTTTGTCAGTGATAGCCAATTCGGAATTTTCACATAGTGGGTTTTTTTTATATTTTGAGCCATTTTTGCAATAACGCTCTTCTAATTAAATGATTTTGAAAGTATTCATGTGTTTTATTTTTATCATCCCATAGAAATGTGTGCCAGCCTGCTTGCAAATCATGGCCTTCCAAGGTCAAAATTCTTTTATTCTTTAGCTCTATCCAATCCTTCACCCATGTTATTGATACTGCCGATGCGTATAAATCCCAATTTGGTAATGCTAAACCTCCCCTCTCCTTGCTGTCTTGCATTGACTTTAGTTTAATCCTCGCTTCTCGTCCCTGCCAAATAAACCTAGAGGTTATTTTGTTTAATTCTTGAAAGAATTTTTTACCCGGATTAATAGGTGCGGCTTGCAACAGGAATAAGATTCTTGGTAAAATATTCATTTTAATTGTCGCTATACGTCCCATGAGTGATAGTTGAATATTTTTCCAATTTTCTAACTCTTTCTTTATTTGTATCACTAATTTATTATAGTTATCATCTTTAATTGTGGAACATTTTGCCGACACCAGATCCCCAAGTATTTCACTTTCTTAGTTATTTGCATTCTGGTTGTTACTTCCAGTTCCTCTTCTTGCTTTTTTGTCATGTTCTTGGTTATCATTTTTGTTTTGTTTTTATTGATCTTTAATCCTGCCACTTCGCCATATTCTTCTAATTTTTGAATTAATTTCCGACTGGATTCTAATGGGTCCTCTAGTTCAAATACTAAGTAATCAGCATAGGCTTCGGCCTTATATTCTTCATTTTTGAGTCTTAAACCTTTTATTCCCTGGTCCTTCCGAATTTCATTTAAAAAAATTCCAAAGTCAATATAAACAGCAAAGGAGAGAGGGGGCATCCCTGTCTGACTCCTTTTTTTATTTCAATCTTCTCTGTTAATTCTCCATTCATCAGAACTTTGGCTGTCTGATTGTTATAAAATCCTTCTATCATTTTTATAAATTTTTCTCCGAATTTCATCTCATCCAATAATGTTATTATAAATTTCCAGATTACGTTGTCAAATGCTTTTTGTGCATCAAGGAAAACCAGTACCATTTGTTTTTCTGGATGCGCCTCGTAGTACTCTATTATATCTAGGATGATTCTCGTATTATTTCTAATGTGTCTGTGGGGTAAAAATTCGTTTTGGTCTGGATGTATTCGTTCATTTAAAACCTGTTTGATTCTTCGTGCCATAATTGCTGCAAATATTTTATAATCGGAGTTTAGTAATGAAATTGGCCTGTAGTTTTGAATTTCTTGTAGGCTGGTTTCTTCTTTTGGGATTAGCGATATTATTGCTTCTGTCCATGATTCAGGTATCTTGGCTTTTCCTAAAACTTCATTAAACATTTCCACCCCTAACTCTTCCAATATTATTTTATTATATTTGTATAGCTCCACCGGTATTCCATCTGGTCCTGGGGTTTTATTATTTTTCTGGTTTTTTAAGACTAGTTCCACTTCGGCTAACGTTATTGGCCTGTTTATCGCCTCCCTTTGCTCTTTTGAGATTGGTGTTATTTTTGCTGTGTTTAAATAATGCTTTATTTTGTTTTTCTCCATACTATCTTGTGCATATAGTTTTGTGAAGTATTTCTGAGTAATATTCTTCTTTTCTTCTGCTTTGTATTGAATTCTTCCCTCATCATCTTTTAATTGATATATCATTTTTTTTCCTCTTTCATTCTTCAGTCTGTATGCCAGCCATCGTCCAGGTTTGTTGGCTTGTTCAAAGTAATTTTGTCTTGAAAATGAAAGAGCTGCATTCTATTTAAGATTCCAAAACATACCGGAAGAGAAGGAGGAAGACCTGAAAGGAAAAATGAATGGAATCTTTACTGAAATTTTACAGAGAAAAGAACAAGAGTTGAGAGGGGATATTGATGAAGCTTACCGTGTGCATACTAATTACGCCAGAAGACATAGGCTCCAGAGAGAAGTGCATGTAAGATTTGCCAAAAAAACAACCAGAGATGAAGTATACAAAAAAACCAGAGAAGGGACGATTACATACAGTGAAAAGAGTTGATCACGCTTAAACAGATTCCACGGAGAATTCGTGAACGACGTAGACAATACCAATTTTTAACAAATCAGTTAAATAAAAACAGAATAATGTACAAATGGTTGGTACCAGAAGGAGTACTGGTGTCTTGGCAAGGAAAAAGGTATAAGATAGAGAATATAGAAGAAGCGCAGGAATTCTATGAGAAATACTGCACAGGGGAAGATGAACAAGGAAGTAAAGAGGACTTAGAAAGTGGAAGTTGAGTCCAAGAGGAAGAAACATCAGAAGACAAAGAAAGAAACAGGAAAGAAGAACAGAGGCAAGAAAGAGAGAGAGCAGAAAAGGAGGGCGCGAGAGGGAAAAGTCAGATACAAACTAGAAGCAACAAAAAAAAACCCATCTAAAGATGGACCAGGAAATAACAATTATCTCAACACTTGAATGGACTGAACGCACCAAAAAAAAGAGCGCAGATGTTTAACAAACTTAAGAAACTGAAGGTAGATATAATCTGCATACAGGAAGTGCATGTTAAAAGGGAGCATAAGAACTTATTGGAAAATAAAAAACTAGGGAAATTATACACAGCACTAGCAGAAAAAAAAGAGGGATAACAACCTATATAAAGGAAAAAATAAATTCCAAAGAAGTCTATTCTGATGAAGAAGGCAGGATACTAATGACTGAATTAGAGACAACAGAAAAACCGATATTATTAATAGTCATATATGCACCAAACCAGAAACAAGAGGAATTCTGTAGGAAACTACATAACAAAATAAATGAATTAGAATATGAAAATATTTGCTTAATTGGGTATTACCAATTAAGGGACACCGCCCCGAGTCCCTTTTGGGAGAGGGGGCAGTCTAGAAGTGCGAAGAAATAAAATAATAATAAATAAATTATAATGCAATAGTGGATTAAAAAACGGACTATGAGAGCAAAAAGAAAAATAAAACAAAAAAAATACGCTGCCCAAATCCTTTTTTGAGATGGCAATGGAATATAAATTAAACGATATTTGGAGAGAAAGGCACAAAACAAGAAAGCAATATACCTTTTATTCGAACCCCCATCAGTCCCTATCAAGAATTGACATGGCTTGGATTTCATCTGGTCTATGCAATCAAGTAGATGAAATTGAAATAGAAGCAAATGAGTGGGCAGATCACAATCCAATAAAATTAAGATGGAAAGGTCAAAGAAGAAGAAAAAGATGGATGATGAATTCAAATATTATAAACAAAATAGAATACACTCAAATGCTGGAGAAAGAACTAAAACAATTTTTTAGAATAAATAAAAAAGAAGATACCTCAATTCAAAATCTCTGGGACACTATGAAAGCATACACAAGAGGCCTTACGATTGCCTATATGGCGAGAAAAACTAGAAAACAAAAAGAGCAACAAGAATGTATGCAAAAGGAACTTATGGAAGCCGAAGATGAACTCCAGAAAGACCCAAAGAATAAAATTAAAAAAGAAAAAAGAGAGATAATCAAGCATAAGCTCAACTTAATAAATCAAAAGGAATTAGCGCAGAAAATTAAAGCGGCCAGGCAAAATTACTTTGAACAAGCCAATGATTATCAATTTCTATCAAGCCACTGTAATCCAGAGACTAGTTAAATTTTAACGAGCATATATGCAGAAAATAGAAACCAATACTCCTTGAGCAAACAGTTAATTTGGATTGAAGCCAGTGTCTTCAATAGTAGTCTAATAGATACCATGAAACTATTACCAATACATACAAATACATAGTTAAAATATGCAAATTAGTTGCAGACTTCAGATCAAGATATATATTTTAATGCAATTTCATATTTGAGCAAAAAGCCTGTCTTTTGCCATACATGAATTCTGTCTGTAAAATCAAAATGAGTTTTCAGGACTAATGCAATATATTGTAAAATTCATTTAACCCAGTTTTACTCACATGGGGAATTAAAACGCCAGTTTTCCTCATAAAAAGCCTTACATAAAGACAAAATAGTTCAAAACAATATGTGAAGCATATAGCAACAATGCCACTTATTCCAAGGCATTCAAAATACTGGCCAAACAGTTAAAATATAAATTATTAGGTAAAATATCTCAACAAATTAAGTTTGATGAGCTTTCTTTGAGAGGAGCTTCTAAATTATGAGTGCCTCTAAAAAGGTAGAATATATCAGAAAGCAGAAAGTATAAATTTCTCTGAGATATGATAGTGTTCAACACATACATTAGATTTGTTTTTAGTCTTTTTGTTGAAAGGCTAAACATAAAGCTTATATGAAGTGGTCAGGCAATTAGTTTTAAACTTTACTCCTTTATTTGGATGAATATTTGAGCTAATTTTCAGTAATGCAAGAAGAATGTTTCTCCAACATCTTATTTTTCATTTAATTCATACATCCCAAACACCTCACAGGAAACTGTCAGAGGATGATACAATCATTCCCTCCAATTATTTACCTATGCAACACTGCAAATCAGCTTTTTATAAAGTTTCTGATTTAGGTAATGCAAGATCAGCAATGTCTTCTCATACTGAAGGCTAATGTCCAGCAAATTATTCTTCCACTAACCAAAAACCTATCTAATTTCTCTAGAATCCTGTCATATGACAGTTGACTTTTGCATTAAACGGAAAAAAACACCATAATGTATAAACAAAATTCCTGTTTTTATACAGAGTGTAAGATTGTAACGTATCTCTTTGCAAAGATTTATATAAAACTTACATATACAGGTAGTCCTGGCTAAGTGACTGCCTTGTACAGTGATTGTTCACAGTTACAACAGTGATGAAAAAGTAACTTTATGACCAGTTCTCACATTCAAGAACTTTGCAGGCCTGTAAAGCAATGGAAAGCCGAAGAAAGATTATAAACACAGTTGAGATTTCACTTAGTGACTGTTTTGCTTAATGACTGAGTTGCTAATCCCAACTGTGGCCACTAAACAAGGTCTACCTGTAGTTCAATTTTAAAGTCTTTCAGTGCTTTAAAAGTACTGAAAAGGACTCTTCTCTCAAAGGTGAATTTCATTTCAGCTTCAGAAACTCCTGTTTCCCTTTTGAATTAAAACTCTCAAGTTCATCAGCTCTATGGCATCTCATTTCCTTGCTTGTTTGGTTGATCAATATTATTTATTTTAGAGTGATAATGAGACAAAAACCTTTTCAGATAGAGTTCCTGCTTCCGCTTATTTAATTGTTGTTTCTGAACGTATTTTCAGAAATGGCTGATCTTTATAGAACTAATAGCAGCTAGGCAAAACTTCCTGTTAACATTTCCAATAACCTTCTCAAAGAAAGCTTCATAGCTTATATCCATATGCACCAAAAAACCAAAACAAAACAAGGAACTCAAAACCCAAACCTAATCCCAACAGTATAATGAAGGAAACTTTTTTTTAGCATAGAGAAAGCCTATTTAATCCATCTTCAATCTAAAACAATTTATTTGTCTGATGCTGTTCTTACAAAAAGCACTAGGCCTCTTTATCAGAGTATATAAAGAAGCTGCATTTTCTTTTCACATATAACTGTTCTTTATATAATAGCAGAACTTATAAGAAAAGCTTTTTTAAAAATGCCTTATGATGTATTTAAAGGAGAAATGTAGATGAACAGATGGAAAGTCTGCATTACTATCACAATTCTGGGGGAAAAAGTCATCATAGAATTGTAAGTAAATTTCTTGATCAGGGAAAAAGTAGGTTTTAGTGCCATTTAGGTCTCACAGGTACTTACTAATGCAGGGGTCCCAACCCCTGGTCCCTGGACTGGCATCAGAAACTAGTCCTTGTAAACAATCGAAGCCCCATCCATGGGATCCATGCAGCACATGAAACCATGTTTCCTCTGGTCTGCAGAAAAAACTCTTTCCATGGAACTGGTCCCTGGTGCCCAAATGTTTGGGGGCCACTGTACTAATACACATTGAAGACACAATGCGATTAGTTTCCATAGAAAAAAACAAAAGATCATACCTTCTCTAGATAAATTTACTTTGTTGTATAGGATTTTTTTTAGTTTGAATTTTATGTTGTTTTATGTTGTAGTTTACTTTATATTTCAAAAAATTAGATAAGTTAGATGAATTAAATAAATTAATAGGCCTTATTCTACCCCTGTAGTTTACAATAACTTTTCAAAAGACCTGGTTAAAAATGGGGGTCATGCTGGCCTGATTACATTCCTTAGGAGCCAAATGGCTTGTGAAAGATTCAGGATATTCATAGAATCGGTTCATGGAATACAGCCCAATGCAGAATCTCTGAAATTCACCCTTTTCACTCTGTAATTGAGTGAAAAGAAGACATTTAAAGTGGTGTATATGTTTTTAAAATCAATAGATCTGTTTGAGTGAACATGTTGGAAAATGGTTGGGAGAGGATGGAAAATTTCCAAAAATATTTGCAGATGCAGAAGTACCTCCCCTAAGGGCTGAAATTCTATGCTTTTGCAATCACAATCACTTTGTATATTTGTAAATAAACCAATGATTACCAACTATACTTTTGCTTACATAGATTTTCTTTTTTTATTGCTTGAAATTGTCTATTATCTATTGCTTGAAATGATCTATTATTATCACCTTATACCTAATGTGACTGATTTTTTGGAGGGATATTTTATTTCAGTGGAAACTAATAATCAGAGCTGAATAAGAGGATCCTCAACCCACAAATAAGGATTTTTCAATAATGTAATGACTTTGATGCGGTCTTAAAGTATTGAAACCATAAAATATTTAATTGTCGGTTGTCAAGGACATTTGTAATGAATATTGAATTGAGTGACTTGGAACTGTGGCACTTCATATTAATAGAAACAAGTGCTTTCTTCTGGTTATTCTTACAGGGAAACTTCCTGCAATAATAAAGAAGAGTTGGAAGAATAGTCCCAATATAATAGTGTTAAAATACTCAGGGGTTAGAAAAGGAAAAAAATATACAACATTTTGTAAAAGTAAACATTCAGAGGGAAATTAACTTGCAATCTGTAAGTGAGAATCCAACTGTTTCTTTACTCCCTCTATACCCCTGGAAGGAAAAATGGAGAAAACTAAATGAATCAGGGGTCACCAACCCCCAGGCTGCAGTCCATTACCGGATCTTAAGCTGTTTGGAATCGAGCCACGGAGGTGGTGGGCAAGTGTACGTGTGTGCATCCCCACTTGCGCTAGCTGTGGGTAAGTGCATGTGCTCTATTTGCATGAGCAGCTGGCATGCCTGCCTGCCACTCACGCAGAACCATCCCCCATCTCCCCCACCGGTCCACAAAGCTGAAAAGGGTTTAGATTATAGAAATATGACTTTTAATTATTTAATTTATATAATGATGTAAATTATAATTATGAATTATTATGAATTATAATTTAATTATACTTGATTATGAATCAACACAATACCAAAAAACAAACAAACCCCAATCTGGATTTGGAGATACAGTTTGAAATAAGAGATCACTCAGACTATCCAAAGAGTCAGAACTGAATGACTGAAGGAAGAAGTGCAAAAATCTGTTATGGGAATGGAAGTTTTAATCATTGTGAAGTTATGCTTGGAAGTTTTTCCTCTGGTCTCATAATTTTTTCAAAATTGACTTATATTCAGATTTTCTTTCAGGAGCCAGTTAAATACTGAATACAAACAATGAGTAAATTTAAATTCCAAGCTTTAAATTGATGCTTAAGAATTATTTTTTGTGTTTTATTAACTTATTCTCTAATAAAGGTAAAGATACCCTTAAGTCAAGCGTGATTCTTTATAACTTTACATAGACAGCTCCCTTTTTTTCCTATGGGTTATTTCAAGAGAATAATTTTTTTTACATCTGTTTGGCGTACAATTTGGTGGTCCCTGGAAGTATACCATTAAAGCACTAACTAGGATTAGTCCAATTTAGCTTTATGTCCAAATGATATTGTCATTTCCTAAATTGATTCTCTTATCACTAGAAACATTCTCCATCCTGTTTTCTAGACTTCCAAGGGAAAGATAGCCCAGAGCTCTCCTGGAAAGGATGAATCATTGGTAGAAGCACTTTTTTTGCCACTTCTTGTTCATGGAACTTGGATGTCTGGCTCTAAAATAAGGAACAAACAAGGTGGAACTACACCCTCGAATAAGATGTCTTGGTATTTTGAGTTTTAAAGGTAAGTGATTTTCTTCTTGAAATTTAATGTGGGGTAGTGTTCTTGTTGCTTGTAGAATGCTGATTGCTTTCACCTTACTAAGCCTGAATTGGCTTCAGAACCAGACCAGATCAGCTGTATATTATCACTACCTAACATATGCTTGTATGAATCTTCATTTAAACATTTACAGATAAGAGCAATAGTCTATGAAACATGGTCTCTCCAGATTTGTGCTCTAAAGCAGGGGTCCCAACTCACAACTCACCGACCAGGACTGGTCCATGAACCCCAGGAACAGGGGCCCATCTGTGCATGCACAAAATCCAGGCAGTACGCAATTCCATGTCCCTCTGGTCTGCGGAAAAATGCCTTCTGTGAAACTGGCCCCTGGTGCCCAAAAGGTTGGAGGCTGCTGCTCTAGAGGAAGCACATATTCTTTCTCAGCAGTTCCAAGTCTACAGCTTCTTCAATGTTCAAATCTTTCCATGAAATTTCTAGTCTCAGTTCTCAGATGCTTTGCTCATTCTAGCTCCTTCCTTTAATTCTGTGCCTTTCCATCTCCTACCCTCCCTGTCATCTAGGTATCCTCTCAGATATCTTACTTACTTGCATAATAGCTGAAGGAAAAATCAATCTGTCGAAATGATTGCTTTGCGTAAGACTTGATCTTTGATGCTGTTCACTTTGCTTCCTAAGCTAGTACGTGCATCATCATCCTATTAGTACTAGAAGTTTTGTTGTTATAAACACAATAGAATATGTTTGCTCACAGCTATTGTATAAGAACTTTACATTTTTCTTATGTGCAATTAAAAAATAAACCCTGCCAAAAACAGTTCTTTCTTTAAAATGTCTTCATGGTGTGAAAAATGATCCCTAAGAGCAAAGCTACAATACACAATATAGAGAAATACAGTTCTATATACTTACATATAACTATATTGATTTATGTATTCTATTTTACTGCTGGAAATCCTGGAAGATGAAGAACTGTGAAAGCCTTCTCTAGGCTATAAATTATATGAGGTAATAAAAAAAAATAATGCTACTAAATTGTTTTTTTAAACAATGTTTTACTGATTTTTTTCTTTTCCAATGCAAAATATTTGTAAACTTATTTAAGATTTCATTTAATGGGAAGCAGTGTAATATGTGTTAGATGAAATATACTCACCCACATATATACAAACAGGTGAGTACACATACAAAGAAATCTCCTTTGTGCAATTGATTAGAACGACACAATTACCAAGAGATTTCTACAGTTTAATTATACTTCCTCTAATCTTTTGATAAGTTACAATATTTTGCAGTAACTAACAGCTTATGCCAAGGAGAAGACTAATGAATGTTAAGCTAATGCTTCCTCTTAATGGGCATACATTGTAGATGAAATTGGGAAAGCTGTGTAAGTTAGTTAATATTTGTATTATACCAAAGACATTTACATTGACTGTACTTTCTCAACTAAAAGAAAACTTCTAAAACGTTTCAGGTTTTCTACAACTCTTTGATATATATAAAAAAATCAGGCACATTTGTTAAATATGTTTAATTTTTTTAAAAAATAACTAATGGCAAAATAAAATATATACATCACATCATACTGTGTAAACACGCAACATCACTGTACAAAAAATATACATGCAAAATAAAGTGAAACTTCAACTAAAGTAGGAAATAAAATAATTCAGAAGCAAAAAAGTTATGGTTGGTATGAATGTACACCCATCCAGTTTTGATTTCAATTCTTATTTTAAAAGTTTCTGTACAGTTTTACAAAAGTAAAAGAAAAACAAAAGAAAAATAAATAGTTTACAATGGGAGCCACAAACACTTAAAATTATAACTAGGTGATAGTTTAAGATGGATCACTATAACTATTTTGTATGGGATGCCGGCTTATTTTTTTCCCCAAGGCTCATTACACACAAGAAATATATGTGATTGAATGTCCTTGTCTAATGTGCAGAAAACTGTTAATATTCCACATATTAATCTTTTTTTATTATTCAATAAAGAGCTTGCCATCTAATGTCAGGTTCTGGTCCATGGTTGCTTGATAGCATTTTCTTTGAAGAACACAAATTTTGCTTAGCATTGTAGAAAAAGCAATCTGAACAAATCTGAACATTCTCTAAAATAGAAATTAATTTTGGGGGGAAAATAATACTTTGGCATTTTGAACAACAAACCAACCAAACCAAACCAAACTTCAATAAAACATTCCCCATTTTTAAAATCCAGTTTGTTTTTCAGGAGATGAAAATAATTTTACAATCTTTTTAAAACCAGGTTGACCTTTTAACAAAGTTCTAAGATAAGCATTAAGTTCAACTAGTTTACAACATATTGATAAACCTTCACCCACCCCGACCCTGGAATTTCCAAGCACAAAGTCATAAAGCTCACCGTACTATGAATGTGCTTTTTTCTATATATTTATTACGGTTACAACTGAAGGTCTCATAAATAGTTGCATAAAATGTTAAAGCCACAACATTGCACGTGATATGAAATAAAATTTTAAAAAATCCCAAAGTGAGTGCATTTACAGTATTATCTTCCTGCTGTTTCCTGCTTGATGGGAGAGATTGGCCTATTTGTTACCAAACTCAGGAGTCCTTTTGTGATAGGTGCAGCCAAAGCTGACCTGAACTAAAGACCCGCACAGTGGTATACCACCATTTAGGAGGAAGGAAAAGAGGGCAAAAAATAGAGACACAGATTGAAGGCAGGTAATAGTCTATTTACAAGTAAGGCCTACATTTTATCAGAGCAAAATGGTTCATTCTATCTGTATGCAAAAATCTTGAGGTTGGATGCACTTAAAAGCTGAGCCTAGTCTCAGTGCACTGCTATGCAAGGTATACACAGGCGAGGCAACTGGAAAGCTCCATGTCCAAGTCAAAAATGAAAACAAAAATCAGATGGTCCAAAATGGGCACCATCTGGATGGACAGCCATTTCATTAAATCATTTTTAAGTGTCACTGTCCATATTTTGTCTTTTAACACCAGTGCTTTGATCATAGGCATAGTTCCTTTGTCTAAAATCTTGAAAATTTTACTTAAGGTCATTCGCAAAATTGTAATTCTCTTTTGACTTTTTTTTAAAAAAGGTTTTTTTTTTTGCAGAAACCTGAATAAAATACTGTTACAAGTTGTAATGTTCTTCATTGCCTTTTGCAGAGTACAGTGTTGTAGTCCTCCACCCCAACGTAGTCTTACACTGCTAGTCCCAAGTACAATCGTGTGCGGATTTACTTGGAATACATTTTCACACGATGAACCATACTAGCAGCTGATTGTTTTTTGTATCTTCTTCACCCCAAATTCAAGTCAACAGCTGATTGGCAGGAGAGCTTCATCCTCAGTTAAACTGACAGGTGAAAGAGAATGAGAGAGAACATCAAATATAGGTTAAACTTTTGGCAAGAGCCTGCTCTGTAAAAAGTTTTTAATGCTACGAATTGGTCGAACATCGTTCTGGTGTTTTCGCCGCTCAATGAATGAAGTCAGTCTGGCTATGTCAATGCTGTCAGCACTTTTGGCACTGCCTGGCTGCAGCCATTGCTCCTGGAGGGCCAGTGCAGCAGAAGGACGCTTGGCTGGGTCATCCTGCAATAAGAAACATACAAAATCTTTGGCCTTCTGGCTTACTCCTTTGAAGTAGTCATCTGGGAAGCTAAAGTCTAAGCGACAAATGTTCAGGCACGTTTCCTCTACACTTTCATCCAAGAAAGGAGACACACCACTAAGGAGAACATATGTGAGCACTCCAATGCTCCACACATCTGAGGTCAGGGAGACAGGATTTCCAAGGATAATTTCAGGAGCTGCAAATTCTGGGTTCCCAAATAACTGGTGGATATAGTAAGTAGTGTTGAGCTGAACTGCATCTCCAAAGTCAGCCAATCTGATTGTTGCTTTGGCCAAACTCTTATCCACCAGAATATTTTCGGGCTGAAAGAGAAGACAAATTCTCAGCTATGTTAAATCAGATCGAATTCTAACATTGTTACTTTATAATTTTTTTTTGCATTTTTTGTTTTTTGAATCAAGCAACACTAGCCAATCATGAGTATTTTTAAAACGGTCAGCTATAAAAAGGAAAAATATCCATGCGTAGGTAAAGTAGAACAAAGGCATTTAAGCTTGCTGATCGTAACATACATTTACTGAACTAAAAGCAACATTAAATTCTAAACTAGAAATAATTGGGAAAGTGGTCTATAGCAGGGATGAAATCAACTTACTTTCGCTACCACTTCGCTCGCCACCTCCGCGCATATGCAGAACCTTCCGCACATGCGCAAGCATCAAAAATGGGACGTGATAACGTCTGGGCGGGTGGGTGGAGCCTGCTATCAAGCACGCCTACAAAGGTAAGTAGAACAGCAAGGTGGGGGGGAATCTGCTGTGCCACGCGATTTAGATTAGCTAGAAAGCAGGAAATCTGATGATTCTAGCTAATATAAATCGCACGTCCCAGATGATCAGCGGAAATACCAGTTCGCCCTAACCGGTAGCATTTTTTACTACTGGTTCGGGTGAACCGGTCCGAACTGGTAACATTTCACCCCTGGACTATAGCTTTCAAAATTTAATGGTATTGGATGGCAATAATATGCTTGTTTCTAAACAAAAAATGAGACACCCTCAAGTAAAAATATTTTAAATGCTCTGAAAATATTTTGATATCAATGGTCAATGGCCAGTTCACCTTTAGGTCCAAGTGTACTATTCTGCAATTGTGAAGATAATGTACAGCTTCCAGAATCTCCCGCAGATACAGCTTGATCTTTCCTTCAGTGAGATTTCCCCATTGTATAATGTAATCAAGAAGGCGACCTTGGTTGGCCCTGTGAAAGCATGAGCATCATGTTAAAAGTAAAGTCAACAGCCTGCATTTCACAGGTAGAGTAACATGCATCAGTTTCTAAAAAGTATCATTTCTAAAGTAGACCTCCTAGTCCAATTACTAAGAAATTAATTTTGCTAATTCAGAATTTGGAGTTTAGTAACCCCTTTAATGTATTATTTGTCATTATTTGAGAATGTGTTTCTAGCTCATGTAGAATATGAAAATATTTTTACATTATATAAAATTAATTATCTTTATATAATTTTTGTACTTTGTTAGTTGTATAAAGAAAAAAAAATCTGAAAAAAATTATTAGGCTTGCTCAAAGGCTTCATCGTTTTTTCTTTGTCAGAACTCTCTTGTCTAATCCAAATGTGACAAACAACACAAAAGAACAATCCATTGCTGCCAGTTAAGTATACCTTTTTGTCTCCAGGACTATATAAAAAGAACAACTTTCAAGCCAGCAAATACTACAAATATCCACAATTCTGAATACCTTGATAGTTTCCAAATCTATGGATACAGCTAAGAACATTAACACGTTAAACACAATTAACAATCCTCTTAATTTGAGCCCCAAATGTGGCATAATAGGACAAATTGGAATTCATATTAGTTCACCTTCTGATTACTGAATTGCATATCCAATACCAAAGTGATCACAAGGAATCCTTATTAAAAGATGAGGATTCTAATAAATAAGCAATTCTTGTTATCCAAAGTACAGAAAAGGAGTAAGAAATATTAAATTAGAAAGGACATGGGTTTAAAAAAAAAAATGGGCCTACATCTAGTTTATAATAGGTAGTCCCAATTTATGACCACAATAAAAACAAGAAAATTTGTCATTAAGCAGTGTGGTCATCTTACCCCTCATTGCCATCATTCTTTTCTTTATGCTAATCACCTGACCATATTATTGAATGAAATCTGTCTGTCTGTCTCTCTACCTACCTACCTAATCTTACAATTACAATGCAAAGAAAATGTTTGAAATAAAGGATCATTGTAAAAATATTGACCTCCCCCATTCCTTGAATTCTGAAGGGAATTTGGGCATCATTTGTCCTTTGATTACTATGCATGCTAGAGCAAATATATTTTTATTTGGTCTTGAAAAGAAAAATGTTTCAATACTCAGAAGGGCAATAGTCATGTATAGTTTAAAAATTATGTTACAGGATCATTACTGAACATTAAAGAAATTTCACAGTGACCATCTAAATAAAGAGCTTACATAGCACTGTCCAGTTTATGTTTTGGATTAGTTGTAGTACACACAGACTGTCATGAAACTATTTTCAATGTAAAATTTAAAACTAATCAAAGAGTAGAAAAGAGCAAAATATCTGAATTAAGTAACTAAGAGATTACACACATTTCTAACACCAAGATATAACTGGTGGAAGTCTCAAAGGTATCAAGAAGGCCAACAAGCTGAGGGTGTTGGAGATTCTGCATAATTCCAAGTTCACGGGTGACTTGATCTCGTTTCATCAATTTCTTATTTACGAATTTAGCGGCTACTTCTCGCTTGGTTCCCTTTTGATCACATCTCTTAATGACAGAAAACCTGCCCCTTTAAAATAAAAGTGAGAACAAAGTCAACAAGGAATACTTGAAACCTAAGTCAATTTTCATAAGTCACTACATGCATACATGCATACATACATACATATGCCTGTGTGTGTGTGTGTGTGTTGTATTTGTACTGATAAATAAATAAAGGGAGACTAGTATAGATCTATTTCAAGCTATATAGCTCTCATCAGCTAGCCATACCCTTACTGGGATTTGAACCTGGGCTGTATACATATTAGGCAGATAACTTAGCCACTAAGCCACAGGCTCTCCTCCATAGATCTATACTAGTCTCCCTTTATTTATTTATCAGCACAAATACAACACACACACACACACACAGGCATATGTATGTATGTATGCATGTATATATATAAAAGGAGGAGAGCCTGTGGCTTAGTGGCTATATATATATATATATATATATATATATATATATATATAAAGGCCATATCTGCCTAATATGTATACAGCCCAGGTATATATATACTGGTCTTGTTGTATTTGGGTCTTTTCCCGTGTAAGATTGAGATTGTCTTGGCAACGTTTCGGCGAGGTCTCACTCGCCATCCTCAGGCCGGTGTGTGTATATTTGTAGATTTTCACGGGTGTAGGTATGCTGGTCTTGTATTCGGGTCTTTTCCCGTGTAAGATTGCGATTGTCTTGGCAATGTTTTGGCGAGGTCTCACTTGCCATCTTCAGGCTTCAGCTGAAAACACCAGCCTAAAGATGGCGAGTAAGACCTAGCCGAAACGTCTTGGCTGTCATTTAAAGTATGTAAATTGGGAAGACTTTTCATTGAAACATGGTCATTATCTTCAGAAGAGCAATTAAAAAACAGAATGAAATTATATGAATGCGTGCTATCCAAATATTTTTAAACTAATAATGAGACTAATAATTAGAGTATTATATGTTTTTTGCCAGATTAGTAGAGAAAACTCCTGCACAGACTTCACTACAAGCGTAAGGATCAGGTCTTAGTCAATTTGCATTAGCTCGTTTAAAATTAGCAGATTTGTCTGTCTCAAAATATTCAGTTTTACAGTGTAAACAGTCTCTTAAAGAATCTAGTTCCTGCAATGTGAATTAGTGTGAAGCAAGTTCATTTGCACATACATAAACATATACTCCTGTCTTTCTATACTCACACTTGAAGTTCATAGTAAGAAGCACTAATTGATCATACCTGCCAAGCTCAGCCACTTCACTATAAAAGGAATCAAAGTTATCCTTCCAGATGACCATGATCCCATCGCTTCCAGGACCTTAAAAATGAAGAAAAGACCCTCTTTCATTAAATAAGTTACATACAAAATGTGCTATTTTTTATCTCATGTTGTGATATGATACAGGTGAACCTACCTAAAACTCGCAGACTAGCCTTAGTGGAAATTGAACCCATATCATTTGCAGCTATACATGTGTAGACACCATCATCTTCTGTGGTCACACCAATGATTTTCAGATATGCTTCTCCTAAATCACTGCAAAATATCATAAACTGTAAGCAGGTGAGATATTACCTACCTCTGTCTATTAGTACTGTTAATACTTCATATGTAAAATTTCCCCTGCTTTAATTCTAGTCTTTCTCAACTGATAAGAAAGCAAAGAAATGGATTATAATTTAATGCATGAAAACCATGGCTGACATCAGTATAATATATTCCTTTTACTTTTTAAACTATGTAATAATTCTTTTTTATTTAGTTTTCATTGTATACAATATACCACCCACTCTTCCTGTGAGATAATACTGCTGGTGACTGAATCCATTTCTGAAAAGGGGGAAATAGTAGGGCTAAAACATAATTTGTGTAAAATCTGAAAACAAGGCAGAGAAATTCTTCTCCAAGAAAGACAATACCTTGGGTTCAAAGACAAATAACTTTGAGACCATTTTGCCATGTGTCTCCTCATCCCTAAACTCAGAGACATATTATTACATCCACAGAGGTGCTGAGATTTTCTGGCTGTTTCCACTTAAATCAGTAACATCCATGCTTAATCTCTCTTCATCTACAGTCAGATGGATGATAACAAAAAGAGTCCAAAGTTTTCCAGCAACCATAAAGACTGGGCTCTTTCAATGGGTCTTTGGGGTCTGAAGGATTATTCTGATCTCTCTTTGGGGTAATTGTGAATGTGAGATATGATTCTTCCTCAATGTTCTGAGGTAATCTTTTTACCTTGTTGTATTTTTATTTAAACATTATTATCAATTAAAAGCCATCAATGTCTTAGAAGCAGATATAATTCCATTGGGGTACAAGTAGTCCTTGACTTATGATAATTTGATTAGCAACTATTCAAAGTTACAAAGGCACTTAAAAGGCCTTATGAGCAATCATCACAATTACAACCACTGCAGCATCCCCATAGTCACATGATCAAATTGAGATGCTTGGCAATTGGCATATATTTACAATGATTGCAGCATCCCAGGGTCATGTGACCACAATTTGCAACTACCTGGGAGGGGGTGTTTCCAATAAGCAAAGTCAATTGGGGGGGAGGGGAAGAGCCATAGTCGCTTAACAACCATGTGGCTAAACAGCTGTGGCTAAAAGGCTCAGACAAAACTCATTTAATTAACCACATTGCTTAGCGAGAGAAGCTTCAGTCCCAGTGGTTGGAAACAGGGATACTTGTATAAACTGACTAGAATCTGTCAATTAATTTCATCCAAGATCACGCATTTGATAAACATGAGACTCAAGGCTCTTTAAATTTATATTTTTCTCTTCCAAGCAAAATCCAATTCACAGAAAAGGAAACCACTGAAACCTAAAATATAAACAATTTGCTTAACACCTGATATTACAATGTAGTTTGATCTCTGTTGTTTATGGAGACTCTCAGTCATCCAGGAAAAAGCAAAGGTGCTTTTTCAAAAGGCAATTGTACTTTGTTTTTCCTTACTCCAGAACTGAAGAAGCTTGGATGAGAAGCGAAACATCTTCAATTGCGTTCAGTTGCCTTTTGAAAAAAAAAACCTTGATCTCTGTTGCCCATCTTCCTTTTTAATTACTTCATGACTGACAGAAAACAACTAAAATGACATGTTATCCTTTTGATCGGGAACCAGGATGAGTCCCTGGCAGTCTATAAGTCCCTTGGATAATAGAGGAAGGGATAGGTTGGCTAATAACATAAACTGAACTAAAAGAAGAAAGATGAAGTTTAGCACAATCAGACAAGATTGTATTATTATAACTGATCTTAATAGAAATAATTGTAGCCACTCTGTAGAGTGAATTTACTAGTGTTCTTAGAGGCTGAAAGTCACTTTCGTCTTTTTTTTTTAAAATGAAAAAAATTGGCTTGAGCTGATATTGACAAATGTCTGGACACAGACTGGACCTACAAGCGGTTTATGAAATAAAAATGGTGGATATCTGGAGACAGCCCTTGACTTTGAAACCCTGAGCCTTCTTCCAATATTAAAATTATTTAAAAAGCGAATAATAATTAAATAGATAAATAAATAAATGAGAAAAAAGTGCTGTCATGGGGTGGGTGCCTTTAAGTATAGGGGCACAATACTGAAGGAACTAGGATGGGGACAGGCAAAGTCAAACATGTTATATTTGCTTACACTTCTTCACATTTGCAATCTCCTTCCAATATGGTATAAGTATGCAGTTAAGAGAAGTCCAGTACCTGCAAGAGATGCTGTAATGGCTGCCATTGCTCAATGTATTATGATCAGGACCTTTCCAAGTGATTGAAGCTTTGGGACGACCACAAACCTTGCATTTAAGAATGACATTCTCTCCTGTCTCACACGTTGTCTCACTTAATGGTATTACAAATTCTGGGGGAACTGTAAAAAAGGAAATTGTTGCTGTTAAAGACAAAAAGACCACTCTCTTCTTGGCAACATTATAGTTGTGCAATTTTGAGGTGATATATATGCTACTTCTGCATCGCAGCTGAAACCAAATATGATTTTAAAGAGCATCTTCACTTAGACATTTATACCCCACCTTTCTATTCATTGAATGCTGAATATATGCACCACTTTGAATGCACATATGCTTTCTCCTCCACGATATTGCATAGTTTGCACATTTAATTTGCAGTAGGTTGCACACTTTCCTCCTCAAGAAATAATATACCTGTAGAGATTGTACAGTGATTTGAACACAAGATTGTCCATAGTCTTGGAAATGAATTTCTCTAAACAGGGTGCAGGCGAAGGGGGAATGTAGAAATATGAACTTCTGAATGGAAAAATACATGTGTGAAAATAAAATCCAAAGAGGCCAAAAGATATATCCTTCAATATTATCCTTCCTTTGGTATTTTTTCAAGGAAGAAAATAAGTGTGACTACAGGACAATAAGGATACCATAAGAAGCAGAATGTATATTGAATCATAACAAGCAAGACTTCATAAAATAGAACTGTGTCTATTCCTATAAAGATTAGAATCATGCAAGCAGTGACATTCTTTATGACACTCTATGGAAGCAAATGTTGGACTTTGAAGAACACACTAGGAAAAGTATTAATGCTGTTGAATTTTGGTAAGATAGGGAAGATTACTGAGAATACCATGGATAACTTAGAAAATTAAGAAATGGACCATTAAAAAAATGAACCCAGAGTTCTTGCTTGAGACACAATTGACCAGGCTCAAATTATCCTACTTTGGACAACTTATATGAAATGATAGCAATCTGGAAAAAACTCTTATGTTAGAAAAGGTGGAAGCAACATGAAAAGGATGATCAGTACCAAGGCAGATGGGCTCAGTTACAGTGGCAATAAGTGTCATGAAAGATCAGGTTAGAACAGATCAACATGGGAAAAATAATCTATGTGGTTGCTAAGATACACTCTTATATGGAACATTCATACAAGAGATATATGAAAAAGATGTGTAAAAAAAGTTACATCTCTGTAACTTTAGATACAAATGATCATGTTTATTTATTTTTCATTTATTGATGTGAATTTTATCTGTCTTAATTATTTGAAGTAATTCAAGGCAGAAAACATGCATACTACTCGTCATCCTTTTTTCTCCACAATAATAACACCCTGTGAAGTAGGTTGGGCTGAGAGATTGTGATTGACTCAGTCACTGAATTGGTTTTCATACCTAAGGCAGAACTGGAACTCAAAAGCTCCTGGTTTCTAGGACACCACCTTAACTACTACATATTATAGCTAGTTACATTTCAAAGCATATACTATATAAAAATACTAGTATATACACTAAGTGTGCAGGTGCTTAAAAAGTGTCTATGTCAGACAGCTCTGTAAAAATCACCTTACATCATGCAAGTTGACTGTTTCTGAAAGGTACAAACAAGATGCATACAACATTTGCATATATGGAGAATTACATCCCAGAAAGATGCAGTTCTTTTTTTGCATAAGAACTAGTTTTGTTGATGTCTTTTCTTTTTTTTTTTTGTTAATAGTTCTACAGATACTCTTTCTTTTGTTAATTAGTTTGAGATAATTGTTTAAAAAATGTGCAATATGTATAGCTGCATACTAATTGAACACATGTTTAACATGGAGAAGATTCTGGGTGATCTGCACGTCCTTAATAGAATATATAAACTGATTTAAAAGGATTATATGATTTTGCCACTTGTCTGATGGTTTAATAGATATCGATGACATTTTTATGTATTTTAGTGATGTATTTTTTCATGAAACTACAATTTTATACTTAATCTCAACTTACCATCATAAATATAGTTGGGGTTGAGAAGCTGAAAAGGAGAAGAATAGAATTAGCATTTCAGAAATTTTTGCAGAATGTCCATCCTTAAGATAAAAAAAGTTAAACATTGTAGCAAGCCAAGATCAAAAATGAAACAGTCATAGGAAATGACCAGGCTGAGCCTGAGGGAGGGTTCAAGGGCATCATTAATGTGGAGTCTCTTCATGTCCACAAGAGATCTAAGTCCCATCCTTCTTGAGTTCTGTTGACTTATCTACTGCCAATTTGACTTGACCATTAGTAATTCAGATTCGTGTTTAGAGGAAACATGGAATAAACTTGTACTGATTTTGGATCTAACCCTGACTCCCAATTTCTTGTGCCTGACAACACCTCAACCTAACAAAATAGTGTTTGGTTAGCTATTCAAATTATACTATATACGCCATGAATATCAAGGCATCTGAGGACACATCTTGAACACATCCTATTTGATCATGAACCCAAATGAAAATTTTTCCAAGGTATCATTACAAATTCAAATATATGTGTGGTTGTAATGTAACCTTTTACAAATTATATCTGATTGGGTACTCTCTGAATTTATATTCTAGAGCAGTGATGGCGAACCTATGGCACGCGGAGCCATTTGTCAAGGCACGCGAGGCGCTGCCCTGTCAGCTGGCCAGCGCGCATGCGTGCGCTGGCCAGCTGAGTTCACTTTTTAAAGCCATTTTTCGCCCTCCCCAGGCTTTATAGGAGCCTGGAGAGGGCAAAAAGAGCCTCCCCCTGCCCCCCGGAGGCCCTCCGGAGATTTCATGAGCTTCCCTGACGCCTTCTGACCGCTCAAAATGCCCCTCCAAGCAAACCGGAAGTCACTTCCTGTTTGCTCAGAGGATCGTTTTGAGCGCTCCGAAGGCTTCAGGGACCGTCCAGAGGCTTCCCTGATGCCTCCAGAGGGCGTCTGGGGAGGGCGGGGGAGGCTGTTTTCACCCTTTCCAAGATCCTATAAAGCCTCTGGAGCCTGGGGAGGGCGAAAAAAGCATGTAAAAATGGGGGTTGTGCCTGTAGTGCGCGCATACACACGGGGGCGGGCGGGCGCACATTGCATTATGGGTGCGGCACGCCCACACATGATCCCCCTGCGCTCCCCCCACTTATGGCACACGAGCCAAAAAAGGTTCGCCATCGCTGTTCTAGAGCACAGGTGTCAAACTTGCTGTGTCATGTTGCTGTCACGTGACGTATCGTGATGTTTTTTCCCTTCGCAGAGCTGGGAATGACACCCGTTCTAGAGGAATGGAGGAACTAAAAGAAAGGGATTTTGGTGGTATGGGTAATAAATAGAACTAAAGAAAGTCTGGAGTTTTAGCCCTAGGAAATTCTCCATTTAAACCAGTGGTAGTCAACCTTTTTCTACCTACCGCCCACTAATGGATCTTTCTTGATGGAAAAATTT
The DNA here is from genome assembly GCF_964273705.1 of Natrix helvetica. NCBI lineage: Eukaryota > Metazoa > Chordata > Lepidosauria > Squamata > Natricidae > Natrix > Natrix helvetica. Next base: position 82,307,439 of record NC_138550.1, on the reverse strand, counting down.
CCTTACCGCCCACCAGTTTTTGCGCAAGTGCAGAATATTTTTTAGAAAGAAGGGTGTTTTTTAAAAAAAGAATTTACCTACATTTATCTTTTTATTTCTACTTTATGCATGTTTATAATGTTTTTAACTTTATAAAGTTTAATTAGAAAACAATAAAGTAAATTGAAATTAGCTTTACTAGTGATTAATGAGATCTTTGAGGCTGATGCTGCGAGACTAAATATTTGATTATCTGGTTCGATTTTTGTAAGGAACAAACGAAGGTCTCCTCTTTCGGTGATATTCAGACGGTTTCTCTGTTTGCTCATAATATGATTAACAGCACTAAAGCCTGGTTCTACAAGATATGTGGTAGGAAAAGGTATCAATAAATTGAACATCATTTTCCACATACTTGGATATAACGCAGGGATTTTTTATTTTGCCAGAGTTTTTGGTATCCACCACTGCCAAAATTACATTTACTCTCTTCATCATATTTAAGTTCTAATAGTTCTTCTTGGCAAGTTATATCAACCTCAGCATTATTTACTGTAAAAGGATTTATCATCCAGTCATGCACCTTTAAGTTGAAAATATCTTGAAATCGTTTTTTCATATCCAATTTGAGTTCGTTGAGGTGGCTACTGAACCTTTCAATATCCCCCGGAGTTACATCATTGTTTATACAGGACAATTCAGGAAACTGATGAAATTCTCTCGAGAATATTATGATGGAGAAGATCAAGCTTTTCGATAAATAATGATACAATATTTTTGCAACTTATAAGAGTTATATTGGCTCCTTGAAGCTGCAAATTAATTTCATTAAATCTCTTGAAAATATCGCCAAATAAAAGGCATCATTCTTTATGGTTTTTAATTGTTCTTAGAGACCAGCCTCATTATCACTTTCAAAAAACCGTACGACACTATCAAATAATGCAATAAAATGAGACAAACGTGTACCCTTTGAGAGCCGTCGAACTTCTGTGTGTAAAAATAACCTAATAAACTGCTCGTTATTGTCCTGGCACAGCTGTCGAAACATTATATCACACTTGGCATTAGATTTGATCTTATTTACAGCTTTAATTATTATACTTAATAATATACTTGTACTTAAATGTTTTCCTACAATATGTTGTCTGTGCACAACACAATGAATACACAAAACGTTTGGCACTTCTTCCTTCAGGTAAGCAACAAACCCACGATAGTGGCCTACCATTGATGGTGCTCCATCAGTAGCACATGCAACAATATTGTTCAAGGGTATATTACTTTTTGCAAAGTATGATTTCACAGCATTAAATATTGATAATCCTTTTGTATCTGTAATCAGATTGACAATGAATAGCATTTCTTCTTACAATGTATTGTTTCCATCAGGGTACCGTACATATGTCATCAGTAGAGCATTATTATCTGCAATGACAGACTCATCCAATTGTATGGAAAATGAAGAATTTTGGAGAATACCTATAAGTTTATTTTCAACACTAGCCGCCATTTCGTCAATGTGTCTCTTTACTGTGTTATCACTAAGAGGCAATGTTTTTAAAACTTCAGGTATATCCTGATGCATTACTGTTGAGATAAATTCTTTGATAGAGGGTATTAAGTTTCTCCAATATTATGACTTTTACCACTTTTTTAAAGTGTGATATACGATAAGCTGCAGTTAATCCATCCCCATTTTTTGCATGTTGTTTTTGAAATGATGCAGCTTTGTTGAATGATTTTGAAATTTTTTATAGATTTCTTGAAAATATTCAATGGGCTTATCTTTATCTTGCAAATGCTTTCTACAAAGATGTTTTCGCAATCGACCTGGCTTCATTGCTTCATTAGATAATGTCTTGTGGCACAGTAAACACATTGGAAGCTGTTTATTTGTAACAGATTCAATGAAACCCATCTTCAGATACTCTGGTAAATAGCCACGAGCATATTTCTTTTTTTCAGACATGGGTTCTAAATTTGTTTCACGATTTAACAACTACTTTTACTCTTACGTTTTGATCTGCACTCCACACAGTGCTTTTCCTTTTTATCTCCTTTTTTTACCTTCTTTAGGGCAATGTACAAAAGTAAGGCTGAGCTAGTTAGCCCACTTATTATTATTAGCCAACAACAATTCTCTCCTGCCTATAACTTTTCTTTCTCCTATTTTGCAACTGTTCTGCTCCACTTCTGCCTGTCCCTGCTATCAGTTTCTATTCCTCCCCTTCCTCTTCCTCTTCCCACGTGTTTGCTTGTTTTCATGCACGTGCGCGTTAGTTCAAAAGGAGGTTTTAACCTCCGAAATCCCTACCGCCCACCTGGAATCCCGAAACGCCCACTAGTGGGCGGTAGGGACCAGGTTGATGACCCATGCTCTAAAATAATTTAGATAGCACAATGATACTGTACTCAAAATAATCATTTTAGTTGTTCTAGCCTACAAGATTTTCATGCTAGTGGATATAGCTATCCCTCCTAAAATGAGTTACAAACCTAGCTTATACTATTAAAACTGTGCCTATTTTTATTTATTTTTTGTTATTACGATGACAATCAATTGAAATTGACATTTCCTGTTGTATGTTGAGAATGGAATTGTCAACTTTTTCATCATGCAATAAAGGAATGTCAGACTGGATTTGTATCCTTTTCAGGAAATATTGGTAAAATTTATCCCATGTGTTATAGATTTAAAGTTTTAAACATTTTTCAAGAATAAGTATTTACAAACATAATATCAGGAAGAAATACCTTCACGGAAACCTTATTGGCAAGTCCATCTCTAGATTTACGGTAACCATTTTCTAATTTGCCTTCCCTTTTGCCGTCTTTGTCTTTTTTCTCAGATTTTTTCTTTAGGCGGAGTGCTGTGTGCCAAGATGACGACTTCCTGAAACCAGAATATAATAGATTGTGATTACCTTCCTGTGGATGACTTTGGGAAAAAATGTTTTAAATCAACCTAGAGGGAAAGAAACCTGGGAAGAAAAGGGAAGCCCACTTCAAATGACAGTGAGAACAGAACAATTTAATGAGATTATGAGATTGTTCTGTCACTATGAAAAATATGATTTCTAACATCATTATAAAATAAGGGCATTTTACAAGTTAGTAAATGGCAACTATGCTTTTGGTTTTTTGACGATTTGTGATGTAGCTGAGGGATACAGTGGCCCTGACTATGTGCTATAATGGGCATGGATTTTTGAGATTTTTAAATTTTATTTTATAAAAATGAGATATGTTAACTATATCTAGCAATTTGGAGGTAAAAGAGATGTTACTTGTTGGTAATGTTAAAGATTATAAATCATGCTGAGAGAGCTAGTTTTGTCTAGTGGTTAAGGCAACTGCTTTCTAGAGCAGGATACTGTAAGTTCAAGTTCCAACTTAGCCACGAAAGCCAGTGGGTGACCTTGGGTCAGTCACTCTCTCTCAGCCCAACTCATGCACAGGGTTCTTATTGTGAGAAAATAGGTAGAGGAATGTGTGTTAGATACATTCAAAGCCTTCAGTTATTTGTAAAAATAATAAAGGGCAAATATAAACAAACAAATAAATAAAACAATTAATCTCAGCAGCCACTGGAGCTTTCAATTGGAGTTTTCCAAGGTCCTGTAATTTTTGACCCCTAACTGATCCAGAGTGGTTAGGATAAGAAATATCTTAAGAACAATGTATGTTTTACCATGACTTCAGAGAAATAACATTAAGTATTATCCTTCATTAAATCAGCCTTTCTAAGTAAAATAACTACTTTAGTAAAATACTTATTTTGTAGTTTGTATTGCAAAAATAAACAGGAGCCCATTTTATAAATTAGAGAACTGGATCTGGCCTATTATATCATTAAGGTATCACAGGACTCTGTTGCTATTGCAAACTAATGAAGTCATCAAAGAAGCATGCATTACACCTACTTCATTGTTCCATCAGTGTTATCAATAGTGACTGCACTGGTGTGTCCTAGGACATAGCCGGGGATCCAGCCCTCGGCTGCAGGACACTGGTCAGTGGCGGCTCGGAACACCAAAAACATGTTCTGTTGGTTGCTGGCTAAAATTTGCACGACTTCTCCTTGGTAGACATTAATCTCATCCTCCTTCACTGCCGTATAATCGTGTGTCACCAGCATGGTGGAGATATTGCTACTGCTGCTACTTTCACTCTAGAAGAACCAATTAGAAGGTTGAGAGAGAAAAAAGGAAAAGGAGGAAAAAGTTGATAATGCACACAAATAGAAAAGGGTATGACAAAATAAAAGGCTGTTACCTTTTAAGCAGCCATATGAGAGTGGGGTGTTAAAAAATGAAATTGAATACTGTTATCTAAGTACCTCTGCAACAAGGGTTATCAATGACTATATTCTAATTTTCTGTCACTAAGTGCAATTATGTTATTTTTCTGTTAGTATAGTAATTGTTTAACTTCCTTTCTTATGGAATCACAGTATGGTAAGCTTGCATTTCTTGATCTATAGATTTTTACAAACTCTTGTTTTCGTTTTAAAGTGAAAACAGATGACTGAGGTGGATGTGAGTCATTGTACTTCATTATACTTCCTCCTATTAAGATGCAGGAGCCTCAGATTCCAGGCTAATTGCTGTATCAGGTGGGATTCTAAATTGCTAAATACAATATAAAGTAGGCCAAGGATTTCCTGGATTTCCAAAGGGTGGATTAAGTTATCTTTTAACAGTGTGATATAACTTTCCCCAATGTACTGCACTTCTCCAAATTTTTAGAATAATGCTTTGTGAAAATGGGAGTTGTAATCTATCTTCTGCAAAGTAATATACTAGAAAGGGTGGTGCCAATGCCAGGGCCTATATAGCAATAGCACTTAGACTTATATACTGTTCCATAGTGCTTTATAGCACTCTCTGAACAGTTTATAAATGTCAGTGTGCGCGTGTAAATGTATAAAATTATACATTTCTGAAGATTGTCTTAAATTCTTATCCACAGCCTTCAGGCAATATGGGTAATAATATACTGTTACAATGATAACAATGTATGACTGTTTGGCTGTAAAGTACATCAATGTGGATGTATTTGAACAGTCATATCTGAAATGATCATTTAAAGGTGCAGAGAGGAAAGTACATCTTTTTATATGCAAAAATTCTGAATTCTCCTTGACATTTTCAGATAAAATCAGAAAATATTTTCATTTGAAACCATGTAGAGCACTGTCAGTTGATTTCCTGACTTGTTAAACCAACACATGTTCTCATTCAATTTAAGACAACCTCATATATACCTAGTGTCAATTATTTATGGTCATATGCCAAATTCAGCAATGACCTCGTGTCTACAGAAATTACCTGAATGGCTATTCTGGGAAACCTGAGAACTTGTTTTGAGAAAGGCAAACCTTCACTCATTGAAAAATCAACAGTTTTTCCTTTGAAGGTAATGAAAACTTTTAGTATTACTAAAGTATCAAGAGCAAAGTATTTCAGAGATTTAAAAAATCTCTAAATATCCTCAGAAATGGGAAATTTCTCACTTCTTTATGCACTGATTCTGAAATCCTGATTATATCATACTTTTTCACTGTATTCAGAACAAAGAACTGTTTATTAATTAAGCTGTATCTTAAATAGGATTTCTTAATAAACTGACATACAACGACCCCATTTTCTTTCAGCTACAACAGAGCACTATGGCTAAAGGGATCAAGATCCAAGAATTAAAAACTACTATAAAACCTAGAAATTTTTAGGAAACTGGAGTCATTTAAGAAGCTAGGACTTTAGACCTGAGCTTCTTAATTAAATGTACTCACAGCTCTTTAAACCTTGTAACATTCTCGGATCTTAGAAACTTATAGCATATTTCCTGTAATTGGCATTGTTCTTGCCAATGATTTTCCATGCTCAGCTTATGTACTCAGGCATTATGACTGTTCAAGATTAAATGCCATGATAATTTAATTAGATCCCCAAGTCCTGCAAAAAGTGATTTGCAGATTGGATGTTGCCATCCACTGACCTGGAAGAAAGATGTTGCTTCTTTATCAGAATAGAAGTCCTGTGAAAAAAAATTAAACAATGGAAACTACTAATAATGAAAAATGGCCAGGTTTTTTTTTAAAAAAAATCTTAAGTGTTGTTTGTGTAACAAATGTCAAGTCTTCTACCAAGAACTATACCCATACTTTGTTGTAAATAGCATTTTGTTTCTAGGAAATCTCTGAATAACTGTTGTTACTTTTAAACATTAAGATACAAATTCTGTAATTTATTCTACATATCTGCATGCCTTTGAATCCAAAATTCTGGTTCTCTTATAAAATGGGAAATTTGCTTCAAATCACTTTTCCCCAGTTAATTTTTGATACTTTCCTTTTGATACTTTGCATTAACAATACATGTTATCTTTACTTACAACAGCCTAACAGCCTATTTACATTGGCTGCTAAGCTAGTGTTTTCCTAAGAAAACAATTTAAAAAAGCATTCTGCAGTCCAATTAAATTAACAGAATAACAATAGAAGTTGGAAACAAGAGGATGCATGCAAAGCAGAAGTTCCTACCCTACAGCTATGCTCTAGTAAATGAAAGAAGAATCAGGAGAGTGCTATATTGTTAAAAAAAATTGGGTAGTGCATGCTTGCAATAATGTTTCTGAAGGCCATGTGATATATAACTGATGTGCAGAAGCTGTAAAAGGAGCTGTAAATTGTACAGTACACTGAACTAGGGAAAGGACAAGAGTTGATATGTATTCATCACAAGTGTTTCTTGTGGTTTTTTTTAAATACTAAGGTCTCCTTTGAATGACATGTTGCATATTCAAACAGAAGTCCAAAAGAGAAACTGTAGGTTTTGTTGGCAGAAAACCATGCTGTTCCCTTGCAAACCAAGTAGTGGAGCAGCTAAAAACTGAATCTGAAATTACTATAACCTATAGCTTTTTAAATACTTAAAAGTGATAAGTGATACGGCTAAAAATAGAGACTGGTTATGGATAATGCTATAAGTTTGCATTTGACAGCACTTAGGATCTTTTTTTAAATGGACAATTCTTTGCCTTATTTTAAAGATAACAAAAAGGTAGCTGAACTTTTAAAGTTAACAAAATGTTGCAATTCAATTGAAATCATAATAATAAAAAAGAACTCAGAGTAGCAGTTAAAGAAAACCTCTGTGTTCATCGGAATGCCAGATAACAGAAACAACAGGGTTGAATTCAAGCCCTGTTTGTGAGCTTCCCAGATACATCTCGCAGGCTGCTGTTGAAAACAGAAAGGGCTGGAGTCTGGACCAGCAAGGCAATCGTTTTCTTCAAACTTTTCCTCAGTACTGAAAGAATAACTGTTGTGCTTGTATCTGAACAGAGGAGGAAGAGGAAACCCTGAACAAGTCTGCCATGGAAATACAGAAGTTGCATGAACTGAGCTCCATTGTGGTGGCTGTGCACAGCATATTAAATTTGTGCCTTTGTGTTAGACGAAAGAAAGCGAAGAGCAAAGTTAGTAGAAACCAGGCTAGCAGACCCCCTTTTTTTGCAGCAGAATGAAGAGTTAGAAAGTTTCTCTGTGTATCTGTATACATACTGAAAACCTACATCTTCTGTATACACACACAGATACGTTTCTACCAAAATGTGGTAGAAAAAGTTGGAGCATAACTGATTATTATTGCAGAGCAGTGATACAGTGCTGGAGAGCCAGAAGTTAGTATGGAGATATGATGATCACGCACAAGAAGGGGAGATGGGAAGATTTTTTAGAAGAGCTCGCAGGATAGAAGTGCTCCGGCTCTTACCCCATTACTTTGGGTGGAGTGTACTGATTGTTCGCTGGTCGAGGAACAAGTGCTCATGCGGTCTGTGTCCTTGCTGTGTGAAGAGTGGCGGTGGACCTGGCGCTGGAGGGAGTCACTGTCCCCGGGGAAAGTGAAGGAGCCTGGGCGGCTGACAGGGGATGCTGGGATGGAGCTCCAAAAGGAGCCCTTCTGCAGGGGGCTGCTGGGTGTAAAAGTTTCCTTTCCAAAAGGAGACGGGAAAGTCATTGCAGAAGGAGAGTTTATTGGCGAGATGGCTCCTGGTCTTGTTTTTCCCAATGTCAATGATCCTACGTTGCTCCTTGAACGGTTCTCCTCTGAATTTCCACGGCATTCCCTTTGATCTGAATCTGCTGAGCTGCAAGGACTTCCAGATGTCTTCCGGGGGCTTTCCATTGCTTTCATCTTGGGGATCTTCTCTATTTCTGGACCATTCTGCTGTATATTGGATGGATGCCTGCCTGCCTGGCTAAAGCCAGCCTCTAGAGTGGTGGTGTGGGGAGGCAGCGAGGAATTGTGAATGGACATACCTGACATCTTGTCTGCCTCTGCTTGGGCTGAAGTAGCAGAGGAGACCAGGACTGGGGAGTGGTGTCGGACTGGCTGCGGGATCCGGGAAGGCCTGCTACGGCTGGAGCTGGGGATTCCAGTGCAGGTGCTAGAGCCACTGTTGTTGCTATTGCTGCTGCTTCCAGGACCACTATGGTTCCTCTGGTACTCAATAGGTGATGTCAAGGCTGCAGTAAGAAAAAAACCCACATAACAATGAAAGATGATGTAAGCAGTCTTTCATACAGCAAACTAAATTTGGCTGGTAGACAATAAGCAGTGTTTTTTATTATCAAGGCTTACATCATCTGGGAAAGCCAGAAGGGAAGGTTGCAGGTTGCTCAGGTACCACTCCCTCACCAGCATCAGCCCCCCCACAACCTGCATGCTTGCGCTGGTACTGCACTGGTCACCCACATACCCTCCCCTGCCTGGGGCAGCCACCTCCCTATGCTGCTGCACTGATGCTGATCACCTGCACTTCCTGGTGTGTCCTTCCCTCACCTGGCAACATCCACCCCCTGACTCACTGAACTCATGCTGTGCTGACCACTCCCACAACCTCCCCTGCCTGACAGCAGCCACTCACCTGCCTGCTCGCCTGTTTGCAAGCCCCTTGGCACTTGCAACTTCCTGTTACCTTCCCCACTGAAATTGGTTTCTGGAAGTCAGCAAAAAGTTGCAAAGAGGCCCTTGCTTAATGACCCGTAATCTTCATTTAACAACAGCAGAGCAAGATTGACAGTTTAAAGTAGTGACTCTAATAGCACCTATAATGAAGGAAATTAATGAGGTGCTTGCAAAGATTAAAATAACCTAATGAACAGACAATCAGCCTGCTTCCAGTTCAGCAGTGGGGTTACAGGAGAACTGGTGCTGAAATTAGAGACTCCCCAAAGCAAAATCATATTCATTGCAAAACTGGAAGATAAGACTCAAGACCAAGATAAAGAGATTAAGATCAGATGCAAGTAATTTAAAGAACACAAAAGAGCAAAAATTATGTAAGAGTCAAGGTAATCCTAATAAAAAACATCGTTTTGGTCCAGAATGATTGAAAAAGCTTTGGAAATCATAAAGTAACAAATAACAGCATTAGCTGGGAAAATTAACTCCATGAGGAACCCAATTTAAGCAAAATCAGCTATTTCAAATCAGATCAAAAGTGGTTCTACCAAAGTAAAAATATAATAAAAATTCTGAAAATTGGAAACCAAACAAAAAGAAAATCATTCAGTTTTGGACAGTTCTATGAGAAATTCAATAAATGTATAATAAAAAATACTGGATGAATTTTAAAAAGTCAAATGGAAGAAGTAATAAATATAGCAGAAATGGTTAGAAATTTGTGTGAAAAGGATTAAAAATTGGACAATTCCTGAAAATAAGCAGTTGGCTTTGGCTCAAATGTCTGACTAGTTTATATTTAATTATAACTTGATGAAGTTGATGAAGTATTGCATAAAGGAGAGATTAGTGAATGGTTAATAACTGGGAAAACATATCTGATTCAAAAAGACATGAGAAACGAGAAAACACCAGGAAACTATAGGCTGATGCTGTGCTCAATGCTTAAATTATTCACAGGCATTATAGTGAACAACAACTAAGATTATTTAGGAAAGAATAATATCCTTCCAGAAGAAAATAAAAGAATAAGCAGAGATACAAAATATTAACTTTTGATTGATAAAAAGGTGAATTGCAAAAGCGGGGAAAAAACATATTATATAGATTGATTATAAAAAGTGATTGATTCATTATCACTTAGTTGGATCATCAAATGTTTGGAAACAACAAATGTTAGTAAAAAAAATTGGAATGTTTACCATTTAGAAAATTACGCTGGTTTTCCAAGATTTGGTTGATTTCATGGATCCACATTTGACGTACTCCTGGACTGGAGGAATGCAAAACAAAGGACTCCATGACATCACTTGCTCTGGATGTTAGTGCAAATTTACACGGATCGTTGTCTACATTCTCCTCCAAGCAAAGGCAACTCACCTTTATTTGGACAGAAAACAAGAAGTTTAGAGTGATTTTCACCTTCATGTTATTTTTGATTAAATATATATTATAATAGCACTAATTATACTGATCACTGCAGACCTTTATGTACCTGAATGAAGAAAAGGATGCATGGTTGCAATAGCATAATTAACCAATAATGTCAGTCTATCTGCACATTCAAGTCACTTGCAAGTATTGACAGTTACCTGTCAAATACTGAAATACAGCAACTTTGACAACACAGCAATAAGTTTATAGTTTTAGGAAAAAAGATAAATTCATTCCTCTCTTTTCTTTTTAACAATGCAATAAAATGTATCATAGGAAAAGTTCATATGGTACAAAATTGAAAAATGTATTAGCTCAATCCCTTCCTAATTTAACCAAAGCTTCCTTGCCTGGTTGTTTGTTAACTAAATTTAACAATTCTTTAAGCTATTCGAATTTGCATTTGCTTAAGGGAAATTAACAGGCACAAGAGGAATTTTGTATGTTGACACAAATGAGTTGTAAATGATGACTGGGAGTCATTTTACACATATTAAACTTTGAGGAAAGGAATTATGTCAGTAATCCACAGAACACTACAGTGGAGTAAGTGCTACTCACTTGTAAACTTCAATCACAATTTGTTCTTTTCATAGGTTACCTAACATATAAATACCATTTCAGGAAAATACTCATGTTAGTTAGTATTAGTAACTCAGAACAAAGTTACAAAGTAAGGCAAAATTATACCAGCTATTACGAATAACCACACTCAAGTTACATTCTAATTGCAACAAGCCAGGCAATCTATGGTAAAATAAAGAATCGGTTTTAAAGAGTTGGGTTTTAATTGAGAAAATTCAAATGCTACTTCTCATTAAAAAAGGTTGCAATCTACACAATGATAAGAATTAAATTGTGAAGTGCAAGTAACCAGAACATTGGCCAAACAGATTATTTATTGCTCATCACCTAAATTAAGAGAATCTTTTCAGACTGTCTGCCTCCCCTTAGGAAATAGCAAATATAGACCTAAGTTTGACTTCAGGCATTTCTTCCCCTAAGCCAGTGCTTCTCAATTATTTTCTGTCATGCCCCCCCTAGGAAGAAGAAAACATTTCGCGCCCCCCTCCCTGCGCGACTGTAAATAGTATCATTTGTCTATAAAATTGTTATAAGTACAGCTCTGCATAACATAGCACACCGGTCTTTCCTCGTCTCCCACCGTAGTCACATGCTTTCTTTCCTCTTTCCCTCTTACTTGTCTATCCTTCCTTCCACCCTCCCTTCCTCCTTCCCTTCCTTCCTGCCTCCCTTCCAGTTCCCTCCTTCCTCTTTCCCCCTGCCTGCCTGCCTTCTTTCCCTCCTGCTTATCTATGCTTCCTTCCTTCCTTGCACCTCCCTCCCTTCTGCCTGCCTTCTTTCCTCTTTCCCTATCCTCCTATCCTTCCTTTCTCCCTCCCTCCTTCCCTGCCTCCCTTCCAGTTCCATTCTTCCCTCCTTCCTGCCTGCTTGCCTTCTTTCCTCTTTCCCTCCGGCGTGTCTGCTTTTCTTTCCTTCCTTCCACCTCCCTTCTGCCCTCCTCCCCTTCTTCCCTCCCTCCCTGCCAGCAGCTCCTCCAGCATCCCAGCTGGAAGCAGCAGCACAACAGTCGCCGTTACCAGGGGCGAAGGGGTGGCGGTGGCAAGATCGGGCGACCGCCGCCCCTTTGTCCCTTCCCCAACAGCGGCTGTTGCGCTTCCCGGCTTGAAATGGCAGCGCTGGGGACTGCTCAGAGACTCATCAGAGCCGCGGGTTGGAGCTGTGCAAAAAGTCTGCTTGGGCTGGGGGGGGGGAGAAAGGGAGGGAAGCCTGGGACAGCCCGTCCTCGCCATCGCCACCCCTTCGCCCCTGGTAGCGGCGGCTGTTGTCCTGCTTCTTCCAGCCGGGATATATTCTGCCAGGCCCTTGGCGGCATCCCGGTACGAGGGGCGAAGGAGAGGCGGTGGCGAAGACGGGCGGTCCCATGCTTCCCTCCCTCCCACCCCCGCCCGAGCAGGCTTCTTGCACAGCTCCAGCCCGCGGCTCCAATGAAAATCCACAGTCCGAAGTGCTGCCACTTCCAGGCGGGATATATTATGCCTCGCCCACGCCTTTGCCGCCGTTGCACCCAGATGGAAAGGGAGCCTTCGCGCCCCCCCTTACGGAGCCTCCACTATTTGGGAACCGCTGCCCTAAGCAGACACTAAGTTGGAATGCCTCTTTACTCTGCCTAGAGGGACCCCTCCTCTTCAGCTGGTGATTTTACCATATAATTGCGGCTCTGTCTACAGGAAAGGGTGGATATTACTTGTTATTTATTAATCATATTTATATAGCTTCCTATCTCACAGAAAGTGACTGTGACATACAATAATCCAATAAAATAGTAAAATAAAATAAAACAAAATAATTACTACCTAAAACAACTATATAATAATTATTAAAGGAGCATTAAATGTATAAAATCAGAATTAAATCAGGAAAAGAGAAAAATAGACCGAGCAATGTTAATAAGAATGGAGCCATCTCAGAAGTTCACCCATCCCCTCGGGTTCGAAGGCCTGCTAGCATAACCAGGTCTTAAGATACTTTATAAAGCTCAGGAGTTATGAGACTGAGCTCATCTCTTGGGGGAGAAGATGTCACAATGCAGATGCTTCAGCAAAAAGTCCCATAACCTAGGGCCCTTTGGATAAAATGCTATTCTAAACTGTATTACTGAGAAGAGAATCTAATACTGTTTTATAATTAGAGACTGAGAACTCAAAAGGAAGCCATTCAATAGAAGCAGCATCAAGCATACAAAACTCAAATTTTATTCTAAGGCCAATTTAATCTGAACAGTTAATTTTGCACATTTGAGCTCTTCTTTATAAGTTCAATGAATACAGAGGTGTGGGAGGTCTTTTGGATTTCCCTGTTGCTTTCTTCTGTATATTTTGCTTCACTGTGTCTAACTGGTCTTTGTTTCTACCTTATTTCCCAACTGCAGAGAGAGGTGTTCTATACAAGACAAGCCCACTGTAATACTCCCCTAGCCTTTATTAAGTGTGAGGTCAACAGAGCATCAACTCAGCAATGCAAATCGTGCTTTAACTTTTTTTCTTGGGTATCTATAGAGACGCTCAGTCATCCAGGTCATGATTGTTCCAAAGGTGCTTTTTCAAAAGGTAACTGGATTTTTTAAAAAATTGGGCTATTTGTGCATCATAACTAGTACAAACCATAAGCCTTTTTTTAATCTCCTCTTTTGGGATGTAACTGTCAGAATGATGCAAAGCAACAGGAAAGAAGGCTGAATGGAAAGTATTCAGAGTTAAAAGTAATTTCAACTGATTTATTGTTTTTTGAGCTACAGGTTATTCTAAGCTAAAAAAAAAAGTTAAAGGAGAATCAAAACAGAATTAAAATGCCATTAAAATTATTATGTGCACAGTTAAAAAAAACACAAACATGCAAATACAAACCTTGATACTGTTCTTAAATAAAAATCCTGGTGTTGAAAAACCTTTCTTTTTATCCAGAGGCTCACTGAATATCACAATCTGCTCAAAGAGGAAGACACGTCTTTCCTTGCAACGTGGCAAGAGCCCTGTATCTTGGTCTGTAACCATGAATGTATCTTGCAGCAACAGCTTACCCTGTGCAACGATTTTACCCTTAAAACAGGGATCAAAATAAATTTCATTAACACTTATAATCATTAACTGAAAAAGATAGCTGTTAGCTGAAACTTGAAACTTACTTTCAAGTAAAATAGTAGTTACAGTTATAGTTCAAGCACACCTTCATGCTTGTACAATCTTTCTCAATTTACTAATTTATTATTAGCAGTATATTTATTAATATTAATACATTAATTTATTCCCAAAGAATTCCAATTTTGAGTTAAAATGAGAAGAATTACCTCTGAAGAAAAATGCAAAAAAGAAAAGAATTTCACTGAAACAGAAATGCTCTTTCTATATAATATCGCACAATTTTTCATGGAATTCTAGATTTGTCAGTAAATCTCTTCAGCTTTCTGTAATATGTATGTTCAGAAAGTAAGTTCTCATCTTATCCCATTCACTGAATTCCACACGTGTACGGATAATCTTCACTAGAGCTTTATCTACCACGCATGTGATCTAAGCCTAGAAACATTGTTTTTACATACTCTGGTCAAACAACTCCTAAAACTACTATGATAGATGTATCATAGAAGAAATGAGAACAGGTCCCTGAGAGAATGGAATGAGGGAAAAGTGGAGAAATAATACATTCTATGTCTGGGCCCATGATCTTCAGAAATAAGATCATGATTTCTAGGACCATTTCTAGCCTAAGGCTCTGATTTTCAGCCAACATCACATTCTTGACTCTCGATGTAACTGGACGAGGAATTTTAATTGGATTTTATAAGAAAATCTGAAGTTTGAAACAGCTCAGAGCATCCATGAAAACATCCCATGTGATTGTAAAAAGCATTTGTTAGAAAGAAAGAGCACAACCCCCCAAAAAACTTACATCAAACCCCTGTAAACGACCAACATTCATCATGTCATTGCACCGTTTTGGAACAATGCACATTACTTCTACAGCTCTCTGTTGAATAAATTGAGAGAAATTAGAGCACAAGTTGCACCCTCCTCTATCACATGTATTAGATTCTTTAAAGTTACTTTCCTCACAACTAGGCATCCTCCAGATTCATTACAACCTTCCATTACTCTCCATCAATGTAACTAAAACAAGATCTTGTAGCCCCAATGTTAGGATTTTATGTCATGGATACTATATTTTCCCTCCTATATCTGTATATACTATTTATAATTAAGTGCCAGAATTATGGTCAGTTTTATGAGCCTAGGGACCTTGTAATCATTGTTAATGGAAGGAGTGAAAGTACAGCATCTAATTGAAAGTGACATTCCATCACAATATAAATTCTTGAAGCCCCTTAGAGATAGGTTAACAATTTATAACCTTTGCTGCAACTACAGCTAATGACATTTTATCTGATGTAGACTGGCTTGCTGAACATCTTAGGTTTCAATTATTGACAGAAAGATACAACCCAGGTGAAGCTACAGGATCTGGGAAGGGGAGGAGGGGTGGATTTCTGCTCATTTACTAATGAATCAGCCAATACCAAAAAGTACCAAGCAGTTACATGTATGCTGTGTTATATACTTGACAGGATCTAAGCAATGATGGGGAAAAGGACTGAATTCCTCATGTGAAGACTAAAAGGAAGTTATGCACCATTCCATCTCACAGGATGAGGTAAACAATAACTTGGAGTGCCAACAGTTTGTCCTGTCATAGGGTTCCTGAGTTTCATCTGAATGAGTTTTAATCTCTCTCTTGCCCTCTCTCTCTACCACACACAAATACCCATGCCCAGCAGCACATGCATGGCTAATGGTTTAAAAATGCCAAAATAAAATGGTATCTTATGCTAAAATAAAAACATACTGGGGCAGAGAGAGTTTTGAATCAAACTGTTGTTGCCATCTATTGGCTTTGGTGCATTAAAATGAATTTTAGAAGTGTCACCTGGCTAACCATCACTTTCCAGAATAGAAATTATATAACCTATAAACATCTTTCCATGAACAGAGGAGTAGGGAAGAAAAGCAATGATTTTGTCATAATACTGAATAAGTGTACTAGATTGTTATTGCTATAAAACTTACCAAGATGGTGTTAGGAATGGTTTTAAAGCAATATTTTTATTGATCTGGGATCATAAATACATAAATACTTATTTAAAAATAAGTAACATTTTTCAAGTACCTCTAATTCTGTTGTATCAAGATTAGCTTTTTTAGAGTATTTGAGGAAATCCTGTAAAGAAAAATCATGGAATTAGATTTTCAGTTTAAAACAGCATGGAAAGTCCTGTTTCAGAAATGGCAGATAATAAAATATTTATCCACCATTATTTTATAAGTTTTCTATGAAGCCACAATTACATCAAAAATTAAGCAGTAGATAGAAAATTCAGAAATAAAACTAAAGTAAAATACTGTCTGTTTCTTGACTGTTGATTGCAGACATATCCATGCAATAGTTAGTCTTCCATCTGCTATACTGAACCACCGTTTTCTTAGAAAATACATTTTTAAAATAGAAAAATGCATTTTCCAGTAAACATTTATTTGGTCTTCAATATTTATCTTTTTACCAAATTAAGACCTTTGCCTTCTGATCTCAAATCGCTGGTTTAGCTAAAAGTGGTCAGAATTCTTCCAATAAATTTCTCAAATATTTTCTTTCTATATTCTGATTTTATTAACATTATTATTTACTCAACATTGATAAAAGTTATGATTTGACATCTTGCCATCTTTCAGCTGAACTCTCTGAGTTTAGGTAGAGAGTTAATAGTTCCCTATTATTGAGATAGCAACCCCTTTGACAGATGCCAGCATTTCTTTCCTGCTGGCATGATGCATTTCCTGATCCACTTTCCTTCCTCGCTTTTTAATCTCACAAAATATAGGAAACCAACAGTCCCACTTAAGTATATTTGAAGTGTGTGACCTCTGCTGTGTGAACATTTTGCTTTTGCCAGATTTGTTCTCTAAAATGGAAGGAGTATGGGAAGAGTCTGGGGAGCATAATCTCTTGAGCTCAATGAAGTTTGGAATTAATATTGGCCATGAAGCAGAGAACTGGTTTTAGTATCACCTTGTCATTATTGACTACACACAAGACTGAATCCCTAATTTCCCATCTCTTTCAACTGAACAGAAGGTTTATCAAAAAGACCATCTTCCAGTAACTATGTCAATAGAAAACCTCTGAGTGGTTCAAAGGAACTAGTTGTTAGAGCCCAAAGAAACAAAACTAGTCACATAAGAAAAAAGTGAATGGCCAGGGATGAGAGGATGCTTCTTCCTCTGACAAAATGATCCAGAAAAGAGTATGCATATAGAGAGTTGGATTTCCAAATGTGACATAATAATTTAAATGAAAATTAGAGCAATTACTTACTTTTAGTAACAACTGATACTTCATAATTCTTTGCACTGGTTTTATCAGCAAATCTGTGAGCTGAAGTCTATGACCCAAACGTTGCTTCAGGTCCTAATAATAATATTGTAAAGTTCAGAATACTTTCTATAGGTTAAGAAGACATGTTAGGTATATTGCCCTTTACATTTCCCCACAGTTTCTCCTATGGTTAATTCTCAATTCTAATTAAAATACGAATTGAGATATTTTGGGTTTTATTTATGTGAAAGTGTATTAATAAACAGAACATTCTGTATATATTCAATGGGGGAGAAGGATATTTTTTTTTTTTGAGTGAGGGAGAAAAACCCTACTGGTTCATCCTTGCAGTTGATCTTATCATCCTTGCCTGAACAAATGAAAAGGGGAAAAACCTAGTTGAATTCAGTGGAGTTTCCTGTGTTGTACAGTTTCGGGATGCTAAACCTGAGAGTGCCTGGGGGGTATATTTGGGTGAAAAAACAATCAATTTACTTCACTTTGCAATATGAGCCAGTTCCATCCTGTCAGATCTGACAAAAACAGGTTGAAAGATTTTCCCCAACAGGCCTCTGAATTATATCCAATTTATCGTTAATCACTCACATTCCCAGAAATATTATGTGATCATTCACATTTGGGAGCACAGCTGCCCTACTTGTGTATATCAAGTTTTCAGAATCAGCCTTGCAGAAATAACTTTATACATTAGACATGGCTGAATAAAAACATCCTTATTAGATACTACAGCTATGTATTAAAATCCCTTTTGTTCTTTCCCCCCTCATCTGAATCTCCTTATTCTGGTATGTATCAGCAATTGGGGAATCTACAACTATATCACTGATTCACTTTAATCAGTTATTGTGATTTAGTTTTACAATGAAGTCACGGGTTACATGTAATTCATCTCTGAACTGGAATTTGCTATACAAAGATATTAAATGTCAGAGTTAATAGACAGGAAACATATTCATTCATTTGATAAAAACAAACCAATTTCAGCCCTAATCCCAAGGATGTTAATATATAAAAAATGGAAAAGATTAAGAAA
This sequence comes from Natrix helvetica, assembly GCF_964273705.1. Lineage (NCBI taxonomy): Eukaryota > Metazoa > Chordata > Lepidosauria > Squamata > Natricidae > Natrix > Natrix helvetica. The sequence continues at coordinate 82,289,052 of NC_138550.1, read as the reverse complement.
ATTTGGAGAAGATTGTAGCTGTTTCCCTTCTATCACAAGACACAGATGCAGTACATCTCTCCCCCCACCCCAACTCTTGGCACTTACCTCAAAAAATGTATCAATGTATTCTGAGACAATATGCTCAGACTTTGGTTTATTTTGGCAATAAACTATATACATGTGCAATCTTCTCTCCTGGAATGAAAGGAAAGAACAATAAATGTGTAGTGCAGAAAAAATATAAAGAAAACTGACATAGGCTAAAATTGAGATTACTATAATCTGAAAAGTCTGGTTCTATTCTGGTTTATCACAGCTTTGTGTGTGTGTGTGTGTGTGTGTGTGTATACACACACTCACACACACTGTAAATCTTAAATAGCAATTATCTGTACAACTGTAGCACTATCTTTTCCAAACAGAAGCAGGAAAACCATATTTGATGTGTATGCTATGTTTTATCAATATAGTGATCTCAGTAGAAAATGAAGTATGAACATAACTGTCATTACTTTTAATAAATTGCAGAACTGATTAGATATATACATGCATATGGTCAAAACACTCATTTCCAAACTTTTTGCTCTACAGGAAACTTTTCCAGACACATTTTGCTGGTCACCAGCTCATATAGGTATTGCCTTATATTTTATAGGAGGAGTATCAAAATGGCAGCCTGTGGGCCGGATGCGTCACATGTAGGCCACACCCACCCCAGCTCCGTGAATGGGGAAAATGCTGTGAAACGTCACATGGCGGCAATGTGATGTAGTGCATTTGATACCCGTGTTTTATAGCATGTTTTCAGTGAGAGCCAAAAAGTTATAGACAGTTTTCCCATTTTCTGTAAGTGGGAAAACATGAAGGACACTAAATAGCCTCTCAACTTCTATAGTCATTACTTTTATCTTATTGGCAATAGCCTCTGCCAATTAAGTTAGGTATTTATAATAAACTGACCAACATGTACGGTATGTACACAAATTTCTAGGCATTCAGATATATGTAGCTCACAATATGAGAAAGTTTTGACTACGAGGGGAAAAATCAGGACCAAAGACAGTAACTGGGTCACTAGACAAAATGGTTTTGTTTGCTCACTGAACTTCCCAAAAATCTAATTCAAACTGAGTAAGAGCTCATCAGTTGTAAGCTGTTTGCCTCTTATGTTGAATTTGGCTGGAAATTAAGCTGCCTTGAGAAATTGCTGCCTGGATTTCAAGGCTTTAGCCTTAATAGTGGCCAGATGTTGTATCAGGCCAGTAGTTATCATAGTTCCCAAATGGTGATTCCCATTTCTTTATCCCTCCCACCTGTGTAGGGAAAGCAAGCCTCTTACTGAATTCCTTTCTGAGGGTGGTCTATGAGAACATGTGTTTTCCATTTGCCAACCTTTTCCATGACTCCCCTTCCGCTTTGGACAGGGCTTTTCCAATCTTAACAGAGGTCTGCAGACAGTTGCTTATTCTGCTTTTACTTCAGCTAGAAAGGGAAACTTTCAACTTTCACTATCAACTCAACATTTTACCATTCATCAACAAGAAAGGATGAAAGGCAGTCTACCATTCCATCAATTCCTTGATAGACTGATTTTTTTTTAAAGTAGAAACACCTTAAAAGAGTAGTGTCGATAGAAACATCCAGAGGTTCACTGAATTTCTCTGACAGGCTATCATTTGTTGAGCTTTATGTGGGAAGGTACTTCTGAAAGAAACAGTCAAGCCAGGAACTCAGGACAAAATGGCCATGAGGGGCAGCAACTAATGGCCAAAGGGAAGGGCTATATGCCTCCTATAGCAAATACTGACCTTATGGAGAGGAAGCATTTGCCTATAACAAAATGAACTGCAGCAGATGAACTGTGCAGAAATATAAGTACTGTTAGAAGCTACATAACATACTTTTGATGTGGAGTAAGAAAGGACTAAGTAGAGGTTACTTTCCCAGAAAAAATAAAGTCATGTTACAGGTGATATCAGGCTTTTCTGTTCTGCAGAAACATCTCCGTGCTGGGGCAACCAGGATGAGCAGATGAACTTATGCTATACAATTTAGATAAATTAACGTGCACTCTAGAATGCTGAAAGTTCCCTAGTGACTTGTCAAGGAATGCTGGAGAGGTTTACATGGAAGAGAGCCAATAATGGACTTTTATTGTTCTTTCTGGTTGTTCCCTGTTTCTACTTTCATAGAAGCCAAAGAAGATTTGCCATTAAAAAACTGAAGAGGAAAAGCTTCAAATGCTTTCCAGCTTTTCTTTCCCGTAGAGTAGTGGCAATCATGGAACTTTCAGATGTTCTAATCAGGTGGTAATCTTGCTACCTTTCAGTTCTTTCTCAATGTGAGGAAATCTAGCAGATGCCTATCAGCTAAAGAATGCTATCTTCTGATAACTAAATGACTGTAACAAACACAAGCTAATTTCTACATAATGCAAACTGACTTCTTTAAATTGCACCACTTAGGACTTAAGCGAACAAGGTCTGACAGCAAAAAGACATATTTTTTAAAAATGTCTCCAGAAAAGATGAAATTGTTTTAGATACTAATAGTTAGTCCTTCACTCACGATTACAATTTGGATGGAAATTTCAGTCATTGAGCAAAGCAGTCATTAAGTGATCTCACAGGCCATTAAGTGGACATTAAGGTATCTTGGGGGGTGGGGAGGGCACAACCTGGCGAGGGCTAAATGTGTTTCTCTCCACTCTCTCCATTCAAGAACTGAAAATCTTCTGCCCAAATTTAAGCAGGATTTTCAGCCCCCGAGTAGAGAGACACAGTGTACAGCCCTTCCCCATCCCTTAGAGACTCCTACTCCTTACCATGCTGACTCTCCACTCAGGAGCTGAGAAGCCTGCTTAGATTTCAGCTTTCTCTCATCTCTGGAGCCTAGACAAAAGAGCTACTTATTCACAGATTTCAGCTCTGTGCCTGCTTGGAATGCTGAAATCCAAGAATTACAAAGCTAAAATCCTTTGGCAGGCAGCCTTTTCAGGGAGCTCCCAGAGATGAGGAGTCTTCTTGGCAGCTGACAGTTTTATCCATCCCTGTCTTCTTTAACCCTTAGGAATATCTTCCCCCAACTTCTCTGCAATAAGCTGAATTACTAGGTAGTTGGGTCTCAAATCAGCTGTTGGTGAGCATGAAGAGAAACACTGAGGAAAAAAATATTCCCTTGGTCCCTCCAGGCAGAAAGTATTTATATCCTTTTCAAAACCTGCCTGTAGATTAATTACTGGGGCTCAGGGGCAAGACTTTAGTAATGGCCTCTTCCTTAAGGAAATAAACTTAGGCCCTTTACAGGTTTAATCATATAGATTAATTACAATGTAAACGTATGGCTTTTTGCAAGATATACTAGTTAGATTTCCCCCCACAATTGAGATTGGATACTGGTTCTATACTCAATATTTAATTTTTATTAAATATTAATATTTATTATGTATTTTATCATACTCTGCTAGATGTCCAGAAAGGAAGCCTGAAAGTTCATTTTCAGTATAAAGAATAACTAGTAACATTTAAAAAAATGTTTCATAGGTTTTGGATTACTACAATTCAAAAATGCCTATCAATTTTAATTTTTGTAATCCTAATTTTTGATTGCCCATATTATTTTCTGCTAAGATTCAACATGAAAAGCTATGACAGTTCTTAAAAGATCACTTATGAACCAAGAGGATTGTGAATCCCTAGCTTTTTCAAGTTTTTCATGCCCTGCCAATTTCACTTAGAAGTCAAGAAAAAATAAATAAATGAAGCAAAAGAACATTATACTATTAAGCAGAACGGAGATTTTTATTTTAAATATGAATAAAGTGGGTAATATGTGGGTGACTGGTTAAAAAGATAACCTATAAATGATCAAAATAGCCTTAATATCCAGAATAACAGAGTTGGAAGAACCTTGGAGGTCTTCTAGTCCAACTCTCTACTCAGGCATTTCAGACATAGTTGTTCAAGTTTTTCTTAAAAACTTCCAGTGTTGGAGCACCCACAACTTCTGGAGGTAAGTTGTTCCACTGATTAATTGTTCTAATTGTTAGGAAATTTTTCCTTAGTTCTCGGTTGCTTCTCTGTTGTTTCCATCCATTGCTTCTTGCCTTCCTTCAGGTACTTTGGAAAATAGGTTGACTTCCTCTTCTTTGTGCCAGCTCCTTAGATATTGGAACATTGCTATCATGCCCAGCCCTTCTTTTCATTAAACTAGTCATATCCAATTCCAGCAATATGTTTATATGTTTTAGCCTCCAGTCCCCTAGTCATATTTGTTGCTCCTCTCCTTAGTTTATAATATTTTATAAATTGTCATTCTTATGTTAACCACGTTTTACTCAGTATATTCCCTTCCTCCATTCAAGTGTTGTTCAAAATACTGAATCCTGATATTTAAAATGTTTGTATTCCACTTTTGGATCTCATGTACTGTATATTTTCACATATACACAAATGTACATACTTGTGTGCCAAACTGTTTTTTGTTTCCTCTGCATTTTAAAATGTTTTTGCTTAGTTTAAAAAAGGTTCTATACATAAAAATACAAATGTGGTGTTCAGACTTACATGTTTAACAAAAAGTGATCCTAATTTTTCTGGATCCTCAAGGCACTTCTCTAATTCTCCTAAAAAGAAACTGCAAAAGACATAAAAACAAATTTTTTTATTTGTTTATTTGAAAAGGGCAAGCTGTAATAGTTTCAAAATAGATTCATTACATTTGCTCCATTGAAGAATATCAACTACTACAATAAAGACATGTGGAGAATATATCTAGATACTCTGCATGGAGTTGATTAAACAGCAATTTTTCCTATATAAGATGCTCGTGAGAAACTGGGTTATATCAAACAAGCATCAAGTAACAAATGTTTCTTCCCTTTCATGTAGAACTAGTAGTACTAAACTGGGGACACATCAAGAATTCACTTTTACCTACCTCTAAACCTTAATAAAAACAAACTGAACCATTATCTTTAATCAGCATGCGAAGGGGAAAAATTACCTTCAATAAATAATGTCTCAAGGGCTTGTACTAAAGCTAACAACTGGATCTAATCCAAGGCCTATCTATTGAGGAGTCATCATCACTCATTCACAGACATATTAAAAGGAAAGGGAGAGACAGGTGGCCATTTTGAGATCTAATAATAATGGTAATAAAGTTCTTTCACATACAGATTCTTCAGACAGCCAAATCCCTTGTGAAATGCCTTTTGAGTGTGATTAGTTCATCAGAAAATTATTTTTATCTGTAGACTTTCCAATATCTCTTATATATTCAGCCCAGGGGCCAAATGCTATCTGAGTCTGAAAACAGAGACGTCATCTATGGCAGACTTCTTCAGTTATAAAATGGAGGGACTTAAATTTTCAGCTAAATCTGTAAGAGTTTAATAAAAGTTTATCCCCATAGTTAAAAGAAATGTTATTGTATATCCAAACGATTTTCACCAATCAACTTCAGTAGGTTATAAGGAACAATAGGTAGCTATTTAAGCATCATCCTGATTATATTATAACTCCCAAAATTTCCCAGCCACCTTACGATTTCTGAGGATTCTGGGACTTGGAAGTCTACACAGTTAGGGGGTTATAATCAGCTTGAGTTATCTACATCTCCATGTTAATCGTGATCTGCAAAGAGTAGTCTGCTCTTGGGCTCAGGAAAAGTCATGCCAAGTGCAGAGTCTTTATTCTGAATAACAATTTACTGAAAATAAACAACTGTGCTCTTTTTGATAATGAATGTCTAACTGGCAATGTCAGTTTTATTTGTTTTATTATTTTCCAGAATATGTTAAGTCACACACCAAAATAAAGTGTCAGTTCTGTGGACTACAGAATAAAGAATGGTAGATGCCATTTACTTGTTATCACTTCCAAATTATATCCTAGCAATTTTTGGATTTTTTGGGGAAAAGTGAAGGAGTACCAATACTTTTGGCTGCATCTGATTGTTACTTCTGTGGAACTGTACAAATTTGAACATGTAATTACTGTGACATAATGGCTATCTGCAGGTAAATTTGGACTCAGTTTTGATGAAACAACAACATATCAAATAAAGAAGACACTTCTTCATCCTTATCATCTTTTTTCCATGATATCTTGTAATGTTTGAGTTAATTTACTCATCTCTTCAGTGACTCTTGCAAGGTTAAAAACAGTATGAAATTTACTCAAAAATAAAAATCATACATACTCTCTGTGCCAGTCATATATTTGATGAATGTTGCCAAACACAATTTTGTCTTTTCCTTTCATGTCATCAGGAACACCATCTTCTTTCATAAGTGCCATATAACCCTAAAATAAATTAGCAATAAAGGCCCTGTTATTTATCTGCAGGTATGCTTAAATTTAGTCTGATGCACTATCCCATTCTCTGCTTGGAAATGTGTGTTTAAACTTTACCAAAAATGTTTCCCATTTCTTAATTAAAAAATGATGCATGGCGATCTTATGCAAGTTATTTGTTGTAGAATTCTGTCAAGCTGGATATGAAAGTTCCCCTTATCCAAGCCTTTTATCAAGCTGGTGACAGTTCAACCTACAATTCGCAAATTTCCCCACTAATATGAATAAAAGCAATAATTCAAATATGCACAAAGTAAACCACCGAAAATGGGCCAGGTCTGCCCATAGCACATATTTATGATACACTCATTCATTTAGACAGTAAAATGATTTGCCCAAATAATTGAAAACAAATTAAAATCCTTCTTCATAGTGGCAAAATATATGATTCTAAGGCTTGAACTTTCCCATGTAATATTATCAGTTTGGGTGCTTTACCTATAGTGTAACAACTGAACAGATTCATCAGCAAAAAAGATCAAAATAAAATATCTACCTAAAACATAAAAGCAGCATAAATACATACATCTATTCTGGATTGCCAGGGAAAGCTTACGTTATATGTTCAATAAATGAAAATTAGAGGCAAACTTATTTCAGTTCTTAGTTTGAATCTATTTCTTGACCCCAGATAGTCCTTGAATTACAAGAGTTCATTTAGTGACCGCTTGAAGTTACAACATGAAGTTACAAAAAAGTGCCTTATGGCTGTTTTTCACACTGACAACCATTGCAGCATCCCCATGGTCATGTGATCAAAATTCAGATGCTTGACAACTGCCTATTTATGACAGTTGCAGGGGATCATGTGTTCACCTTTTGCAACCTTCTGACAAAGCTAATGGGGAAGCTAGATTCACTTAAAACCGTGTTACTAATTTAACAAGTACAGTGATTCACTTAACAACTGTGGTAAGAATGGTTGTAAAATGGGGCAAAATTCTAAGTGTCTCACTTAGCAACAGAAATTTTTGGCTCAATTGTGGTCGTAAGTCAAGGACTATCTGTATATACTTTTATCTGTTGCTCTACCTTCACATGTAATTGCTTGGCATATTAGTAGCCTGACAATTTGGGCCAGCTAATAATTCTAAACGTCTCTATAATTCTCCTACATGAGTACATAGGAAATCTACTAGATATTTTTCTCTGAACCAAATTATATCTGCTCAGAATCAATAATTTTATGATTATAGCTCTATGCTTTTCAGTGTTCAGAAACTTGTGGTTCTCTGAACATACTCTGATACATTATTATGTGGATAACTTTTCATCCTGAGGTGTATACTTTGGTCAAAAATTATAGCCTAATATCACCAAGGCACTGGACAATACTGATCAGATCAAAAATTTAACAGTGAATATCAATAAAATAATAAAATTGGTAAATATATTAATAATTAAATTCTAGAAAACTCTACAGTAAATGTGTGAGAGCTTGTGTACATCTGTAATCAGCCCAGTTTTTTTAACTTCCCAAATGTCAGCTGCCTTTCAACTTTTAAACTTGTTACTTCATTCAAGGTTTCTTGTATTTATTAACACACACAACGATCAAAATATTCTTCAGCTGTCCATTCTAAAACAGTAAGGCTGTCAGTTATTCCATTGCTTATATTCCTGCACAAGGATTCAACAGAGTCCTTAACTACAAATATTATTATACATCAAGCCAGTTCTAAACACTCAACAACTTAGTTTGCCACAGAGTCAATAAACAGCATGCAAATGCTAGTCTTGTGTAGAAATGGAAATTAATTATTGCCAAGTTTTGAAATTTACATGTCTAGATATCTGTAAACAGTTACTGACAGTTAAGTAATAATTTCTTTTGAAATATTATAGTTAGCATGCCAACATCAGAAAATTCAGCAACGGCAAATTTTAACTGATTTTATTTTTAACCAAAAGGACCAGTATATTTGATTAAAAATAAATGAAAATAGTTTTCTGTACAGGTAGTCCTCGACCACAATTGAGCCCAAAAGTTCTATTGTTAAATAAGACATTTATTAAGTACGTTTTGCCCCATTTTACAACTTTTCTTGCCACAGTTATTAAGTGAATCACTGCAGTTGATAAGTTATTAACATGGTTAATTGAATGTGGCTTCACTATTGACTTTGCTTGTCAGAAAGTCGCAAAAGGTGATCACATGACCCTGGGACACAGCAAAAGTAATAAATATGAACCAGTTGCCAAGCATCTGAATTTTGATCACATGATCATGGGGATGCGGCAAAGGTTGTACCTATGAAAACGGTCATAAGTCACATTTTTTAGTGCCGTTGTAACTTTGATCCATCACTAAATGAACTATTGTAAGTCAAACACTATCTGTATTGTTGATAATACCTTCTAAAGATGATTAGATTGAGAGGAATGGTAAATTCATGCTTCTGATTTGATTGATAAAAATTAAAACCAATCTGCTTAGATAAGGTTGAAACATACCTCTACTACATAGCCAAGATCTCTCACATAATCTCGTTCTGTCTCCACTAATTCCTGTAGGACATACCTGTAAAATTATGAATAATAAACGACAGAGAAATGAATTTAATAATCCCAATTATCAGTTTATGTATGGTCAAATGCAAATAATAGCAGAATACTCTGACTCTATTTACTGTTTCATAATTTAAGCTATTAATTGATAAATTAAGAATTATTGATAAATAGAGAAGTTAAGATATATTTTTAAGACTGTAAGAGTGAACTGTCTGGTTGTTACAATAAGAAATTAACGAAATGATATCCTTCCATAGATCTGTCTGTCTTCCATCTTGATGACATTGCTGGCTATTCTCTCATGCTTTGGGCTAGATTCATATTTGATATCATTGGGCCTTAATCTATGGTCATTCTATCTCCTCTAGATTTCTTGGGAAAGAAACTGGTTTTCCCATAAGAAGATACTTGGGTGTAGTTGTTGCAATGAAGACTATGAAGATTTCACTACAAGATCAGGAGCTTTTAGTTAAAAAAGAAAAGAAATTGAATAAGCAGCAAGATATTCCTTTCTAAGGGAGTTCTGTTTTAGTTTTTCAATTGGTGTTGCTATTTCCATTATTTATTAGAGAGGGCTATAAAGCACTCTAAAGCGGTATGTAAGTCTAAGTGCCTATTGCTATTTAATGTGCAATGTTAATTATTATATTTGAAAGAGCAATTTTAATGGTGAAATTTCTGTTTTTATATATGCAGTCTTGATTCATCACATATAGACTTGAACAAATATCTTAAAAATCAATCAACCTCTTTGCTATCTTTTTGAAAGCATTAAAAAGTCTGATCATGTATAATAAAAGAAACTAAAAACATGGCAAAGTCTTCAAAAATGATCATGTTTAATTTTGTCTTAAAGAAGAAAGAAAACAAACTTAAAGACTTTATATAAAAAAGACAAAGGAAAAGTGTTCTTCTTAAGCAAATGACAGACTTTAAAGAAATTTATAGACTAGTCTTACTGGCGCCTCTTTAAAGAACTGGACTTCCGTTCTTCCATCTCGTCAATGGGTGATGAGGAAGAGAGAAGTGAATTGTCTGAAGGGTTGAATGATGGGCTGCTACTGTCACCCTGGTCTACCATCAATGAACTTGGGCGATCTTCTAGAGCCTAAGACCAAGTTGAAACACAATTAGATAAATTAAAAAAAATTATCCAAACCTTTCCCTCTGAATTTATTTTTCCCAGGGCTATTTGGATAGCTGTAGTTGAGAAAAAAATTAATGTTGGATAGCACAATTTTATTTAGATCAAGTAAGAATCTCATAGTCTCTTAATTAATATCATTAGACAAAAAACCACATAAGCAAGTCTGAGCTATCTACAAGATGCCAGTAAACAACAACAACAACAACAGAAGAACACTCACCATTTTGCTTTTTACAAGCTCTTCTATGGCACTGACAAGCTCTGCTGCACTTGGGGTTTCTGAGCTGGTAGGACGTACCAATAAACGAGAAGATGTCTACAGAATGGAATTAAGATTGAGATGGGGAGATAAAGGGAGAAAACCATCTTATTCAAGAAATTTTTTTAATATATTTGAAATGAATAATTCATTTCACTTCAAAGAAGCACAGTTTGTTTTAAGCAAATCCTTTATACTCTCTGTATGTTTCACCTATTTGTACTACTTGATTACCATTTGGCAATGGTAACATAATTGGCCTGTGAGGAATCGTTTAATCTTTCTGTATTATTATTAAAGCTAATTATATTTGTTTCCTCATCCCCCAAGTTCCATATTAACATTGAAGCACCAAAGAAGAGAACCAAACCTAAAGAATCTGTGGGTCAGAGTGAAACTTTTTAAAAATGTAACATTCTAAAGGGGAGTAGAACTCACATAGATAAGATTCCTTAACATCATAAACATGAAACTGAAGTCTGGAAGAGCTCTAACTTCAAAAATTACAGGATTCTAATTTCTGGCTGCAAATAATGAGAAATGGTATGGCCAGAGGAAGCTTTTGGGAAGAGATTTGAGGGATTAGTAAATAAGCAAGTCTAATTACAGACTGCATGTATCCCTATGTAACACAGCACAAATGTCCTATCGGCCAAATATTTTATGCTTTCCCCCCACTGCTATACAGAAAGATTAAAATTAATCAAGAATTTCAGAATATGGAATGCTGTGCATTTTTATCTTTGGAAGACTGGCTGTCCCATAATGTAAATACTAAATAAATTTTAATGTACATTAAACAGCTTAAGCTAGATGGGGACAAAGGAAATGGAAGATTTACAAGAATACATAGAAACTGTGCCAAATCCAACAGAACAAAAAAGCAACATTATGCTAAATAAAGGGGGCTTTTAAGAGAAAAAAAGAATAATAAAAGAAAAATACTGCATAGCAAGTGTTCTAGCAATTGTTATAAAAAGTGATTTATAAAGCACTATAAACAGTTTGACTATAGACAATGCAAATGCCTTCCAATGACTAAAAGTCTTCATTTGTTGAGACACAAATTAACATAGATTGACAGATCTGTGTATGTTAGACTGCATTTACCTGGTGTAATATATACAATAATATATTGATTTACAAACTAGTCTATCGATTAGAAATTTTGGTTTGCTTGACAAAAACAGAGTAAAACTGAGCTTTGATTGTTCTTGGGTGTACAGACTGATCAGTATATCCTCATAGTTAATATAGAAGACAATAATGTATGTCAAAATGGAAGGGAAACAAATGTTTAAAATGGTTGTAAAAATGATGAAAACAAGATAAAAAATGCTGTAAGAATCTTGTAAAATGGCAATGGCCCAGATTTAGACATATTCAGTAATATTAAAATCTGAATGTAGTTTGCTTATGGAATAGTTGTCTGACTTGATTAGCATCTCCGCCTGAAGACTGAAATAATTGTTTCCTTATGTAAAGAGAGAATAGTAAAAATGAATGCAAAATCTATAGGGATTTTAGTTTGTTAAATGTGCTAGGGAAGGTTATTTAGCAGAATTTTGATTGAAAGAATACCAGAAGCAATAGTAAGCAACTATTGTCTGGTTTTATGCTGGCAAGTATATGCAGATTTATGCTGGCAAGTATATGCAAATGTAATATGCTGATTACATTTTTGCTCTTCAGCAAGTATCTGAGAAATGTGCAGTTGTGAAAAGGAAACTATTGTACATTTCACTACCTCAGAATTACAGGGTTCTATCTGACATTTTTGTTGAAAATGAGTTAAGTGTGAGACAAAGATGATTAGGGGACTGGAGACTAAAACATATGAAGAACGGTTGCAGGAACTGGGTATGTTTAGCTTAAGAGAAAGAAGGATTAGGGGAGACATGATAGCATTGTTCCAATATCTCAGGGGTTGCCACAAAGAAGAGGGAGTCAAACTATTCTCCAAGGAACCTGAGGGTAGAACAAGAAGCAATGGGTGGAAACTAATCAAGGAGAGAAGCAACTTAGAACTGAGGAGAAATTTCCTGACAGTTAGAACAATTAATCAGTGGAACAGCTTGCCTCCAGAAGTTGTGAATGCCCCAACACTGGAAGTCTTTAAGAAGATGTTGGATAGCTATTTGACTGAAACGGTATAGAGTTTCCTGCCTAGGCAGGGGGTTGGACTAGAAGACCTCAAGGTCCCTTCCAACTCTACTATTGTATTGTAAGGTTCTATATACCATGACATAATTTTTTAACAACTTATTTAGTAAAATTTCTAAATAAATTCATCACAAATAGAAAAATTACAAGGTTCTATCTACACTATCACATGCAAACTCAGAACTACTGGGTTCTATTTGTAGCAGCCAATTGTTGTGCTTGGCTGCTCCCATGTGACGGAGTAAGAATGGAGCCTGCAGCGCATAGTGTTGCCTCAGTTTCTGGACACATGAATCAGAGGTGGTATTCAGCAGGTTCTGACCAGTTCTGGAGAACCACTAGTGGAAATTTTGAGTAGTTTGGAGAACCGATAAATGTCACATCTTACTGGCCATGCCCCCATCTATTCTCTGCCTCCCGAGTCCAAGCTGATCGGGAGGGAATGGGGATTTTGCAGTAATCTTCCCCTGGAGTGGGGAGGGAAAGGAGATTTTATAGTATCTTTCCCCTGCCATGCCCAACAAGCCATGTCATTCCACGCCCAACAAGCCACGCCCACAGAACTGGTAGTAAAAAAATTTGAATCCCACTATTGACGTGAATACAGAAATAATGTCTTTTTTCCACAATATGGAAACAAGTTCAGACCTATATGAACCGAATGAGGATCCAAATATGTTCCAGAAACTGAAGATGACCAATTTGATACTTTTATCGGAATGTTTAATTGAAAATGAGTGAGTATTCAGTGCTTTAAGTCTGTACCATTCACTAACGCTATTGCAATGCAGGCCCGGAACTCTGCATTTTTATCCTAGTAATAATTGTGACTATGAGTCACATTCGAATATACATGTTTCATGCACTGCAGTTAGAACTGTTGTATCTATGCTAAAGTATCACAGCTAAAATTCACCCAGACCCAACAGTAAGGTTCAAGACAACCTTCGCTGCAGAAAATTGGAACACAGTCACCATCAGTGCCTTTGAAAAGAAGACAAGGAGTGTTTGTGGGAAACCTGCTTCGCCAACATCGCCTGCCACATCTGTTACATTGCCTGTGCCTAAGACAGAGTTTCAGGTAGACACGCTATCCAAAGCAAAACAACATGACATAGAAAGTATGTCAAATGGATGCCTAAAGTCGAAAATGACTATTAGTGCACCATTTTGAAGAAACCATCATGCAAAACTGGGGTTAAATAGTAATTCTCGGTATTAAGACATGCATTTACATTCTTACATTTAATGCTGAACCTTCAAATAGTAATTTACAAGCATTTTATTATCACAAAAACAAATTTGAGTTAATATCAAGTTGAATTCAATGCTTTTTTCAAAAAAATATATTAAACTTTGTAATTCTTATTTTTATGGTGTAACTTAGTGTGACAAGGTTCTATTTGATATTTGGAGCCTCTAGTATGACCCTAAGATGAGTCACCATCGGCCTCATTTTTTTTTCTTGCATGCACTATTTATTGTGCATACCAATTTTTCTTTTTATTTCTACGTCCAATGGGGTAACCGATACAATTTTTCAAATGTTTAAGGCTCATTTCCCACAGAATGTTCACAACACACATAGAACCTTGTAATTCTGAGGTAGCAAATTTTGTTGATTTGAGAAGGCATATGATAAAGTGCTATTAACCCATGAAAATGGAAATTTCTCCTTTGCAAAATGTAACCAATGTTCATTTGCTGGAAGATCTATACAAATCAACAGTTTTTTTTAATGGAAGGTATTTGCAATATAAAATTAATCTTCAGAGTGGAAGTGTTGTTAAAATACTGCTTTTCTCCTTGTATGTCCATGCATACTAAAATTAGAACGTCTCTGCTGTACACACTGATATTAATACTATGAGCAATAGAGATAGTGAAGGCAAGCTGGGAAAATCTGTGTATCTCAGACTGGTTCCTAAGCTCCGTATGGAAGAGATAAAAGACAAAGGTTAAAATAATTTCTAATATTTAACATTTCAGTTGAGTTCCATGTGAAAAATGGATGTACAGTATATATTGTATGTCTGTGAAACTCATGGCACAACTGCTTATAGGAAGCATTATTCATCTCAGAGAAGAGTATGGATGAACTCTTTGTCAAATAGGGCTTATTCTACACACTTGCAACTACTGTAGCAAGATCTGAATCTGAGCCAAAATATTTGATTTTTCTAAATAAGCTAACTAAGAGCAGAAAGGATTTTAAGCCTTAGGGACTTTTTATTAATGTCTAAGAACACTGTACTGCAGATTCTGTCATCATTCTGTATATCATGGGAGTCTTTTTCAGCGGATATGCAGGAAATCCCCTCCGCCATCAAGGATGTGGTTACCTTAGCAATGATTAACATCCATAAGAGAAACCCACAAGAGTTCTAAAAAGCAAAGAAGGAAATAAAAACCCATACACTCAACAGTTGAAAATGTCTGGCTTTCTGAGAACGATGGCACGTTGCCAAGAAAATAGACAACCTAAGAGCTCACACTGTATAATTAATTCTGAGTACAATGAAAACTTATTTTAAAAACCAATTAAGTCAAGAGGCATTTGTTATTCACAAGTATATATTAAGTACAAAAGCATGTTTTAAACTGCATGCAACTCCACCATATCAAAATCTACTTAAAAGAGTGTACGGAGTCTTCAGCTGGGGCATATTAATATTAAAACTAGAATAAAGCATGCGTAACAACTAAATGAAAGGAAATACTTATGTAAATGGGTTTAAGTTGCATAACTGATGCAAAATCCTTTGTCCAGTATTTTATCATCATAAAAAACTGGGGTCCGGGCATGATCCAGTTGGCATGACAGTAGGCCATGACCACTGAGAACCAATTATTCCCTCACCCTATTCTGCCAGAGAAAGTCTCTCCACCCATTTTACCTTATCGTCCTGTGAGTCTGGTTGAAGCAGACTATGTTGTTGGATTGCCATTGGAGGGGGAAGTGGCACAGCATCAGGTCCTTCTTCACCTTCTTCTTCTCCACAGCTCTGCATGCCAGATGAAGATGACTTGGAGAGGGTGCCACTACTCAAGCCCTCATTCCGGCCTCTCTGCAAAGAGAATTATATTCATACTTATTGGTTAGATGGTGCTCAAATGATGTTGATATCTTTATATTTGAAATACCTCAATACAAATGGCCAGAATTCCTGAAACATAGCATTTTTTTTATTTTGTCAAACTGCCTACATTCGTCTCCATATTGTACTGAGTTCAAATCTTAAAATTCTTAATTCTGAGACCCCTTATTGACCTTTCTAATGCCTTAATTTCCTTGAGGAAAGTTTATATGTGACCTTCTTTTGACCAAACAAAACCTGCCAAATTATACTTTAACTAGGAAGGAAGCATATCAGCCTGGTTCCTACTTAGTACTAAGGCAGAATTTTAAAAATTATTATCAATTCACAAATCCAGTATTATTACATCTTGATGTTATATCAGAACTAGCAATTTTCAATAAAGCATTTTCACATATACTTTAGCTGAGTTTGTTGCCAAACTCAAGCAATGATAAATTTTCATTTAATGTAGAGTGAGGAAAATGACCTTGACGGAGATATGCAGGAATCACTGCCTAGTAAAATAGGATGACACTTTTTCAAAATTCAGACGAAATTACATTTGGAAGGGTCTCAGGCCGATGTCTTCCTGATTCTTTGCAGTATAAGGAGTAAATACAGCCCAATTTAGATATGCAAAATTCTGCCTATTGTGTTAATGTATGGTTTGGGTATTTTGTGTGTGTCTTTTTGCTTTATCGAGAATCATACTGTTTGAGTTGGGCAGTCATATACATGTATATGTCCATGCATAAATATTTCATTGTCATCTGGGCCAAATAGTGGTCTTCTCAGAATCTAGACAGAAAGAAGTGCTGATCAAACTTAACTACACAACTGTTGCCAGCTCTTTCATAATTTAGATGCATAATTAATGCTTATTTTAATAACCTGCAGGATCGTTAATCATATATTTTTGACAGAGGCATCAACAATAAAAACAGAGATAATTTGGAGAATGAAAATAGACAGATATAGCTGTTTCCGGAAGACCGCTATGAAATATATAGAAACAAATGACTTGTCAAGGGTTCCTTTTTTTTTGTTATTAAAAAAGCCGATCCAGTGAACGTAATTACTTACAAGAAGGTAACAAAACCACGATGTTAAAGACTTATTTTCAGAAAAAGGCACACAAGCAGCAACTAATGAACATCTACCTCTTCGAGAGTTTCATCTTGGGGTGTAGCTGCACTGTCATCAGAGTCCTTCTGAGAACCTGTATCAGCATTTTTGCGGACTTCACGGCTCTTCTTATGTTTGTGGGCCAGTTTCTTTACATGGCCGTCTGCCTTTCCACTGCTAAGTCGCCTCACTGGACTAGTGAGCCACTTCCTCAGGGTATTGCCTGGGCGTTTAGGACCAGGAGAGCTTTGTGCACCAATCATATGGGGCTGGAGTGATGTTACTGATGCCGGAGGACTTGCATCATTGCTGGAAACTGAAAGAGAATCTGAAAAAGAGAAAAACAATGAAAATACAAGAAAGAAATAATGGGTGGGGGGGGAGGGGAAATAACTGTTTTACTAAACACTTACTTTCCTAAAGCAAGTGAAAAAAAATGTACGAGTTCTCACTATAATCATTGTGAAACTCTATTATTACTTGCTACAGTAGCCGTTATATAAATAATAGTTTGTATGCATGTTACAATTTGGTTTGATACTTTTGCCATTCTAAGGATTCCCTGGTTGATGTATTAGTTAGCAACCGGATGGCTCATAAATAAGAGTCCCTATATCTCATGAAGGAATGCATCTAACTCATGATGGAATGATCTTATAAGCCATCCTTAAAACACAAGTATCTAAAACATAATTAATTAAATATAATTTTTTATTAAGAATTTTATACATGTAAAAAGCAAACTAAAGAAAAAAAATACAAAAAAGGGAAAGATTAAAAAAAGAAAAATGCAAAAAGCAAAGCAGAATAAGAAAGAAAAATAGCTTAAAGAAACAAGAAAAAATAAACAAATTCCAACTTTCTTTACAATAGTCCTCCTTGGTATTATAAAGTTTCTCCAGGCCTTTATCCTTTTTTAATTGTCAAAAAACCACACTTCACTTTTTTCCATTTTCATAAAAAAAGTCTATAAAAGGTTTCTGTCATCTCCTAGGGTTTCCAGTCTTTTATAAAAGTACTTCTTGCTGTACCTGTACCAAAGAGGTCAGCTTTGCCAGTTCTGACATCTTTATAATCCATTCCTCCATTGTGGGAATTTCACTGTTCCTCCATCATTGTGCAATAATTAACTGATTTTCAAGGAATGCGTTTGCTTTACAGTGTTACACAGTATTTCAAGGTTTGAAAAGATATGGTGGAAATGACATGGTCTTTTATAAATTAATTCCATGTGATTGGTACAGCACTGTTTGTTTCAGTGATGCACCAGCAACAATCTGATATACAGATAAGGACCTCATTTGACCAGCAACAACAAAATAGAACATGTAATTTTATTACATACATTGGAGGTTAGTATATTTGAATGCTCTTCCACTAAATATCTGTTTTACTCCTTCACACTCCCAGGGCTACCTTTTGAAAGAGTATGGTTAAAAGCTAGTGTCTCACACGGATCAACATGATGCAAATAATCAAGGATATGTGCATTCTCTAGCCCTCCATGATAAGTCTGAGTATCAGTTACTCCAATCATGCTACTTGTAGGACTTCAGAAAGCCATCTCTCTCCCTCCCTCATCATTCTTTTTAAAATCTATTTTGCATTAGTCATGAGGAAGGAAAAACCACTGGAATCACAACAGCTTTTCATACGTCCATCCTTTATCTTTATATTGTTGCAATTCATTTTCCCCCAAAATGAAATTATAAGCCAAATGAAACATTTCATGGCAGAAATGGAAAATCTTTTGCTAAATTACAGAGCACAATACTCCCAACCAAATTAAACAAAACTGAAAGTTACTTGTCTTAGAGAATCAAAGGTTTCACACTAGAAATGTCTGGATGGAGAAAATGATGTTGCTTTGCAATGCTATGAAAATACAGCCCAATTGTTGTACTCACACATATGAGCAAAGTGATTTGTTTCTGTTCCTGCATTTATATTAACATTTAATCAGGCCTGGGAAGATGTTCATTGATTATTCTCCCAATAACAAATTAATAAACAATTATCCCTTTTGTTAAGTCTTTGCAATTAACTCATATCTGACTAAGAACCAATAACATTGTTCAAATTCGTAACACCATTAAACAGTGCAGACACCAGATGAGTGTTTGGGACTTTCCTATCATTTTTTTCAGATTACGTAAAATGTACTTTTGTTTAGACGGCCCATAAGCCCTCCAAGGGATAATTTGCTGCTATCTCCTCAGGTTTGAAATACAGCTCCATATGGGCCTCTGCAAATGGAGGTCAAAGTTCATAGAAAGTCCATACACATTTAAAAACACCTGAAGGGAAAGCAGAGTAATTAAGCTACAACAAAAACAAATAATGAAAGCTACTTTCCCAGCCATACTAAAGATTACTGTTCATTCTCAACTTGAGAAATACGACCCTGGTTATCTGGGATTGTTGCCTTTGATTCCTTTTTAAAAACCAATCATGCCTTGGTTCTTGAGGCTTCAAAAGCAGCTGCTTACATTTCTTGGTTGTATTCCAACCAAGTTACTTAAGATAAGATCAGAGGGTTACCAGGGAATCTATCTTTAATTGTGGAACTGCGGTGCAAATAAAACAGATTATTCTCAACTGAACGTTTGTTACTACAAAATATCACACATAAGCATCCCTTCTAAAAATCACACAATAAGCCATTCTATTCCATTAAATCAGTGATAAGCTCAATTTGTAATTTAATGAAAATGTGGAAGACATTATTGGGAATAATTATGAGGAAGAATTTTGATTTTAATTTTTTTATATGGAAACATTTATTATCCTTTAACAAGGGAAAGAATGTCAGGGACCTTGTAGAAAGAGGATAGCATGATGAAACTGCCAACAAATTTGGCAAATTATTTTAATGTGATATGGCTTCTATGTGCATCTTACATGTAGAGATTAAATGCATCTAAGCCCAACGAAGTATTTCAGGGTGATATGCTATCTGATAAAACAGCCTACTTGTCACCAAAGATCCTTTACATCAGGAATATATTGTTAAAAATAATGGGGATTGACTTGACATGCACACACCACAGGCCCCCATTGCTAGCAGGCAAAAGAAGAAAAGATTTTCAATTTATCAGATGAATCTACTTTTCTTTATTTAGAAGGTACCATGAAAGAAGCATGGATATCATGATATATCAATTTAAGTGCAGGACTGACTACTTTTATTTCTTTCTGATGGTCTTCTCCCTCCCTCCCTCCCAAGCAGCAGGTATCCATATTTTGTTAACTCTGATACACAAATACTGTTCTCTTCATGAAAGCAAGTAGGACTTTTATTATATTTAATAACATATATTACAATATCTCTAACCTCTAAGAAAGCAAATTAGAATAAGTTAAGTTTAAATCTGCTGTTTTGAATTTGACACTATAGTGTGTGCATATGTTTGTATGATGTTATATAAACAATAAGCAATTGTTGTTCATATGTATGAAGTCTTTGTTCAGTTGTCCTGTGTGAATGTTCAAATATTGCAAGAAGCTGTTGCATCTGAATGACACGACAGTTAAATAGTGTAAGAGTTGGAGAAAGTATTGGACAGAACTCAGTCTGAAGTCATTTCCTTTCTTGTTTACATGGGAAACAGGCCACTTTCTAACTCACTCGGAACAGAGGGTTTTTAGGCTAAGCTGAAACATTAAATTACCGACATTGTTAACTTGAAATCCAGAGGTGATCACTTATGTCTTCATCTATTACATTGCAACATTTCTCTCCTTCAGAGGGTTATTAGTAGCCAACAAAAATGCAAAATATACTGAACAGTAGTATAGTATAATACAGTACCGTACAGTGTAGTACAGCATAACATTAGTTTCTGAATTTAGATTGTCCCCTGCCCTTCTAGCCTTTAGGAAGGGGCTGAAGACATGGCTAAGCCATCATGCTTAGGGGTACAGTAGTAGTAGTAGTGAACCTTTCCAATGGTTATGCAAGTATTCCTTGACTTACAATGGCAACTGGGAGTGGAATTTCTGTCGCTAAGCACTGAGGTTGTAAAGGGTGACCGAAGCATTGTACCAAATCCCATGGTTGCTAGGAAAGAACAATTTCCTGCTGGTTTCCCACCACCAGAATCAGTTAAAGTTGCAAGTCCCAGACCAAGAGACAAGTGACTGCTGCTTAGTGGGAGAAAAAGAGTGTGTGTGAGAGTGCTGGGAAGAGTGTGCAAAAAGCAAGGTATGAGTTGGGTGAGAGCATGTGCATGAGAGGCATGGCACTGTCTGAGGAGGGTATGAAGGAGAGTTACAAGAAGTCCACTCAGGTATTCAACTGGCCAGCATGATATGAGCAATCACAGAGAGGCTGGAGGACAGTGAGCAGATGGGAGACACTTACTCCAAGAACCTGTGACCTTCCCTACTGGCTTCCCCATTGCCTTTCTACACTAGGGAAACCAATAGGAAAGATTGCAAATGGCGATCATGTGACCGTAGGGCACTGCAACCATTGCAAGTACCAAACTGGTTGCCAAGCATCCAGATCACAATCACAGAACCACAGGAATACTTTGATGGCCAGAACCCTGACCATCATGATCAACACTTGTTTAATATCATCGTAACTTCGAACAATTGCTGAATGTTATAGATTGAGGACTACCAGTACTGAATGGAATATACTGTTTGCATTCACCTGTTAACTGTGGTTATATATTGTGTTTAATTTACTGTTTAATAGGGGTTTTAGAACATTTTTTTTTACCATTCTTGCTCTTGTTTTTATTGTAAACCATTCAGTTTCACATATGTGAAATGGATGGGTATACAAATTGAATAAATAATATAGTAGTATATGCTGCAACTTATCTTTCCTGCAATTATGGATAATTGAATACAAGTTTGGAACAATGTGTAAACCACCCAGTTTTACTATAAATCAATTATGGTAATGATTTTGGAAGTGGTTTGCCATTGTTTGCTTGCCAAAGCTGAGTATGTTGTTATTGGTCCAAGGTCACCCAGCTGGCTTTGTGCCTAAAGTGGGACTAGAAATTATGCTCTCCTAGTTTCTAGCTGGTGTCTTAACCACAACACTAGATTACCTCTACACTAGACTAATCAAAATATATTTGCCACTCGAATGATTTTATGTACTTTATTTAGAATAAAATGTAAGCAAAATTTGGTCAAGAATATTCTTTCAGAGAAATCTGAATACACAGGGGCAAAATGAAAATGGATCTCAAGCCTTATGAGGTATGTTCACTTTGCTTTCTGAATGTCTTGTATAGTTTTACAATTGTCAATTTTCTGAATTTCTCACACTGCTGGTGAGAATGTAGGATTTATTATTTATTTTAAACAAATTTACTGTTTGCATGCTTTAATGAATCAGCTTTCAACAATGATCCATTGCTGTGAACCAGCTGACTATGATGAACAAAGTAACAGATTAAAATCCAAATGAATAAAATGATTTCTAAGGCAATTCTGTGCAGTCTACCACATTTTTTCTTAGGACATTTCAGAAACTGAAGAAACCCATTAACTCAGCCCACTTTAACATTCTTTTTATGAAATCCTACATATATCTGTAAGTTACGTATTGCAAAGACTGTAGAAAAATAAACATCACTAAGCATTCAAGAAGTTGTTTTCATTAGACCAGTAAAGGACTATGGCAAAGGACAAATAAAATGAAGTACAGGTTGGTAAGTTTTGTAAATTCAGAAGTACAAGCAGCAATTCACATTTTTTTCAAAAAGCAAGAGATTGTTTAAAAACTATAAAATGAATAAAATATAAAGGGATCAACTGATTGAACTGGCACTTTATATTTAGTTATATATCATTAGGTATGTATATATCGGCGCCCGAAGCTAAAGAAGAGATAGATCTCATTTTACTGCTTATTAGTTTTCAGGGATGCTTTCAGCCATAGTAATATATTATATTAACTGGATCTTTGCCTAATTCTGACATGTAGCATATCTACAAGCCAGATTCTACATGACTAACAATCATACTGGATTGTGTAGCCCTGAAGGCAGATATTTTTATGTATCAGATCAAAACACATGCATGCATTTATAAAATCAATGAAGCCTCCTTCATGTTGGTCCAAGATTGACATGATGCTGCAGCCTATCTAGAAGGCAGGAATCTACAACCACCAGGAGGAAACAGAGATGCTGTATTACATCATAGAAGACTACCTCAGGTTTGCTATTATGAATTAATTCAATAGGTGCTGTTCAATCAACTGCTATGGTAGATGGTACATATTGTTTAAGTTTAGGGCAGTGTTTAAAAAACCTATAACTTTAGAATCAAAGAAGTGTTAATGCGTGTGAATATATTCAACTGTTGGAGTCTTTATGTAATGTCTTAATTTCACTGGCTGGAAGCCACTCAAAGTACAAAGGAAAGGAGTTAGATGCCTCATGTTGTTACTTGCATGACATTTTTCATTATTCTGTACCCAGGACAGGAAAGTATTGGTCTTTCACTAATCTTAATCGCAAGAATTACATATCATCTTTGCCAATGTTTGCCAAGGGACACAGAGAAATTAATCTATACAAGTTAATGTGTTGCCAAGTTACTGCCATGTTTTTCATACTCCCTAGAAATAAGCACGAGTTCCTAATGTAAATCCATATCCCAAGAGGAAATCTGAATTTATTCCTCCTACAGGAATTGCTTGTTAAATGAATGATCATATATTATTCAAGTTACTTATGAACTTGCTCTCTTTATTACAGAAACAGGCATTGTCTTACATGATACAGTTAATAGCATCCAACCTAAGTCTTGCTCCAGATGGAAACCGAAGCTTAGGATTTGTATATTTGACGGGAGTTTTCTTTCATCTAAATATTTCCTTCGGCTTGTTTAGTTTTAATGTGCCAAGAATTCCATATTTTAACTAATAAATTATTGCAGTGTTTGGAGTAGAATATACTTTAATGATACACTTTAATAAAAAACAATCTTCAGTAATAAGGAAAATCAGGGACATTATATAACTCTCTCCTCTTTCAATGAGGAAGAAACTGAGAGAGGAGGGAGTTGCATGATTTTCCCTGATTTAATTCTCAATCTGATTAAACTCCTTCCAAAAATAATGAATAAAAAAAGCTACTGCTTCTGATTACATGCAATCACTGTTGTACAAATATCCCTCCACTTAGACAACAATATGATGGTCAACCTTGTTTAGATTTTATAGTAAACCGATGTAGCTCCAGAGCAATCTATTACTACAATGTTAAGTTAGGAATGCTGGGGAAATCGGATAGAACTGACTTCTTTCTTGGGTGTCCACTGGGCTGTGAAAGGAGTTAAAATGTGCTTACAAAATGTGTGTGTCATGTTCTCTTTCTCAAATTGGAGAGTAAAACTCTTTTTGCCAATGTATGGACCAGCGGTGGGATTCACTTAACTTCCCTACCAGTTTGTAAATGTGAGCGCGGAAGCGCTCACTTTGCTTGCATGCGCTGCATCTGCACACTGCCTTCTGTGCATACACAGTGCTCGCGCATTATGTTGGGGCGGGTGGGCAGAGCCTCCCGCTACCGGTTCACCTGAACCGGAGAGAAATGCATAAACTCTCCCTGCAAGGGGGACATAGAAATCACTAGAAAAAGGGAGAATGCAAATTAGTAGAAACTTTCATTAGCCAAAAGCAACAATATTCCCTCCTCTCTCGCATGCTCTATGTTTGGTCAACACTGAGCCAAGAAATTATCCATATTTAAAAATATTTATTTTAGGAGCAGGTTCTACTTCCAACAATCTGAAACAAGGCAAAAAAATTTATTAGGCTATTTCTATCAAACTGGTAGCTTTCTTGGAGGCAATTCTCTTCTTTTTTTTTGTCATCTGCAATGCTTCAGTTCTCTTTCATTCATTAAGTGTGACATTAAGGGCAAATAATTAAGACTCTGGGAAAACCCCCCCCCCCCAAATTTACTATGAAATAGTACTGTGAAATTTTTCCCACATTGGGATTTCCCTCACTCTCAGCCTATATAAATATTAAGACATTTTCACTTATAATGCCTTGCAGTTGTCTAAAATATGCTACATTTGGTAATACATAAAATCAATACCACAATACTAATGCAAATCAATATTAAATAGAAATTGTGGACTTGAAAAATTAGTAAGTTTTTTAACAAACAAATTAACAAACGTTTTTTTTTTAAATCAGGTTTCTTTCTTACATGATATTTTAGCTTGCACTTCCTGTTTATAAAATGTGCACAAAAGAGCTCTTGAGAGAAGGTAGAAAGGAAACATGGGCCTGCAGTATATTAACCCTCAGACATGCCTTCCTACAGTCCCAGATGTGCTTCATTCCAGGAGAGATTTTGCAGTCATTGTTCTGGCCGACTCTGGTGAGGTCTACAGAAACACATTTAACAACTTCCATCTGTGCTAGAAAAGCTAAGGCTATATGCTTCTTTAGGAGCTGGCTGAAATCCAAGAGTTACACCACTCTGTCAGCTATACTGGTTACTTTATTGCATTCCAGTCTTCACCCTCTTTTCCTGAATGGCCTTTCCCAGGGATCCCTGTTTAGCAATACTCTCTTTAAAGATGGATGGCTTGATACTATATACATACATATGATCATCACCCTGGAGAGAATGTTAAATACAGGGAGAAAAAAGGCATGTTCCATTTAATCCATAACATTTATCTGAAATTTGAATTAATTATGCCAAATAAATACCACAGATGGAAATATGACTCACACTATGATCTAACATGCAAACCAAAGGCATAGGAAGTGCCATAGACAAGGATGTATATGGTCCAGAAAATAATGGGAACGGAAGCAGAAAATCTACACTGTGGATAGTAGATATGCTAAATCTGTGGTGTCAGTGCCCTGAAATACAGTCATGTAACAATTTTTATGTTATATATTGTATAGCCTTTATTATCATTGTACATCATTTTGTATACAACAAAATTTACAAATTATGTATTTGTAAATATTCCACACTTGCTATTCAGTGAAGAAAGCTAGCATTCCTTTCATTAGAGAGAATGAGACTCCCAGATTTTGCTTGAATGTGCAAAAATGAAAATTAGACCCATCAAAATGTGTAAAAGTTAAACTTAATTGAAAACTCTTTGCTTTCCCCAATATACTGCAGTCCCGATGGTCTGAATTACAATTCCATCATTTACAGCAAAAATGTCTGATGATAAAAGATAACTAATATTATAAATGAAATTGTTGGAGGAAATATTACAGGAATAGCAACAGCAATAGCACATAGACTTTGATACTGCTTCACAGCGCTATACAGCCTTCTCTAAGCAGTTTACAGAGTCAGCATATTGCTCCCAGAAATCTGGGTCCTCATTTTACCAACCT
Organism: Natrix helvetica; assembly: GCF_964273705.1. Lineage (NCBI taxonomy): Eukaryota > Metazoa > Chordata > Lepidosauria > Squamata > Natricidae > Natrix > Natrix helvetica. The sequence goes on along the minus strand of NC_138550.1, from coordinate 82,263,065 downwards.
CAGAAGGATGGAAGGCTGAGTCAATCTTGAGCTGGTAAGAATTGAATTGCTGAACTGCTGGCAACTGGCAGTCAGCAGAATTAGCTTGCAGTACTGCATTCCACCCACTGTACCAACATGGTTCAGGAAAGACAGTTTTGCACTCTTAATTACCCTGTTCATGTATCCTGTTCGTGGCAGGATACTTAAATTAAATTAATTACATTAATGAATCATTTTAATGATTAATTTAAAGTAATCTAAACTTTTACTGATTAATTTAAAGTAATCTAAACTGTAATGTAATAATGTAAATAAATGTATTAACACTTAATTGCTGAAGTTACACAATGCTATCTGTTTTTTCACTGTATTGTAAATCTATGTTTTTCTGGCTATGAAGCTAGACTAAGTGTGTAGCATTTATACCTATATTTTTGGTTTTTCTGCCATTCTGATACATTTTCTTCATAAGATACTTGGTTGTAGTTTCGCTTCTTAGTTATTTCTGCACCCTCTTTATCTGGAAGGTTTTCTCCAGAACAACAATTAATAAGCTCTTTTTATACTATTATTATATTTTATGTAATATTTATATAATATTATTAGTTTATATCCCACCTTCCTCAAGAATTTGAGATATAATACTTCCTCCGCCAATATTTCCCATACCAACAACCCGTGAAGGAATTTAAACCTGCACCAGCATCTTATCCACTATATCTCACTGATTTCCATTTTACTGTCTCTTGGACACTCAAGGGCTTGAAACAATAACAGTAAGAACAGTTTAATAAGTTTTAGATTAATTCATAACCCCTAAAGATAGGAGAAGATCTTGATTTCCTTCCTGAAAGTTGAAAAAGTGAACTATGAATGGCATTTTTATGGAACCATATTCAATAAGTTGGGAGCAACACTGAAGAGGATCCTCTCCTATGTATTTGACAAATGGATTTTAGAAAGGGATACATTCTTCAATAGGGTAGGGGTTACTCTGTTGACTAACATCTAAGAATTCATACTGAGATAGGCAGGCCTGAAAGTAACTAAGATTTTTAAAGACCAACAACATTGTTTAAGATTGAGCCTAGAAAACAAATACAATGCAGGGCAAATATTTCAGTATAGACATAATATGCTTCAGTATTATGCTTTCATTAACAGCCTAGATGCAATATTTTGCCTCAACTGAAATTTTGGATACTTGCCTTTCCTAATTGCCAACTCAGGATGTAACTAAGCCATGGGAGATACTATCAAATCCAACAGCACAAGAATGAACATTGCTGGTGAACTAGACATAACTGCAACTGTCCACAACAAAATAGATACCAAAATGACATCACACTCCCTGAGAGTGTGAAATATGAAGATTTCTTTGATCTTCCTAGAAATATGACTATGTAATATCATCCTAATATCTGACATAAGCCAATATGGTGATGTAGTCACACATACACTATTTTCCTGCTTGCCCACCCCACCTTTAAGGATGCTCATATTTCCTGAGAATCCAAAGATAAGTAAGAATCAAAAATAACTCCCAGACTGATCTACTCTTTTAGAAGAAATATAGAAGAAATATATACCAAATCTAAAGATCTGGTTTCTCTATTCAATATCCTGGTAGACGTGTTGAATAAAAGGGAAGCTATTGACATCCTATTCCATATGGGAACAATGGAGACTGGGAACTAAGCATTATTCAATGCCACGGAATAGCAATTCAAATAGGTTTTAATCAGACATGATTGGAATAATCCTAGGATTTTCTCCATTTGCATTCAAGTGATCATTCCTTTGGTTGATTTGGATCTGCAAAATGAAAGAGGTCACTGAGAAATGTCAGTGTCTACTACCCAGGCTACTTCCACAATTCACAGATGGGATAGGATTTTGTGTTGACTGCAAGGGAGGCAAGATAATCCTAAACTGCATTTGGGAATCTATTTTAAATCAGTGTGGCATATAATACTATAAACATTTCCCTTATTTAAAAAAAATCATGAGTTACAGCATTATAAAAAATATTACAATATTACATTATGGCAAAAAGTATTTGTCTCAACATATAAATACCCTAAAATTTAGTAATTCTAGATATTTGGAAGAAAATAGTATTTCAGGACTATTTTCATTGAGAGAAGCAATGGATCAAGAAAGATCACATCTTCCTAATTATAATCTCTCCGTATTTAAAAAGAAATAGTCACTTTACAAAATCACAGCATTTTACATTGGAATATTTAATAGATGTGAACGTGTGAGTATTTAATAGATATTGCAATACTGTAGATCACATTCAGGGCAGAATAAGATTGATTCACACAAGCCCCAAAGAATGATAAACGTATTGCAAGATGACTCAACAGTCTTTGTAACTTCATTGGAATGAGATCTGTTTGCTAGCCATGTTTAACTTGAGGCATAAGGGATGCCTCAGAGGAACGCTTTGAATTTCTTTCCATCCTAAAATTTGCAATATCTGGATATTTTGATAATTATCAAGAATTCAAAAATCCAGTAAATGTGAATATTTTGTAATTAGTAATTTTATATATTTTTTCAATACTTAGTATATACATTATATTAAAAGAAAGGAGATATATTATCGCATTAAATAAACTTTTTTAAAAACCTGGCATTTTCCTCTTTTAGCCACCTCATAAATCCAGCAATTTATAAAAACTTGTGTCAAATAATAAGATGCACTTACTTCCTGTTGCCTATGATGAGCGGGAGCACATATTAAGCCTAAGATGGCAAGAACATGATTTATAACAATGTGATATTTTACCTCTACAATATCCTAACACTGCAGGCTGAAGCATCTGAGAAATATTTTTGCAATTAATGCTTCTGGGAAGATATCAAATATTCATCAAGAAACGATTACACTTTTCAGAAGGCAGAAGTAAAACTTTCATGAATGAATAACAATAAAAATAGTTTCCTGCTGTTTTCCTATCATTTCAGCCTTTAACATAACATTTGTCTGAAATGCTAATATACCCATAAATAAGTAAATACTTCTAACTCAGATATACAGACACAGACATGTTTATATTGAAATCATTCTGAACTCAACCAGCTGCTGCAGATATTTACAGCGACTGAACCTCTGAGAGTTTATGCATAAGGCTAGGATGTACATGTAACATTAGAGTACTCTGAATTTTTAGAATATTGAGATTGTTTATTGCCATCAATATATGCAGAAAAATGTAAATATATCTGGATATATTTTAATCAAACTGTAGGAGAATGAAACCATACATTCAAAGGTTTTTTCAAAAGGTGTTTCAGCTTTTATGCACTGGCAATGTACTCAAGCATTTTACAAACTATGTTAAAAGTACATTTTTAAAGATTTTATTATTATTGTCTGACCAGAAAACAAAACCAGTACATCATTTAATATAGTTCTATTTGAATTCATTATTTTCATGCAGGAAAGCAAAAAATGCATATCCATTCATTAATACACCCACCCACCCCCATGCTATCTTTATGGAAAAAGACTAAAACAGCCAAAACTACTCAAAACCAACTTTCTGTAACTATCTAATACAAAGTGCACAATGAAGGAAATATAATAATAACCTTTTTTGCCTAACTTGATGTGGTATACTTTCTAGAAGATACTTAACTGAGCACTGATATTTTTATACATTACATTTTTAATTTTAGCTTTGATTTGGTAACACATAAATATAGTCAGCTTGAGATATATTATAACAGTGCTAGTCTGCCCATTTCTGATGTGCATTTTCCTTTTAAAACTTGCTACAAATAGAATCAGACCTTCATTTATTTGCTAAAGATTCTTCTCAATTCCCCAGAATCTACTGGAAATACATTTGATTCTACTTTGAAGCCCTGATTGATTCATCTACATGCATCTGCTTCTGCAATGGAAAAATGTTACAAACACCGAAACATGCCTCCTGGCTTTCAAGAAATTTTGAGTATCATATATACCTAAGTCCAGGATCCAGTATTTACAGTTATCCGACTGTCCATTTCCACAGTATGGAGAATGATGAGATTGCAGAGTGTCAGTTCTATCTGACATGGTAAATTGTAGCGTCTGTAAAATCCTTACGCCACTGATGTACTTTTCTGAAGAGAATTTCTACACAAAGGCTATGCTGGTGTTCTCTTGTTCCTCTCCACTCTAAGTATTCCTTGGCCAGGAGGTGGGGTAGAGAATGCATTTAAGCTTTCAGCTCTTGTAAATTCCCTTGTCTTCAGCAGAGCTACTCCCTTCAGGGGATGCTATCCTCTGACTCACTCCCCAGCACAACTCCAGATTTCAGGCTCACACTTGGGAACAGCCAGATGTGATACCGTAACTAGCCTAACTGAAGTTCAAGCAAATTCCTCATTACATTGCAGAGTTAATTTTCAAACATTTCTTAGCTTTGGAAATTTTTTTTAGCAATCATCAAGGAAATAATGTTATTAAAGCATGAACAGGATATAACAAATGGATTAGAGCTGGAAATTATAAGAAAGTAACACGTTGATGCTTTAAATGCTTTTAAATTCAAGCACCAGGACAAACTAGAAAAGGAAATCATCAGAGAAAAGGTCTGGAATATAAGAGATACAGAAAAAGCACGTCTGTAGCACTTACTTCTTTGGTAGGATAAGAATACATTATTTCAATTGGGCAATGAAATATTACAAATCTAAGAGCTGATCCACCAAGGTATTCTAGTCAGTAAGATTTGGCACACTATTTAATAATAAAGAGTCAATTTCTTTGATGTAATTGACACAGCCAGATTGCTCCAGCACTATGAATCCAATTCTTAAATCTACATTGGCTGATTTTAAGGTATGAGGGTTAGGTGTATGCAATAACTACTACAAGTAATCCTCAACTTACAGCTACAATTGAGGACAAAAATTTTCTTGCTAAGGGAATTCCGTCCCATTTTACAACCTTTCTTGCCACAGTTGTTGAGTGAATCACTGCAGTTGTTAAGTTAGTGACATCTGGCTTCCCTGTTGACTTTGCTTGTCAGAAGGTCCCAAAAGCTGACCCTGGAACATTGCTACCATGAGTCAGTTACCAAGCATCTGAATTTTGATCATGAGATCATGGAGATGCTGCAATGGTCATAAGTGTGAAAAGCGTTCATAAGTCATTTTTTTCAGTGCCATTGTAACTTTGAACAGTCATTAAATGAACTGTTGTAAGTCAAGGACTACCTGTATTGAGAATACCACAGATACACAAATAATTTAACTCTAGGTTTGCAGCTTGAAACAGAACACTGAAGAATCAACTTTAATAGTATACGATTCAATTCATATATACAGTCTATGGATACAGAAAGAGAGCTGCAGCAGAAAAGAGATGCATGAATAAGGCAGCTACAAGGGCTCCTTATACATTTTCAGTAAATGTCTGTCTCCTATGAAGGCTCAGGTGTCCAATATTTTTTCTCATGCAACTCTTCAAGCAAGCAACTCTTTAAACATCTGACAGAAAACATCTATGTCCAGACCTACAATTACTTTCAAATTGCTAAGAGAAAACCAGATGGAAACAGTTTGGAAAATTTTGTTCTGAACAGCAAGAACTATACCTCAGCCTATGGTATAAATAATGACTAATTAAAATTAAAATTGGATTTGCAGAAAGAAATCCAAATGAGGAAAAATGTGCACATTGACTCAGTGCCCACCAACAGCTGACAACATATATCAGGGGCTCCCAATTTTGGCAACTTTAAGATATGTAGACTTCAACTCCCAGAATTCCCCAGCCAGCATGGCTTGCTGGAAAATTCTGGGACTCAAAGTCCATGGGTCTTAAAGTTGCCAAGATTGGGAACTTTGATATATTTATCCATTTTTATATAGTCCAGTAAGTTATCAACCCTGGCAAAAACAAAATGTGTGTGTGATGGTGGAAACTAACACCTCCCCTGTGCTTCTGCAACTGATATTCCTCCCTTAGCTTGCAGGTAATGCTGAATCTTCAGGGACAATGGTTTTCAGAATGTCTATGAATGCATAGAATGTCTATATCGCCAATAGTTTTCAAATGTTCTGAGAAGAAGAAAAAACCCTTCTCATTTTATTCACCTTAATCTTACCCCATCTTAAATGCCTTTTTCCAAGTGAAAGAATCCCAATCTCTTTTAGGAAAAATATTCGAGCCCCCCTTTTCTAGTTTCTTAAATGTTTTGCTTCCTTCTTCCCTGATTCATACAAGTATTCCTTAACATGATTCTGATGTGCTCACTCTGCTAGTCAACTTCAGTACTTTCACACTTCAGGTTAACTTTAGCCCAGAGAATAGAACAGAAGAAAGGAACATGACTCCTGAGGTTCTTAATCTTCCAATACTTTTATCAGGCATTCTTCTCTGACATCTGATTTTAAAAAAATCTTACATTTTGGTCCTGTTGTGTCCTCAAATGCAGATTCCTACAGTTTCCTATTCTGCTTGGATTCACATAACCGCTCCAGTCCATACAGCACAAATAGAACACCAGCAATGTCTAACAGATTTCCCAGGGCCTAACAAAATTGCCTTTTAATTTATGTATACCAAAAAGGAGACATGCTTCCCCCAAAAGCTTCTTGGAGCCCATGTAATAAGATGGTAAGTGGAGAAAAAGTAACGTTGAGATCATTTTATGACTTTGTCCTCATCAGGATATTTCAGACTGGTTTCCACACAGATCCTTTAGAATATATATATATATTTATTTCTCTATTAAGATAATTACTTACCCTATTCCTATTCTTTGCTTTCTGGGTTTTTAAAATACATAGTTAGCAATCCATAAAAAGGCAGAATCTCCAATCTCCAATCCCATGACTGAATCACTCAGGTACTTTGATGAAAAACTATGTCAGGTTTTTTTGAAAATCCAAGTACATAATGTCACCCATGTGTCTGTTAATACTCTCAAAGAATTTTAGAAGATTGACGAGATCTGCCTCTGGGACAGCCACAATGTTTTTTCTTCACAAAACACATTCTTTAGTGTGTTTAATTTTATAGTTCCAATTTGCTTGGAAAAGATATTAATCTTATTGGCCTGTAGTTTCCTAGAACTCCCTTGGATTCATTTTTAAAAACTAGTGATGGTTGGCTACCATCTAATACTCTGGCACTGAGCTTATTTGTAGGACACATATTTTTGAGTTCTTTAATAACGATAGATGCAACCAGGATTTAGTTATGTGACAAGAGCTGTAATGGAACAGTGGTTAAAATACAGCATTAAAGGCAAAGTCTGCTCACTGCCAGGAGTTCAATTCTGACTGGCTCATGAATGATTCAGCCTTCCATCCTTCCGAGGTTGGTAATTAGACCCAGATTGTTGTGGGAGTTGGAGGGGCCAAGATGCTGACTCTGTAAACTGCTTAGAAAGGGCTGTAAAGCACTACAAAGTGGTATATAAGTCTAAGTAATATTGCTATTAGTGATTTATTAAGTCTTAGGTATCAAATTTTGTTGCATAAAGAGTGTATATCTTTTGTTCTTCAAATTAGGTTTTCTACCTATTGAAGGAAAGATTCCTTAGGCAGAGCTAAAGAACCTTCTTAGAAACATGTTCTAAGAAAAACAAGGAAGTCCAGTTGCCTCTTGAAAAAAGCACCTTTGAGACAACCATGACCTGGATGACTGAGAATCTCCCTAGACATTTAGCTTTCTCGATTACTGGATACAAAAAAGCTATCACCTTTTCCTGAACTTGGATAACAACTGCCAACACTGGAATATATTTTAGTAGAACTTCAATTATTATAGTTTTAAGTAACTTCCAAGGACCATGAAAACATGTGGCCTCTTCACATTTATTTTCTGCTTCTATTTCAATAGTTCACACATTCTGGGAGATGCCTCTTGTAGCAAAAGGTGACTATGTTAACTCTAAAAGCCAAGCCTAGCTATTGATGTTACATGTGCACATCTCTTTCCTGATCAAGAATGGGTCTATGACAATTCACCATAGCCAACTTGTCACGGCCAACTTGCTGTGGGACAACACGCCATGGCCAAGTTGCTGAGGGACAAGAATTACATCAATATTGAAGAAATGGTGGAATAGAATCATTAAAAAAGGATGCAAAATGAGGGATCAAATTAAATGTGAATGACAAAAAATAATTAAATAATCAAACAATTCAATTATCCTGTGGCAAATTGTTCCACAGTGAATTGGCCGTGGCAAGTTGTCCTATGGAAAATCGGCCATGGTGAGTTGGCTCAAGTGAGTTGTCCCATTCCATGAGGAATATCTTGAGCACAGAAGACAATGCATTCCCAAAGAAGTGAAGACAGCAACCCAACAGGGTTGTATAAATGAATGCCTTTAGTCTATTTAACTTATCTAATCTTCCCAATGTAAGTGTAAGGTTTTTTAAATTTTTTAAAATATTAAAATATTTCCCTGATGAACGCATGAAGTAAAACAGTAAAAACATAATTATATATCCATGACTGCAGAAGTTTAGAGAGAGTTCTAGCACTATATTTTTTCAATGAAAATGGAAAAGATAACTTTTGCTTAGATATAATAATGTTATAATTTAAACAGTTTATCTTCCTATTTTTTCTGCTATATGATCAACAGTCATTTCAAGGAAGATGCAACATGAATTATCATGCCAAATTTCTCAGTTTCAAAGGCCACCCAATCCCAGAAGAGAAAAGTCAACTATCTAGCTGCAATGCTTAAAGACTGCGTTTACATAAATTGCCAGGAATTTTATTTATGATACTGTTCTTCTCTAAGGAACAAAAGAGGGTGTTCTTGGTTGTGAACTCAGCAGCAAAGAATTATGATAGCCAGCCAGTTTGATCCTTTTCTCCACCCTTGTGTTAACTATAGGAAGCCAAAAAACCCCCTTGTGGGCTCTCATTAAGAAGGGAGCTTCAGCAAATCATTTCAGAATCAATACTACATGAAAAAGCACAATATGACATTAAGAAAAATTCTAGACAGAGTAGGGTTTTCTTGTTCTTACTATCCAATGTATTACAATTCCAGTATTACCAGCTGCATTCAGTAGGATTTAACAACTTTAGTTACCAACACAAAGATTGTGCTGTTTGCTGAAATTTGCATCCCCCTTCCCCCACGAATAAAAATTAGCTAGCTTGTATTATAGTATTATTATTAATATTAACAATATTAACAATATTAACAATATTAACAGTATTAACAATATTAACAATATTAATATTAATATTGATGATGATGATGATGATGTCTTAGGTGAAGGACCAGACAAAATTTGCTCCACAACCCATTCAAACATGGTGAATACGAGAAAAATGAAATTTATGCCGGTTGAACCATCGCCCGGATTAACAAGGGTTCCGTTGGATGCTATGGCTCCTGGGCATTCTGCGCAAAGTGAGCTACAGGGCTCAGCTCCCTCTGCTAGGCCACCAGGGCATGGAGCTTACAAGCTACTGGAAGAAAAAGCAAAAAAGCGAAAAATCTGGACCAGGGAAGAAAACATCTCTAATATGGAAGCTTACTATCAGTCTGAGGCAGAAAAACGTGGATTTCAAAAATGAATGCATCAGATTTGGAAGGTGAACCACATGGACTGTGATATCAGTGAACAAAGGCTAATGGACCAACAACATGTAATTCTGAGCCACAAATTTTTCATTACAGCAGAATTAACAGGAATCAAAGAGAAAACAACTAATGGTCTGAGTATACCAACAAAGAAGAGTAACATCAAGAATGATTTACAGACTCTAAAGCAAACTGAGGAAGAAAGGGAGGAAGAGGCTGCTGAAATGGATGAAGATAAAGAACAAGGAAGCACTGAAGAGCAAGCACCAACAGATAGTGCTCAATTAGCTGAGAAAATAAAGCATCAAATGGAAGATGATGAAAGAACACATTTGCCAAAGCTGAACCAAGTGAACCAGAAAGAAATGTACTAAAAATGGTCAATGAGGCTGTGCAAACCATTCAAATCACTACATTAGCTGAAACAAACTAGCTGTTGTATGCAGCAGCCTTCATAACCACCAAAGAATTGGGTTTGAAAATACAAAGGAATCAAAGAGGCAAGAAGGGGAAGCCTAAGTGGAAAATTCGGTTGGAAAATTCGGTTGGAAGATCAAAAAATTTCGTGGAGACTTGAGCAACTTGAAGAACTTAAGGCAAGGTCAGCTAAAGAACAAACAGGTCAAAAGCAGCAAGATAGAATTTGGAGAATAAGGAGATTGCGGTAGTAATTGAAGAGCTGAAGCAGAGTATTGTTGCCATTGCTGAAAAGATTAAACGGTATGAAAATCAAGTCACTCAGTTCAAGGAAAACTCACAGTTCAGAGCAAATCAGCACCAGTTTTATAAGAGCTTAAAAAGTGGAGATGGAGTAACAACAAATGAAAAGCCTGATAAAGAGAAAGCTCTGAAATTCTGGGAGAATTTGTGGGAAAACAACAAGAAGCATAACAGAAATGCAACATGGATCAAGCAGGTTGAGGATTCTATTAAAGTGCACAAAATGGAAGATGTGAAAATAACAAAAGAAATGGTGCAAAAGCAGTCAAGAAAAGTGAAGAATTGGAGTGCACCTGGACCAGATGAGCTACATGGTTTCTGGCTAAAGGCACTTACAAGTATGCATGAAAGATTGGCCAAATGAACCAGATCTTAAAAACACCCGACAATGATGAATGGATGACAACTGGAAGGCCATTTTTGATCCAAAAAGATAAAGAAAAAGGAAAGGACCCTGGAAACTATAGGCCAATCACCTGTTTGCCAACAACATACAAGCTCCTTACTGGTATCACTGCAAACAAAATTTACGGATACTTGGAAATAAATGACTTGCTTCTTGTAGAACAGAAAGGATGCTGCAAAAATTCAAGAGGAACAAAAGACCAACTGCTGATTGACAAGCTAATTCTAAAGAATTTAAAGAAAAGACGAACCAAGCTGTTCATGGCTTGGATAGACGATAAGAAAGCATTTGATTCAGTTCCTCACAGCTAGATCAAGAAATGCCTGAAAATCTTTGGCATTAGCAGCAACATACAAAAATTCATGGAAACTTCAATGAACCTCTGGAAAACGAAGCTTATGCCTAATAGAGAAGAATTGGGTAAATTAAGCGAAGCATTTTCCAGGGTGATTCCCTTTCACTCCTTTTTATACTCTCAATGCTACCACTGACAACCATTTTGAAGGTGGCGGACTGTGGATACGAACTTGCAGTTAAAAGCTGAATATAAGAAAGAAGTAATTGAGAAGCGAGCTGAAAATTGGAAAAGCAAAGCTATGCATGGCCAATACTTGAAAAGTATTGAAGGCAAAGCTGACCAAAAACTAACTTGGAACTGGTTAAGATCAGGAGTACTGAAAAAAGAAACAGAAGGCTTTATTTTGGCAGCTCAAGAACAAGCCTTAGCCACAAACTGCATGAAGGCAAAAATTCAACATGTTACCACCAACAGCAAATGCCGCCTCTGTAATGAGAAAGATGAGACAGTCAACCACTTGATCAGCGGGTGCAGCAAAATTTCACAAACGGACTACCTACAACGCCATGACCGCGTTGCTAAGATTATTCACTGGAAATTGTGCCAAAAGTTTGGATTTGAGTACAGCAAAAACCACTGGGACCATCAGGTTGAGAAGGTTTTAGAGAATGAGAAAGGCAAAATCTTGTGGGACTTCAGAATCCAGACTGACAGGCACTTGGCTTATAACACACCTGACATAACAATAATTGAAAAGAAAAAAGTATGGTTCATTGACATTGCAATACCTGGTGATGCACGAATTGAAGAAACACAGCAAGAAAAAATCACAAAATACCGGGACTTGCAAATAGAGGTTGAACGACTGTGGAAAAAGAAATCATGTGTTGTCCCGATTGTAATTGGAGCCCTTGGAGCAATACCTAAAGGGCTACCTCGCTATTTGAAAATTCTAAATTTACCTGACTTGAACATTCTGACTCTACAAAAAAACCGGAACAACTTATGTCCTCCGACGTTACCTTAACAGTTCCTAGGTCCTTGGTTAGGACTCGAGCTATTAGGCTACCAACCAGCCCCAAAGGCTGTGAATCTCACCAAAGATTAACATAATAATAATAATAATAATAATAATAATAATAATAATAATAATAATAATAATAATAATAACAACAACAACAACAACAACAACAACAACAATACTTTTTACATTTTTGGCTGAAAGTTAATCTCTTTCACTGGAAACTATCAAAAGGCCATTTTTCCCGCCGAATGAAGAATAACTAAATTTCATTGTTGTTGTCCCCCCAGATACAATCAATTTCTAGCTTTTTTTTCTCGTTGTCTAATAAATTTTATGGTAAACAATTTGAAATTCTTGGGAATTACTTCAAGGTGTTCAGAATACGGTGAATTAAAAATCAAATAGCTACTTAAATGTGACCTGTTAAAACTTATCAAGAGCTGAACAAGGAAACATTCTTGGCCATCAAAGATGGAGCTAAAAGGAAATATTAAATCAACCCTTCCTAGTTAGATGGTAGGGCTTAAAATTTCTTCCTCTCCCATGAAGAAAAGAATATTATTTTCAGTTTAAATCTGCCTTCTAGGAGAAGCAGTGACTTTTTTATCAGCTTTATATTACGAAGACAAGGAGGAAGATGAGGAAAAAATTATAGGTTGGAAACAGAGCCAAGTTTGCAGCATTAGAAGCACAAACCAGGTATGTATAAATATCATTTTTGATGGTTCTATATAATTTCCTTAGGCAGCCAAATATTCTCAAGTACAGAAAGCTATAAATCCGGACTTAACTTAAAAGGCTAGCATTATCTATGGTGACCACTCAAACTGTCTACTCAGACACTTTGGTATGTATAAAGAATCTGGGGGAAAATCTGTCTTGCATATACAGGAAAGCAGAAATGCATGTAATTCTTGCCACTTTTGCCTTTTCCAGTGATAGGGCAAACTGAGGGAACAGGGCCCTGCCATTTCTCTGTAGCTGTTTGAGGACAATAAGATTGGTCTACCATATATGGCACAATAAGAGACATTTAGCTTTTCTTTTTGCAATTAAAAGGGGGAAAGTGCAGGAGGCCAATATCATTAAGATGTAAATCTGTTGACTTTCTGATCATATCAATAACAAATAACACCTTGGCAATAATGATTTTATAGATACTGGGTTTCATTTTTGTAAGCCCCCAGAGTCGTGTTTAAGATGGACATACAAATCTGCTAAAAATAATCATGTTACACTTTATAGAAGGCCACAGTGAAACAAGCAACAATCCAACCCAACATTCATAGTTTGTAAAAAAACATTACATAAAGTCTCATTCTATGTAAACTAAGTAGTCCTAAATTGCACTACACTCATTTTTTATAATATCCATCACAGCACTGTTAAACCGATGTACAGGGAAAGGAAAAAGCAGACAACTGGAAAACTTAATTATCTTACCTTTGTGGTTAAAGATGCCTTCCATCTCCATACTACTTCTAGAATGCGCAATGCAGAGAGAACCACAGGGAACTAGTCCTTCTGCAGCTGGGGATCGGTCAGTAGTCCGTACTAGACACCAGTCAGGTTTATCATGAGGTCTCTCCAGCACCTCTACTGTCTGACCACGACGGATTGTGAGTTCATTGCTGTTGCATGCTGTAAAGTCATGGATGACCACTGTCAGCTCACAACCACCAGATAACTAGAAAAATGAAACAAAACAGAAACCTCGGTGTTCTGTGTTGAAGAATGCATTCATTTCTACCCATCTGGATAATTTTTTGACCATCTAAAGTGGTTCCATAACAAATTGAACAGCTAGTGACATTAACATAATTCTCACTCTGCATTATATGTGATAGTCCTTACATAATTATTCTTTTTCACTTCTTATGGATATCTATGTCTGCCTTCTCAGCGAGAACAGGTATAATAAATTTAATAAGAAAATATTGAAAAGCTGAATTTATTTTTAAATAATTTACATGAAGTTTTACTATTTTTTATATTATATATTACATTATATGCAAAAATATCCAATGATTTTATAACAATTGAAATAGATTCCCCTAGAACAGTGGTCGGCAAGCCGCAGCTCGCGAGCCAAATGCGGCTCTTTAAACATTTTAATCTGGCTCTTCTGTATGCCGGGCGCCCGCTTCCCTCCCTCCTCTCGGGCTTCGGAGGGAAGCTTCTGCAAAACCCCGGCGAGACAAGTCTCCCAGGCTATAATTTGCCGAGCTGTACGCGTGCGCCTGTTTTCCACGGCGTGGAGCAGCCACGAGATTCTGGGCGGCAAGCGATGATTCCGGGGGCCATCAGTGGGGGGGCAGGGTCCCCCCTCGCGTTCCTCATCTTCCCGGATGGCCCCCGGAATCATCGCTCGCCGCGCAGAATCTCGCCGCTGCTCCACGGCGTGGAAAACAGGCATGTGCGCACAGCTCGGCAAATTAAAGCCTGGGAGACTTCTTGTCACTCGCCAGGGCTTTTGAAGAAGCTTCCCTCCGAAGCGTTCCGAGGGAGGGCTGTAAACTTCCCTCCGAAGTCTTGGGAAGTTCTGAGGAGCCCCCCAAGCCAAAACGCCGCTGCCAGGTAGTTAAAAGTACCTCTCTGATTCGTCTCTGTCAGTCTCTCTCTGATTCCCTCTCTCACTCCCTCTCTCTGTTCTTCTCTCTGTCTGTCTGTCTCACTCACACACACACTGTGGTCACCTTGTTGAGTGTTCCAATCACATTTCAAATGTGATTGGAACACTCAACAAGGTGACCACAGTGTGTGTGTGTGTGTGTGTGTGTGTGTGTGTGTGTGTGAATGAGACAGACAGACAGAGAGAGGAACAGAGAGGGAGTGAGGGAGGGAATCAGAGAGAGACTGACAGACACACACACACACACACACACAGAGAGGGGGAGGGAGGGAGAGAAAGATAGACAGACAGAGAGAGAGACACACAGAGTGAGTGATTAAGTGAATGAGTGAGAGACAGACACACCCACATACACAGAGTGACAGAGAGAGAGGGAGGGGAGAGAGACAGAGGGAGAGACAGAGACAGACACACACACACACAGAGTGAGTGAGAGACAGACACACACACACACACACACACAGAGTGACAGAGATGGGGGAAGGAGGAGAGAGAGACAGAGATACAGAGAGAGAGAGACAGACAGATAGACACCCAGAGAAAATGACAGAGGGAGACAGAGAGGGAGGGAGGGAGAGAGAGACAAAGAGCCAGAGAGAGAGAGAGAAAGAAAAAGAAAAAAGAAAGAAAGTGGGAGAGGGAGATGAAATTAAAAGCAACAACATACAAACCTGACTTACTCAAACTATCCAAGGAAATGCAAGGCCAATGTTCACATTAGTGGTTGTGACTTTGTCAGTCATTGTCAGGATGTAATTTTCTCTACATTGTAAGGCAAATTTTACGGAATTTAACGTTATCGATAAATAATATCGTTCTAAAGTTTTTATTTTATTAGTTGTGTTATTTGTATCCTCCCCACCTATGTGGATACTTGCATGCGGAATATTCTCAATAAAAACTTATTGAAACTAAAAACAGTGTACCATCCTATGTATTTTCGGTTTTAAAAATGTGGCTCTCCAAATAAATTTCAATCGTGGTTTTGGCGAGATTTGGCTCAGTTGAAAAAAAAGGTTGCCCACCACTGCCCTAGAACATTCATGGTACATTATGCCATTACCTAAGTATTCCTCTGGTCATCCAGTAGTAAAAAAGATTTCCCTTTTATTGAAATGTATTGAACATTTCTGAAAAGAACACATCTTTTTGAATTTATAATATTGGTTATAAAGCTTACACTTGTCCCCCCAGACATTAGGACAACAACTGACCTCCGCTCCTTCCGTATGAAATTGAAGACCCACCTGTTCCGACTAGCCGGCCTGGCTTAAATTTAGATCTTCTCCACCTCTTGGGCATTTTTAATTGTTAATTTTAATTTTAAATTTTAAGTGTCATTGGGATTTTAATTGTTTCAAAGTACTGTAATTTATTTATTTATTTTCTACCTCCTCCATATTATGATGTTGCTGTTGTACGTCGCCCCGAGTCCCTGGGGGGAGAGGGGGCGACTAAGAAGTCAAATTAAATAAATAAATAAATAAATAAATAAATAAATAAATAAATAAATACCTTTCCTAAATTCCAAAATAAATAGGAAATTACATAATGGGCATTGGTTCTTAACTGATACACTCATTCTCTGTTGAAGTAGAGACAGCAGCCAGACTGGGTTTACTCCGTCCAGTAACCAATTGGACTGAGTCTACACTTATGATGTCATCGGGCCCTTGTGGCTCCTCCCCAGTTCAGACGAAGGAAAACTGTAGACTCAAGTGAGAATTGTGAGCAAAAACGTACATGTGTCAAGTCCATATCCTGTTTATCTCTCTCTCTCTCCTCCACACAAAAAAGTTCTGAATTGCGTTACCAGGGTGGGGCTGGCTACTGCCTCCACCTCAGCAGAGAATGAGCGTATCAGGTAAGAACTAACGCCCATTTTCCTGTGATCGTGGAGACAGCAGCCAGACTGGGACGTACCAAAGACTGGGTTGTCCACTAGGGTGGGGATACTAAAGAAAGTCCGTTAAGGCACAAGCACTTGTTGCAGCAGCCTGCGCCCAAAAGCTGCATCAGCTGACACATACTTGTCTAACTTGTAATCACATTTGAAGACCGTGGGAGATGCCTATATGGCTGCCCAGCAGACTTCTTCTAATGTGGCTTGCGTGGACCAAGCAGCAGTTGTCGCAGCACTACATGTAGAATGAGCCATAATGTTTAGAGGAACCTACAAGGACTGAAATTCATAAGACAGTTTAATATAGGCTCTGATCCATCGCCCCAGACTCGACGACGAAGCCTTGTTACCCAAGGAGGCTTGGCAAAAGGATACGAAGAGAGTTTCCGAGTGGCGGAACGAAGCGGTGCAGTCGATGTAGATCTTGAGGGCACGTCGTACGTCAAGAGTATGCCACTTATGCTCCCTCTCATAACGAGGAGACGGGCAGAAATCAGGCAAGGTTAACTCTTGACCTCTGTGGAAGCAGCTATTCACCTTCAGTATGAATGTCGGGTCCAGTCTTAAAACGACTCGGTCTAGATGGAACACGCATCAGTCATGCCTGACTGAAAGGGCAGCCAAATCAGAAATACGTCTGGCAGATGTTATAGACACCAAAAACAACGTCTTATAGGACAACAGTTTCAAGAAGTGGATCTCATGGGTTCAAAGGACAAGGAAGTCAGAGCCTCTAGGACATGAGGCAAGTCCCAAGTCGGATACCTATGGATGGCAGGGGGAGAAAGGTTGGGTGCTCCATGGAGAAATCTCTGGATCAAGGGATGAGAAGGAAGATGATTTGAGGCCAGACCGTCTAGGACAGAAGCCAAAGCAGCCACCTGTCGGCGTAACGTATTAGGGGTAAGACCCTGATCAAGCCTCCTCTGTAAGAAGTCCAATATCTGTGGAATGGACGCTTTAAGTGGGTCAATAGTCTTGTTGGTACACCACAATGCCCTTCAAGTGGCATCGTAAATGCGGTTACTAGAGCTTCTGCGTGATGCCTGAATGGTAGCAATGATGTTGAGTGGAGATTGACAGAGTCACTTGGTCGGCATACCAAGGCCGGTGTGGCCAATTCGGCGCTAGCAGCAATAGTTCTGCCTCCTGCTCCAATATTTTCCGAATTACTCTCTGAATGAGGGGAAGGGACGGAAATGCGTACAGGAGACCTTTGGGCCAATGGCACCTGAGGGAGTCTACTCCTTCTGCCATGGGATCCATGAACCATTAGTAATACCTGGATACCTGGTTGTTGTCTGCTGTCGCAAACAGGTCTAGGACTGGGAGACCGAATCGTAGTGGCAGTCGATGGAAGATGTTTGGATGAACGCTCCACTCCACCTGATCTAACCTGGTCAAGCTCAGCCTGCCTGCCTGGACGTTGGAGGCCTTGAAATGTGCTCTGCCCTGAGAGATGATAGGTGAGATTCCGCCCACCAGCACAACAGGTTGGACTCTTGCATCAGAGGCCAGGAATGTGTTTCCTTCTGCCTGTTTATGTGTACCTTGGTCATGGTATTGTTTGTTAGGACTAATATGTGGCAGTCCTGAACCCTGTGTTGGAATTGTTTGAGGGCGAAGCGAACTGTCCATGACTCTAGCCAATTTATGCTGTTTTGACTCTCTTTGAAGGGCCACTGACCCTGAGCCACTAGGTCCTGCATGAGTGCCCCTCACCCCGTCAGACTTGTGTCTGTCGTAAGTGTGAGACGGTCTCGATCCCTGAACAAGGTCCCTTGCAAAATTTCCGGGGATTGCCACCATTTGAGGGACTGTAAGACCTGACTGGGAAGGGGAACCTGGAGAGGGGAGCAGCTCCTGTTGACC
The DNA here is from genome assembly GCF_964273705.1 of Natrix helvetica. Taxonomy (NCBI): domain Eukaryota; kingdom Metazoa; phylum Chordata; class Lepidosauria; order Squamata; family Natricidae; genus Natrix; species Natrix helvetica. The sequence goes on along the minus strand of NC_138550.1, from coordinate 82,244,659 downwards.
TTTTGATGGGGAAGCATGAACCATTGAAGGGTCCTGCTGTGGAACCTGGCCCATGGGACAACCGTAGGCGCAGCACCTTCCTGATAATTTCCTTCAGACTGAGAATGTGGTCATTGGACAGAAACACCCTTCCCACCATGGTATCTATCAAGACCCGAGGTGAAGAGTGCCGGGAACAAGGTGACTCTTCTTGAGATTCACCCCAAACCTGTGATTCCTCAGGGTGTGAATGGTGAGAGCGAGATCCCTTTCTGCTTGAGTCGGAGTCCTAGACAACAAGAGGATGTCATCCAGGTAACAGACAATCCGAACTGGAAATGACCTGATGTGGGCGGCTAGGGCAGCCAGCACCTTTGTGAATACTCTGGGAGCCGAGGACAGTCCGAACGGAAGAGCTCAGTACTGGAAGTGCCTCCCCCCATAAGAGAAATGGAGATATTTTCAGTGGTCTATGAAGATGGAAATATGAAGGTAAGCTTCGGTCAAGTCTACCAACGTGAGGAAGTCGCCTTTCCTGACTCCCTGCAGGATGGTGTGCAGAGAATGCATTTTGAACCGCTGGTAGACAATATGGCAGTTCAACGGTTTTAGATCCAAAATTGTTCTCCATCCACCGGAATTCTTCAGTAGCACAAACAGGTGGGAGTAAAAACCCTGCCCTTCCTGATAGGGAAGAACCGGATCTCCAACAGGTGCTGAATGGCCTGTTCCATCAGTGTCCTCTTGTGAGGACACTGATGCCCTCTTATGAGGACACTGATGCCCTCTTGTGAGGACACCGAGAGACTGGGCATGGCACGAAGTGTTCCTGGGGGATGGAGAAGAATTCCAGCATGAGGCCAAATTTGACAGTCTTGGATACCCAATTGTCTGTTGTGGTCTCTTTGCCCAGCGGTGGGCAAAGAACGCCAGGCGGCCTCTGATCGGAAGAGAGTGCAGATAGTCATTTTTGTCGTGAAAATTGGCGGTTGCTTCCTCCACGGTAAGACCTTGGGGGAGAAACGCTGTGCGTTTCTATTAGATCTGTCCTAGTGAGATCTCTGTATGGGAGTGTAGGACTGACATTGCAGACGGGAGAATGACGTTTCCCCTTCCGCCGGCCGAAAGAGCGACCTCCTGTAGTAAGGAGCGGAACGATTGTCCTGTTTTTTATAGATAGATGAAAGGACCTTGCGCTTGTCTTTAGATTCCATGAGGTATGGATCCAAAGTGGTACCAAATAATTGGGTGCCACTGAAGGGGGAGGCTGCCAGGTGCCACTTCTGCCTGCCATGGCTTGAGCCAAAGCAGACGCCTGGCCATGACCGAAGAGCCATGGCTTTGGAAGAGAACCTGGCAGCATTGAGAGAAGAATAAGTCACGTATTCAACGACTGCCCTAATCTTGTTGAGGTCCCTATGTGATCTAGTGTCAGTAGGAGAAATGTGCTCCTGAAGCTGTTCAATCCAGACTAGGGCCGCTCTAGAGAAAAAGGAAGTGGCAATGGAGGCCCTAATGGCCCAGGCCCCTGCCTGATATTTTTTGACTAACGTTTGGTATGGCCTTTTCTCTTCAGGCTTGAGGACCTCTTCAGGGGATCCAGAGACCACAGTAGGGGATGAAAGTGCTGCAACCGGTGCGTCCAGTGGGGGAGTCTCGAGGAATTTGGTGAGTTCCAGGGCAATGTTATAGAGACGTTTGTCGAGGTTGGTCGGCTGTGGGCCCGTGCCCGGGGACTCCCACTGCTTCTGGATCATGTTCAAGAAGATCTTGGGAACAGGGATCACCTCCTTTTCCACAGTAGGTTCGGTGAATGGGGTACTGGGACCCTCAGTTGTAGCTGGTTCTGCTGGTTTTTCCTGTGAAGTAGAAGCTGAAGCAGAAGATGGTAAGGTAGCAGCTGTAATGGCCTTAAGCAGTGCTTGGTTTTAAATAATCCGGCAAAGCGGGGCATCTGGGGTGACCACCTCGTCATCAGACAAATCTGAATCCCACAGATTATCTTGTTCACCACCAACTGAGGCCTGAGAAGTACAAGCAGAGGGATCAGGTTGTTGACCAGCTGCAGAAGATTTATGCTTGTGGGTATGTGATGGAGCAGGTTGGGGGCGCTGTTGTATGCCAGCAGCCATGACCTGTTTGATAGTTTCAGCAATGATAGTTGCCATATCTGCAGGAGAGGTGTACATGGCTTGGGGAATTCCTGAACCATGCGCCATAGGGAGGGAAGCCTGCTCAAAAGTGTGTTCCCTATTGAGAGGGACATTAAAGAAATTGCCTCTGTTGTCAGGTTTTATAGAAGAAGATGACTCAGAAGAAGACAATTCCCCATCTGAATCTGCCAGTGAAGGGCAAGGGCCCATGGGAGGCAAGACAGGTGGATCTGGGGAGACAACTTGGAGAGCCTCGGGAGGAGGGGGAAGGGTTGGGCAGTTAGAACTTGTTGTCTTTGGGCCCTCTGAAATTCTTTCTCAAGAGCCTTCTGCCTTCGCTCTTCTGCCCTGTAGTGGCTTTAGAGACCTTGGGATTTACCCCTGAGGAAAGAGCCTCTTGGGCTTGCCTCTTCTTACTGCTCTTCGCCCCCGATGGCCCTGCCTCCTCTAATCCTCTATCTGCAGACACAGCTTGGTCAGCCATCTCCGCCGACATAAATCAAGCCACAATAAAGATAGGCAACAGTCTCACCCGTTTGATGGTCAGGAGCTCCTGATCCGGTCCACCTGGAATTATCCTAGGTCGCCGGACACTTGTAACGGCTGCTGCAGAGTTTGCGCATTTTTGAAAGTGTCCCAAATGGCCGACTTTTTTTCTTCCAAGACTTTTACAAGCCTCAAAATGGCACTGCTATCTTCGATTTTCCGACCCACAAAATGGCCGCCAACACTCAAAGTGGCTAGGCGCTCCACAGAATGACCACCAACCTTGCCTGGAACAGCTGCACGTGAAAGGGCTGGTTATGAGTCTCTTCGAGTGCCCAGAGTCCAGGAACACCTTGGAGAAACAGCTATGGAGCCGTAGTTCGTGAGCTGGCCAATCTGACTGCAAGGCAGGCTTGCTGAGTGAACTCATGGCCGCAGGCAGTCAGAACGGCTGAAGAGAGGCAGTCTGGAAGCAGTTTTGAATTTCCCTCCAATTTGGTCAGAAGAAAAAAATGATTTAAAAAGCCAATTTAAAGGATTTTTTTTGTAAAAATCACCAATTAATGCTATAAATGCTAAAATTTGGAGGAGAGATCAATTCTCACTGCTAGTCCTGGTTGGACTGAGTCTGAACTGGGTAGGAGTCACAAGGGCCCGATGACATCATAAGTGTAGACTCAGTCCAAATGGTTACTGGAGAGAGTAAACCCAGTCCGGCTGTTGTCTCCACGATAACAGGAGAATACAATAATCAGAATTTAATTTCACTTCTGAGCTTTGAATAATGCACTATGTGGTCTGGAGAAGGAATGTATTACTCGTGGCGATTTGCATTACAAAAGGGACACAACCAGTTCATTTTTTTGAATATTACTTTTTGGTAGGTCTCTGGTCATCCAGGGCTAAGGTGTATCTTTCCAGTTCATCAGACAATCCTTATAAATAAATAAAATAAAAATAAATGTACAGACTAATTTTCCACTTCCTTTCTACATAATGTATTATAACTTCAGTTAGTCCAGCTGGAATGTTCCCAAAACTTTCCCATGACCACAGTCTGTAAAAGCTTGGCTTTCTGATCTTAGTTTTGAAAGTGGGAAGGGGGAGAGGGTAAAGAGAAAAGACGATGTATGTTTCTCATAATGAAGCAAAATAAATCAGTTTCTATCCATCAAGACACAGAAAGGAATTGTTCCCAAATAATCTCTCAGGATAATTTCCAGTCAAGTTAAGAGGTGTGCATTTTCAGAAACATGTTGCCTTCCCCCTTAAGTGTATGAGGGGGTACCCTTCTTCATCTACACCCATTCTGTTCTGCTTATATTACAATAGTAGAGTTGGAAGGGACCTTGGAGGTCTTCTAGTCCAACCCCCTGCCTAGGCAGGAAACCCTATACCGTTTCAGACAAATAGCTATCCAACATCTTCTTAAAGACTTCCAGTGTTGGGGCATTCACAACTTCTGGAGGCAAGCTGTTCCACTGATTAATTGTTCTCACTGTCAGGAAATTCCTCCTCAGTTCTAAATTGCTTCTCTCCTTGATTAGTTTCCACCCATTGCTTCTTGTTCTACCCTCAGGTGCTTTGGAGAATAGTTTGACTCCCTCTTCTTTGTGGCAACCTCTGAGATATTGGAATAATGCTATCATGTCTCCCCTAGTCCTTCTTTCTCTTAAGCTAAACATACCCAGTTCCTGCAACCGTTCTTCATATGTTTTAGTCTCCAGTCCCCTAATCATCTTTGTTGCTCTTCTCTGCACTCTTTCTAGAGTCTCCACATCTTTTTTACATCGTGGCGACCAGAACTGAATGCAGTATTCCAAGTGTGGCCTTACCAAGGCATTATAAAGTGGTATTAACACTTCACGTGATCTTGATTCTATCCCTCTGTTGATGCAGCCTAGAACTGTGTTGGCTTTTTTGGCAGCTGCTGCACACTGCTGGCTCATATTTAAATGGTTGTCCACTAGGACTCCAAGATCCCTTTCACAGTTACTACTACTGAGTATGGTATCACCTATACTGTACCTGTGCATTCCGTTTTTGTTGCCACTCCATTGTTGTTAGCACTCCATCCACTCAAAATTATGTCAAAAGATAATTTATTTCGGGGTGGAAAGGGTAGGCAGGCAAAAAAAGCCCTTGGGGCTTTTAAAAATGATTTATTTTTATATTACTTCCCTTAGATTGGAGTCAGAAACAATTGAAAACAGCTGTATTCCTGAAGCGGTCTGAGAAAGGGGCTTTTTTAATTTAAAGTCTGATCACAAAACAACAAGGCAATAAGTAGATCTTCTAAGGAAAGAATGCTGCAAATAGAAAATTTGTGTTTGAATCATCCTAAATAGATAATATAAAATTGGCCTTGTTAGTGTAGATTCAAATTGAAATAGCAAAAAATATAGTGATGTCCACATTAGAAGATTGGCTTTTTAGTAATAAATAGTGAGGTATAAGTAGAAGGAAAGAAGGGAGGAACCTAGGAAGGAAGATTAAAGAAAGGAGTGACTGGCTAATGGGAGAAGAACTGTAATTGAATTTGGAAGTTCTTGGTTTGCGTACACTTAATCCTAAAATATCTCAGTAAAATAATTTCAAACTGCCAAATTGGGAAGATCTCATTTGAGAAATGCTCCAAACGAATTTTCCAATCCTCCAAACCTCAAGAAAGCTATAAATTTCAATCAGAAGACAACACGTACTTTAAATTTTGCATATGGTATTGGTCTCTATGTGGGAAACCGATATTCCATTTTCATCCCTATTATTCAAACATCATGATACTCCATGGGATCCTGGCCATGATGAAATACAGTTAAGTGCTATCCATCTGTACACAGTTGGCATTTTCCTCAAATATATGACATTTTCTCAGGAGGAGTTTTTAGGTATTACAAATAAGAAGTATTCAACCCTTCCCCTCCTCCATCAACTTTACTCCAGCAATTTTTTTTCTTTTCAGTGATTCACACTTTTACTACAAATGTATGCAGTAAAGTCTTTCTTAATACAACTGCAGTCATATTGGTTTCCATAAGTCGGGAAGCATTATTATTAGAAACCTGGATCACACAGAAGACAACACAAGTGCAGTTGTATCTTGGAAGGCTTCCCTGATGCTGCCAACTACACTCAGGATGAACATCTGCAGGGAAAAATGAGGTTAGTAAACATCACAAAGCATTAAGATTGTGCAGACTGATCAAGCTGTTACTGGTTGCATTCATAATGCTTCGAAAGGACCTGTGTGTCTGATGCATATAAAAAAGACATTTGTAAGGAAAAGTTCCAAAGATTATTCATCTTAGCAAGGCTAATGTGGCCTTATGGACCCCTCCAAACTTTCATTCGAAGTGCAGAATTCATGACTCTTCCCTCTAAAGTTTCGTTCCAAGGTTATTAAGGCAGAGAAGAGAAATTTGTTTGTTAAAATAGAGGGTAAATGTACTTCCTCAATTTAGAAATGCTTCCAGCTGCTACAACTACAAACCAACTAACAAAGAAACAGCCCCAGGGATTCTTAATAACTTCTTTACTCCTTTAAAATATTTAAACAAGCCAAGAAACTTCACTCAGGTTTTGTATGACTTTTAAAAAACATTTTAAAATCTAATTTCTAAGCAACATAAGGAAAATTCAAGCAAAATAAGGGAACAGAAAAGTATTTCTGGAAACCATACACATTTATTTAATTAATAGAATTACCAATTAATGAACAAGAATCATGATCTCACATTATTAGATAAAACACACTTCTTTCACACTAATGTACTGGATGAAGAGGGGCTGACAATTGGCTTTTATCTACAAGCATAAACTGAGGCTTGGGATCTATATTGCCAGAGACATAAGCTTTTTCAATATAAGAGATTTAACTCATTTTTCTCTTAGATAGATAATTTAAAAAAACACCAAAGAACACGAAGAAGTCCCCAATTAAGGAGTGGCCTTAATTTGATCTTCATTTTTATTTGCATAAAATTCTTAATAGAATTAGAACTATAACTATCTGCATAGAAATAAAGAATATGGAAGTTTTAAATCTTGGCATGTCTTATTAGGGGTATAAATCTGTCTCTGGCCATTTAGTTTTAATAGAAATGTTAAAAGCATAAATTAATCAACCTAGTAGTTTGTACCAAGTCAAAATACCAGAAGCCATGATGTGGTTTATTGTTCATTATGTCAAAAGAATTTTAAAGTTTTGCTAATTGTACATGCACTTATTTATTTATTTATTTATTTGGATTTCTAAACCGCCCCCTCTCCCAAAAAGGGACTCGGGGCGGTGTACAGTCAGATAAAATGCAGATAAAATACATGAATAACAATATAAATAATATAAAAACAATTAAATACTAGGGACTCTTAAACAGCATCCTCTAAGATCAAAAAGCTATGTAGAGCAAGAAATGTCTCACTTCATGAAAGTTTTTTGAAGGGTAACATTAGGCCAAAGGGGTAGATGCATCTTCAGTAATTTGCTTTTCAAATGAGAAGGCTGACTAAAGAAAAAAGCCTCTATCAGAGCAGGGGTATGTTCTGCTCCTTTTCTTGCCCCTATCCTATCTCACATAATCACACATAAACACACATACACACACCCCTCTCAACTGATGGGGAAACAACCACCTCCTTTCTCTGTAATTGTACAAATGCCTATGTTCTCTTTAAGCATATAAATATGTTTTTCATCTATGTGAATGGTGTTGCACAAATTGAAAGGATCTAATTTTCATAGCTGAAACTAAAGGAACACTAGCATTAATAGCTTAGTGCTATTGACCATCTGGAAGATATATACAACCAGCTCTGAATTTACTGGAGATCAGAGGATATAAAAATGAAGATAAAATCCAATTCTTAAAATAAGCTTCAGGTTTCTAATTTCTATGTTCTGGAGACTCGTTCGTGCGCAGTAAGAGAAAAATGTATGCATGATTTCATTGTAAGTTGTGCTAAATAACACAGGAAACAATCAAATTCATTATCTTTGGTTTACCTTATCACTATCCAATGTATTTTGGGAGGTTCGTGATGCGATTGAAATAGTGTCAGGTTGACTGCTCCCCTCTCCTTGACTATCCAGATCGTCTCCATCCCTGTAAGCATAAAATGTTGTATCTCTCTTGCAGAAATTTCTTAACTCAATTTCTTAATAATGATCATCTTATATACTGAATTAGCTTGGTATTTCAATTCAGAACAGAATAGTGCGGAATGTATTCTTCTGTTCATCAGTTCCTTAACAAATACTATTACAGCTAAATATAACAAGTACTAAATATGTACAGTACCAACTGATCAGTCACCTTATGTTCTATGAATCTGTCCAATTCCTTGTTGAAATCTCCCGGAATTTATCATGTAATTGCAAATCCTAGTTCATCTCTTATCTTTTATCTATTTTGAGACTCATACCAGGATACGCTACTGGGTTCTAATATTTTGAGACAGTGTAAAAAACATATTTCCAGCTACCTTTTCTTCACTATAGTATTACACATTGAATTTATATCTATCAATATTTCATAATTAATACTTTATTATATATGTAGTTAAATCTCAGGACAATACAGGCATTTTTATTGTCTTTCTTCCTTCCAGACTTTTTTCCTAAGAAGTTCAAAATGCTATAATTCTTGCAGACACATTACTTCATTTGGTTCATTCCTATTACCATTTAACTTTTTTTTGAAATTTTATACATTATATAGTAAACTTTCTAAACAGAGTGATTTATCATTCAAATTTGATTATGCCTTTATTTAAGGTTCTAATCTACCTATATATGTTTTCAATATATTACAACTTAGCATCATCATCCAGAATGCTTTTTTTAAAAACACAGAATATATTTTCCCCAAAAATAGTTTAGCCACTCTGTTAAGATGGATCTCATAAAAGACAAGAACCATTTCTTGCAATAGAGCAGACTTCTACTAACCTCCTTCCCTTTTGTTTTGTGGTTGATGCAGTTTTAGGAATGTGAATAGGCTCTTTTAAGGCCCCTTTGAGATGAATTGTTCTTTCCTGTATTACTTCTCTGATATGTTTGATCCAGTCTTGCTTGTTCTCAATACTGGAAGCCTTAAAGATAAAGAATATATTGTTTAAGTATATCGTTAAAAATAAACTTTTGAAAAGTCATGCTCATAACGTAACAGAACGTATTAAACAAGAATTAAACAAAGCACTGGTAGAAAATTTTTTGCTCTTTACTTCTGAAAAATGAATTCCTATTTTGCTAATATTTATTGTTTTTAAGATAAGACGTGCTTCCTGCATTTTACATCCCTGATCTGTATACAATCTCTAGGGATCATGACAGCAAATCAGGAACATATAGTATAATTATAAGACTTCTTAGAAGCATCAGAAAATCCTGTTCAAAATTTACACATAGGTACTTCCAGTTTCTTGGCACATTTACTTCCACAAAGTTTGTGTGAGTTCCTTAGGATGACACACTATTCAAAAGAAGTGTCATGTCTTGTTTGCAACTTTGGTCTTCAAGACATGAATGTTGCTTTGAATCTTGGGTATTATGAGTCGCATATCTGTTTTAAAGTGGCATTCTATTATAGGTAGTCTTTGACTTATGGCCACAATTAAGCCCAAACTTTCTGTTGCTAAGCAAGTCAGTTGTTAAGTGAGTTTTGTGTTATTTTATGACCTTTCTTGCTGTAACTGTTAAGTGATTCACTGCAGTTAAGTTAGTATCATGGTTAAGTAAATATGGCTCCATCATTGACTTTGCTTGTCAGAAGATCGCAGAAACTGATCACATGATCCAGGGACACTGCAACAGTCATACATACATGGTTGCTTCCAAGCATCCGAATTTTGATCATATGACAATGGAGATGCTGCAATGGTTGTAAGTGTGAAAAATGGTCAGATGGCATTTTTTTCAGTGCCACTGTAACTTCGAATGGTCACTAAATGAATATTTGTAAGTCAAGGACTACCTATAAACCAAAATACACTTAACATCAGGCATGGGAGCCCTCAGCATTCAGGCTATAAGTAGCTTCCAGCATTCTAAGATTGTATCAATAAAATTCAGTTTTAAAATGGACAGTTTTCAGTGGCAGTTTCTTTGTTTATGTCTTCAAAATAGCCTCCAAATTAAGAAAAAAACCAACAATCCCATGTCAAAATGTTGAACCGCCTCAGAGATTGCCCACTCTGTTTAGAAATATACCAATTACCTTTAGCACAATTTTATTGTCTGAAGTAGGAGTTCTTCCAACCCACAGTGCAAATTTACAGGGATCACCTTCTACATGCTCTGTGACACCCAGCTCAGAAGTCTGAAAATTAAAGGAAGAAGGATTAGTTTTTGGTGTGGGAAAAGTTTTGTAACATGAAAACACATTTTTAATGGGTTTTAAAAATCAGTTACCTCTTAATCACCAAAAATGTTTCATCAAAAGTTAAAGTACATAATAAGCAGTTGTGTGGTAATAAGCAGTTATTATTTCCTGGCTAGCTTACATGATTCAAAAGAATAACTTCGTCAGTATTTCAAAGCCTTACTTGGGACCAACCAAACATATTTCACTGTATTAATAAAAAGCGTTCATGCAAATTGGAATGACTGGCAATATGTGCCCTTCAAATATTCTTTTTACTGCAGATTTGCTTCATGATTAAAGAATAATGCTACATTATGTATCTCTCTGCTTAAGAGAACAGTTTTCAAAATATTTCAGAATCTATTCCTCGGTGTCCAAAAGATCAGTTTCTTTTGCAGTTATGTAAAAAGTGTTATATTCAATAATATACTTATGACTTAACAAACTGGACATCTTTTAAGAAAAATCTGAGAGCAATTTTACTCCATTTTCCAATAGCTGAGCGTACTGTAAGTTGTTAGCAACTATGTTTGGCTTTGTTTTTTTCCAGTGTAATAGTAACTTACAAACAACTTGCTCTTGTAAATGTATTTACTTCTTCCACTAGAGTCTTTCACTTCTTTACTAAAGACAAGTGACATCTCAAAAAGAAAGAGATGTCTTTCACGCCCTTTCCGGATGAGAGTTTTTGGATCCCACACTTGGAAGGATTCCTGAAGGATAAGTTCGCCCTGAGATTCAATGTTCTCATCAAAACCTAGGAAGCAAGTTGGAAGAATTCAAGGAAAGAAGAAAAGGAGAGAGAGAAAGAGACATGGGTGTGTGATAAAACTTAGTTCATTTTCTTATAATAGGTTTTTTTTTAAATCACTCTTCCAGGAAGACCTTAGAAATGTAGTTGTTGTCTTGGAAGTCGTTCTTTAGTAAAGGTATATAAGGTTTACATAATCAATAATTCCTTTAGAGATTGGCTGTTCATGAAAGGGAACTATATATATAAAACAGCTGTAGTTTAAGCAGCACAGAGACTGCAAACAAGTAATCCTCACTTACTGACTATTCATTCAGCAATCATTCAAAATTATGAAAGTGCTGGAAAAAAAATAAACTTTATAGCCCATTTAGGACCTTTGCAGGATCAGTCTCAGTCAAGTGATCACCTTAACAGTAGGGACCGGTTTTCTTTTCCCCCACTGCAGAGGAGACAGATTGGAGAGAAAGCAATTGCAAGAAAGTTTGTTCTTCTATACATCAAAAGCAATGTAATTATGCTGGCAAGCACAGGTGTGGGAAACAGGTGAACTACGTAAACAGCTGACAGTATTCTCTTGAAATCTCTCTCTCTCTCTCCAATTTCTCTGCTCTGCAGGGAGAGGGGAGGAAAAAAACAAGCAATTTCTGAGGTCATTTCTCCTTCCCCTAACTCTTTCCTCTTTTTGCAGAGGAGAGATTGGAGAGAAAACCATTTCAAGGGAGTAGTGTACTGTGCCCGCAGCTCCCAGTTCTGTCTCTGTTTCTGGCATACTCTTGCCAGCCCTAGCATCACTGGACCTGCCGCTTTTTTTGTGGCCACCATTAAGAGAAGGGGTGTGGTCGCTAGGGTTTGCTGTAGCGGCCTCTGGGAGGCCCTTCCGCGTGGATGGCAGGTGCATGTGGGGCACATTCTCCCTTCCCCTCCAGGAAATGGCGGGGACCAGCTGCACATGCTTTTAAATATTTTAGGAGAGGACTTATTTTTGGGTGAGGGCTTATTTTAGGGCATGTACTCAAAAGCCCGATTGGGCTTATTATCCGAGGAGGTCTTATTTTCAGAGAAACAGGGTATTTTCTAGATGGTATCTTAAAAAGAACTAATACTTGAAATTTTTTTAGATCTGTCCAAACAGAAAGGCTATTAACATTGTTACCTTTACTACATTTTAGAATGAATTGGTTTCCTATCAAAAATGTTTTCAAACAATCAAGAATTACTTTGTTTCAATTTTTTATGTGTACAGTATATTGTTCAAAACTGTTAATTTTATGCTCTTAAAACAGGAAACATGGCATTATGTATGAAACAGCCCTAATGACATTTCTTTACTGTACAGTAGTCATTTGAAAATTGTAGGTTGTATTCATCAAAGCTGCCAATCATTATAAAGATCTTTGGAAATCTCTATTAATAAATGTCATCTTTAACATTATGAGAACACTGGTTTATTAAAGCCACATAACAAAAAAAATATTTAAAATGAGGAAGCACTCAGTAAAAAAAATCTGCATTAAACTAAATATGCTAGCTAGATATCAAAATACTAAAACATAATACTGACAAAAAGTATTTTAGATTTATATCATGATTAGCTATGCTTCCCCAAGCAGAAAATATATGTATTCAGAATTAACAAATACTTTTTTTTAATGATCAGCATAATCAGTCAAATTAAAAAAATCAGTCAACTAAAAAACAACAGATGGATTATGAGATTTAGAGATTAGTTTTTAAAATGGAATGCTTCGATTTATCACATCAACCAGTCTGCTACACAAATGTTCAGCATCATTTGTTTGAAATAATGACTGTGAAAGAGACGTATTAGAATATTCCATGTAGTCTACGCACATATTTCTTGACTATTAATCTGAATGCCACACTTATTCCAACAATTCTGTTTAATGTACCTGTGGTAGCAATGTGACAAACTTTTATTCATATTTGGAGATTCCAACAGCAACATGCTCAAAAGAAGTGAAACACCGTGACAAATATTAAAATTATATTGCCTGAGTATATACAAGAATCTATTGAGAAGATGTTATAGCAGTATGGCAGTCCTCAACATGATCACAATTGAACCCAAAATTTCTGTTGCTAACTGAGACATTTGTTAAGTGAATCACTACAGTTGTTAAGTTAGCAACATGGTTGTTAAGTGAATCTGGCTTCCAATTGACTTTGCTTGTCAGAAGGTCACAAAAGGTGACCCCATGACCCTGGGACACTCATAAATATGAGTCAGTTACCAAGCCTCTGAATTTTGATTATATGACCACTGGGATGCTGAAATTGTTGTAACTGAAAAATGGTCAGCTCACTTTTTTCAGTGCTGTTGTAACTTTGAACAATCACTAAACAAAACGTTGCAAGTTGAGGATTACCTGTACCCTTTCTGTTAAAAAATATTTTAAATTTTCTTAAATGTATTATGCTGTCTCTTCATTTATATGTGACAGCATAAGTAATATCACATTTCATTGTCTAATCAGCTTTCCAAGGGGCAATTAAATACTGAATTAAAGGCTTTTAAAAAAAATTGCAAACATTTATGATCTTTCAACAGGCAATGAAATGACAAAAACATCTAGACTTTAATCAAGATTAGAATAGCTAATCTTTTACCATTGTTTTTTTTTGTGAGAAATGCATAAATTTGCAGACCTACATATTTTCTGCTCTGCCTGAACAGGACTCTTCATATTTCATTTAGACACAATTTGGTGGTAGTTCTAAAAGTAGGCTTGTCCAAATTCAGGTGACTTTAGAGGAGATTTGCTGCTAATAACTTTACCCCAGGAACAATTACAAGAGGTTGACTAGCTGCATTCTTCTCCATCAATCAAAACAGAATGTTAAAAAACAATAGCTATGACTAAATGATACAACAGATTTGGTTTCAAATATTTGTAAACACAACATGATTATAAGCAAATAACCTGCATTTTTAAAAATATAGAACAATCATAATTCTAAGGTTACGAAGAAAAAACCTTCAGAAAATTCATCAGAAGATTAAGAAATGATATTATATAAACCTACATTAAACAAGCTTTTAATAATATCTTAGAAGTAATAGAATACACGGAAAATAAATAACCATGAATCTTACCTTCCAGCATACTGAGATGCATGGCATCATTGGCTCGCTTTGGTACACTAAGCATAACTTCTAAGCCATCTTTAATCTCACCTTTACCCTCTTCACAGCAGGTGAGTAACTCCTGTAAAGGTATCACATTACTATTCAGTCGTTTATTTCTATTAAATCTTATATACCCAGAACATGTCATTTGCAATCTTTTAATAAGATGCCAATATTCTAACCTGGGATGTTTAGGATACAGGTGTTTGTTTCCAACTACAATGATACCAGAAGATTAAGATGGGCATTGTGACCACATGGCACAAGTTCTGCTCTTTCATACTTGCACTGTGACATCACACAAAGGAACATGAGGGATGGGGTTTATGTCATAGTGAACACTTAGCTTTCTGATCTATCTTGCATATGTCTATATTTCAGAGAAATTAAGAGGGAGGCTTGAAGTCATTAGCCAAACCACAACTTAGTCCTCTAAAGTCTTCAATGCATCTTCAGAGTGCCCTCAAAAAATGGATGCTACCCAAGAAAGTAAACACCCATTTGTCAGGAACAAAACTGACAATATTGTACCAATCATCTTTAGCTTAATGATGTTCTCCAACATATCATTTATTTTCTTCTTCTTCATGGACAGATTAATATACAGAATTTATAGAGAAAGAGACATTATTTTCTGAGAATGCCTGTGAAACTAAATCAATCTTTAAAAAACATAAATTATGTTAGAGGTTAGTGCTGGCTTTTTACAAGGCATTGAAAACTTGGCTTTGCAAGCCTAATAAAAGCAATTAAAGGAGGCTTAACAGATGGTAGAAGGTCCATATGAATAAGCAGTGGAGACTCAAGCACCCTGTGTATTGTTGGAGCTATGTACCAAATGATGTAAAAGAAAGAACAAAGCAAAGCAAAGTTACCAAGGTTGAGAAACAATGTACCAAAGGATTCAGCGCAGTGGCTGTGGAATTCTGGGAATTGAAGTCCATAAGTCTTAAAGTTGCCAAGTTTGGAGATCCCCGCTGTAAGCCATCTCCATTGCTTTGCTTCATTATTTAAGAAGTCAATGTACAGGAAAACAGCACTGTCTTTTCATTTAACAAATGGCAATGGCATTCCATTTTTTTTTCTGCATTCCAGTTAAAATTATAGAAACCTATTTCCAAATGTCAAGATATTGCTTCGTTCTTTTACTGGAACATTAAAAAATATTCCAAAGATGAATTAATTGCATTTAATACAAGGACGTTTTCTGAATATCCCAAACATTTTGTACATAGCTCTGTCAATATACAGGTTGCTAAATTTCCACTGCTTAATCAAATGCACTTTCTACCATCTGTTAAGCCTCCTTTAATTACCTTTAATAGGCTTTTTGGTCCCTTGAAAGTACATTGTAATGTGCAGAAACACTGGTTTGTGATGCACAAAGTGATTTTTTGCTGGCTGCATACTTGAGTGAAAAGGAAAGATAGGCAACATTTTAAATTAAATAAAATATAGAGGCAAATGGAAATAAGGGAAACTACTAACAAGAATTGGTTCATGAAATGTAAGATTGTCTGCACAGAAGATACATATTCATTTTAAAAAGTTTTTTCTCAGCTTCTTGATCTTATACAGTTGGGGTTGGGGCTATGCAGTCTAATTACATAAAGCCAAAACATAGGAAAAGGAGGCCAAGGACTTAGGGCAAAACACAAACCAAAAAAGACCTTTGAAGTCTTTGCCATTCACACCATGAGTGTATCTATAGATGGGCTGCTTCTGTAAGTTGATGTGACTGGGAGAGAATATTATGATTAAGTTTCTAACTGTTGCTCAGGATGTGATTGAGAAACGACCAAAAGCTCAAATTGGATGGTTTGAAACAGCGGTGTACCCATAATCTGGGTAAAAAAAACAGTTCCAAATACAGTGTTTTGTAGTAGTTGACTCTCAAGGAAGTAAGGGCATCAATAATGGTCATCAGGGTTTCTTACTTCCAAAAAGGCTGTAACTGGCATCAGTTGGAGAAGAGCAAAGGCTGCCTGGCTGCTCATACAGAAGGTATACATCAGGGAGAAACCCTATACAACCCTATTGAAAGCCAGCATAGGGGCTACTGTAGTATATAAACAATTCTGGACACGTAGCAATTCCATCAATTCAATTTGTTTCATCCCATCCAGGTCCTCACTGCCACCAAATATTGTATAAGAATATCCACTGCATCTATCATCAACATAGCGATAACTCACTCCAAACTGATAAATGACCTCACCCAAATGAAAACCTCAGCTAAAAGGATCTGATACTCTGCTTCATCATTTGAAGCTTCTCACCTTCAATTTTAGAATCCTAAATGATTGGGCAGCTATTTCAATGACTGCTTATTCCCACCTGATTCTGCCAAACCACCAAGGACTTGGGACCATCTCTGAATTCTAGCACCATCAGCTGCTGTAGTATACAGGATATGATAGGATCTTTCTCTACCATGAGACTCATTTTATCCTATTCTAGCTAACCATCTATTGTAACCTGATTCTCCTCCTAAGTGTAAACTCCAGTCAAGTTTAAAAAGACTTCTGATAAGATCAAGTGGCAGCAGCATTTTAAAAAAAAGTAATCCTTATTCATGTAGTCAGGTTGCAAATAGGCCACGACCGTTTTGGGCACCTGCCTGTCTTAAAGGAATTATATGCAGATAATTATGGGGGGGGGGGGAAATGAAAGATATCCTCAATTTCTGGTGATATTGGGTGATATCTAATGAGCCTGATTTCATTTGTGATTTCTAAACCAACCATTTGGAAGAATCTGGTAAGATTACTTTATTCTTTACTTTATATACCTGGTAGTATATTTCTCCTGGAATCTCCACTAACAGGAGTGGCAGGTGAGTGCCTGCCCCTCGCACAAAACCATTCCCTCTTCCCCCCGTGGTGAAAGTTGCTTTAAGGTACTTTTTATACCAAGCTAGGCCAGCATAATATATGTTGGGTCACTCATAAAGAGTTCTTTTATTTAGCTGTAGCCCAATAGAACTGTATTTTTCAAAAAGCATATTTTCAGTGTAAAAAAGGTATCCAGCTACACAAATGAAGGCCACACTGACACTCACCTTTAGAAGGAGTTGGTATTTTGTTATCCTTTGAACTGGTTTGATAAGGTAAGATGAGATTGAATTGGCTAAGCCATGCCGCTGTTGTATTTCCTGCAGTACAGGTTAAATATTTGAGAAGCAAGTATAAATTAACTTAGACAATTTGCAGGTATTTTTTTCATTATAAAAACTCAGAGGAAGTCCTAAATCAATGCCATCATATTCCTCATCAATTAGCGTATGTATATTTATGCTTGACCTATGTGTTAAAAACTGTGAAAGCCATTTCACCACTAGCCATGCCAGCCAGGCCTCTAGGAAATTCTAGCTCAGCAACATATTAATGCAACATAAAACATCAACATCACTACTAAGCCTATTCAAGCTATCACTTTTGTTATATTTTGTTAAATGTAGTATAATTATGGCCGGTGTACTTGCTCCAATTTCTATCAGTGTGAAGAATCCTGCTTTAGATTCTAACAATTTGATTATGCTTTTCTTTTTGATTTTGGTATTATATAGCATTTTGATGTAAACTGCTCTGAGAAAAAATCACTTCCCTGTCTTTAGTACTTTAAAGGAACATTTCTGAAGTGCAATGATGGTAGCAAAAATCTTGATTTTATCTATATTTAGCTGTTTTTAATAGTTTATATTAGTTTTTAACTGTTTTGTTGTGTGCTGCCTTCAGTCATATTTCTGAGAGGGTGGCTATATGAATTTGCTAAATAAATAGATAAATATGTGTAAAAAGTGCTTCTTCTGGCAAAGTGAAACAAGACTAATTTACTGAGAAGGAGCAAATATATTATTTTACAGTTCTTGAATACTCTGATATATCAAAATATTTTGATTGTTCAGATTTCATTCTGAATTCCATAAATAGATTTTAGGATATTGTAAGAGAAATATTTATTCAGTGGGATTCTGGATGTGTCTTTAATAGAGATAGGTATAAAATTGGGTGGATTAGCGCTGGACAAAGAAAGATGTATGCCAATATAAGCTTATTGATTTAAAGATAATTTCTTTCTTAAAACAGCCTTCCAAATCCAATAAAAGGAATTACAGTTATAACCTTCTCCCCACCTCCATTATTATTTAAAGATTTACAAAACATAATGTATTACATTATTGGTTTCATTCTGTGTCAGTAATTGACAGTTGGCAGTCTTACCTTACATCTTTCATTGTATCTTTTCTTTTTGGGGGAAAAAAAAGTCCTGGAAGAGGCGTTCAGAACTGAATTCTTCCCGGGGCATATAAATATTAACCTATCTTTTAATAGGATCAGTCAAATGAAGAACATACACAAATGTTCTTCACATTTGTGACAGTCAAACTGACCTGAGGTAATTGGAATAAAAATCAGGTCATTCTGATGTCATCATGATATCACACAGTTTTAGCATAGTGAGTGTTAACAACTACAATGAAACTAAATCCTCCAAGAGAAAGCTTTGTTCACTGTAATTAAAAGATCTGTGGGATTATTCTTTGAATAGGGTTCATGTCGAACTTTCATCCATATTCTTTCAAAGCTAATGCTGAATTCTCACTATGTGCATTTGCATATATGTACACGCAAATGTGTGTGCCATGCCCATAAATATACTTTCAGAGCTCGTGGTATAAATGCAGCACTATAATCCTGTACTTACATCAAAATATGCTCCTGCATGCTCTAAAATTAGCTGAGTTGAGTCTGGTTTGTTTTTGCAGTAAGTCACATACATTTGGAACTTGTCTGCCTGCAAAGGAAAAAAAAAGATTGAAATGATTTGTAAAAAGCTCCATCTGGTGGAAACTTGGCTATTTGAGAA
The DNA here is from genome assembly GCF_964273705.1 of Natrix helvetica. NCBI lineage: Eukaryota > Metazoa > Chordata > Lepidosauria > Squamata > Natricidae > Natrix > Natrix helvetica. The sequence continues at coordinate 82,225,909 of NC_138550.1, read as the reverse complement.
TTATTTGAGTTTAAATCTGTTGAATAAAGAATCTGGCATGCAAGAAGAATAACTATTACAAAAGGAAAAATGGTATATCTTAGTTATGTTATAAACTGATTCACCTGGCCTCCCAAATGCATGTGTTCAGATACTGTATATCCTGAATCATAAGATATTTCTAAGAAATATCTCGCCTATTAAACCTCTTTTGCAACAATAAATTTTAAAGATTAGTCATGAGGTGCTTTAAATTCATGTTAATATTACATCCAGCAGCTTGAAGAACACTGCTTAATATTACATGAACCTGACAGGATGCCTATTCACATCCCATAACTCAAAAGATACTTTTCTATATTCGCCAGTTAGAGTGGAGGTCTCTTTCCTGAGCTGAAGAGCTCTATTGTACAGGGAGTCTTTGACTTATAACAGTCCATTTAGTGACCATTCAAAGTTACAACAGCAGTGAAAAAATTGATTTACGATGGTTATGACCATTGCAACATCCCCATGGTCATGTGATCAAATTTCAGATGCTTGGCAACTGATATTTATGATTGTTGCAGTGTCCCGAGGTCATTTGATAACCTTTTGTGACCTTCTGACAAGCAAAATCAACGAGGAAGTCAGATTCACTTAACAGCCTTATTACTAACTTAAAAATTGCACTGATTCACTTAATAACTATGGCAAGAAAAATTGTAAAATGGGGCAAAATTCACTTAACAATTCACTGTTTCATTTAGCAACAGAAATTTTGGGCTCAATTGTGGTTTCTAGATGAGAACTATCTGTATTTATTATCTCACACTATAAATCTCTTCTATTAGGCCATAGTTTTATTTTTCAAGTGTGGATGATCACAACTCAAAATACAATTGATCATTTAGCAAAGGTAACAAAGCAATGACCAACATCTTACCCAGGTAACAAAGCAATGACCAACATCTTCAGGTAGCTGCTCATATTTCTCCAGCTCTTTTAGGAATATACTGTTTAAAGAAATGATTGAATAAAACCATTAACATGTTCCTCTTTCCTTTCTACGTTGTAATTATACTATCCATAGTGGCTATAACATATTGTTATATACAATACTTGTGCAGAATAATCCAGTCAATCTAGCCTTAGAACTAAACTATACTTTATAGTTCCAGGAAACAATGATCTAGCTATAGTTACAACTATGCTATGTCAGGTTATGGTACATTATAATCATGCCAGACTTACAAAATGTGGTGCCTTTTAGCTGTGATAAGCTAGAACTGGCTCATAGTCCCCTATGCATTAAATAAAACATACACATTGAAATAACTAATAGGAAAATTAGCACTTATTTACTGACTTCATTGCAACTTAAATGATCTAAAATTGACCATACAAACAAACAAACTAACAAACAAACCTATTACAGAAAGAGAATGCTTGTATTTCCAAGCTTTATAAAATCAATCTATACTATAAGTTCATGAACAATTAGCAAGTTATTTTATTATAACAATTTTATTAAAGATTACAATTTACAACAATAAAAACGAAAAAATAAGAAAAAATAAGAGGCAGAAAAGAAAAAAGCAGAAAAAATAGAAAAGAAAAAAAATAAGAATATAGTAAAGACATATATAAAGAAGTGACTTCCTCATTTATCACGATAAGTATAACCAATTTTAGTAATTTATCACTTCTCCTAAAATACAGCAAATGATCTCTTGTTCTCATATTTTATCTCTTATCTATAAGCAACATAAAGTCTTGTCATTTTACTCCCAGTGTCAGCAAAAATCCATTAAGGGTTACAAGAGATAACAATATACCTACTATAATCTTGATCAAAAAAACCAACTTTATATTAACTCCTTTTATTTCAAACAATCTTAATTATAGATCTTGTAAATAATGTCCCAGAACTTGATTTATTTTTACTTTTTCTTTGTCCCTTCTCACAAAATTCTTCAAGACTTTAACAAGCCTCTTGTAAATCCCACATAGGAAAATGTTATTTGTATATCCCTTTTAATTATTAAGAGATCAGACAATTTCTTTTGTACCTCCAGTGTAGTATCTTTTTCCATGTCATTTTAAAATCAACTTTCAAATCTCAATCATGTCAGGTAAAACTTGTTCTTTTTCCATAATATTTTTAAACATAGTCTACTATAGAGGTATACCTTCTCAAAATTAATTTCTGGGTCCCTTGTTTAAAAATAATTTTTAATATAACTAATGTCAAAATATTTTATTTCATTCTGTTTGTAAGCTGAATTTGACTGCTCTTCTCTTTTGAATGCAATCTTTAGTTCTTTTTAGTTCCCTCTAGTATTTGATTTAAATTTTTTTAACAGAATTCAAAACAAAAGCATTTCCCCATGAGAAAGATTCTTTACAATTAATTCCAAAATTTTATTTCAAATTTATTTTGACTCTGTCCATTGGTATCTTTTTAAAATCAAAGTGTTATATCAATCTTTTGCTGTTTATTCCAGATTTTTTTATATTCCTTATATTTGTATTTAAAACTTCTTTCCTTAAGGATTGAAGAAAACTCACCTATGTCAGGTAGGCCCCAAACTAAAAATAACACATGGTGATTCTTCCAAGTTGACTTTATTGTTCCCACACTTATATACAGAATCAGGCTAAGTACTCTACTATCTGTATCTACCATATACTCTGAGAAACATTAGGGAGGGGCTATCTTCACCCTTTCACACAAAATATCTGGACTGAACTGTTTCTTATTCCTCTGGAATGTATCCCCTCCTTCCTTGGAATCCAGCCTACTACATTCCATCACATACAGTTCTGTAAAACCTGTAGGTCCAAAGATTCCCAATATATGAAAGCAGTTAACAAGCAATTTCCAAAAGTGATTAGAGAAGAAAGTATGCAAACTCATAGTCCTTTCAAAGACAGTTTGAGCAAGATGTTTATTGGCCCTCATCTTCCAGAGCTTTAAAACTATGGTAAACTGCTATCTTGGGATCTCTGCCTGAAGCACTTGTGGGTGATCTCAATCCTCTCTTTTGTCTGGAGAGGAATTACAAAAAACTTGCTGGCTCTTTATTCTGCAACCATCAGCAGCTCCACAAAATCAGTTTACCCTTTCTACCCTGAAATTCTTCAGTTTTTAGCAAGTTCTAATGATTTAAGATGTGGTTGGACACTCATTGATTTCTTTTATGCCTAAACATCTTTTCCACAGAATAGTTACAATATAAAAAATAAAATTCCCTTCATTACATATTGAGAACTGATGTAGCCATAATTCTAAGCATAACCATTGGGCAATATATGTAGTGTAGAGATTTTTCACATAAGGAAATTTTGAACTACCTAATGTTCACATGGACTAGTGAGACAAATTAAAAGGAGATGACTGTGCGTGCAGCTCAGAATTACAACAGTTGGGGGCTTCAGAGGGCAAGACAATTGCTTTTTCCCATCTTGCACTCTATGCGGAAACATTTATGTATTAAATAAGACTTTTGCAAACCAAGCATTGCGTTTTGCAGGTATGCTTGCAAGCTGGTTGTAATAGATTTTTTCATCTGTTACTTATTCACAGCAAATTTTAGACTCCACAAATATTAACAGAGAAAAAAGATACAGTATATTAAATTAGGGATCCTTACTAAGGGAAGGAAATTTGGTGTGGGAGACACTACAGAATAATTTTTATGTGCATCTAGTGAGTCTGGAGCTTCAAATAAATCCTGAATTCAGACTATGCCATCTAGTAAGTCTGAATTAAGGCTTTAATGCTATTCTCAGATCCTTTTTAGCATTATCAGTCATCTCACAGATAAAAGCTGATGTGTTCTATTTATCAGTTTTATGTATTATGCAGCAAAACCCAAGCAACTCATTGTCTGGGTGGCTGAACAACCTAGATCAGCCTATTTACATAAAATTTCCAGACCAGAATAAAGCAAGTCCATTTTAAGATCTACTTAAATAGAAAACCAGAATAAAACAATGCTAATTCTGAAAATTGTCAAGCTCCACTCATTGAACCTTCAACCTGCAAAATAAAATAAATAATAATAGCAAAATAAAACCATATATTCATTTAATATATCAGAAATCATTAGATCACTCTCTTTTTTTCCTAAAAGAAGGGTCATGGGTGACACTCTTCACTCACTTGTTATGGAATTCATAGATCTCCTGCATGTTTCCAAAAATGATGTGCTCTTTGTTGACAATACCAGGTGGGATCTCTTCAACACCACTTGTTATTTCCCAGAGATATGTCTGGTTAAAAAAAAAAGGAGGGGAAGCAAAGTTGGCTTAACAATTATCTAGATATAACCAACCATCCTCAAACTAATATATGCAAAATCATACGGGACTTTATAAAATGTCTATTTCAGATTTGTATAATACTATTTTTTGGTATTATAATCAGGAGATCCTAACAAGTGCAACATGCCAATGAAAAACTAACAGTCTAAAACCAAACCCTGAAATACAGAAGAGGGGAGTTTTTGCTCAGAGAGAATAAGCCAGTTCTCGAATGTGCAATGTAACAGTGGAAGCAATAATAGAACATTATCCCTTCAACAAAACAATAAAAGCTTAACAAAAGCAGCAACCAGTTCATTGTGCCTGAAAATGAACAGATATGCTATTGTCCCTGTTCAATCAACATAGGAATGTTTAAAGAGAAAAACAAGAAGCTGATCGCGCTGGCAATTCTTGATTTAATTGACAAACACGCCTACTTCTGATACAGCACTGCACAACTCTATGGTTACAGATCATACAATACGACAGTGGGGTGGGGGGTGGGGAATCTATTTGAGAACCCACATTTAGCTTGAAAGGAAGAACTTACATCCATACATTCCCGGAGATCTCTTACATAAGCCTTCTCTGTCTGGATAAGCTCAGCCATGATGAACCTTTCCATACACAAGAGAGAGAGAGAGACAACTTTAGACTATCCATTTCATCATATATCATTCTGAACAGAAATTAGATACATGGCAAGGATTTTACATAGTAAAATATATTTGATGAGCTCAAGAGCACAGGTGGATGAGAACTGCAACTAGAAAAAATGTGGACTATTAAGGTCAGTAAAAATGATAATAAAATGTTTTAACATTGCTTTTGCATAAGTAAATATTGTCTCATCTTGGAAGCATTCTGTCCTCTAATTTAATCTTTGCTTTAAGTAATGGCTAAAGGAAGCAATAAAAATACTGAATAAAATGGTCATTAAAGGAAGGGTGCATTTGCTGATTCTTATTTGTTGTTGAATCTTAGAAAAAAAAACCTCTAGATTCATTTTTTGGACGTTCAAGAGATCAGCCTATTTTAAAATGCCTTGCCTCAGACTTATCAAATAGCAATGCACAATTTAAAATTCATATTGTCATTTTTCTTTTTAACATATAAGGTCATTGCTGAGAAGTGGAAATGGACAAATGGAAAAAGCAGTGGGGGGAGGGAGGAAAACATGACATATTGTACAGTTTGACATGGACCAAGACTACCATGTGTTACGTTTCCCCTTCATTATTTAATGTACAAAATTTACATAAATGTAAAAAAGAATGTTTTGGTGACATATTAATGATATGTTGGCTGGGGCTATGAATGCACAACATCCTAACTAAATAGATAAAAATTACACACGTCCAAAGCATGGATAAACATGCATTATGCTAGGAGGAGACAAATGATTTACTCTTTCCTGCGGGCAGACTTCCTCTTTTCCTCATTAAGTTCATGAGCAGCATCTCTCAGCTTCACCTCTGACCCAGGGAGACTGGCTGGGATTATATCCAGTTGCAAGCTTTTGCTCTGAATTAAGGAAGGGAAGATGACATCAAAATTAGTGCAGAGAAGGAGAAACCAACACAAAAAGGGGTTCTATCTAGATAGAAACTCTAGCAGCCAGATTAAGTCATTCCATATTACTTCAAGACAAAATTAAAATTAAAAATTCAACACTCACCGATTTATTGGAATCTGAAGAAATTCCTAGAGCTTTCTCTAAAGAGGTCCTGTATTTTTCCATACGCAGAGAGAAGTCTCTGTATCGCTTGTCCACTGCTGTGACACATTTTTTAATCTCTGCTGCATGGGCATGCCCCTTTTCACAAAAGCCATCAGCTAGCTGTATCAACAACTTCACCCGCTCTTTGGTTTGCTATAGGATACACGAAAGATGGGAAGGCAGTAAGAAGAGTGGACATTCAGTGCCTCTAATGAATAACAGCCTTTTCATGCTATAAATAGAAGATAATATTCTGTTTCCATGCTAACAGCTTTTTGGTACTTGAACAGAATTATCAGGATCATTATAACATTTTTTACATTTCTAGCTTTTAGGGTTCTGCAAAGTAAGGACCTGAAGACAGAATTAATTTAGGATAGCCTCATGCATTGGCACTACTACTGGGTCTGGGGATTGTCTAACCATCAAGAAAACACGAGTTTGGGGAAATATGCCTCATCATGTTAAAAACCTAATTTATAATACCACATGTTATTGATAAAGAACTCAAGAAGTTCCAGTCTTTATAGTAGCAGAGAGTTTGGTAATGTATATAGTATTAAAAGAGTAATGTAACATTAACAGTCCTATTGTCCCCTACAGAATGGGTGTAAAAAGATTGTGTCACAGATTCTGTTGGGATGTATCACTCTAAATGGGATTGACGATCAGATGAATGCTAGCAGAAAGGAAATCTGATTAGTATTAGGCTGATAAAAGTCTGATCTACTTATAGGAGGCAGGGGTCTTCCACATTTATTTCATTTTATTATAAAAGTGCCCTGAGCATTCCGCTTAGAGAAGGGGTGTCAAACTCAAGGCCCATGTGCCACCCTCCCAGGCTCTGTTTTCAGCTGGAAGTGTCTCCTGCAGCCCTCTGCCAGCAAAAATGCCCCCTCCCTCCCAAGCTCCATTTTCGCTGGTAGAGGGCTGCAAGAAGTTGTTGTCGCTGAAAATGGGGCCAGGGGGGAACACGCTCCCCTCCCCCATCTCCATTTTCGCTGGCAGAGGGCTAGCAAAACAAACTAAAACAAAATAAAAGGAGAAATGTTCCCTTTTTGCAGAAAAGGAAAGACAAAGAAAAAGAAGGAAAGACAGGAAGGAAGGAAAGGAAAAAGCAAGGAAAGAAAAAGAAGAAAGGAGAAGGAAGGAAGAAAGGGATGAGGGAGATTATAATGAAAGAGGGGGTCTGAGATAAGTCCTGCCTTAGCACTTGGCCACCACAAGTGCTCCCGACACGAGTGCTGTAGAGCTGGCCATGCTCCCTGGTCATGCCCCCCCCCAGGTCAAACACAACCCTGATGCAGCCCTCAATGAAATCAAATTTGATACCCCTGGCTTAGAGCGTGGGACTCTCTTCTGCAGATGTAGAAAAACAGTAAAAAGCAATAAACGGAAGAAATGAAATGCATGAGATAAAAAAAGAAAAGGAAGCATAGCTAACACTAGTTTTACAACACCAACGTTCTCTGTGCATATACATGCTTTTCTGTATTTACCAATCGTTCTTGCTTCTACCATACCGGCAGGCTTTGGGTTCTGAACCTTGGAAGCTTGATTCTCTACCCTCTGGAACATGGTTTCTCCAGAGATCTGGGTAGTTACCACTCTGCTGTTATTTAGAAGAGCCATGAAGACTGTGAAGACCTGGCTCTTTACCGTGGCCTTTAGCAAAGAACAGTGAGACCCCCTTTTTCAACAAATTTCTATCTTTTATCTTTATTTTTATTGATTTTTTGGGTACTTTTTTTGTTTGATTGTTATGAGACTCATTGTTATTGTCAGTCAAGTGACATACAGATTTAGTTAATATTAATAGATAACAAAGTTAAAAGACTTGCAAATAGAAATAGAATGACTATGGCAAAAGAAAACAGAGATAGTACCAATAGTAATAGGTAAGGCACCTATTTGGGTGTAATCCCAAAACAACTGCAGTACCACTTGAACACTATTGGCATTGACAAATTCACTACCAGTCAATTGCAAAAGACAGCTTTACTTGGAACAGCTTTCATCCTGCAACAATATCTGTAACACCATCTGAGATCCACATATCGCCATCCTAGATCCTCGGTAAGGTCTCAATAGGCAGACAAAATTACCAAATCCAGCTCAACATCTAGCTGACTGTGCAATGAACCATAATTTCATATACCATCTTTTGTTCTTTAAAATCTTTTTTCTCTTTTTCAAGATCTCATCTGTTCCAGTTAATTCAAAATTTCTCTCTCTTTGATTTTCCTCTAGACCCATTCCCCACCTTCATAAATCATCTCATTAATTCAATGTGGACATTTAATCAATATGCAATTAAAACCCATACATTTTGGACCCTTTCTTTTCTTATTTTAGCACATACACTTAAAAATATCACCTCTACTGCATTCAATTTACTTTTGTGGTTTTTTTCTTAACGTATTAATATTTCATAATTGGTGACTTTTTAAACAAATATTCATTCTTTACAACATACTGTATATACTACCCAACATCGTTCTGCTAACATTTATTAAACTTAAAATCTCTCCATCTATTTTCTCTATCAATCACAATAACTCTGGTCTCTAAAACATCAATTTTCAGATCCATTATCCTTCTTCTATCTAAAATTTGCTGCAAATCATCCAGGTTGTCATAGGCATTATTCATATATGAAAATACATATGTGTTCACAATTTTAACCAATCACCAACGAATATCACAACAAACGTACCAAGTGGAAATCACATATTTTGACTTTGGTGTTATATATTAGCTGAACATTCTTTAATGCTCACTTGTGCTTTACTTTACTTTTATGTATTACTCTTCCTGCCACTGAGCAGCCATCATTCAAAACTAAATTTATCTAGAACTTTCCATAATTTAAGCATATTCACCTGCATATACTTTCTCAAAATCATTAAGTGAACATTATTATTATTATTCTCATTTGTGTATAGAGTAATTTAATACTGACCAATGATAAACAAATTGGGACATATAAGATTCTACCAGCAGCTTCACAAAGTAGTAGAAAAAGGCAGATGATTTTCACTTGGATTACAGAATTCTTCAGGCATGTTACTAATATTTCGCTGACATCGTTTCAGTACTGCTGTTCAATAATTAAATATATATTTTGGAATGCCATGGTATTAAAACCAAACGTGTATTTTATTTTAGCCATAAGAAAAGGATTTTTAGGCATTCCATTTTTTTTAACTTTTAGGTATGCATGAGTTAAAAATACTGATATTTTCAAGCCCCCAAAGCTTATAATAATTAGAAACTATGATCCAAGCAGGCCAATACCTATCAATTTTCTAAATTGCTAAAATAGTACAATACAAGAGAAAATAGTATGCACTGAATAATGCAAATACAATTTTAAAAACCTTAAATAAATTATAGTGGTTAAATGAACTTAATTGGAAAAACAAAACAAAACCCAAACTCCAGCAATTGGAATGGAAAAGAAAATATCCATATAAATATAAAGATCTACATGGAATTATTTCAGTCATTGAGATTGTTATCAAACCTGAATCATAAAGTAATGTGTCTTCTCATTTTTAGAGCACTTTTCAAAAATAGATAACAAACTCATATCCACTTATGCACTTTCTAGTAAGGTAGGATTATCCTCTTTGGTACACCCCAAGCCTGGTAAAACCAAATCTCTGACAAATCCTATCTTTTAGAAATATAATTCAGCATCCCACTGAGACCCTTAAATCTAATATTTCTTCCCCAAATTATGTTAACATGTATATTAACTTGAAACCAAAATAAAGCTATATCACAGAAGACAAAATCTAGAGGAATAAAGAAACTTCAACTTTCTTACATCATCAACACGAGAGATTTAACGTCCACCCCATTTAAAACATACTTTAAGGGTAATCAACCAAAATAATAATTTCTGTTAAATTATTTTCATTTTTAAATCCTAATGTCAAATTTCACATTTTGTAACAGAAAATTTTGATTGAGAAACCAGTGCAATAGCTTGCCTTTTGAAGTTGTGGGTGCCCCATCACTGGAGGCTTTCAAGAAGATACTGGACAGCCATTTGTCTGAAATAGTATAAGGTTTCCTGCTGAAGCAGGGGATGGACTAGATGACTTCCAAGGTCCCTTCTAACTCTGTTATTCTATGTAGACCATACAATGCTTATGCACTTCAGTAACATATCTTCTCCATTATTTTCAGATTTGAATTATACCACAATAACAACTTCTCATGTGCCAAATAATATTTCTCAATTACCAAATATGCTTAACAAAGCAGGAAACAAAAATCCTGATTTAAGTTGTCATAATTTCAACTAAGATTTAAAACGTTTTACACAACTGCTTTACAAATAGGCGCAAAGAGGAAATCAATGTAAGTCTCATCCCAGAAGCATATAAATGTAAGGATAAAGGCTCAATGGTAGATTAAACTCATCATCTTCACAAGGTAAATGCAATTTGCCCAAAAAATACTCTAGGGGCTTTAGCTTTCCTAACACATTTTTGATTAACCTATTTATCTATATAAAAGACAATGAAACTTGACAGTGAAATTCTCCTGAAATACACATAAATTTCATTATAATATTCACTTTAATATCATTAATCTTACTAAAAGATCAGGGAGTTTTCACCATGAAGTTGTTGAAATTGTACCTGTATATTTATACATATTTAATTCAACATACCGTGACAAACATTGGAAGAGGAGTAAATGCAAGTATTTTATAGACTTGGTACAAACTATAAATGCTAATCTCCTACAATCTCCTACAAAGATAATAGATCCCAAATGCAACACATTAGATCACGAATAGTAAGGTTTGCAGAATCACCATATGGCATGGGAGATGGATTTAACCCACTTTTTCCAAACTGGGGCCAAATTGGTATCTTTTTCAAGATACAGTGATATGACAGAAAACCTAAATATCTACAGTATTACATTTACCTTTGCAGTTATCTGGAATTCTTCATGTTCTTTCAAGAGCTCTTGAGTATGCTGGATACTAGAGCCAGTGGAAGTGTGTGTGGATAAATAAAACTCTCCATTATCATGGATCCATTCAAGAGCCTAAGAAGACAATTGAAGAAGAAAAATTAAATAACTTCTTCTAGGAGAAGCAACCTGACCATTTCCCAACAACAGATTATTTATTCAAATTCTGGTTTTTTTTTGTCTTGTCCTTTTTCTCCCTTGCATCATTCAAAAATATTCAAATTATATTTTTGTCACAGTCTGAAGTATTTTTTCTCAAGAGAAAATATTGTAATTATCTCAACCAAGTTTACTTCTAAGTAAATACCTTTAGGGCTGTTATGCCGCACCCCCCTCCCCAACATAAAAGATGAGATATTAATCTTTACAAAATGCTCAGTGAACAGCCAATTCCATTAGTTGTGATGCCAAACCAAAACAGAATATACTAATATACAGAAAAGCAGCCGAACACAAATTACAGTGTAACTGAAGTGCAATATAAGTAACCGGAAAGTGATTTGTACAAAAAATAATCACTGAAATCAACAATTGTTCATTAGTTGATAAATTCTCAATAAGCACAGCAATATTCTACCTAGCTGACTGATGACTGAAGTCTGCCCATTATGGTCAAAATGTCATGATGGTCATAAAAACCAACCCAATGTTACATTTTTTGTGACACTAGTTAAGTGAATGAGGAGGTCATAAGTGCAAACACTTTGTTTCATACGGGTGTGATTTTGCTGAAAATTGGAAGTAAACACTGGGTTTTGGCAAAACCATCATAAAACAAGGTCATTTGATCACATGACATTGCAAATGACCAAAAATGCAGCTAAGTTGTCCCTTTTTGGGGTCGGTCATAAATTTGAATGGTCACTAAATTATCGGTGCTAAATTGAGGATTACCTGCACATATTCCCCCAAAAGTCTTTTTCTTTCTTCTATTATATCTTGTTCGTGATTATCCCAAAAGAATTCTCCAATATGACTTAGTCTGAAGATACCCGCAAGAGACACTACTATAATCTCAATGCTACAGCTCTTAATGTATGAGAAAACCAATTACTATCCCTGTTTGAAACACTGACCACTCCATCTGTTTTCTTCATTCTCCTATTTTTTGTGGGCATTGGGCGGGGGGATGTTTTCAAGGCAATATTAATTCATAACACTTGCCAGCACAATCCTTGCAGCTTTCTTGGCAAGATTTCAAAGGCGGCTTGCCTTTGTCTTCTTCATGTGGCTGAGAGGGAATCTAACTGGCCCAAAGCCACTCAACTGGCTTCAAGTCTAAGGTGGGACTTGATTTTATTATCTCCCAATTTCTAATCTGATGCCATAACCAATACCAAGCTGGCTCACTCTAAAATTGTTAAAAGTCATCTCTTTGTTTTCCAATACATAGATAGAGGTAAACAATCCTGCATTTTTATGCAGGAGGGAAGGATGGCTGTGTGTGTGTGATTGATCTGTGATTGAATCTCTAATATTGCTATGAATCTATAGAATGGAAGGAGGTCTGCTGATTTTCTGTTGTTGTTTTTTGTTGCACAGAATGCTTATATGGTATTCCCTAAGCTTTCACTTTTCTTGACAAGGAATCTGGGAGGAAGATGTTGGGGTTGGGGGGGAAGACGTATTTCAAAAAAATCATAGTGACATAATGTTTTGTTGGTTATTTTTGAATGACAGCTGGAGGAAGAGTGCTAAGATATATGAACATCCCAACTCAACTATATCAATAAAGACAGTCCCTGACCTGTTTAGCACTTCTTTCAAAGACTACATATTGCTGACATTGGTCAAGCCGTCGTTTTCTCATTGTCCAGTAGTGTAGGACACGATTTTCTCTCTGGAAAAGTTCATTCAGGATATCTGCCAGGTGAGAAATTATTAAAGGACATATTATGCACAAATGTATAATTTAAGCACTTATAACAATAAACATACAAAGTGTTTGCTAATATTAGTAAAAGACCCAAACTCACTTTTGACCTGCTGTTCAGGAGCCTTGATGTGAGTCACCATCCCTGGCATATTTACACTATTTCTGTGCAGGTATTTCAGGAACACATCTGCATTTCTCCGAGCCAATGTGCAAGCCTACAAAGGGCAAGACAGATGCATCAACCGAAAAGGATAAAAATAATGCAGACATCATTATTCTGAATCATTGAGAAAATATTTATTTAAGCAATCAATGGACTGTTGAAGCAAAACAGCTTTATAACAGCATTGCATGCTTATGTCTTTGTTTGCATACTGCCTTTATTATTTTGACAAATAACTCAAGGCGCAAACAAATCCAACACACTTTCCTTGTCCTATTTTCTCCACAACAACAACATCAGGTGGGTTGGTCAAGAGAGCGAGTGACTAGCCCAAAATCACCGAGCTGGTTTCATGGTTAAGGCAGGACATGAACTCATCATCTTTCTCTTTATAGCCTGATGCCTTAACCACTAGACCAGGGGTATCAAACTTGATTTCACTGAGGGCCGCATCAGGGTTGTGTTTGACCTTGGGGGGGGGGGGGGCAGTTCGACATCACTTGTGTGATCAAATGCCACTTTTGCTAGTAATTTGTTTTGCTAGCACTCTTCATAATGGTTGCACATGGCCCTCCCAGGCTCTGTTTTTGCCTGTGACAGCCTCCTGAAGCCCTCTGCCAGCGAAACTGGAGCCCGGCAGGGCTGTGCACGGCCCCCACAAGCTCTGTTTTCACTGGCAGAGGGCATCAGGAGGCCATCGCAGCCAAAAACGGAGCCCAGGAGGGCCATGTGTGACCCTTAAGAGCTCCATTTTCAATGGCAAAGGGACCATGGGACAGTCCTTCGCTGTTTCCAGGGCAGCCCTGCAAGCCAAATCTAAGCACCCCATGGGCTGGATTCAGCCCATGGGCCTTGAGTTTCATTGTGGATGTTACTATGGTCCACCTGCACTAGACCATACTGGCTTTCTTATTAGACATATTTTTGCTAACATCCACAATTTGCCAGTCAGGTACCAAGAGAACATTAATACATTGGCTACAGCATACAAGACACAGACAGGGAAGAGAGGGGGGGAGGGAGGAAGGGAGCGGGAGAGGCTTATTATTCCAAATGGGTCAGTTTCTAAATAGCAAGAATACTAAGAATACTAATACAGAAGATTCAGAATTCATTGCACAGAACAGTGTTTCCCTATCATGGCAACTTCCAGATGAATAGATTTTACATCCCTGAATTCTCTGTAATGGTCAGACTGGCTGAGAAATTCTGGGATTAGAGATCGACACCTCTGAAGGTTAGGAAACATCAGCATAGAGGAACAAAACCATAAAAACATTAAAAAATATTTTAACGTAGTCAAACTAAATAATTTAAGTGCCAAGATGACATATATAGCCAGTTAAAACAGAATCAAAATTAATCTTTTCAAACTAAAATCACCAATAAGAATTGACTGACATCTATGGAACATACCGAAGTAAGCAAGTTGTAATCATCCAGGATAAGAGTTTGATATGAGTCATTTTTGAGTAATCTTTTTAATACTCTTCTGAAAAAAACAGTTCAAATATTTGATGTCCTCTACTGTGTCTCTTTTATACACAAAAGAGCAGCTGCTGAAATTGTGACCAACTTCATAGTTATTGCTTTCTTAATAATTTTAGTACATTTTGTTTCTTCTCAGAGATTCTCTACAGGCATATTGAATGTGCTAATTCACCTCCATTATATCAACAAAGATGTGCAAAGATACTTCTTACTCAAATCTAATGTTAGATCTATACTCAGAATTGGTACATAGATTCTGTGGATCTAAATAACGAATTCTAGCAGAAAGTTTATTTTTAAAAGGAGAGAATGATGGTGACAGTTGAATTTAACGACTCTGCTTAACTGTCAGACCTGAAGGTTCTTATCCTCCATTCTACTAAAGAATAAAAATAGCTATATTAAATGTGTATGCCACACAACTCTCAACACCTTTGGGTACCTTACAACAAACAGTATTTCTGATTTAACTGGATTCTAACTCATAAACTCTTGTCAAAATAAAAGATTCTTTTGTTATTCCTTTTTGAAATCTTTTATATAGAGCCAGCTATTATTTTGTGCAGTGTTTCCTTAGCCATTCAAAACTATGGCACAAATGATACACTACAGAACTAATATTTTTAATTAGGAACCTCTATTTAAAAGTAGGCTCTGTCACTGCCTTCTTATTGATTTTTAAAAAATTCTCCAGTGGTTTCCCATCCATAAACTAACCAGTTTGGATCTGTTTAACTTTTTAAAGATCAGTCTGGTTTTGTGCGATGCTATCATTTCTCGTAAAGATAATTCAAAATGTTTTTTAAATAACTAAAGGACTGTAGGTAGTTAAAATAAAGGTTTTTCTGGAAGATTAACCAAACCAATGTGACAGTAGTTGCAAAGTCTTTTTTTCAACCTACTTTCTGCAGCTTTGAGCCACAGCTGAGACACAGTCCTTCTGCTGTCATTTTCAGCTGCCCAAATCACTTCTTCTCATAGTAGATACCTACCTGGCTAAATCATACTAAAAGGAGCCATCTCATCACAGGTACTTACTTGGCTGAATCACCTAAAAAAGTACCAGATGTTCTACCTGGAGGGTGCTGCTTCAGACTGTCTGTTCATGCCAGAAGCCATAGCAGCAGTGAGAAGGTGACCGAGTTCTCTGACAGTTAGGTGGATTGACAGGTGGAAAAGAATGTTCACTTGTAACAGTTCCTCAGTCTTGCATTACTGTCCCCAAGCTTATAAGGACCATCCATAACAAGCTAGCTGTGTAGATTAAACTGGGTTGCAAAAGGCAAACTCATGCATGGTATGTAGCAGTGCTGACAGCAGGAGCTGCAGACTTGTGGCAATTATCTGTAAAACTACAGCAGTACCCAGACAGGTATGGTTTGACAGGGAAATATGGACACTACCAAGTCATGGCAGGGAAGTAGGCACCACTTCAGGTTGTGTGCTTGGGATAAGCTGCATGCCCACTGCACAGCTATAAATTGTTTGTGAAACACCATTTGCAATAGAACAAAGTCTAAGAAACATGGACTTACAGCATCATATGAGATATTGAGGCCCTGTCCAATATAAATATATCTAATAAAATTAGCATTTAATAAAATGAGCCTCCAGATATTGTTATAATAAATAAGTTTTCCAATTTATCAGCTATATATTATTGCATTAATTATTGGGTAGAGCTAGGGATATGCATAAAACAGGAAATCTGCTGTGAACCTGAAACAAGCCATTCTATTTCCAAATAGTACGTTTACATTTATAGTTTATTTTGCCAAGCATTTGAAACATGCTCGTCTGGTCATTTTAGTAACATTAAAATAAATAAGATTTTGTATTAAATGGGTAGCTAAGCAACATAATGTCCCCATGCTTTCCTAATTTCTTCAGTTTTCTAGTCCAATTAACTAACAGTTTTGACATGGTGTTCTGAAAAACCACAGCTTCCTACTCCTTTTCTTCAGTTACCTTCCTAGATCCTCTTTTCCTGTAGTATTTCTCAAACAATGTTGTTTTCATATTTATGCGTTAAGTATTAATATTTATCACCAAGAGAGGAAGGAGAGAAAAGTTACATTGGCTTACATG
Organism: Natrix helvetica; assembly: GCF_964273705.1. Taxonomy (NCBI): domain Eukaryota; kingdom Metazoa; phylum Chordata; class Lepidosauria; order Squamata; family Natricidae; genus Natrix; species Natrix helvetica. The sequence continues at coordinate 82,209,304 of NC_138550.1, read as the reverse complement.
AAGTTAATTTTATCAAGCCTAACACCAATGCTTTGTTTGTTGGTATGTATGTTTTTTCTAAGCTGCCAAGTAACAGGTATATTCTTGCCACGAAGGGCTAAGACAACTAAAAATTATTTTTCCATTTCCAAACAAGACTCTCTCTTCCTTTCTTATTCTGTAATCTTTCCAATTTTCAATCCTCATTTTTCCTGCTCTTTCCTCAATTAAAAACAAGTAGTTGTTCCCAGTCTAAGTAATTCAGCACACATGTATAAAACTGTACTAGAAAACTGCTCAGAAGAACAGCTGCAGTTGTATGCTGTGCCTATCCCTTTGACCAGGGGTATCAAACTCACGTTGTCACGGTGGCGTCATGTGACATATCAGGACTTTCCCCCACTTCGCTAAACTGGGCGTGGGCGTGGTCAGCATGTGATGCATCCGGCCATGGGCCACGAGTTTGACAGCCCTGCCTTTGACCAAAAGGTATTTTTCAGAAGAGTACTTGATACTGAGCACACAAGGCCAATGATCCTTCATTCGGCTCTGGATGTGCAAGAATTATGCCTAATAAAATATGGGAGAAATGTACACTGGAACTGTCACCATTACCTTCAAGAAGGCCTCCTTTTGTTCAAGGTGTTTGCTAATCATTGGAGTCACATGGTCTGTTTCAGAGTTGGGGCCCAGTTTATCAGCACCTCCACACCAGTCTTCTTCTCTCTTGTACTCTTGCTCCAAACTTTCCAGCACACTGCATACCTATCAGCCAACAGGTTGAGGAATGATGAAGGAAAAGTGATCATTTCTACACAACCAACGATCACAACTTGGTTTTCCAGCTTCTTTAAAAATCACAAGCATTTGATCAGCCCTACATATTTGATATGTGCAACTTATCCAATTCATGGTATGCATAAATAAGCATACAGAAGTAATATAATCTCAGAGAAGATGGAGGGATAATTAGCTTGTTTTTAACTGCTATAAAGATTGGAAGTCACTTCTTTAATTATCTTTCTCTTTTCTTTCTTTACTTGTACTGTCTGTCCCTTACAATTTTTCTTTTATCTTTTACCTAACTTTTCTTTATATATGTTTTCATGTTTATCTTTTATTCATATCAAAATCTTCAATAATATTCTATTTAAAAAAAGAATTAACTCTGATTAATACATATTATTACATGACATAACATTGTTGGACTTGGCTAAGATCAATTAGACTCTGCTCCTGGCTGAGACCATGGTACCTCTGGTTGCCAAAGTATGGAAGTAAAGCAAATGGACTGATTCTGTAAGTGCAATTCATTTCAGCTGGGAATCTGTGTGTCAACTAACCCACTCAGTCTTGTAGCAAAGGAAGACTCCTGGCCCATTGTTTTAGTAGGAGTATATTTTACTAAGGCTTAAATGGTTATAGAAGTAGCAAAGTTGAATCTGGTGTTTTGGTGTGTAAAACAATAAAATTAGCTTTCCCTTTTCCTTGGCCATCCCCATTATCATTTAATGTCCAACTGGGTGCTTGTATATTGTTTGGTTAATAGACCCTCAGTTGCTTTCTAGCTCTGCATTCCAATGAGTGGCCTTGGGCTGTCTAGTGTTTCTCACATAATTTCTCCCTACATTGCAATCCTTTCTCCCCCCACCTCCCGTTGCTAATGTCAGGCTGTCAGCTTGTGATGCTTGGTTAGCAGAATGGCAGCCATGATACTGTGTAAGAAACTTTTACAATAGTTTAAGACGTTTAAAACTGTTACATTACTGGACTAAACAAATATCTGCACAAACCTACCTGCTCTGATGTTTTGTAAAAAGCCACGGAGGCATTCACAAGTTTGAGCCGATCTTCCATCTTGAGCATCAGCTGTTGCCAATGGGAGGCCACCTTCTCAGCACAATCCCTGATCATGTCCATGTCATAATGATTAGCCTGCAGCATTGCTTCAGCTTTCTGCTGTACTTGGAGGGCACTCTGGTGAGTTTTCTGATGAAATGTAAATAAAATACACCATTAGGTTCATAAACACACAGTATTATCAGCATTTTCAAAACAGGCTTATGTCAGTTCTATCATGTCTCAATTTTATCGGGGAACTAGGTGATCATTTATTCCAGGTCTCCCTTAGGCCTGGAAGCCAGATGGATGACTTTGAGCCAGTCAGCTCAATCTACCTCACAGAGTTATTGTTGTGGAGAAAACAGGAGGAAGGAATGTTATGTATGTTGCCTTCAATTGTACAGATAAAAGTGGCATATAACTCTAGTAAATAAATAAGCATCAGGCAGACACATACAGCTTACTATTAACCTATTTTAATAAAATTCTGCTCTTCTGCTGTACCTTCCTTATCATGGGCAAAGCTTAACAAAAACTGAGATAAACAATTAGAGATAGTTTCTCTACTCACAGATTGACTGGATGAGTACATTTCAACACATTCCCCAATCACATGGGATGACCAAGTATGCTCCCTTTCTTTATTTAGATTACAAAGCAGTGTGCGTATGCAAGACCAGATGAGCTAATTGTACTTTATTATAAGACTACATTAACAGAATCTGGCAAGTTTGAAAGTACAAATTTCTGGCTATCTCCTTTACAGTTGGAGGTGCCAGAGAAAGTCCCTTCTGTACCTTCTGTAACCCATCTCTCAAAGTCTTTCTCATATACCATTGCCCACATATAGAGAATAGAATGGAGAGGAAGTTTCACAGCATAAATATGCTTTCCTGTTCTTCATTCCAATATGTCCCTCAACCCAAGACAGGGATGAAGAGGTTATGGAACTTACAGAGACAGAACAAAGACAGATCTTATTCCTAAAGAATTAGGAATGATATTAGAATTCCTCTATTACTTATATCAAGGAGCATGAACACTCATCCCTGATTCAAAAACATGGTTAAATGTTTGATTTATGGGATGATCCAACTCACATCAATTTGCAAGTATATCAGCACTACCAGCTTCTTGCTGAAGAAACACTGGTGAATTTGCTTCCATATTAGTTCTATTTCCATGATATGGGATTCAGCTATGCATACTACGCTACCATGGTAACATAAACTTGGGAAATACATCAAAAATGAAATTATAACGTAGAAATATCCAATACTACAGAAGTGAAGATAATTTTAGCCTAGTGCAGTTGATTATTAGTGACCTTGTCAATTAATTTTAAGATGTTGCACCATAGTTGTGCCATCTAACTTGATATTTTTCTGCACTTGCTGACAGCATTTCAAGCAGGCACAGCTGGAGAAGCAAAGCAGAGGCCCCTCTATCTAATGATTTCAAATCCTATTTCTCATATTTGGCGAGAAAAGATAATGTACCCTTTGTAGCAAGTATGAGCAAATGCAACAAAACAATTTCTTTACATGTGAATATGCCCTAGCAGCTGTATAGATGATTGATGGCTATTGCTCCTTATGCAGAAAATGCAGGCCGTGGCAGATTTATGAAAAATCAATCACAGGGGATAATTTTGCCTCTGGATCAACTGCTCATGTGGGAGGCAGGAATCTGTTTAGATAGAATCTAGCATATTTATTTTATTTTTATTTATTTATTATTAGCGTTTATATACCGCCCCCTCTCCCGAAAGGGACTCGGGGCGGTGTACAGTCCGTATTAAAATACAACAAATTAAAGTGGTGCACCTAGAAATATATTAAATATGAATAAATATATACTTTTAAGCCCATATTTCAAAAGTTGCCTTTACACAGACTCCAAAATGAAATTTAATATGAAAAAAAAATACTGTTACCTCTATTGCATGCTGGAACTGCTCATGTTCACGCTGCAGCTGCTCAGCCTCCTGTAGTGAACTAGCTGTAATTAGGCCCGCATTTAACATGGACTCTCCATTTCGGATCCAGCCCAATACCTAAAACAAAATGCAAGACAGGAACAATATAGAAGTTTCTCTTCTACATTTCAGCAGCACAATCAAATTTTAAATTAGTATTATCCATTTTCTATCAATAAACAGTCCCAGAGGCAGGGGAATACCATTTAAAACACTCAACAAATAAAAACGTACTATATTTTTCAAAAAAAGAAGCTTTAAAGATGGTAGATATGTTTCATATTGGATGGGGACTGGTGAGGAATTATTTTAATTTTCATCTCTTTTGGTAACTTTTCTAAAATTCGGGACACTGGGCTGACTAGATGGTACTATTGCCCCTTCCAACCTACTTTTTGAAACCTACCTTACCATTATGTTTAAAGTTTGTAAATCAGGATTCTGAAGCGTTCCTTATATAAAAGTAATGATGATTAGATGTTATGAACGTCTAACATGATTAAATGTTCTGAGTATCAGGAAGGGTAACACAAATTCAAGAAAGGGAATGAAAAGACTTGGCTAGATTTGCCAAGCTTTCACCTGACAGAAGGGGACACCTAGAATTATGTGCAAATGCTAGAGAAATTATCATTTTGCAATAACAGCCACAACTACGTTTTTTCATTTTCACCAAATAAATCCATCTTCTTATAATTTATTTTCTATATTATTAGATCAAAATGGCATTGCATAATTTTTATCAAAACAAAATACTAATTGTAGATAGGTGCTTAGAAGATATGCATTAAAAGCAAGTAAGTTGATAGATCCCGTGGTGAAGAAATCCGTCCATCTTCATGCCCTAAAATGTCTTTTCTGTTGACTATACTGAAGATATTCATAATTTAAAAGAAGATGTAACTGCAACATGGTTAAACAAATTCACCTTGTTTATCAGATATTGAGCTCAGAGTAAAGCATTAGAATATAAATATTCAAACATTTGCATTTATGTACTGTATACTTTCTAAAATAGCAACAGCAGTCTCAACACATTCTTATCATTCCTATTTTAATTCTGTTAAGTTTTTTATGTGTCAGAGTTCAAGGGCAGCCTATCTGGCAGAGAAACTGAATAAACCACGCGCTGAATGCCACAGAAAAGTAACACAGCAAACACAATTTATTCTACTATATCTGATCAAGCACCTGCTGCGTTATGAAGACTTTTCTAACTTAGAATGAAAATACTAACATGTCTTCCCTCTTTGGTTAAAAATAAAAAAATATTTTCATCCCAGATGGTTACTAATCTCTTCAAAGAAAAACAAGACAGTCAAGTTGCCTCCTGAAAAAGCACTTTTTTGACAACTATGACCTGGATGTCTGAGAATCTCCACAGACCCTTAGCTATACACAACAGCCTATGCCTGTCTTCAACAGTGAAGGGACATAGGGCAGAATATATCCTGTAGCCAAGAAGGCTCCACACACATTTGCACTATTCAGGTGACCCCGATGACACAAATAAACCTTCCAGTGGCCTCAACGACTCTCTCAAAAGAATGCAAATGACCAGCTGTCTGCAAGGAATATAAATCCTTCCATTCCCCACCACTCAGTCAGAGCTGAAGAAGCTTTTTGGATGAGAAGTGAAGCGTCTTCAAAGAAAAACAAGGAAGTCCAGTTGCCTCCTGAAAAAAGCACCTTTCAGACAACCATGACCTGGATGACAAGACTAACAAATAATTAACCACCTACCCCCCCCCCCCCCAATTCAGCTTTTAAGCCAAGCAAAAAAGTGGAATGTCATATATCCTCTGCCTTTCCATCTCTCTGCAAAGACATCTCTGTAAAAGTGGAGGGAGATTTGGCTTGCTTTTGCAGTCTTTTCCTGGTGACTGCAACTCTACTTGAAACATCTTCTGGATATCTTTTTTTTCTTTGTCTTCCTTGGAACATTTCACTTATCCATAAAAATGGATGTTGAACCATGGGAGATTCATATCACTGAATAGATACTACAATGGAGCCTTGCTGCATTTCTCCTTTTGGATCGTACCATTTATTCTTCACAAGTATATGCTAGTTGTTTCTTCAAAAAAACTGGGATTTGGGAAATGGGGACAAAGAGAAATTGGCTGACCGTTCAAGGTAATTTTGACAGGAATTCAAATGAACTGCTAGACATGTCTATCAATTCTGATAACAGATTAATATGATTGCATAAATAATGATTTGGGTTGACTGCCAGTTCTGTTTATGCCAACGGATGGACATGGAATAGAGAGATTAAGAACTACAGTTTTCTTATACCTGCTTAACTTCAGCCTGCAGATGGCGCAGCTGCACACATTGTTCCAAATGTTTCCGATGTTGTTCTGCTGCCAGGTCCAGCTCCTGCTGTTTCTCATGGAGGAATTCCAACAGGTCTTGCACCCGAGTTGCCATGTCCACATCTCTGTCACAGAGCAGTTCAACACCTATAACCACACCCATAAGTTATAACTTCCCATGTGGTACACGTCACTAAAACTCACATACATGACCTATTAAAGGATCCACAGCCGATTTTAATTCTGCAATTGTAAAAACTTTTTTAATTGCATGCATATAAACTTCTCAACCAGTCCACCCATTATCTATGTGTAGATGGGCCTACCAATGAGTGTTAAAGCAGTCATCCTCAAACAATTACTGCTAATTTACTACTCCAATAATTCAAAGCCTTGTCATGGTTAGATGGAAATTTTGGGTAAATTACATTCCAATTCATTCGGAGAGCACTGGACTAGGTGAGTTTGATAAGAGCAGGTATTAGCCCATATGTTATAAGATGTCTGCATATCCACTTGGGATGAAGTGGTAAAGAGAAGGACTTTTTAAAACAAAAAGCAGACTCATCAGAACTCGAAAAACAATTCTGTTCCTTTTAATAGCATCAAAATCATGTTGTGCTTGTTGCAGTCAAAAGTAGAATGGGTTGAGAAACTGAATCTAAGTTTATCTTTAAGATGTCATACTCTTTTAACATGCCAAATTCCCATGTACCACAGTACTGTCTTATGTCTCAGGATATTTTTTACCTATGTAGTAGGACTGTATTATCCTTCTCATTTTTTTCTACTACCTTCTCCTATTGGTATCTTATGATTATATTACTTTGTTGTCTGTATGTACACTGAGAGCTTATGCACCAGAGACAAATTCCTTGTGTGTCCAATTACACTTGGCCAATATTCTATTCTGTTCTGCTCCTATTCCAAATTAAAATAGTTCATCAACTACACAGCAAAATTGATTGCCTTGTTGATTTTCAATAATCAAACCCCACTGAACACCCCTCCTCCTCCCTCCACCCCTTCTCACCCCTCCTCCATGGTTAAGAATAGTTTATACATTATAGTTGCTCAGAAGAGACATACAATGCAAATCTTAATTTTATTGCATTTTATCAAAACTTATTTTTCCCTCTTGATTTGTGATTTGCCTATACTTTACATTACAAGCCAATAATGCCACAATCTTTTGTTCTGCAGTTTTCAGTCACTGTGTAACTGGCATTCCATTACAAACAGCGTCATATAAAGCAAACATTAGTCTCCACATCAAAGTCTCCAAATCATAGTCTCCACATCAGAAACACTAATAATAATAACCTATATGATGGGAATAGGATATGGTTCATATCCAGCTCCATATAATTTCACACACGAAGTTGTGAGTTTGCTTATCCTTACACATATCACTATATATTTTCAACACACTTTCATTAGATATTTATTCCTACTTACAGTATATTTCCATAACATGAAACATACAGAAACAGCCTAAGGAGTTGCTATTTTGCATTGCATATGCAAACACAAACCCAATGTAATATACAGTGATATGAGTATGAGCACTGGATGCTCTTCTATAATCCTCAGCTTCAGAATTATCTATCACATCTTCCCAATTTTGTTCTATTCATTGTAATTTGCAGAATCTCAAGCAGATTTGGCAAGGCAGAGTTAACTTTTTTGTTATTTATTTAAGATAACATGGATGAAACAGAAACTGAAAAATGATTATATAGCTGCTTATTTTAAAAACTGTAATATTTATTAATTTTCAGTAAAATTTATTTTATACCAACCTTAATAAAAAAACCTTTTCCCTTCCAAAAGCAAAATACCTGACACATTCTATTTCTTTCAGGGGGTACAATAAGATTAAAAATCAATGATTCTCATGAAGTCAGCCTAGGTAATCTCAATAAATCCATTAACCTGGTTGAAGTGGGGCAAACCCATCTTACCAGAAGCCTGAACTTCATTGACATACTGTAGAAGATCTTGTCCTTGGTGGATGACATCAAAAGTCAGGTTATTCATGGTTAGTGCTTTGTCTGCATGGTGCTGAAGTCTTTGTTCAGCTATTGTAAGATCCTCAGTGTCGAAATCATTCATTTGTTGAGATAGTTCATCATTCCAAGATTCTAAGTCTGAAATGATCTAAGGAAAAGAAAATAAGTCATAAAATAGCAACTATAAGTTCTGAGATTTCAAAAGGAAGAGAAATAGTCTTAGAAAAGACTGAACATTTGGTAAAATATATGTGGACTCTCCAAGAAAAAGCTTTATCTTCATATACCATGATGACTAAGCAAGAAATAATAAGAAACTAGTAGGTGACATTGTACTCTGTCATAGAGTTTGCATTCCAGTGCTGTGCAGATGTCTTGGAAGATAATGGAAACTGTAGTCTGGGAGACCATTATTACACAAGAGGCTCTGTAAAAAGATTCTCTGGTAGAATTTTATAAGTATATTGTGCTTCATGGGAACTCCATTATTGTGAATTGAGCTAATAGCTCATTGAGAAGCTTCTGATCAGGGGTGTCAAAGTGGGGGTCTGTGGGCAGGATACGTCATGCAGCCACGCCCGCCCCAAATGTGTGAATGGGAAAAATGTCCCATGAGTTTGACACCCGTGTTTTAGATATTTAATATATGGCATAATACTTAGGGACAAGAAGAATCCAACAATTTCAAGATATGAACTCAAAATAAACCACAGGCAGATTGTTGTTACTAAAATAGAATAACAGGGTTGGAAGGGACCTTGGAGGTCTTCTAGTCCAATCCTCTTTAAACAGGAAACCCTTTACTACTTCAGACAAATGGTTATCCAACATCTTCTTTAAAACTTCCAGTGTTGGAGCATTCACAACTTCTGGAGGCAAGCTGTTCCACTGATTAATTGTGCTAACTACCAGGAAATTTCTCCTCAGTTCTACGTTGCTTCTCTCCTTGATTAGTTTCTACCCATAGCTTCTACCATCAGGTTCTTTGGAGAATAGTTTGACTCCCTCTTATTTGTGGCAACCTCTGAGATATCGGAACACTGCTATCATGTCTCCCCTACTCCATTCTTTTCATTAAATTAGACATACCCAGTTCCTGCAACCATTCTTCATATGTTTTAGCCTCCATTCCCCTAATCATCTTTGTTGCTCTTTTCTGCACTCTTTCTAGAGCAGGGGTAGTCAACCTTTTTATACCTACCGCCCACTTTTGTATCTCTGTTAGTAGTAAAATTTTCTAACCGCCCACCGGTTCCACAGTAATGGTGATTTATAAAGTAGGGAAGTCAATTAAATTTTAAAAAGGAAAGTGCTTCAGTATAGGACAAAACCCGTACCGCCCACCATGAAAGCTGGAACGCCCACTAGTGGGCGGTAGGGACCAGGTTGACTACCACTGTTCTAGAGTCTCAACATCTTTTTACATCCTGGTGACCAAAACTGGATGCAATATTCCAAATGTGGCCTTACCAAAGCATTATAAAGTGGTATTAACACTTCACGTGACTTGATGTCAAATGGGATTGTTCATTTTTCTCAGCTGGGGCCTATACAAAACTCCCTTCTAACTATGATGCACAAAAGATAAGATTATCTACCTTATCAAATTCACCATCAGTGGATAGGTGCTGGAGGAAAACCAAAAACCCACAAAAATACATGTTAATGTGTCCTGAATTTTTAAAAAATGTAACTATGATGACTATTATACTTCTGTCTTGTTAGGTTCTTAATGTTTGACCTCTTTTTAAAGCCATAATATCCTAGTATTTATAACAATTCTATCCCAAGAAAATGCTTGAGATGCTTCAAATTGTCAGTTTCCTCCTAAATACCAGTTTTAAAGAAAAAATATTTTATTTCTATTCTATTTTTTCTCTTCTATTCTAAATCTTCAAGCTGGTTTGGGAAGCTTTTATAAGAACACAGTATTAAGGTGCTTGTATTAAAAGCAAGGACTATTAATATTTATTGAGATATCTAAAATTAAATATAAAAAGAAACAAGCTACCCAAAACTTAGAAGGCAATCTACAGAAAATATTTGTACTATATATATTTTTACTACAACAGGTACAATTATTTATTCCAATAGCATCTTCATTATTTACCTTATCCAAATGAAATAGGCAAACTTTTTTGGGGGGTGATGGGGGACTATTTACATTATTACCTGAAAGCACCTTGACTTACTGACTTTGGGAGATTTAATGAAGAAAAATGAGGAAAACTAATAGCATCAAAGTTTTCTCATCTTGAAGGGAAATGGCTGTTTTCACACCAGCCCAAACCCCGTCAGAAAAAGGAAATATTAAATGCAGTGCAATATGGACTGCAGACTCACATCAATGGCATCTCTCTCAAAGATCCGCAACTGCAAAAAGAGCTCCAGCTTTATTTTGCGCTCCTGGAAGAGCTCCTCCATCTGGGATTGGGCCTCATCCAGCTGCTGAAGGACTGTCTCAATGTGATTGATGGAGCTGTTATGAGGTGTCTTGTTGCTTGAGATAGCCGAATCCCTATATAACACAGAGAACAGGCATATAAAAACAGAACCTGAAATATAAGTACGTGCATAGAGACTAATCTCTTCGATCTTTGATGACACGTGTCCAAAGCGTATTCTTTCACCAACACAATGCTTTGAGCTAGCAATATTGGCTACACAAACTGCCTTATAATTAACAATTAACTAAGCTGCATTTTTTTCTTTACCAAGAATTAGGCTGCAATTATAGGTTGCAAGGAACATGGTTTGAAATAGACCAATGTGAGCTCCTTCCTTTCTGCACAATGTAGTAGATCTGTGCTATGGCATTTTCCTTGACCCTGCCAGCAATGAGAGGGAAAGGGGGCAGAGAAACTCTTAGCCTGAAAAGTGCAGTAGGTTCTGGAAGGAAAAGAAGAGGACAATGCAAAGTTGATATTTCCACAGAAGGCCACATCCTCCTACCTCAGCTGCTGTATTAGATCCTCGCCTTCCTTGATAACATTCACTGTAACTTGCAGAGTGGTCTGTTGCTGCTGGCCAAACCTTTTGATCAGCTCCTGCACAGCTTCCACAGATTCAGCATAGACATCATCCAGCAATTCCTTCTGCAGCTCTTCCAGCCATGTCCAGAGCTGCAGGACAGAAAATATAATTATGAAAAAAAGTCGACTGTTAGATTTGGTTCGTCTCTCCTTCAGCCCCTTTCCTGAATCATACTTGCAAGAAAACTGGTTATGATATGCAAAGATTAGTTGCTCAGAATTCATATGATTCTGCCAAAGTTTGTGTAATGCTCTAGCTACATCTTAGCTCCCATTTCCCCCATGTGCATCATAAGGACGACAAACTTGGCCTTTTCTTGCAGTGTTGTTACACTATTTCATAACTCTACCCTATGTCTTCATGTTGGGAAGCATGTATCCCTAGTTTCTGAGGACTGCAGGGAGGAAGGAAGAGGTTGCTGACATCAAAACCTACTTGCAAACTTCCTGCAGTAGGTCAAGGTAGGAAATAAGATGATATACTGCATGCACCTTTGAACTTGAAGGGCCCTTCTTAAATGGTAGCTAAAGAAATAGTAGATACAAGATTGTCTGCATTTTCTAAGGTATTAAATAAATACGCATTGCTATTTAATTATATTAACCATATACTGGTGATCACTAAACTCTCTTTATGATCTGCAGTAAGTTCAAACTAGAGATTCAAAATGATAATAATAAATAAAACAAAACTTGTTCTGGAAAAGGTCTGTTTTAGATCTTTATGAATGTCAAGAAGAAAAAATAAGGCCACAACTCAGCAGTAGACACCTGAAAGAATAGGGGAAGGAAGTTACATTCAGAGTTAATCTTGAAGACTCTGTGAGACAAGACCTTGGCAATTGCAGACAAACTTCCTCAGATGATTTCCAGACTGGATCTTGCTATATATACAGTATATGTATATCTTTAAAAACAATGAACTAAGGCAATTACTCCTGAATTCTGTACCAAATAAGACTGCTAGACTACACACAAAAGAGCCCACTGTACATGTTGCAGCAGTTAAGCTGAAAAGGTTACTTGTGTCTGTATCGTAGATTCAAGTTAATTATAGGCTTCAGTTAGTTTATCAATTGTAGAAGAGAGAAGAGACCTGCCAACATCCACTCAGAGACCATCTCGGTCAGCAGCAGGAACTACATGAACAGAATACCAATACTGTTCCATCTACTTCCCTGCGCCCTGTCTATATTTTATAAGCCATTGCATGACAGATGGCAAAAAAAAAAACCCCAGCAAAAAATCCTCTTACTGCTGAATGAGTTAATACTACGACATATAGTTCTGATATTTGAATATCAATATTTGAATTTTTAATCCTACTTGATCAGGACAGAAGTCCCTCCTGCTGCTTGGTTGCTAGAAAACAGCAGCTCCAGGATTTCTCTCCCAGAGTTAGAATAGCGAATGCAATTACTATTAAATAGAAAATAGTAGAAAGCAATTCTCTATGTTATCTCTCTAACACAAATGCATACAAATCAATCGGTAAATCAATCCAGGTTTTGAGAATCAATTCTTTCCAAAATGACTTAAGCCTATACAACAAAACATCCTTTGGGCCATGATTTATTATCATTAAGCTAACTGCCAATAATTTTACAAGCTTAGGTAGAGTTTTTCTCTAGAACTCTTAACATTTCTCTAGCACAAGATTCTTCAACAAGAGGTAAGATGGATGTGAGACAGAGACCACTGAAAGTAGATAATTTTCCTTTCAGCTACGGATCAGCTTTATATTAACCTAAATCATTAATCAGCACTGTGATTAGTGTAACAGGCTGGTTAAAAGATAGTAAACTGGAACTCCGTCTAGGCAAAGTGGAACTTGCTAGTTTGTTTGGTTGCCAAGTGAAAATGTATTTATTCTGTTCTAATGGGCACTGCATTCACCCTGAAGGGTCAAATATGCCCTTTACTCGTGTTCTTGGATGTATAATTGTCTCTTGAAATGGCTTTGGTGGCCAGGAGTATGTTTTATCAGCTCGGGCTGATGTAATAACTACAATACTTTCTATACCAGGGAAAATCTATCACTATACCACTTATAGTTCAAAGATCAGGTAATAATATATATTATATTATACCATTTTTCAAGCGGTATTATATAAAGGGGCGTGATGGCTCAGCAGCAAAAGATGCTGAACTTGTCAGCTGGAAAAGCCCAGCTTTGAGACCCAAGCATTACACAATGGAGTGAACTCCCTTTACATGCCTCGGTATGCAAAGGCGACTAGATACCACTTCAATGGGAAGGTAATGTTCCGTGCACCTAGGCATATAGTCAGGCTCACCACATGATTGCAGAAGTGTCTTTGGACGCTGCTAGCTTTCTCTCTGGTAAGAAATGGACATGAGCATTGCTCCATAGAGTAAGACACGACTGGAATGGGGAATCCTTTAGCTTTATGCCACCTTATTCTAGCAATTAAATCACAGCAAAGGGATGCATGCAGGGCATACTTTGAAAAGTGATCAACCACTTCCACTAATCCAAAATAGAACTAGTTTAGTGAGTAGAAGGATTTTCTCAGCTGGGTTGCTCTTGCCTATCCCAGGAGGCTTATTCCAGATAGTCCTCTATTTATGATCCTAATTGAGTCTGGAATTACAGTTGTAAGTTGTGGCAATTCATTAAGTTGTGACTGCACGATTTTATTTCCCTTTTTTTTTGCAGTGTTTATTAAGTGAATGCCATGATCCTTATGCAAATGCAAGTGGTTGTTAAATGAACTCATTTGAGTGAATGGGTGCTTTTTGCCTGCAACTGGAAATAAACGCAAGTTTCCAGCAAAAATGACAAAAATTGTACTCACCTACCCATGGGTTGCTACAGACAGCCAAAAACACAGGCTGGTTGCCAATTATGCAAAATGAGAATAAGTGACTGCAGGGGAAGGGGAGCTATCAGAACTTCAAAATTGAGTTGTAAGTAGCTCTGAGGAAGTCCACTGTACCTTTGAATAGTTGCTAAGCAACCAGTCATAAGTTGAGGACTACCTCTATAGAAATTCCAGAGGTAGCAGCCTATGTATGCTTGTATTCCTGGCTTTAGAGATAATTTTAAAATCTCTTTTTTTAATGTTGTATTTTCCATTTACTGTCCGCCTTAGTGAAGTGTGAAATTATGAAATCATGGTTTAAAATAATATGTGCACCCAGATATCATATCCTCTATGTCACTGACTAAAACAACTTTTAACTGTTACTGAACGGTAAACAATGTGAATTAGTATCTGAGCCAGTCAAAACCAGATTCTCTGTCTTCCAGTTAGAAGCTGCAGGGTAATTGCATAACTATTCCAATTCATAGTAGTAAATTATGGTGTTTGCTGGGAGCAGTAACTGAATGTCAGCTGAATTACTTTTTACAGTACTTTTCTTCAGGCAACTTTTGCTCTGCTATTATTTGTACTATTATTATTTTTACTTACATAAGCTTGATATGTTATTTCTACGATGGCCAATGGCTAAAACCAGAAACTAACAATTTAAGGAATATGCTCAGAAAAGCTTTATATAACAATTTAATGTTTCAACATATGGCAATGCAGATGCAATGAAGCTGAATAAAAGTAAATGTATATCTATAGTATTCTACATACAGTATGTGTATGTTTACATAATTTGTGAAGAAAAATAACAGCATCTGCTATTCAACTTTACATCACCTTTGAGTATGCAAGCTTCATTTAATTTCATGATTGTGAGCAATGAGGTTAATTTGTATGAAGTTGTTGAATTTTTCTTGATGTCATTTAAACTATGATCATTTTCTGAGATCAGCTCATCACATGAAGAACACTCTAATGCAGACTAAATATATTGTCAATCAAATCAGCGAAACAGCAATACTGCATACTGATTTGCAGGCATGAGGGTGCATGCACACCCATAAACAAGACAAGCAAATAGTAAAGTTGTGTTATGTTTCTGTAATACTGACTCATTTTCAAGGTCATGAAATTTCACACTTGTAAAAAAAAAAAAGGTCAAAATATTTTTATGTTCCAAATGTAATTTTTAGAGGATCTGCCAGCTCCTTTCTCAGTCTTCATATTTAAGCATTTCTATAGTGAACTCTGAAAATCTAGGTTAAATGAAAAAAAATGAGACCGACTATTTCTTATAAACTAAAAAATAGGCTGTCTTGTTTTTTTTTCAATCTAGCCTAGATATTCAGAGTTCACTATAGAAATGCTTAAGTATGAAGATCAAGAAAGGAGCTGACAGATTTTCTAAAAATTACATTTGGAACAAGTATTTTGACATTTATTTTTCTACAAGCCATTGAGGAGTGCTTTTTTTAAAACACCACACAAAAATGTTTAGGCACTGCATCTCATGGATTCATCTTCATCAAACAAATACCCATACTTCTACCAAAAGTTGACATGGCTGATTTTTTTCTACTTTTGGCATAGCTAGGTAAACACCTGGGCCGATTCACATTCCACTTTTTCCCACCTGGGAAAGGGAAGTTATTTAAATGCACATTTGTACAGTTGACAGTTAGCAAGTTATGTGTGCAGACAAATGCAGACATTAGTCAAAGCAAAAAATAACAGCTTTGAATTACTCAGTGAATGAAGCTAACTTGCCCTCTGGGATGCAGACTACAGTTTCTGCCATTAATTCCTGCTCTGAGCCTTCCACCTAAGTAACTGTTGCTATAAACAGTTCTCTTAACGATTTATTCTGTGAGATTTATCCTTTTACCCCAGCTCAAGACAGAACCAGAATGCTTAGCAAATACTAATAATCTTACAAATGAAGACAAATATACGTGTCCCAGGATAATGTTGTAAGATCAAATATGGATCGGTCACCGGGACTAGAGTTTTACACTTTACTAACAATCTTTCTATATTTGAATTTTGATACTGGAAAATTAAGTTAGCCATTATCAAGAACTATATAGTGGTGATTGCAGCTAAAAATACTAGACTAAAATCTTATTTCATCCTCATTTAGATCTGGTTGTTGCCAGTACAGATTACGAAAGCTTTTGTTCCACTTTCTTTTGCTCTCCAAGGTTTATTCAAATGCTATGTTTTAAAAGCTTTTTTTTAAGATCCTTTCTTCTGTTATTACAAATAACTAGTGATCACTGCTGCCTGAGCTATTTTTCAGTCAGTCCTTTCCTGCTGGAGTTGGTTGCAACTCATTGTAACAGTGACAAGTTCCAGCAGTCTCTGTAGTATCCATTTCCTGACAGGGTTTAACTCGAAGGGGTGACACTCATTTTCATTGAATTTACTGTTATTTCTTGTGCTCTCTTGCACACATTCACAAACATCTATGAACATACTTAAAACCACTGCTTTAAACTATGCAATTGTCACCCTAGACTCCCAGAATACAAGACATAGACTGAAAATGCCTCACTCTGAAACTTGAAGTATTGACAGACAGTCCCCTCTCTGCTACATGTTCTTTATTGGATCATCTTGTGCGTTTTCTTAAAGCTCCTACATGAGAGCTCCAAAACCCTTTCTCGTCTCTCCTACTGTTCTTCTGCAGTCCAAATGTTTGTTCAATTGTACTTCTACCAGTTTAATTTTTTTAAACTTCCACTTAAAATACTCCAACATTCTTTTGGTAGTTCTACTGCTACCATCAGGCTAATCTGTTGACTAGTATTTCTGGAAATACTTCAAAGCATACCAAAGGCTTCCCATCATTAACTCACTTTTGAAAAAAATGTTTCTGGATATGTTAGGGGTTGAGAGCATTCTGGAGCTATGGAAACTGATGATTAAAGGACAGCACACCTAGTTGCCTGAGGAAAAGTTGTTTTGAACAATATTTTGAAACAATAAAATAAAGTAAATCACAAGGATCAACAGGTTCTTCATGTGAAATATAACACAGGTGCCAACATACTGTCCATTTTGGTTTTTTTTTTTATAAAATAATGACATGGTATAATATGTCAAATATTGCTGTTCATCTGAGGTTATATTTACCTAAGAACTGCTAAGGACCAGATGATTTTTTAAATTATGTCCTGATACATAAGACCATAGAATTCAAAGATGGCGTACTTTCTTTTTCACTGCAGCTTGCCTTCAAAATATAAATTATGACACAGAATAGAGAAGAGGTAGAAGAAAAAACAAATTTGGGCAACCCTGAACAATTAACTGGAAGTATCAACTTTGTTACATACTTTCCATTTATTTTTTCCTCATCTTTGGCAACAGGTAATAGTCATGCCTTCTTTTGACTCCTGCTTTTGCTGAATATTCCTATAATGCCAACTGCTGAGCAAACCATTTTGTGGAATAGCTTCCAATTATTCATAAATGTACAACTATCCTTTGGATTTCCCTTCACTTTCTAGTATAAACAAATCCAGTAAAACTACATAAGAAGAAAATATATTTCTTATTGAGAGCCAAGTTTACTATTTATGTGTTACATTAATAATAAAGTAAGTATAATGCTAGATAGGAAGTTGCTTTGTAATGGGATAATAGCTGGAAGGAGGGAAAGAAACTATTTTTTTATTTTTTTCATTTAATATTTTAATAAAAGTGCAGAACAATAAAACCTCTCTTCAAAAAAAAATTCCATTGTTTGCCAGAACAAAAAGAGTAGTTTATTAGCCATACTCTTGTATGAATTCTCATTATACATAGTTTAGTAATCAGGGAAACTGTGGCATTTTCTCATGTTTAAAAGAAAATATAATTCCCCCCTTCTT
The DNA here is from genome assembly GCF_964273705.1 of Natrix helvetica. Classification (NCBI taxonomy): domain Eukaryota; kingdom Metazoa; phylum Chordata; class Lepidosauria; order Squamata; family Natricidae; genus Natrix; species Natrix helvetica. Next base: position 82,191,431 of record NC_138550.1, on the reverse strand, counting down.
TATTTTGACCATTTTTTGATTTTCATTTTATACTATTTTAAAGACAACATTTTTGGGAAGAGTTTTCCACTATTTTTTAACCTGAGAGAAATTGTGTGGCTGACTTTTTTTAACACTTTCTGCAGCTACTAGATATGAAGTCTCCAATGTGGAAGCTGTAGAGTACCCATGTTGTAGTCTGCTGAACTCCCAATCTCATCTTTTAAACACTCTTTTAATTGAAAAAAATAAGGATTTAACATGCAGAAAGGGAAAGAAAGAATCTCGAATAATATCTTTATTTTCAGGAATGGCCTCTGGGCCACAAACTTTTTCTTAGAAAATGGCTTCAACCCAATGCATTTAGAAACGTGTGATTCGCAGCAGATAAAAGATACGCAGAGAAAGAAAATAGCATCCAGCAGCAGGGAGAAAAGACAGTAATAGGTAACATTCTGGGAAATGTGTGATTTGTACTTTTTATGTCTTCCATGGAGGAAAGGGAAAGTTTATCCAGCTCCCATTTTATAGAAGTGCCTACTATATGCTCTTAAAACACCAAATGAGTCCACCAGCCAAAAATGATTGTGGAGCCTCCGTTGATATCACTTGGACTAGTCTGGTTAAGCATGTCAGTGAATAACTTTAAGGAAAGGGAACAGATTATAATTTTGAGGAAAAATTTAATCTGAAAGAGCATTTATACATTACACCCTGAATACTAGTGAAATTTACATTAACCACCTTGAATTGAATTGGTTTCTCTCTTTCTCTCGGATCACTAATTCTTTTAATTAATTGCTTGTCCCTTCACAGAAAAGTATTATCCAATGCATTCTTTACATATAGTATAGTACCTACTGTATTTGAGTGACTACCTGGCTTCCAAGGCCTAAAGCTAGTATGTACCTTGATCCCCTACATTTTTATTTGTGTTTTAGCGTTTCTTTATCTTTCTTTTGCATGTGTTTTAGTGTTTCAAGTGGGGCCAGAACTCACCCTAGAGTGCGCCCAACTTAAAAGCATTCTGAGGCGCTGGAAGAGGCACTGCAGCTAACGAAGCCGATAACCAATGCTGTTTGAAAAGCTACTTTGCATCAGGCAAACCTACCAGGGTCCATTAGAAGGAATAGGGACCGGGGATTCAACAGGAAGTTATCCAGCTGAACAGACGTGGGGGATGTGAGCTCTGAAGAGCCTCACGTGAACCCTGTCTGACAAACCAAATCCGGGGATGCTTTATTGGATCAGAACCCCTCTGGAGGGGGTGAAGAAGGGGCAGTCTCTCATCAGACCCAGGGGGAGGCAACAGGTCCCTCGCAGGTCGGACATTTGCCCTCTGAATCGGAGTAGGGGTGGCAGCATGGCAACATGGCTGCACAAGAAGCTGGCTTCCAGCCAAAGCAACTGAACAGGAGGGTGAGGTCGAGATGAAAGACTGGTAAGAAAATTCATTTAATCCACAGTCATAAATCAAAACTTGGAAAAGGCAAAGAATCTTGAGAGTACAAATAATATTAATAGACAGATCTGGATTTTGGAAAAAGGAAAGAAAGGAAAATCGAGGGTTGAAACACTAGCCCCCCCCAAAAAAGAAATTTGTTTGAAACAATTTGGACAGAAAGGGAGAAAGCAGAGAAGTGACAAACCCACCCAAATACAAACTCTAAATTTGGTTTTGGACTTGAAATAGAAACCAAACATTTCGAACAAATTACTTCGTCTGAATGTCTTCCAACTAATAAGCAATTTCAATTAATGAGAGGTGGAATGCAACAACGGAGAAAGATAAAGAAAAAAGCACTATTTTCTCACTGACAACGGATAACCTAATCTTGCCTGTGCGGGAAATTTTAATTAACCAACTGCCATAAATTAGAACTTGGAAAAGCAGGAGGTGAAAGAAACGTACCCCGGTTTGGCTGTATGCAAGTGTGTTCCAATTGATGTATTTTGAGCAACTGCGGCCAACAAGAGGTGGAGAGTGGCAAGGGAAAAAATAATAACAAGGTCAAGAACTGGGAAAATACGAAGGTTTTTTTTCTTTTTTTCTGCAAAAGATTAAGATGGCTCCAGCTTCTCTTCTGGTTTCATATTAGTTGAAGTAGCTAAATTTAAGGTGGACCAGAACTTTGCAATAAGATCTGTATAACTAACTGCAATTTTGGAACTGGACATTAAGGAAGAACAAAAGACCAAGATGGCTCCTGTCAGTCTACTCCACAGCAGCTGAATTAAGATACATTTAAGGTGGACCAGAGCTCTGAAATAAGAACTGTATAATTAACTGTAATTTTGGAACTAAACATTATGGAAGGGTGGGAATTTGAGGAACTATGTGAAATTATAAAAAATATATATATGCATAAATCATTAAAATCAAGCCTAAATAGAATTCTGAATTCAGAGAAGCAGCTATTTAAAGAAGAAGGGAAGGAAGAAGGGGGGAGAGATAATGATGGTGTAGAAATGGTTGGAAATAAAAAACAGACAAAAAACTACATTGGGCTTGGCAGTGGTGTAGGGAAAATTGAAAAGGAGGGATGTGTCCCAACAAAAGGAAATAAAAAGCAGGCAAAAGATGTTTTGGAGGTTGACAGTGGCATAAGGAAAATTGAAGAAGGAGGTTACGTCCCAACAAAGGAAAATATAAAAGATTTCTTTGACGGTGGTTTGGGGAAAATTGAAGAGGGTGGACGTGTCAAAAGAAAGAAAAGGGAGAAGGCAGGAATAGCGAAGTGGGACAAAAGACTTACTGGGAAGAAATCAGACAACTAGAAATTGTTATATGGGAAAATACAAAGCTGAGGTAAGGGGTTTACTCCTAAATATGACAATAAAATTAAGTTGCTAACTGATTATGATAATGGAAAGATAATTAAATAACGGTTAAATATATGGAATATGGACAAATATGAAATTGATATGGGGAGATTGTAAAGCAGAGCTTTGTGATTCACTTTTATACATGATAATTAAACTGAGTTGCTAAGATTGAATATGACAATAGAAGGACAATTAAGCATGGGTCAAAATATACAAAACATGGACATATATAGAACTTCTACGATGATGAACAAGGTGAGATGTGTACAGCTTGTTATTCTATATAGTAGATTAAGGGAATTGTAATGAACATTGAACAGTAAGGATTGACATTTATAGACAATTAAGAGTAACCTAAACCAAGATATGGAAAAATGGAGAGGGAACATGAAATATACTTACAATGGAAAACTATTGAGATTTAAAGACAGAATCACAAGGTGGGGGGCGTGTAAGGATGCATAATTATATAAATATAATGATGAAAATAGCTGGGAATTGTAACCAGATCTACATCTTGCCCAAAATGAGGCTGAAGGGGTGTGTGTTAAAAGCACAATGACTATATATGTATTCTTTCTCTCTCTCTCTCTCTCTCTCTCTCTCTCTCTCTCTCTCTCTCTCTCTCAAACAGGAGGAAGATATATGTTAAAATTAAATATGTATATTGAAAAGGAATTATAAATACCATCAACATAAAATGTCGCTCAGAAGCTGACATACACCAAGTAAATGAGATGAAAAGTGTGAAGCAGAGGGGAGAGTAAGGGAAAAAGAGGGGGCAGGGGAGGAAGAGGAGAAGAGAAAAAAGGGGTGGAAAGGGGAGAGAGGAGAAGGAGAGAGGAAGGGAAAGTAGAGAAGAGAAGGGCGACAGAGGGAGGAAAGGAGATTGGAGACGGAGGAAAGAGGGAGAAGAAAGTGATGGATAAGGTACAAATATGGTGCATGGAGAGCAGAAGAGCCAATAATTGTTTTTGGGGGTTGATGGCAAGATGATTTGATGTAAACAGTTAATAATACAATACGATGTTGGCTACTAATAATATACATATGGTTATATGTTATGAAAATGAAAAAATAAAAAACTTTATAAAGTGGGAGGAAAAAGAAATTAAAAAAGAAAGAAAGAATAGGGACCCAGAAAATGTCACATTGTTAAAGATCTGTTGAAAGACCAACCCTTTGCCTTTGCTGCTGTAAGTTTGTATTTTAGTTTCTGAGCATGCACTTAGAAAGGTACCAATTGTTATTTATTGTTTGTAAGCATGCACTTACAAAGGTACGAATGATATTTATTATTTTGCTTACCTCTTTAACATGGGTATGAAAAGACACAGACATGTCCAGCAAGATTTTGCGCTGCTCCACCCGCCGAACAAAATCTTGTATCCGGTCTTCCAGTTGATGGGCTGCTTGATAAATCTCTTCAGGGTCACACTCTCCTGTCTGTGCCAGCTGCTCAGCTGCTTCTAGCAATTTGTCTGCATTAGTATATGTGTTCTGCAGAAATGGAAAGAATAAGAGTTGCGGAGGGATTTTACAAACATTTATACTGACCCATAAACAATTCCCAAACCCCATTTTGTTCTACAAACCCTCTGATGTTCTACAAGACTGCATTACTGAAATCTAGCAATACATTGCTGAGCTGCTGAGGCATGATTTCCAATCAAGATTTGGTGGCAAATGGAAGAAAACATGTATGCCAAGCTTCCAGTAGGTTTCATCTTCCTCTAAAAGATGAAAGAAGCAGAGTACAGTGGAACCTCCGGTCACGACCGTAATCCATTCCAGGACTTCAGTCGGCATCCGATTTGGTCATGACTGGAAGCAAGACTGACTGTGCATGTGTGCCCCCCCCCGGCAAAAAAAAAGGCACGGAAGGGGAAATCGCTGTGGCTGTGGCTGATTGCCACCCGAGGATGTGTTCGTGAACAGAGTGAAACATTTAGCGGATTTTTTGGTCGGCACCCAATTTCATTGTGGTCAGAAGCGTTCGTGACCCGAGGTTCCACTGTATAAATCCTGGATTCTCTGGTAATATCATCACCCTATCTTTTGAAGACTCATCACTACCAATAAACACATGGTTTAAGATACTGCACTTACAGGAGAACATTTACAAGTCTGTCATTTACCTTCATATTCATAACTGATTTTGGTAAATGCTTTTAAGATTGTCTTATGTTACTTGCTTTGTGTGCAAAAATTGGAAGGAAGGTCATGTGCAGCCCTTGAGTCAAGGAAGAAAGGTGTGATGTACTGTAATACACATGTTTATTAAATTATTCAACTAAATAAATAATAATAAAACAATATACAGCTATTTCATATCATCAGGGATCACTGGATTACAGGATTTTCAAATGAGATCTATTTAAATCTTCCGTAGTTAGTTATCAATGGAACACAACCCATAATATGATGTACCCATGTGACACAGCCAATTTCAGAAGGGTTCTGAGTTATTAATTGACATGAACAAAACCTTTCTAGAGAAAAGGGAAGGTAAAATGCTAGCTGGGGAATTAGGTGAGTTGAAGTCCGTACATCTTAAATGTGCCATATATGAAAAACACTTTGTTGTTTCAGTACTTGTTTTTAGAGTAATGAAGATTATCACTGCTTATTTATCCTCTGGCTTTGAAAAATCATCTGGGCTCAGTTCCTACAAACATTTGCAAACTTTATTTTATAGGAACTTGAAGCTGTCTTGCCACTATCCTACTGCTTTATTCCTTTGGCTACAAAATGTCATAATGTTTCAGAAGGATTCTGGAATGATACAAATATTATGATAAATAGACACATTTACTGGCAGTCATCTTCCTATTTTCCCCCTCTTTGCATGTGTGCCTTGCAGCCACAATCAAGCAAATATTTTTTTTATCAAATAAAATATCAAGCTACCGAAAACGGTGCTTGAACACTATGACAGTATTGCCTGTTTCACAGTAAAATAAATAAGCTTCCCCCTCACACCTGTAAACAAGAAATCATACCCCCTTACAGGCTAAATAAATCATAAGAATTCAAGGGTAGCTTGACTATGTTGCATAGTACGCATTTTACTTTGTCAAGCCTCACTGATGGCTTCAAATGCAACTGAAATTACTGTACGGGGGAAGACAAGATGTGAAGGATCTCCCCTATAAATTACCATGCTCCTACTTATTTGTAGAGGTATACAAATGAAATCCGTTCTGAATCATTTTAAATTTGTATTCCCATCCCTACATACAGTATATGCCCGTCACGGGCTCTGGAGAAAGAGAATAAAATGCTCAATAATTCAAGGCTAATGGTTACATGAGCAATTTATCTTTTAGAGTTAGTGAGCTGCCCAATAGCTCCTTTCTAATAATGCACACCTTTCTAGGTGGTACAGGGAATGTTCAGAACAGCAACTGCAATAGAAGTTATTTCAAGGTGGCTACAAACTTCCCCAGAGATCAGGCAACGAAGAAATGCACACATAAACATTCATATAGGTGAGTGCAAGGTATGGTTTTAGGACAGATAATAAAATCTGACTTGCTGGTCCATTTTCCAAGAGGGCCCTGGTCACAGGGAGCCAAGGCTAGGTGGCTCTGCTATTCTTTGGTGGTGCTCCTGATCTGGAATAACCCCCTCCAACATTAGACTCATTCTTCCTTATTAGTTTTCAGGAAGTTATTGAAAACCCGATTATTTGGGAGAACATTTTCTTGACTGCTTGAGTGACACTATCTCTATTTTTATTTACTTCTATTTTTCTGGCCCTTTTTTATGGTGGATGTGTTAACAGTTTTTACACCTTGTAAGCTGCTGAGAGTACACTGACTGTGGCAAGGTACAAGTTCAACAAATAAATCAACAAATACATTATATAAATGTTTTTGGCAGAAAAAATGTATAAACAATTAAACGGATTTCTTCAATGCAATTTTTAAAAGATTACTTTAGAAGAGATTTTATATATTGTTTTAGTCATCTTGGCTTCTGGATACACCATCTCTCTACTTATTGCATAAATGTAGCTATTTATTGGATTTATCCAATGGGAAGAAAGGAAGAAATGAAGAAATTTAATATCCCATTACAGGTAGTCCTTGACTTATGATCACAATTAAACCCAACATTTCTGTCACTAAGCAAGACAATTGTTAAGTGAGTTGCCCCATTTCAAACCTTTCTTGCCACAGTTGTTAAATGAATAACTGCAGTTGTTAAGTTAGTAACATAGTTGTTAAATGAATCTGTCTTCCTCATTGACTTTGCTTGTCAGAAAGTCGCAAAATTGCAACTGTCATAATTCATCTGAATTTTGATCATGCGACCATGGGGATGCTGCAACTGTTGTAAGGGTGAAAAATTGTCATTTTTTTCAGCGCCACTATAACTTTGAATCATCACTAAACAAACTGTTGTAAGTCGAGGACTATCTGTATTAGAGATTCTCCTTTCCCCAATACATGAGTAACAAACTTATGTTTGTTGTCTGTGTGTCAAGATTTTAAAAAAATTGTTACTGAATTTAAAACTGCCAATTAAAATTAATTACCTGTAAAATAAGTTACCCCGTTTATAAATGCACTCAATTCTCACATCTAAATATATTTAACATTTTTACTCAAGAACACAAAACTGCCTCATGGATATATTCCATCAGAAACAGTAAAGAGAGAGGAGGAGATACAAGACAAAAATGATGTGAAGGAAAGGGGTATCTTCATTAAAAGGGAAAGAAAAGTGGATGGAGAGGAGCACTGGGGAGACAAATGAAGAAGGAACAAAAAGATTAAATAGCAATAGCAATAGCACGTAGACTTTTATACCACTTCATCAGTGGTGGGATTCAATTTTTTTTACTACCGGTTCTGTGGGCGTAGCATGGTGGGCATGGCATGGCTTGGTAGGCATGTTTTCATGGGCGTGGCATTGGAAGGATACTGTAAAATCTCCATTCCCACTTCAGGGGAGGGGTACTGCAAAATCCCCATTTCCTCCCAATCAGCTGGGACTCGGGAGGCAGAGAATAGATGGGGGCCAGTGAGAGGTGTTATTTACTGGTTCTCCGAACTACTCAAAATTTCTGCTACCGGTTCTCCAGAACTGGTCAGAACCTGCTGAATACCACCTCTGCACTTCATAGTGCTTTTACAGCCCTCTCTAAGTGGTTTACAGATTTTAAAAATGTCAGCTCCTATAACACCAGTTGTTATCTCCCTGTTGTTTGTTTCAAACTGGTTGCAAACACTGCAGCTTGAAAGCATGGGTACCTTGCAGGATTTCCAGCCATGATCTTTTTCAAATGAATGCCAAAAATAGTGCCAATGATGAGCTCTTACCTGAGCCACTTCTTCAAAGTCTTCGTGGCGCTTCTGTAGTGCTCTGGCTCGATGCAAAGATTTTCCAACTCCTGTATGTTTACTAAGGAAAGCTTCTCCATGATTTTCGATCCAATCCAGAACCTGCAAGAGAGATCATTATGAACGAAATCCAATTGTATATTTGTAAGTTTCTTCTAATGGGTTCTGCTGTTGTGGAACATAATAGGATAAATCAACTGAAGCTATTATTCATTATTTTCTTAATAGACTTCCGTAAAATGTTTTACCGTATCATAGAATATAGATCTTCCAGAGACAAATATATATATATATATATATATATATATATATATATATATATATGTATGTATGTATGTATGTATGTATGTATGTATGTATGTATGTATGTATGTATGTATTTGTGTTACAACCCCTGGTATGCCTAAATATGGGAGGAAGGTCACTACTCCCTCTTTCATACCAGAGGTTGTAACACAAATACATACCTATTTCCCTGGCTCAACTGATAAGGAGGCGAGCCTGTGGCTTAGTGGCTAAGACTCCTGCCTAAGATATATACAGCCCAGGTTCAAATCCCAGTAAGGATATGGCTAGCTGATGAGAGCTAATTAGCTTGAAATAGATCTATACTAGTCTCCCTTTATTTATTTATCAGTACAAATACAACACACACACACACACACACACACACACACACAAACACAGTATAAATTTCCACTACCTGGATGATATTGTTATAAGTCCAGTAGTTCAGACACCCAGACTGGTGGCAATTTCTCTCACCAGAGTTTGTAATGATAAAAAGTAAGTTCTCCATTTATTGCTGAGTTTGTAAACTAAATAATCAAGTTGTCTGCTATGGGGATATGTGGCCTGCTAATAGGAAAAGCATCCTTTTGAAATCAGCAAAAGTCCAGCTACTCCAGCAATCATTTATCACAGTCAGAAAAATTTGGAAAACTAAATTAAATTATCCTGAGAAAAAACACTCCCCCATCTCAAATACTGACACATAGAGCTGCCTCTAAATTCTACATTGCTTTAAGAGATTAATTTTCCATGCCATTATCCAATAGAATGTGCATGCAGGAATGTCACCAGTATCTTCTGTAAACCACAGATTCTAGGTCCTATCTGCAAAATTCCTTGGCAGACAAATTCATACAGAAGAGTCCCCGAGGACATGATGTTTGAAAATCACTGAATTGAAATGCAATTTTACCCTGACCCAAGGAGCTGCCCCTTCGTGCTTAACCATAAAACGCAAGATTTCAATTGAACCATCTGGCAAAAATTTCTTTCCATTCACTTTCTTTCCATTCCATTCAAGTCCCAATGATTTTAGTAATCAGAATCTATTCAGTAACTAAACATTCTGGGAACTGAAGCCAACATATACATCCCTATACTGTGGCAATTAAAGCAGTAACTGAAACAAGATGTTCCCTATTCTGCAAATTCTCTACAGATACATCATACCAGCAAGTATTTGTACAACTAAGAAGCTCTTCCTTGAATATGAAGTTTTAATTCAGCCTACACAAGAAATGTTTGGGGGACTGGCATGTCCTGTACCAATCAACTTTCACCCTGGACCCTGCAGAGGGAATCCTTATTCATCAAGCATCTGATTAAATTAGCTTGAGATAATATACTCATTCTTCACTATACAACATGTCTGCCTGACCAAGTACTCCTAAAAGTTATAACAAAATAAAAAATATTATAAGAAATGCGTATGACTTCTGCTAAATCTGACTTCTGATCCTTTGGTTTTATGTTGACTATTTGGGCTAGCATAGCTCTCCAAGTTCTCAGAATCACTGTTGGATATCCTGCATAACCACAAAAGACAATAAAGAAAAAAATGAAATAATGCCTTTATCATTATGTCATCAACTCTGTAAAGAATAGTTATGCCTCTGCCTTAGTCCTATTCCAAGGAAGCACTTAGTCAACACATCAAAAAAAATGAGCCCATTTTCTTTCATCATCTGGCAATTGTGGACTCTATGAATCTAAACCAACATCTCAAAACCTTATTAAAACAATACATCTAATTCAAACATTGCACTATTATGGGTTATTGCAATTTAGAATCCAAACTACAATTTGAGATTCCAAGCATGTGCTAAGGCCATTATTTAGAATTACTAGTCTACTTGAATTTTCATTCTAATTCCATTCTCAATATATGGACATTTTCGGAGGCTCACACCAACCATATTTTTATTTCGTTACAGTAGCTGTATCCTACCTTTTCTTTACAAGCCATCTTACATTGGATCTCCCTTCCTTTCCCCCCATAATAATAGGGAAAGATATGAGATAAACTAGCATGAAAGAAATGAATGGTCAAAAGTCACCCAGCTTGAGGTAGAAGCTGAACTGAGTGTCCCCAGTGACTGTCCAATAGCTGTATTACAATAGCCAGGATAAGTTACTCTTTGATCCCACTGCTATTATGAACATAGTGAGATAATCTGTTGCCATGGAGAGAGATATCATCACTATGCTGATGATACCCAATGATACATCTCTGCCCCTGGCAAATTAAGCAATGCTATAAAGGTCTCACCCAGGTGTCTGGAGGTTGTGGGGATCTGGATGCGGAACAACAGGCTTCGGCTTAACTGTGGCAAGAGTGGCATTGGGTTGGGGGACATGCTGGTTCTAAGATTTGTGGTGTTGCATGGTCCTGAATTATATGACCCCATGAGCAATCTGGGGTTCCTCTTGAGCTCACAACTCCTGCTAAAAAAGCAAGTGGTGACTGTAGCTAGAAGGATCTTTGGACAATTTTATGCTGTGCACCAGTTATGCCTATCCCTGAACTGGAGGGCTCTGCTCACAGTTACTCGTGTCCTAGTCACTTTCTGATTCAGTTATTACAATGTGTTCTACATGGGTCTGTCCTTGAACGAGTATCCAGAAACTTCAGCTGGTGTAGAATGCAGAAACATGCAGAGTTATATGTGTGTCTAGAACAGCATGTTATCTTTTCTCTCTGAGCTGCATTGGTTACCAATGTGCTTCTAAGTCCAAATGAAAGTGCTGGTTTTGATCTTTAAAGCCCTTCACAGCATAGAATCTGGTTATTTGAAGGATTGTCTCTTCCTGATTACATCTGCTCATCCCATGAAATCTGGCAAGAAAGGCTATGTTACAGGTCCCACCTATCAGGGATCTACACTTAGTGGGCCCGAGAAAATTGGCCTTATCTGTCTTGGTCCTCTTCTTATAAATCCCTCACCCCCCCAAAAGTCAGATCACATCCATCCCTTTATTTTCTGGAAATTCCTCAAAACCTGGCTTTCTCATTAGGTGGTCTCAGGGGACTGGTGAGATCTTGAGGAGGCTCTGTTGTTGATCAAATCTATTGTACTGTGTTACACATGTCTATTGTTTTGCCTTTTTTTCTGTAGACTGGACAAAGTCACTTCTTGTGCATGCAATCTATTAAGTCATGGTTGTTAAGTTCTCGAGGCTACGACGCCATTGACCAACATTGCCGGCCCCTGATTGGTTGAGAAGCGAGCAGCCAGCTGGCAGGAGAATGCAGCCATTCTATTGGTTCAGCGTCTGACAGCTCTAGTATAAAAGGGCTGTCAGCTGTCAAATGTTGCTGTTTGCTGGTTCGAGGTTTGTCTTACATTTTACCGTGTTAAACTATTAATAAAGGTTGTGTTAGCTTCAACCTGCCTTGCCTCAGTTCCTGCCTGTCTCATTCTCCCTACAGAACAATGGTATTGATCTGAACTACAATCTTTTCACTAGCCAGATTGGGGTAGTGGCTTCTCCTGAATCAGAACCATACTGTGAGCTCTAGTCCTCCTTCAGGCACAAAAGTCAACTGGCTAACTTTGGCCCAGCCATTGTCTCTCAACAACCACAAAGTGCCGTTGTGGGCAATATTAGGAGATGGGACATTGGGAATGTGCAATGCTTTAAGTTGACAAAAATATGTAGTTGGCTGGTTAGATGGACAGATAGACAGTCCACCTCCAGATGGGGTATTTTTTCTCTTATAAACTGCTGTCTGATTTGGCCATTTCATGCTGATTATTTTATCATGTACGAAAACCAAGTCAAAAGTTATTTCTGCAAAGTCTTTTATATTTGAGATGACTTTGGGGAACAAGAATAATTTTAGATATGCATGTTTAGCAATTTTGGAATACATTTGGCAAATGAGATATGGAAAGCACTTATATTCTCAGAGTAGAGGGATTAATCCCTTCCCCCTTCAGAATCTCAATACATCTTTCTCCAGTTGAACTCTGGGAAGTGTTAGAATTCACAATAACTTCCTTCTCCAAGTATTTGCAAAGGATTTAAATGAAAGCAATGACGAGAGTTTACACCAGTGACACTTTTGCCCAAACATGTACTACCCATCTATGCAGATGAAATAATATGCTAAAAGTTCCACTTTATAAAAGTAAAACCTGTCCATAGATAGAAATTAGACATCATCACAGATTAAATTTGGGGAGTAGTTGCCAACAGAGGACTTCAGGAGTTGCCTGATAAGGTCTCAATTTTACATTTCTTTAAAACATCAGAAACATTCATTTACTTCAAAAAGATTATGATTAATTTGAGTGTACAATACACTGGTTACATTATGAGAACAGATTGGACAGTTAGGTGCTATGGTTCTATTGGAGATCTTTTTATTTGAGTTTCAGGTTCTTCCACTGATAAGCAAGTGAAGCTACAATAATTTGTGAGACTTTGACAGTGATTACAACACTGTTCCAGAGGTTACTGGAATGCCTGTATGTGAAGTTGATCCAGAGGGATATGGTAAACTGCTGCTGGTGCATTGACAACCCTGCTACCCAAAATAAGTTCTCCAAGACCTCCTCAGCCTCATTTTCAGGTTGCTGCTGGAAGCACTGAACAGTGCAGAGCTTGGGAACTTCAGGCTCCAAGCCCTGGAAATGGGAGCTGGACTGCCCTGGGAATTTGTGGCCTCCAACAGTGACTGTAGAACTATTGCATGTAATTTTGGTTCTAACTCACAAACATAGGCACATGCTGAAGTTGATATATACTTCACAGCAGAGGTCATCATGGAGGTTGTTGATATCAGTCTTCTGCTATGCTCACATCACTTTTGGGCCAAGTTGTGGATTCTTTACTCCTTCATAAGCACAAAACTCCTATTAAAGATGGTTTGTGCCAGACACCTGATGATTCTGGCTTCTTTTCTTAGGGATTTTTTTGAGATGATTTGGCAAACAGTTCCGTTTTTGAATCTGATTGATCCCTGGCAGTATAAGACAATTATAATTCTGGAGAACAATATTTCTACAAGGGACTTTTCCACTTGCCAATCAGGCAGCTCATTGATATATCAAGGAGCTGGAGTGATTAAAAAGACCTTTAAGTGATGATGGGATATGATAAAAAGATGACTGAACAGTGACACACACTCATTTTGAGCTTAACATTGGTAACAGGAACAGCAAAAATGTATCTTCTCCATTCTTGTTTTGTCTATAAACACCTGCCAACTTTTTAAAAGTGACCAGGTTCTCTTATGGAGAGTTGAGAGTAGTGAGATGACAACAGGCTCCATAGATGCTTTCTACAGATTTCTTTATGGAGGAGCTCAGCAGTGGGTTGCCAAATTTTTTACTACCTGTTTGGGCGCACAACGCTTCTGTGCATACGCAGAGGCGTCCGGGTGGAGCCTCCCGCCACCGCAACTACTGATTCGCCCTATCCAGGCACAACCTACCTCTGGGTGAGATGACTAGTATTTGCCAAGATCTGGATATCCAAGGGTAGAACCATTTGATACAAATGGAACGGAATGACTTTTGGCAATGTTATCTAGGATTCTTCTAAGCTTGTACAATCCAATGTAGAGGAACTCTGTAGCTTGAGTTCCAGAAGGATACATCTCCCATCTGGCTCCCAAAGCCAACTATTTCAGGTCTTCATTAATTGCAGGAGCCAGTTCTATATAATGGGAGGATTTTAATTTCTCATTAGCTCCTAATTAAGTTCAGCCTGATGGCAATGGGAATTAACTGATTATATGGTTTCTACTGTTTTTATCTTTAATTTATCAGACAAATAGGTCCTGCCCATGCTGATTCCTTACTAATTCTATTGCTTTACTTTGAAAATTGTGCTCCTCCTCCCTGGTTATATTTCTGACTCCTTAAAGAGTGCTCTTCTTCCACTCTTCAGTAATTTTGGGTTTTTGAAGTCTCTGGCCACCATTCTTTGCAGTACATCAAGAACACACAAGCAAAGACACGTCTTTGATCTACATTTGGGTGGCAAGAACTTCACTTAACATTTGCGGACGCACTGGAGGTCTCAAAGTGAGTGGCATCACACTACCAATGAGAAGAGGGGTAACATTTCAAGGAGAGTTTTGAGATGGTTCTCATTTAGACATTATAGGAAACACTCATTTCAATTTTCAACCAGCATGATCAGACAGGATTTTTTAGATGGTACTTGGCCCTGGAATTGTCAGATGTCCAGCAGAAATCTACTGGTATATGAAAGCTACAGCACCACCCTTTCTTCTTCTTCAAATTCAGCATTTTATTTTAGCCTACTTTTGTAATTGGAACAAACCAAGATAATATGAAACTGTACTGACTGAGAATTTTGCTTTTTAAAATTTCCCCTTAGATCAACAAGGTGTGGGTAGCCTCTGTATGCATTTCCACACAGAATCCCCAATACCAGGAGATATGGACTGACCTGTTGTACATCTTGTTGAAAGACACAGAGTTGAAGCCGTTGATGTAAGCGAACTTTTCGATGTTGCCAAATGTTCTCCAACTGCCTCTGGTGATGCAGCACTTCATGAATAACATCTAGGACATGGTGTACTGCCTTGGAGTAGTTGGCTGAAGCTGTTAGGGAATCTGAGCTTCCAGGTGTCAAAGGTCGTTGCAATTTGTCAAGCAGTGATTTCCCATCTTGACTTACCTAGAAAGTAAGAATGAAGGTGTTTACATACTAGCTGCAGAGTTCTATAATATGAAATTGCAACATTGGTTTTGACGTTTAGATATATCTTTACAAGAATGGCATATTGGAATTTATTTTGGATGAAATCAAACAACTAAGAAGGGATTCAAGTTTTCATTTCAACTACTTTACCTGGTCAAGAAATCCTACTTTTAGAAATCTTCTTAAATTGTAAGACTTTATTGGAGAAGCTGGATTTCAGAGGTAAAAAACTCTTATAGACTCAAGTCTTGATCTATAACAGCAGTCACTGTTAAAATTACAAGCTTATTAAAATGCAAACCAGTTTGCTTTAATTTTATTATTCATCTTCAAAATGTATTTACAAATTTGTCTTCACAAACCATAATATTGATTTAGAAAAGGGAGATGTTACATTTATAGTTGCATTTACACATTTCTCTGTGTATGTCTGAGAAACAAAAGGTTTCAGATGCAGTATGCACCGGGGAAAATTGCCATCATTTAATAACAAAGTTAATACCCTGTTTTCCCGAAAATACATGTCCTGAAACTAAGACCATGCCAGATTTTCGTGGTGGGCAAAAATATAAACCGTCCCCCCAAAATAAGCCCTAGTGAAGGGGTGGATTTAGCCAGAACAGGGGGCAGCCCTTCCCTTCCCCATTCACTTCAGGGCTTCTTGGCCCCCTTAATCGGATCAGTTGGGCCACTCCATTCACAAAACAGCTGATTTGCGGTTGCCGCTCCGGCCTCTGCCTCCAGCAAGCGCCGGTCTCCTTTTGCAGCCAACTGCGGATGCAAAAGAAGCCAGAGGCCAAGCAACACAACTCAAATGCCTCATGCCCTCCTTGCCTAACGGTGACAGTCACAGCTCACAATTCCGTCCATGGAACAGGAAAAGAAGGCATGGAAATCAATACAGCTGGGACATCGGAAGAAGCCCTGCGAGGAGACGCTGCTGCCAAAGTGCAGGAAATCTCCCACCACCACTGCAGAAACTCCTTTCAAAGAGGAGTTTCACCAGTATGAAGGTGACACAAACGCTGCCTTCAGCTACCTCTTCGTCCTGGTGAAACTCCTCTTTGAAAGGACGATCTGCAGGTGGGTGGGTGGGATTTCCTGCACTTCGGCAGCAGCGTCTCCTCACAGGGCTTCTTCCAATGTCCCAAGTGTATGGATTTTAATGCCTACAGGAGGTCGCTTCTCACCTGCATATTCACATTGAAGCCTTGAAATGGGGCGTTTTTGCAAACCGCTTGAAAATATGGAGGGAGATATTCCTGCCTCTCTCCCTGTTCTGAAGGTCAGCACAGTCAGAGAACAGGATAAGAGACAAAATCCTCCCTCCCCATTTTCAAGAGGTTTGCAAAAACGCCACATTCCAAGCCTTCACATTATGCAGGATTGCAGGCATGCGGGAGGGAGGATTTTTTCTCTTATCCTGTTTTCAGTCTGTGCTGACTTTCCGAACAGGGGGAGAGGCAGGAATATCCCCCTCTACATTTTCAAGGCGTTCGCAAAAATGCCCCATTTCGAGCCTTCCGCACAATCCAGGATTGCAGGACTGAAGGCTCGCAATGAGGCATTTTTGCGAACGGCTTGAAAATGTGGAGGGGAGATTTTACTTTTTCTTACCCTGTTTTGAAGCTCAGCACAGACTCAGAACAGGATAAGAGGCCAACCCCCCCCCCCCTTCCTGGCAATCGTTCTTTCCTTGGGATCTCAGTGAAGACGCACATCCCCCAAATGCTCTATCCGAAGCCTGCTCTGCGTCTGTGCAGAGCTCCAAGGAAAGGATGGTGTGCGGGTGTGAGAGAGAGATCCCTAACACCCTGCTTCCCAAGGCAGCCACATCCCTCCACTACCTGCTTTCCTGCCCCATTCTCCACTGCCACTTGCAAGGCAAGTAAAGTAGTTTATAGGACTATTTCCAAGTTTTTTTTTTCCGAGAACTTGGAAGGTATTTTCTGGTTTTTTTTTTTTTACCTAATTTTCTTGTCCTGCACGTGGAGTGGAGAATGGAGCTGGAAAGCAAGTTAGTGAAGGGATGTGGCTGCCTTGGAGGGAGTGTGTGTGTGTTTGTTCATTCTGCCAGGAAGAGCCCCCCCGCCCCGCAAGGCCAGAGCAGCACAGTCAGCTGTTCGGCGGCCAGCAAGCAGGCAGGCAAAGGCCAGGATGCAAGGAGAACTTGGGTCATTGTGGTCGCAGGTAAGCAGGTGGTGGGACGGAGAGGGTGGGGCTGGTAGGCTTGCTGCTTCCTGCACCTGAAAAATAATAAGCCCTCCCCCTCTAATAAGCCCAAGGCCATATTTCCTGGGTCCAAAAAATATAAGACCCTGTCTTATTTTCGGGAAAACATGGTAATTAGTCAATAATTATGCATCAGATTAAATGCAGACACAACATCCATGTTCCCAAGGTGTCATGGTATCAATAAACATTAAAATATAAGGTTTCCCAGAAGTTTCCAGATAGACAAAAGCCTCTGGTTGATTGGTTCAGACTGGATTATTTTTAGTTATATATTGGCATCCTTATAGCTACAGTATGTAATGCAAAAAGAATCCTTTATGTCTCAAGAGCTTCTGCAAACAAGCTGATAATAGTGGAGAAAAGATAGAGACATAAATAGAGGGATACCTTTTAACAGAATCAAAAGCTGACAAAGTCATGGAGAGGTTTCTGGCCATGCGGAGGCTGCCTTAACAGAGAAAAAGTAAAGATTTTCCTGTATTTCCAGTCATATCTAATGCTAGGCCAGTTAAAGATGCTGAGCTTGTCAGCTGGAAAGCTGAGAACCTGGGTTTGAAACCCGAGTGCCGTGCAATGGGGTGAGCGGCCATTCCTTGCACCAGTTCCTGCCCACCTAGCAGTTCGAAAGCATACAAATGCAAGTAGAGTAAAACAGAGAATTAAGCTTAAAACGAGACATACTTGAAGGCGACTGCTCACCATCAAGGTTTCCTACACTAATTTGACTGAAAACTCTCCTCAGCATCTAGCCTGAGTGAAGTGAAAACAGATTGTTTAAAGATCAAGTCTTCCTCAGCAGGGTGCCTGGGTTTGCCTATAAGGGACCATGCAACATTGCTATAAATTGAGTTACTTTCGCCATCTGTCTTCAGTCAAATTTTAAACATGACTATGGTGGCACAAGTATTTTGCAATCAGTCTGAGGTTTGACTGAATGCATCTTCTGGCTACAATTTATTGAGTTTTATTGAAGAGAACAACATTGTTCCTTTATCTTCATAATTCTGTTTTATATATGTAGAAACAGAACTTTGATATTTTTCTCACTTCTTAGAAAGGAAAGTAAATTGATCGCTATTCAGATTATACAAGTTTGCCTTCTTCCCTTTTAATGGTTAGTGTGACTGAAAAATGAATGTCTCAATGGGAAGTTGTCATTAAAGAAAGCTTTTTTTTAAAAAAAGAAAAATAAATAATAAACATTATTTTTAGGGAAGGCCAATCAAATAAGTTATATAACTGGCAGAAAATACATAGTCAATGGTTGGGTTAAATTATTTCAAATATCACGTAAAAAGCTGGAACTGCATAAATAGATAAATTTTCATTTTAAAAGATTCCGAGTATGAATTCTTCAAAATGCCCTGCTTCAAAGGCAAACAGCATTTTGAAGCCTTTTTGGAAGCATCTCAAGCTTGAAACAAGAGGTGCTCCAAATTTGAAGCATTTTATTTCCAAATTCAAAATGCTTCCAAAATGCTTAGAGCAGACTGTTTTGCATTTTAAAAATAAATAAAACAGTAACAAATTCTAAAACACCTCTCATGAAATTTGATGAATTAAATGTTTTGTAGGATCCTATGTACAAACATTTAAAAAGAACTAGGAAGGGGGAAGATTTGCAGCTTGAATTTCTTTCCGACACATTAAAAAACAAAAAAACCCTAGAAGGATCCAAATATTGTTACAAGAGTAATTTTCCTCCTTTTTTCTATTAAAAAAGGTGATTGATTTGCGTGTTGCCCTGGGCTTTGGTTATCCTAAAGAATGGGCTTTGGTACTTGATTCATTTCATAAGAATGGCCGCTACTTTTTCATAAGATTACAAGAATAAGCCTTGACTCATTATCAGTTATGACTTATACATATCTTTCAGCAAAAAGATAACTCAATTGTATCAACACATCCTGATGGGAAATGTTCACAGCTCAAAGTTAGAGATAAGGAAAATTAAGCTAGCAATGTTATCTACTAACAAACTATAGAGTGCTGGTTCAGATGCTCATTCCCCCCCCCCCCCCAATTCTTTAAAGGAGATGAGGAACTGCCTTCATAGCACAGTGAGAGTAATGTGAGATGTCAAGTTTATATTAATGCAGGATCCCACCACTACTGTGATATAGAAAAGTGTCCTTGATCTTATTACAGAGACATTCTGAAATATAAGGTCTGACAACAGGAAGTAGAAGATTGAAATAATTTTGTTTAATCAGAGTCACCAGCACTGTATTTCTATTTGTTGGTGATAATTGGAGGAGCAGTAAGCCTGAACTGTTAATATACTGTAAATTGTTGTAAAATATCCAACAGACATTGTTTAAAAATGATATAATTTCAGCCACTGAATTTAAAAAAGAAACAGTATCCATATAATTTAATGCAGGCAGGAATGTTTTTAATTATAGTAAAAAAAGAGTGAAAAAAATGATTTCTTGTTATTTAAAAGCTGAGGTGAGAGCATGAGAAATATTTCTATCCTTTTGGAGTATCACCCAAGATGAAGCTGGACAGACCAGTTTTGGCAATGGATCCAAAGTTCTTTGGGCAAATTTGATAGAGCCACAGTTGTAGCCTATAAATATATGTTGTCAGTGACCAAAACAGAAACACGAATATCTAGGATATTTTTTCTACAGAGGATGCTTTAAAGAACAACTTGGGGGAGAAGACTGTTCTCAAAAGCAGAAGCAGTATATCTGAATGCAGTCATGGTGGCTTATTCAACAAACCACTTTAAAATCATGGCTTAGCATAGTAAGTGAACTGAAGAATTGCATCATTTCACACATATTTAATATATTTTTATTTCAAGGGTTTACTTAACAGAGAGCTGAAATCAAACTCTACGTCAATTAAATATGATAAATATTTGTTATTGCAAACTTAGAACCTTAAGGACATATTCCCATAAGGAACACAATTTGCAGACCAGAAACTTCTCCATCAAATTTCTTAATCTCAGTTGCTTGGCATATGTGACTGATTGCCAGTTTGGTATAGTGACTCAGGTGCTGGCCTAGAAACTGGGAGAGTGTGGATTCTAGTCCTTTTAGGCATGAAAGCTGGCTGGGTGACTTTTGGCTAACCACTTTTTCTCAGCCTAACCCATTTCAAGCTTTGCTTTCTTCCTCACAAACACATAAGCGATAAAATGAACCCTGGTCCACAGAATCTTGTGCCACAGTAAAATAATAAAAGTTATTATTTTTTCAGAGAACCTATTTTTATTGTTTTTGCTAAATGTACTGTATGAACACTATTGCATATTTTTAATATAGCAAACGCTGTACTTACAAGCAGGAAATAGAATATCACCTACCTCAGAGTATGCCAGGGTAATATGCTCATATATTCCTTGGTGATGGTGAATAGCATCCTCCAAATCTTGAAGTTCTGAGGGAAGCTCCACTTCACCACAGGCCTTACACCATGAATCCACGTTACTCATGTACTAGGAGGAGAGAAAAAATCTTATTCACTACAAGCATTCCCACTAAGAACCAACATAAAAGTTATCCCAGCAAGCATATTTTGTTAGAAAATGAGCTCTTAATTTCAAAGGTAATTTTTTTCCCCCTCCACTACAAAGTAGACAGTTTTTCAGCTGCTAACATAATTTTGAGTTTATTTCCACTCTGGCTCCTCTAAAACACAAAAATAGTTATGTTTCAAAAGAATTACCAATTCATTTCACTATACTTTGCAAAACAGAGATGGTTGTTAAAAAGAAAACAAACACTTTAGTAATATGAGAATTCTTTGTTAACTCTGGAGTGGCTTGGAAGAGGAAACAAACACATATGGAAACATTAAAACAATCTGAAGCCAAACCTCAATTCACATGCAAAAGAATTCCAAATGCATCCAAAAGAGTTCAGCTGCAATCTCTGGCACCAGCAAATCAGATCAAATCATTTGCTTCTATCATCTCCATCATCAATATTGTACACACTCAAGAGAGACATTGCATTAATATAATAACTTGCAATTCATGGATTGTTTTCTTGTTTGTGTGGACAAAGTACACAATTAAGTAGCCACTCATACAATTAATGAGGTCAATTTGTTTAATCCGAACAGACTAGATTCTAGTTTTATTTCTCCAGGAATAGCTTTTATACAGAAAAAAAGCCAAATAAAAACAAATCACTTTTCTCTTATTTTAATACATATCCCGCACAATTCAGTGGCATTTTGAGGTAATGAACCCACCTTCCTGTTTTAAGGTGGATGAAAGGGAGATATGTTTTCCTCAACAATTTCTGTACTATTTATATGTACCTCAGCGATACAATGATACTCAAAATGATAACATCTTTTAAATGGTGTTGACTCTTGGGGGAAGTAGAAAGTGTCTCCTTATCTTAATTGGCAGAATCTTTATCAGTTTTTATTAATCAAAATCCAGGTTTTTAAGAAGAGATTGGACAACCATTTGCCTGAAATGGTGTGGGGTTTCCTGCTTGAGCAGGGAGTTGGCCTAGAAGATCTCCAAGGTCAGAGACGACTTCCGGCAGCCAAAGGAGACGGATGCGTGCGTCCGCCTTTTCACTGCTCTGGTGGGCTCCCCTGAAGTTTAGGGGGAGCACAGGGTGCCTTGGAGGGGCGCCCTGCCATAGGGGTGGCTCGCTGGGACCCCCTGGAACGACGGCGGCTGCGGAGGGGTGTCTTCAGCCTTGCCCCAGGAGCCGGGGAGCGTAGGGAGCACGCGGAATGCCACCGCGCGCTTCTCTGAACGCAGCCTGGAAGGAAATAATTAATTGGAATGAAACAGCTGAAGAGCGGTGAGCCGAGGGGTCTCCCCAGGTCTTTTACTATTCTTACACTTTTGACTGTTTTGCAGTTTTTCTTTTGGGACTTTGTTTCAACTTCTGGAGGAGCTTAGATTGGAGGGAGGGGGAATTCCACCCCCTTTGGAAAAGCGGCACTTGAAAAATCTCTTCCTTTTATGGGGGAGAGAGAAAGTTTGAAAACTACTTTCACTTCCCTTAAATAATGGGGGAAATTTTTTTTTTCTTGGCTACAATTGCGAGAGAAAGGATGGCTGAACTGATTCTTCTCTAAACTATCGATGGGAATTTTGACTTTGTTGTTTCCTGACCACCTGTACTGGCTGAGCCAATATGGCAACTTCCTCCTTCTTCGTCTTTATGAATGAGACTCCTCCCTTGGAAAACTTTATGGCTTTCAACTAATTTCCACCCCAGAGACTTCCAGGAGCCTCTACGTTATTCCCCTGGATTTGGAATATTTTGACCCACCTATTTGCTCTAGTTCTCTACTAGAGGACTTATTCTCCTTTGGGCTTGTTTGTTTGGGGATCCCTACCGGCTGTGCTCTCCCACAGACACCATCTCTTTGTACAGAATAACAACTATCTCTGAGCCTCATGATGGGTCCAAAGAAATTACCGCCTGGTAAGGCCTCATCGGCCCCAACATCTTCCACGTCCAGCCCCGCTCACCAGTCACAATTGGGATCTTTTCTACAACCTAAAGCCTCTGAAGAGAGTGCAAAGGACTTGTCTACTTAACAGATGATTCAAATCATCTTAAAGGGACAGGATGAAATTAAAAAACAATTGCAGGACTTAAATAAACAGCTCAGAGAGACGAATCAGCAAACCCCACGGAATGAACAGAGGATAGGTGTGCTGGAGGAGGGGGCAGTTGGGATGAGAGACGAGATGAAGACAATCCAAAGGGGGAATGCAGAATTTGGAAATCAGATGTTAAAAATGGAATTTGAAAGGATGTCTTTTTTTCTTAGGTTCCAAAACTTGCCAGAAGTTGAGAACGAAGATCTTAAGGAGATTATGACCACAATACTAGCAGAATATATTAATAGAGATAAACAACAGCTTTGGTGGGACATTGATCTGATCTATAGGGTTAATTCAACCTATGCAAGAACACACAATGTTCCAAGGGAAGTTCATGTCAAATTTCTTAGAAAAACTACAAGAGATGAGGTTCTAGGAGCTCAAAGGGGAGGACCATTAAAATATAAAGATAAAGAAATAACCATTCTTAAACAGATCCCAAACAAAGTAAGAGATAACAGAAGGAAATATTCCTTCTTAGCAAAAGAAATATATAATAATGGGGTTTGGTTCAGGTGGCTGTTTCCAGAAGGCATGTTGATTTTTTGGGAGGGCAGCAGAATTAGAATCAACACAGTAGTGGAAGCAGAGGCTTTCACTAAAAAACACAGTGCTCTCTTAGGTGAAATGGGAGATGTTACATAAGAAACAAAGGAGGGAGGGGCTGAGGCTCAGCCGGTGGACGGGAGGGAGGACGCAACAGCTAGAAGACTCAGATCACAAAAGTGATTTGGAACACTATTGCAATTGTTGCTACAATGTACTTTCATGGAAGTGAAACAAAACAAATGATTGAAACATACTGATGATTTTGTGTTAAACTTAAAACTGCTAATACTTATGTAAATGTTGATATTTTTCTATCTTTGTTTGTAAAAGTTGCAATACCTGGGGGGGCTTCTCCCCCCCGCACGATGTAGCTGTCAAAATGTTTTATAACCCTATAACCCCTTTTCCTTGTAAAATTTTTAAAACTAATAAAAAATTTGAACAATAAAAAAAAAGATCTCCAAGGTCCTTCTAACTCTGTTATTTTATTCAAAAATAAACTCACCTCAGTGACAAAGCCACAGGAAGCAAACACGACTGGTAAATTATTGACAGATGATATGAATGTACAGATGCAGTTGTACATATAGATGAAGTCATCTAGCCCAGTATGTATCATTTCAGGTAGGGTTCTTGTCCAATTGTGGGGGGATATTAGATATTAAATTTTCTATATACAAGCACATATTTAGCACATGGAATTCTTCACATTTCACTAATCTCTCAATACTGCAATAGGGCAAACTTATTACCTCCCTGTAGCAAACTTAGACACGTGCTACCTGAATTCATGGCTTTTTGCATCAACTCAACCTTACTATTCTAACTTTGCAAACCAGCAATCTACAGTTTTTGTAGCTGCATTAAATCAGTTCTCAAGGCAAAAGACAGTGACCTGTTTAAAGTGCTCAGATCAAAAACAGATCATCTACTAGTTTGGAAGAAATGTTTCCCAGCTATATCGCATTCATCGCATTCATTTAAGGCCCTTGTTATGAAATATAGTTTAAGCAGGGGGCAATTTCATTCTAATATGAGAAAATCTAGGGGTTTCTTCGCACAAGCCTTGGAAAATACAATTTTCATTGGATTGGATCCATGAAGTCAAATGATCTTTCCCAAAATAATCAGCTTCCCTGCCAGCCTATCATAGAGCTGTTTGCTTAAATGGAAGAAAAGACAATAATGTCAAAGGAAGTTGTTATAAAGAACAGCAGAGCTGAATTCTTAACCATTAGAAAACCCCAATTACACTAGGGAGTTGATTTTAGTGTGTGTGTATGTACTGTATGATTAGCAGGAAGCAGGGGCCCTGGTTTGGCTGTTCAAAGTATGACTGAGATTCAATCAAGTTGCCAGGGCAATGTTTCTCTGCTTGATAATGAGGAATAGCAGCAGTCTAGAAAGAGATAATTTGTGTGTGTGTTGTGCCATAAGCAAGCAAAGAAAGTCCCTAAGACTCCAAACCTGATCCTTCATTACCCAAAACCACTTATCAGAAAATCTTATCAAACTTTCAGTATAGTCTAAGTTCCTTCCTTCCGCACTGTCAAAACGCTGAACAATTGCTGAATGAATGGTCATAACTCAAGGACCTGAATTATGAAAATAATATTGTTGTTTGTGATGTTTATGTCATTTCAACAAATTACTATTAGCAGTTTCATCTTTATAGGAATACTTTGGGAGATTTTTGAATATATTTTAGTGCACATGTCAATCTTTAAGTCAATTTAAATGTCCCTGTTGTGAAGGGTAATGGGTTTGTGAAAAGACACTTTTAGCCAATTTTGGGTAATTTACCAAGGTTTGGGAATCACTGTCTATGTGATAGTGTACAAGTCCTGATTGTCCCAATATGACCTCCAATTTAGGGCACACGTACCAGGTAAGAAAGTTATGCCCCATGAATATTTATATCTAGTTATATATCACATTTAAAAACTGCCCAACTTCCTCACAGAGACTCTAGTAAGTGCATACTTTTGGACTACAGTTCCCATCATGAGTACTGCACATACATTGTGATTAAAGAGGGCTGGCACCAGGAATTATATGATACTGTATTTTCTGTACTTCTGGACAACTGGAGCAAGCAACTGAAACAGTATACCAATGATCAAAGACAATAGAGCTGAACACGGGTCTCCCATTTCCCTCAATAAAAATAGTTCAAGCAATGCTCCGTCACTTCTGGGATCGGACGACGCCGGACATGTTTGTCCGCCGCTCGTCTCCCTGGTGGATCCCTTAGGGGACACAGGAGCCCTTGTAGGGGGGTCCTGCCGAAGGGCGGCTGGCCGAGGCACCCCGCATGTGGCGGCAGCCAGCTGGGGTGCTTTTCGGCTTCGCCTAGGAGCTGGGGAGCGGAGGGGGGGCGAGAGACAGCTTCGCGCTGCCCGCCCTCTCGTCGGATGGCTCCGGAGGCTAAAAGAAAAGTTGGAGAAGTGCAGCTGGAGACTGAAGGTGGGGATCCTGCTCTTGGAGGACTTAGGAGAAAAGCAACAATCACTTTGTGAGTCTTTTGTGTTTCTGTCCTTGAAGAGAGATTAGAGGGGGGTTTTACCATCCCCCCCCTCGGACTAAGCGGCTTTGAAAATAGACCCTCGGGAAGAGAGAGGTTAAAAGACTGATTTATTTGACTTTTAATTGAAAATGACTTTCACAATTGCTGGAAACGACTCTGAACTGTTGTTTTAAAACAAAAAACTTTTGGCGACTTCTTTCCCTGCGAAGGGTAGGGCCAAGATGGCGCTCGCCCCTCTTTCTTTGTCTTTATGCAAATGAAGTCCGTCCTCTGAAGTTACTCCCAAAGAGAGAATAAAGAAAAGTGGATTGCTTGTTTACTCTCCCAAAGGGAAACTGGGACCTCCTCCTGTGTAGGATCTTCTGATCTTTGGCTGACTTTTCTCTCCATTCATCTTGGTGTATTTTACTCTTGGAACTGCAAATTGGGTGTCGTTGCGATTGTTTTCCTTTGGAGACCAGCGTAGCTGTGAAACCCTCTGACACCACTTCCCTTGGCAAGGATTTGCATCTCTGAACTTAAACAAATGGCGGCAAGGAAACCCCCCACCGGCAAAGTGCACTCAGCCCCCTCATCGGCTGCCCCAAGTCCCACGATGCAACAGTCTAAGATATCATCAATGTTGCAGAAAGCAGTGGCTGGGGAGGATCCTAAGGAATTATCTGTTACGGAAATGTTTAAAGAACTTATGAAGGGACAGAATGAAATGAGGGCTGAGATCAAAGAAGAACTCAGAGTGGTTAAAGAACATATAGCTGGAAATACACAACGAATTTTGGTGTTAGAGGACGGAATGGCGGGGCTGGGGGAAGAAGTGAAAGCAATGCATAAGGGAAACATAGATATGGAAAACTTTCAGACAAAAGTAGAATTTGAAAGAATGTCCTTTTTTCTTAGATTCCAGAACTTACCAGAAACAGAGAATGAAAACCTTAAAGATATTATGAGTACAATTTTAGCAGATTATCTCAAGAGAGATAAAAAACAAATATGGTGGGATATGGATCTAGCTTATAGGATTAATTCAGCATATGCTAGAAGACACAATGTTCCGAGGGAGATACATGTTAAGTTTGTCAGGAGATCCACAAGGGATAAGGTACTTGCGACCCAAAGGGAGGGACCATTGAAATATAAGGGTGAAGAGATCACCATTCTCAAACAGATCCCGAAAAAAATAAGAGATAGAAGGAGGAAATTTTCCTCCCTAGCAAAAAATTTATATGAAAAAGGGATCTGGTTTAAATGGCTGATTGCGGAGGGGATGTTAATCTTCTGGGAGGGAAACAGGATCAGAATCAATATAGTCCAGGAGGCGGAGGCCTTCATTAAAAAGAATTTTCCACTCTCAGAGGAGGAACAGAGTGGGAGTAGTGAAAGAGACAGTAAAACACAAGACAGTAAGATCCAAGACGGGAAGGAGGGGGGCACTGAGGCTCTCTCTGGCGACAGAGAGGAAGAAGCAATATCGAAAAGGCTCAGATCTCAAAAATAAAATTATTTGGAACAATAGCAGTTAGTGATATATTAGAAAACGACAAAGAGAAACATGTAGGAACACAAGACTAACAATATAGAGTAAGATTTGGTTTACTGTTTTCTTCTATAAATTTGTTGTACAATGTTATATAAATGAGTACCGTGCTGGAATCTCTACCAGCAGTATGAAAGCTGCCAAAAAAAATTGTATACCTATTTACCCTTCCCTATATATTTGAAAACCAATAAAACTTTGTTTAAAAAAAATAGTTCAAGCAATGCTCCTATAATACAAACAATATTATAGATCACACAGGTAAGTTTATAAGTGAACACTATATAGCATTAAGAAAGTCACATTCTAGTTATGGAGATAGGCTACTCAGGGGCATGAGCTTAAGCTTCTATGCCAGTTTCGCTCCAGATTAGGTTTTTAAGTCATTGGAAGCAACACATAACTGTTATATAACAAAAAGAACAGCTAAGAACCAGAGTGAAATATTTGCCTTGGATGAAATATTTAATTTTGGTTTTAAATTCTAAGACCCCAATTTTCATATAAATCCTTTATTACTTTTTTGAAACGTTAAATAGGGGAGATTGCTTAAGCATTATAAATGTTACTAATTATGGAAAACAAATCTGCCCAACGCATTGTTTTGTTCCTTTTTACTCATCCTCAGCTCAATTCTGAGACCCTTTACAATATACACCCTGAGTATGAAACTATGAGAATTCAGTTTACAGACCAATAATCCTTAAAGCAGGTACAGACAATCTTACCTCAAGATCCCATTTTTCAGGCCTTTCCTTGCTAGAAGCTTTAAAGAAAAAAAGATTTCAGTAGTCCCTGATTCCTTTTTCTTGTGCAAGTTTTATAGGAGGAAGCAAGTAAATCAAGACTGGAGTTTCCTTGTCTCTTCTTGCAAAAATAAAGTGCAGTTTTGAAAAGTAGCAAAACCACAATGATGGCTTTTTTTTTTGCTGCCCAAAGCAAGTACTAGGAGGGTGGATCCCAGATCACAGCTGCATATAACTTTAAGTGATTCATCAGCTGAAAGGAGTCTTCTCTCCTCTCAATGCCTCTGCAAGCCAAATATACAAGCTGGCCCCTGATTCTAACCAGGATGGAGAATATTTTGGCAGCCAGGGGGGCTTATCTAACATTTATAGGAGAATCTGAGGGTCACAGCAGATTAAATGAGATACCAAGTACGTAAGACTCATGCTTTTCTTCTCAACATTTAAGGGAATATTCATTTGTGCTTCTGAAAATCTGTTTAAAGGATTAGAAATATGGTTTGCACGTGACTTCTATAGTTGGCATATGTCTCAAAATAGCAGGAAGCTGCCATTTTTGACAACTGCAATCAGCATTTTAGTAAAAGAACTCAGATGCTTTAGAGCAGGGGTGTCAAACTGGCAGCCTGTGGGCCGGATGCTTCACATGCAGGCCACACCCACTCCAGCTCTGCGAAGAGGAAAAACAATTGTGACAGCAATGCGACACCACAAGTTTGATACCCGTGCTCTAAAGTGTATTAGAATTTCAGATTGTCCACTCTTGTCCTAAACCAATTATAAAATTAAATGATACCTTAGAAAACCAACAGACATCCTTTGGTCTTGTGGGATGACTGACCTGTTCAGACTTCTGATGGAAAATAGCCGACATATCCAGCAAGGTGCTGCGTTCATCCAAGGCTGCAGCAAATGCCTTCCATTCCTGTTCCAACTGGTTGGCAATCTGCTTGATTTGTTGTGAAGCATAGTGACCGGACTCCACCAAACGATTGGCTACCGACATTATGCGATTGATGTTCACATACACATTCTATTTAAAAAAAAAAGGAGGCAGAAAAGATTACTAAGGAGATTAAACTTGATGGTTTGACTTAAAAACCAGCATCAGCCAAGATGAAAGCTTTCTGCTAATATTCTTATAGTAGGCACCTTGTGTAAGCATCAGAGATCTGCATGAAGAGAAATTCTCCAGTTATTATTTAGGGGGCAAAAAACTACACTTTCAGTACGTTGAATTGAAAATGTATAATATTGAGTTTTTGTAAACACTATTCTAAAGCTAGACTTCTTTTCCAGCTCTGACTCAACATCTACCCTCAGTACCTTATCCCTGTGTTATATATATATATATATATATATATATATATATATATATATATATATATATATATATATATATATATATATATATATATATATATATATATACATACATACATACATACATACATACATACATACATACATACATACATATATATATATATATATATATATATATATATTTGTTTTCGTAGATTTTCACGGGTGTAGGTATGCTGGTTTTGTTGTATTCGGGTCTTTTCCTGTGTAAGGTTGAGATTGTCTTTGCAACGTTTCGGCAGGATCACACCTGCCATCTTCAAGCTGTGGGCTTAAAATTTTAAGCCCACAGCTTAGAGATGGCAGGTGTGATCCTGCCGAAACGTTGCAAAGACAATCTCAACCTTACACGGGAAAAGACCCGAATACAACAAAACCAGCATATATATATATATATATTACTAAAAGCAAAATAAACAAGACAGGGGGAATACAAAGAACACAGAGCTTAATCAATATAAACCATATTTTTCTTAAAAACAAAAAACCAAGGTACCATTGTTGGTGAAAGCTCTGCTACCAAATGCATAATACTAGGAACAACCATGTCAAAAATACTCCCCTATGGGGAAAAAAATGAAATCATGATTTTTTAACATGCATAACAAAGCATTAAATGACAGCCCTGGTTACAGGCTGAAATAAAATGGACAAGAAACTATTTAGTGCCAAGCAGAAAGGAAGTCATAAGAAAAATATAGTAAATTATCCTTTGAAAGAGTCATTTCCTCTTTCACTCTCTTCACCTTTACTATATTTTGTGTCTAAATAAATGGTATGGTTACATTGAATTAGATATGCAAAATTCTAAAATTTAAATTGCAATGATAAAACATGACATCCTGGACTCCGAATAGGCACCCTCTGCCTAACACCCAATATTTCTGATAACTCCTTGGGTATCTGACAAATGTTCTGTTCCTCAGAATTTATATATTACATGCTGCAAAGTAAAGCTTCTCCAGGTTTATTTTGTTTTTATCTTGATTATCAAATCATCTCAACTTACACTGGCTTATAACAACATACTAAAACGCAGTAAGTTTTTTACCTCTATAACACAATATAATATACCACAGTACTTTCCGAGAAAGAACATTTTGCTGGAGGACGACAAGATGTAGCATTCTGATAAAGTGGTGCTTTGTAACTTCTGAGAATTTATTTTGTGAAAGGGCAAGCTTTCCCTTCCCAAAAGCCACATGGAAAGAGAACTTGCATATATTTTCAGATTATAACATTACTCATTATGCTAAAAGATTGGGAAACCCTGAAATACACCGGTTCTACTGAAACACAGGAAGCTATTGCAATTATCTGATGTGATACAGCTTCTTATCTTTTACTTTAAGTGACTAGGCACCCAACATGGTACATATGGCACTGATCCTTAAATCCTAAGAAAACATAATTAAACTTGTCCCCAAGTTTTAGGGCTCTCTACTTGATTCTGGAAAAGCAAAGACAAATGCCAATTTTTTGTGCCACTGCCATTTCCAACTCATCACCACTTACTTTTAAGGAGCAATAGAAAAACTGAGCCATAATTAGAGATTAGCCAGAGGGGAAGGCAAACCCTCAATATACTGCACTTTTGAACTGATGTAAACAACTGATGTCAATAATGGACATTTTGTTTAAAATGTTCCTTCAAGGTTGTTTAAGAGGCATAAAAGCTGCTTAATTGATTACAAGGTAATTTTAGAAAAAAATCAGAATTTCTGGTCTGGGTGGAGAGAGACTTCAAGAAAAGATCTGAATTTTAGACATTGGCTTTCCAGTTCAAGTATATTCTTGACCTGACCTCATTTGCTTTCGAATTGGATGACAGATTTCACTTTCATGGTACCACAAAATGAAGCTCATCATTCTATTATCTGATTAAGCATACATCTTTCCAATGCTAAGAGAAATATACAGAAGTGTGTTAATGGAAAAACCATTTTTTAAAATTTAAGTATAAAGTTTTGCTTTCTACAAAGTGAGAATGGTCATCCTGAAAGAACTACAGCTTTGAAAGGGACTTTCCTTCTTGGTTTGTTTATTCAGCCTATAGGTGCCTGCTTCAGTAACATGACCCTGCTCTCCACAAATAAGGAAGAGCTGTACATAAATTAACAGGAACAGAGAAACAAATTTTGTTCCAGAAAAGGAATACTACAGGTTGTGTTGTCTGCTGGGACAGATGTGACTGATACATCTGTTAGTATGTCAGTATTAAAAAAATCTTAATTTAGGTAAGTTTCTACTTTTCTCGAGAAAAGATTTAATCATTTTTGAAGGCTCCCTTTCATGAGTGGCATATTGCAAACTGCCTGATTAGTAGTGATCAATCTAAAGTCAAATATGGCTTCATATGAATAAAACATTAAGGAAAACATAACATTCTACGAAAGGCTAAACTTTCATTTCTTCTTAAAAAAAATTCTTATGATGTTACTTAATCAGATAATGAATCATCTGCAAGCAAAAAAAACAAAGCTCAGAGAGCACCAAGGACTTCACAACTCAACCTTGAGCTACATAAATTCACTTCTGTTTTAACTAAGGAAAACCCAAACAGACCTCTTGATAAGTAGCCCTAAGAAGTTCAAAACTGCTGTCAAAATAAGTCACTTCCAAACTGCAGAAGTTCAAAACTGCTGTCAAAACAGGTCACATCCAAACTGTAGATCCAAGGATAAGTAATGCCCAGGAGAAACAAGCCACAACTTAAAAGTTGAATAAATCCTAGCATTTGTTTTATTAAAGCATTTCCATTTCAAAACCCCTTTTAAGAACTGTCAATTAAGTGCTAGGTCCATACAGTCATTAAGCTTGAAAAGTATTTTATTTTTCCTTTGGGAATTCTATGAGTTACCATTCTATGAGTTATCCAAACTGTATAGCATCTGACTCTGTATGTGTTTGTGACAGAAAAGACAGATAGGCACCCACCTGCTGCATAGTACTTTTAAATAGTACCTCAATTTTTTTGAACGGCAGTGTCTAGAAGTTTTATATATTTAGGTTTTTGTGTAAATGTATCTAACGCGCACACACACAATGATTCTTCCATTAAATTCTCCTTTACATTTGTGTGTTACCTAAACGAGCAAGCTATGTTCTTCTCAATCTCTCTTCTCTCCTATTTATTTACACTAGATTCTCCCCCAGGCTTTCCATTAACCTGCTTTCAGTGGGGATCAGAAACCAAGGCTGTGTATTCTTCGGTATTAAAAATAACAAGGTGTATCAAAAAAGATGAAGTGCTCTTGCAAAATTCTTACCATACAGTTCATAGCAAAATGGTTGTGCTGTGTCTGAAGTTCCATAGCATGAGGGTGACTGGCTCCAATTTCTGTGTAGCTGTTCAAAAACAGGCCTTTATTGTGTGTGATCCAGTCAAACATCTAAAGAAAGCAAAAATTAACGTTCAGCAAAGAAGTGGTCAGAGGCTTAAAACTTTTGCCTATTATCATAGAAATGACTTACAATTTTAGCAAAGCTTTATAATGGCACAGAGCTGAGCAAGACAGTCATGTAAATAACCATTTAGGAAGGTAGGAACAATTGCCTTGAGGCAACTAGTTGGCTCTTTTAGTTTCTCAATATACCTTAACTATTAACCCAAAGATAAATGGCTAGCTAGGCAAAAAGAAATTGATAAAAGACAGTGATACATGCCATGACTCATTTTGAAAAGATGAAATAAGTATAAGGAACACTACTCCAAAAGACACAATGTCTGGCAAATGCAAAATTTGTTGAAACACCCACTGAAAAAATACTAATCAATGTACAATGAAGCAAGATGGAATAATCAACCTGTGCCTTATATTCTATATTGTTTGGATGAAAATATGCTTGTATATACTAACCCCGAGCAAAATGTGTTTGGCTGATCCCGGCTCCCTCCAAGGGATTAGATAACGATTTCAACAGATGAATAAACTGAAAAGGTGACTGTTTAATGAAAATAGGAAACTTCATTTATGACATGGCAGCATATCAACAAGCACTAACAAATTGAAGAGTATTATCAACCAATGTGATCATATTGATCAGCTCCAATTTCAGCTCTATTTTTGACAGTTTAAAGTTTTTGAACTATGTTCAAAATTAACCCCGAGCATAAGTTGCCAGAGCTGATAGCCGATGTCAAGATATTCCTGTTTGGAAAGGATCCAAACTGGTACTTCATCCTAAGCAGACTGCAAGCCATCAAAGCCATCTATGACACTAGTGACAGTACTACTAGATCTAGAAATACCCTCAGTTCACTATTTTAAGAATAGCACAATCTTTTTCAGAACAGACCAAATGTGGTCCATTTGAGCAGAGGTGCCATTCACCAAGCACACCTCATTCTTCTGTGGAGAGAACGCCATTCATTGGTCTTCATTGCTGTGCTGATCCGCTGATTTGAGGTATTTATTGCTGCACCAGTTTAGGTGGAAAAGTGAGGTAAAGCTGAATACCAACTGTGTATTCTTAACTAAGTTCACTACTTTATTTTCTCCCCCAATGGCTTTCATGTAGATATTAAATTGCATGGGCATAAAGATGAGGACCACTGTGATCCTGCTGCCATGAAACAGGAGTGTAAGACCTCAGCACCACCTTCTGAGAAGGTTTAGTCAACTAGGAGTGGAACTGAAAAAAATAGTGCTTCTATCTCAGGCAGCTCAGGAAGATTCCACATCAATGTTCTTGAAAGTTGTTAAAGATAATTCACAGATCATTGTTCTGTCTGTTACTCTCAGAGAGAAATATACCCACAGGGTGACCAAATTTGAAATGAATCTGAAAAAATCAACTTCAGGCAGGAATGTTTGGAGTTGGTCATCACCACCACACTTGAGCATCTTATCTGATAATAAAGGTTGGGTTGCTAATTTTTTCCTTATTCTCCACTTTGTGTCTGTGGTAGATTTCTTCATTAGTGACCTAGATCTTGCTTCTTTCAAAGGATCTGGTATCATTATAAGAATTAATAAGAAAATGAATTAATAACTTCCCATTCACCTAGCTATTCCCTTCTTACCAGATGTAACAAATCAAGACAAACAAATACAGCTAGTTCTCATTTAGTGACCACAACTGGAAACACGGTCATTAATTGAAGTGCTCATCAAGTGAAACAGTGACAGTGCTTATTTTACTTCAACTTTCCTTTCCATTTCTGTGAAAATTGTAAAGGAATGGTTACAAAGTTACTTTTCCAACCACATTGTAACTGCAAATGGTCTACCTGCACACATAACAGGTTGAATTTATCCAAGAGCATAATCTTCATCTTCAGGCCTCAACAACTGGAACTTACTCAACAATAGTGGACTACGCAGTGCTCTGGATACCTCTTCCAAAATACCTTCTTTTATTATGAAATATCAGATGTGACCAAATTTACCTGGGTATGCCATCCCCTTACCATATTAAAGCCATGGAGGGTATAATCAATTCCCTTTCGAGATCAAAGTATTACAAATGCTTCACTATTCAGAACAAACATCTAATAATACTACAAATACAATGAATGATATAAAACAATTCCTTCCTTGCTATAAAATAAGCTCAGTAATAAATTCTCATAATTACCCAATTAGATTTAGAAATTCTGAACATTTCAGTTAAAATGTGGCTTCAGGGTGAACAAGATAGTTATTGGCTCATGAAATTACTGAAGGGGATGGACAGATTCGTCAATCCTATTTTTGCGACTCAGCAGTCTCCTTTCCTGAACAGATGGTGTGATCTCAGAGCTTTCCCAAGTGATAGTCCTGAGGGAGCACAATGTACTATAGGTGCTAAAACTAGTCAGTCTGGTGTCATCCAGGATTTTATAGATCTCATTACAACCAATGGAACTATCTAAGTATGTCATTGAGATGACACGTAGAGGAAATCAGACCCTGGATTTGGTTTTCTGAGTTAAATAGAAAACTACTGATCTGGACTGGGATTTGATATCCCACTGTCATGGACAGCTCCATTGAGATTATCAGTGTCTTTTCCCAGTTGCACTGTGGCTTCCATGGTTTATGGTAGGCACTTCTGTTGAAGTCCTCTGACTTGCCCATTACCATATGATAATTGGGCAGATGGGGGGAAGATTGTGGATTTTTGCATCGTGATATTTCAATGTTATAAACTGCCCAGATTCACTGTGTGTGGGTTGAGTGGATTTATAAATTTGTTTAATAAAAAAATAAATAAATTGCTCTCCTTGCCACTATCTCCTTTAGCTTAGCAATAGCACCGAGACTTATATACCACTTCATAGTGCTTTACAGCACTCCCTAAGCAGTTTACAAATGTCAACATATTGCCCCCAACAATCTGGGTCTTCATTTTACCGATCTTAGAAGGATGGAAAATTGAGTCAACCTTGAGTTGGTCAGGATCAAATTCCTGGCAGTGGACCGTGTCAGCCTGCAATATTGCATTCTAACCACTGTGACACAATGGTTCCTTGATGCTTGCCAGAATTACCTGGGAATCTTGGAGCTGAGAGTAATAAAGTAAATAGAACAATGGCTAAGAAGCAAATGAAGGAAACATGAGGATTCTGTAGTGTAGTTGAGAAGAAATGTCAACAATTAAATTTAGACAATTACAAAATAAATGCCTTTTTAAAATAAAAAATAAAGTGGAAGAAATGGATAGATTAAATTAAAAGAAAGCCTTTAAAAAAGCCTCAGGCTACATTTGAATTATAGAATATTTCACAGTCAGATATGTCCAAGACAGATGGAATTTCTCTCTTGAACCAAAATATTGAGGACATCAATTCATAATTTTGAACAAGATACTCCTATCCAAAATTTGATGTTGATATGTGCTCAACAAGGGAGCTTTAATTTAGAAAGTTTTAGAAATAGTTTTAATTTACTTCATGCTATACTTGAGATCTTAGAAGTGAGAATATCAATCACTGTGAAGTTTTGACACGGTTATTTGGAATTTGGGGAAGGGGAGTTTAACCATCTAACTACAACTCATTTTTTAAAAGTGCACTTATTCATTAGCTAATGAATGCTTGTTTGTTGTCTTAGTAGCTATTTAGTTAAGATGGTATAGGTGTAATTTTAAAGAGTCCTATAAAATATCCAAATAATAATATCTTGGGTGGTTCTCTGCTTTATAATCTTTTAAAGCTTTGATATAAGCCCATGTGTTATAGGCATAATTCTCTGCTGCTACAATAAACAAACACAAATACTCTCCAATGCTATGTACTGGAGTTGGAGCTGGGGTTTACCATCCAATTTGTCTGTCTTATCATCTGCCTAGATATAAGCAAAGTAATAAAGAAAACCTCTGTAAAACCAAGATGCCCCAAAGGGCTCTGAGTTTGAATGTGTATAAGGCCAGCTGCCCAGATGCCTTTACTTTAATAGGAAAGATTCAGCAGGAAATCCCAGCAGATACAAATATTGATTTAAATGTACAGTAAGTTAAAACTCTGTTGTAATAAAAACAATTCAATGTGAGCTATGGCTTCTCTAAAAGCAAATACAGAATTTCTTATGGAATAAACATTCATGGACCAGTCTACTTCATTATAATAATGATAATCAGACAGAGCAAACCTGAAATGTAAATATAATGATATTCACATGTTTTTGCTTAGAATAAAAATCCAAATGTATGTTACATTCTAACAACATTCTTTTCACTTATTTAATTCTCCAGGGTATCCAGCTAAAGAAGAAAAATGAGGTTAGAATTTATTCCAACTCATGTTTATCATCTGCTGTTGTCACTGGCAAAAAGGATGAATCAATCATATATTTCCAGATGCTTCTTTCCAGGCCCTGCTGAATCTTAAATTTTGGGAACATTTCCTGTATGTATGGGATGCTGGATCAATGTATTTTCCATGCAGGAAATCTGTCCCTGTGTTAGGATATAAATTAGGTAAAATCTATTCAGATCTTCTCAGCTATTCAATCCACTAAGAAAGCTTGTAAACCTCTAAACAGAAAACACCATATATTTTTTGAATATCTATAAAAATGAAATCCAAACAATGGAATATTAAGGCATGACTAAAAATAGGGACATGCACAACATTCCAAATCAAACTGTTTTCAAATTCAGAACTTCTTATTTCTTATTTATGTTTCAAGTATGAGGAACTTTTTTTAGGTGTGAAACAGCTGGTTTCCAGCACTCTGGAAGTGTTCCTAGCTCACAACAGAGTAGTCCATACTCATAGGTGTCTCAAATTACTTGGAATGGTTGTTTCCCACTCCAAGCAAAGCACTTTGCACTTAAAAGCTGGATACTGCACATTAAAAAGGTCCCGTGTTTTTCATAGCCTTAGTTGCCACGTTTCCTCCAATTCCCCCTTTTCCCATTATTAGCTAATGCTATGAGAAAGACACTATTTCTCAAGAACAGAGGTGGCGCGGTGGTTAGAGTGTGGTACTGCAGGCTACTTCAACTGACTGCTAGCGGCAGTTCAATTCAAATCTCTCCAGCTCAAGGTTGACTCAGCTTTCCATCCTTCCAAGGTGGGTAAAATGAGGACCCAGATTGTTGGGGTCAATATGCTGACTCTCTGTAAACTGTTTTATAGAGGGCTGTAAAAACACTATGAAGCAGTATATAAGTCTAAGTGCTATTGCTATTTGAAGACTGAAATTAAAATAGACTGTGTGACTATGCAGCCTATGTCCTTTATTTGACTTCTACTTATATAGAAGCTTCAAAAAGCTATATCAACATAAGGGAATGGTATATAACTGTCTTGAGAGTTTTGCAATATTTTAGTTGTTGATAAAATCTATGGTTAAAAGCTTGCTGGGTCTCCTGAAAAAGCCCCCTGTGAAAGAAAGAACTTTAGAGATGTTGATTTTCAGTCCAGAAAAAAAATGGCAGGAATCCCAAAAAAGAACAGGCTACAGTAATAGTAGTGAATTGATTATGATTTCATTGGGCTGTTTGTTCTGTGTTGGTTCCTAATTGCAAACCAGATTTGAAGTCAACCTTGGCAGAGAACAGCATGTACATATGTATAAGGGTAATAAGATATCTCACTCAAATCCGTGTTACAATTAATTTGCCTAAATCATCAAATTGCCTAGGTTAAAGTGATTTATAAGAACAATAAAAATAAATATTACTCCAGTATCTTATGCTTTTTCCTAGTCTTGTTTTTTAGATATAGCAAGTTCTTGCAGCGTGATTTATTCTGAATTGTGCAAAGGATTGGTATCCGAATTACCATCAATCAAGGGTGTATAAGAATAAAAAGGAAGGATAAAAATAAATAAACATTTAATTTAAAAAACTGCCGGATTATAAAAAAAAATTAAGGAATCTGAAAATTAGAGGCCAACATTCCACTTACCTCTTTTTCTTTAAGTATGTATGCATATATGTATGGCTTTCTCAGTCTGTGTGCATATCATAATTTACAACTGCCTTCCTTAAATTGGTATCTGGTTGTACTAAAAGAATCCCACATATCTGGTGGGCATCAGCTTGGAAAAGGCTGCTTCAGATCAAGCTTAATAATGGGGCCTCTGCAATATCATAATTTGCTAGGAAAGCCATCTCTTCTTCCTGAAGCATTAATAATCACATACTTCCTATGCCTGAATAGCCAGGAGAACAGATGAATCATAAAATCTAGGTTTTAAAAGGGGCAAATGCAGGATGCTTCCACAGAACCATGTGCTAATATGCAGTGACGTGCGGTGAGGTTTATGGCTGGTGAGGCTGGTGACGTCATCAAATGATCATCATGAAGGGAGGACTGTGACAACTTTGATCTTTGCATGCATGCAAGCAAAATACCCCAGGATCACGGTGGCGGGGACAGCAACTCCTTCCGCTGCGCTGCGGAGAAGAGCCACGCTGTGCCACGCTGTGCCCCTCAGCACTAGCCTCAGATCAGCGCGAGCGCGGTCCCCTTCCTGTTGGCTCAGGAAGGAGGGGAATAGGACGTGTTCAGGAGGCTCCTCAGCGCCAGCCTCAGATCAGCGCAAGCCGCGGTCCCCTTCCCCTGCACACGTGGTCCCATTCCCCTCCTTCCTGAGCCAACATAAAGGGGACCGCGGCTCACACTGATCTGAGGCTGGCGCTGAGGAGCCTCCTGCACACGTGGTCCCATTCCCTTCCTTCCTGTGGCTCTTCTCCGCAGCGCAGCGGAAGGAGTTACTGTCACCGGCACCATGATCCTGGGGTATTTTGCTTGCATGCGCAAGAAAGAGATGAAAGAGAAAAGGGGAGAATTTTTTTTTCTTTTCATGATGAGAGTGGTGAGGCTCTGCCTCCCCTGCCTCCCCTGACTGCACGTCACTGCTAATATGTATGGCCCAAACACCTAAAATCAGCTCATAAAAGTTTACATTTACCTTCTCAGCATCCTGCTCAAAAAGTCTGAGCTGAAAGCATTGGTCTAATTTCAATTTCCGTACGTGCCACATCTGATGCAGATGCTGCCGTGTTGAGTGCAGCCGGTCCAACATAGTAGATACTTTCGGCAAGAGGTTCTGTAGATCCGCATTTCCAGACCCAGAGTTCTTTTTGGGGAAAGTCTCGCTGCTCTGTATCCTCTGCAGTAGCTTTTGGCCTTCCAGGTCCAGGTCCTCAATGGGAGCTTTAATGACTTTTTTCTTCAATTGTGAATGCTCCTCTATCATACTCCTGGCTGCCTCCAAGTCCTGAGGCAAATCCTTTTTGGCCAATATATCCTGCAGCTCCTCCAACCTAGAGAGCATATGAGTGGCATTGCTAATATAATCCTCAAAGGCAACCCTGATTTCTATCCATTCTTCATGGTTATATTCCAAACAGCCATCAAATTCGTAAGTTAACTGAGAAGGATCGACAACTTTGGTAAGGCCTTCCAGAGATACCATGTTTGTCTGAAAAGCAAGGATTAATTGTTAGCTATGTGGCATGGTCTATTAAAGCACACAAATATGCCCACTACAAATAACATGTATCAAACCCAATGAGCAGAACATGAAGTAACACCAGTTTCAGTTGTTCTATTGACCATGCTATCTTTTCTCCATATACATGGGGTTCTGAACAATTTTCATAAATGGCTAAGGGATATTAATTTAGACTAGCAAGATCATCCTGAAAAATGATAATTTTAAGGTAGGCAGGTTTCCCAGTGCTGTGGATTTAACCATGGTATGACTAGACATAGCCTGGCTACTGATTTTTTTAAAATCAAGTGATCTCTTAGGCCCATGATGGCGAACCTATGGCACGCGTGCCACAGGTGGCACACGGAGCCATATCTGCCGGCACGTGAGCCATCAGCTCCAGCGCGCTTGCGTGTGCCAGCCAGCTGATTTTCGGCCTTCCAGAGAGCCAGGGGAGGCCGTTTTCACCCTTCCAAGGCTTCGGGAAAGCCTCCAGAGCCTGAGGAGAGTGCCAAATGGGCTCAACGGGCCTACCAGAAGTTCAGAAACAATTCCAAACTTCCAGTAGGTCCGTCGCGCCCGTTTTTCACCCTCCCAAGTTCCGGAGGCTTTCCTGAAGCCTGGGGAGGGCGAAAACAGCATGCCCTGGCCCCCCCAGAGGTCCTCCGGAAGCCGGAAATTGATCGTTTCTGAACTTCTGGTTGGCCCGTTGGGCCTATTTTTCACCCTCCCCAGGCTCCAGAGGCTTTTCCTGGAGGAAAT
This sequence comes from Natrix helvetica, assembly GCF_964273705.1. Classification (NCBI taxonomy): domain Eukaryota; kingdom Metazoa; phylum Chordata; class Lepidosauria; order Squamata; family Natricidae; genus Natrix; species Natrix helvetica. Next base: position 82,150,109 of record NC_138550.1, on the reverse strand, counting down.
ACCAAGCTCAGCTTGGAGGCGAGTAGTGCAGTGCGCATGAAGGGGGAGTGTGGGGGGGTTTGTGCGTGCTTGCACATGTGAGGATGCGCTTTGCATTATGGGTGCCAGCACACACGCTCTTGCATTCTTGGCACCCAACAACAAAAAGGTTAGCCGTCACTATCTTAGGCAAAAGGTAAGAATCAGTTTCAGAATCAGGGGACCAAAATTTAACATGAACATAAAGAGCTAACTCATTTGGTCCCATCTTGCAATTATAGGTAGTTCTCAATCGCGGGCATACAAGAACAAACTCAATTAATTACAGGAAATCTTTGGTTCATAACAGTAATTGGAACTGGTATTTTCAACATTAAGCGACGTGGATGTAAAGCACAACTTTATGCGACTGCAATGCTTGGCAACGGCAATCTCAGCATTCCCCATTCCCATAGTTAAATGAGAATCGTGGGTTATTAAACAAGTCCCATGCAGTTTGCAAGAAGGCTGGGAGGCAAGTAAAGCAGAGTGAGGCAGGGGATGGCTGCTTTCTAACAGGGAGAGGGTGTGCAAGCAGCTCGTAACAGCATGGTGCAAGTGTGGCAGGTTTGGGGTGGCTGCTACCAGGCGGGCGTGAATGACTTACTGGAGTGATTTGCAACCTTCCCTCTGCTCTCCCCATTGACTGTGCTGGTGGAAAGCCAGCAGGGAAGGTTGTAAATGATCATTTGACTGGGGGGGGGGGGGGGGTTATGCAACCACTATAAATGCAAGCCAGTTGGCAAGTATCCAAACTAGAATCACATGACTGTGGAGGTGCTGTGACAGCTGGAAGCTTGATGACTGGTTATAAGCCTCCTTTTTCAGTGCCATTGTAAGCCTGAATGGTCACTGGTCAGTAATTTGTGACTATTTATGTGTGTGTGTGTGTGTGTGTGTGTGTGTGTGTGTGTATTGGCATAAAATCTAATGTTGACGATGATGGTGATAAAAATATTCCCCCTCTGAAACTAACACAAATTAATGCAAAGTACTAAACTCATATGTGGAGTCAGCTACAATTCCCAGTAGTCAAGATTACAATGTCTTCTTAAATTATAAATATTTAATTTTGCTTCCTGAAAAACTACAGATGAACCCTGACAGTTCCCTCTCGAGAGGGAGAACTGAGACCACAGTGGGCAGAATCCTGACTCATAATCTTATTAATTTCATGGATGAGACAAAGCTACCTCTTGTGTTGATTTTAAAATCCAAGATGGTTTGCTGGTAACTTGCTCTTCTGGTGAATTTTAACACTATACCAGAACAAACACCCATACTGGTTTATATTTTGTAATTGTTCCCCCATAGCTTGTATCATGCAATTAGTTAAACGAACTAGGAAATCTCATTTCAATGTTCACCTAAAAGTCAGAATTTGAAGCCAAAATTTGGATTTATAATTCCATGCAAAGAAGGCTAATATAGCAAAGCACAAAATTAAATAATCTGAGGTGTCTCCAATTCAGATTTACAAATTTCACTATTCTTGTTGCAAAATCCCAAGAAATAAATTAATCCAAACTGGAGTTATCACAAAAGCAGGGAATAAGGCCATGCCAAGAAACTCTACTTTCAATACTGAATATGCCAATTGGCCCTTCTCCCTGGAATCTTTATCTAATGCACAAATGTGCACAGGGAAGCATTACAACTTGTAGAGAAGCATCTGTGTGTATTCACAACAGAGCACAGGATATAATCTGGCTCAGCATTTTATAACCATTATATAACCCTCCCTCCCAAGGCAAGGGGTGTGTAAAGTTTATCTTTCTTTCTCTCTGATTCTTCAGAGCACACAAAATGATGATGGTGCAAACCAGCAGCCTATCAATATATACTGTATTTTTCGATGTATAAAAGTCCCCCAAAAGTGAGCGGAAATATCTTTGCATCTTATAGAGCATATGTTGCCGAAGCCCCGTCCACCTGTCAGCCCCCACCCTTTGGCCTCTGCCTCCCAACAATTTGCCTCCTTGCAGCAAACAGCAAGCAGCCTGGTCAGCTTCAGCACAGCCGGATTTAGCACAAGCAGCTGATTGGTGTGGTTGGATCTGCCTCCCGGAATACCACTTATCAGCTGTTCCAGGCTGCAAGGATCGCCACCATCCATTGCCGCTGCCGCCTATTGCCGCCTCCGTGCACCCTATTTTCGGTCCATTCCAGGTGGCAGTGATAACAGAGATGGCGACAGCGGTGATGGGCGGTGGTGATCCCCGCATCTTGAAACAGCTGATAGGTGATATTCCGGGAGGCAGATCCAAACACCAATCAGCTGCTTGTGCTAAATCAGGCTGTGCTGAAGCTGACCAGGCTGTTTGCTGTAAGGAGGCAATTTTTTTCTTCTTGTTTTCCTCCCCAAAAACTGGGTGCTTCTTCTAGTCTGGAGTATTTTACCAATAGGTAAGGACTTTAGAGATATTCTGCTTCAAAACTCTAGGCCCAAACAACAGCTCCCACCACACTCCATCCTCAACCAAGTAGCAAAGGAGAGCTCTTCCTTCAAAATTAGAAGTTCAGTATAAATATCCCAGTTCTCTTCATACAGCCTTTCCTCTCTGAAATATATATATATATCTCTTCCCATTTCACAGCAGCAAATCCTCCCACACATCAAAAAAGTGATGAGCTTCTCCTGCTAGAATGCTGCCTGCTGCAAAGGGCAATTATTCAATTCCACCCATTGCTGCTACTGCTGCTGCGTTGATCAAGGAATCCTGAACGCTGTTCTATTTACTCCATTTAATCAATCATCTGACAGCAACACTTCCCTAAGTGGCATAGAAAATGGATCAATTTAAAAAACACAATTCCTGTGAGCTATATTTGCAGCACATAAAAAGCAAATAAGTAAATAAAATAGAACCAAGACAGGTCAGGATGGATGGAGTATACCCAATTCCTGCCCTCCTTGGTCTCTTAAGCAGCTTTCACTACCATCATTCATGGAAACTTTCTTGGCTGATGAAGTGGCTCGGGAATGGGAGGCACATTCTGCCAGTGGTGGTTCCTATAGCTGGTTCCATTCGGGGGTGGTGGGATCCACTCTTCAGTCTGTGGCTTGCAGAGTGCCAAAGGGTTTAGTTTTCTCCCCACTGCTATTTGGAATATACATTTTAAAACCTTGAGTGAGGTTACCTATTAGCATGTATGCTAATGATAGTTATACATCTCCATATGGTGCGTAGAGGCTATTCAGGTCTGGTTGGGGAAGAACTGGCTTCAGTTCAACCCTGACAAGACTGAGGGGATGAGGGTTTTATACCCTCACTAAAAGGTCTAATGGGTTTCCATTCTTAACTCTGAATGGGGTTAGAGTTCCTTAGGGAGAGTTGGTGTGCAATCTGATGGTTTCTGCTTGAGCAACCGGTAGTAATTGTGGCCAGGACAATCTTTGTACAAATAAACCCTGCCCATCAGTTGCACCTGTTCCCAGCAGTGGGGAATAGTGTTTATAGTCACTCGTATCTTAGTCACTTGGATGGTTGCAAAGGGGCTACATTTGAAAGTATTTGGAATTCTCAGACTATGAACAATGCATATGTGCGCATAAGGCCAAGTTGTACCACTGGCTCCCTGTAGGCATCTAGGTGCAATTCAAGATGCTAGCTTTCATCTTTGAAGCCCTGCATGGCAGGGAGCGGCTTACTTGTGGACTGCCTATCCCAGGGGTCAGCAAACTGCAGCTCTGGAGCCGCATGTGGCTCTTTCCTCCCTCTGCTGCGGCTTGGTCACCAGTCGGCGCCACAATTTTGAGAGGAGCTTCCGGGGTTTTTTGGGGGGGGGAGGAGAAGCACAGTGCACCAGGAGAAGACTCTATGGCAAGAGGAGCGTTTTCCAGTTGTCTCCACAATTGATAGGGCTTTCGGTTATGACAGAGAGAGGAAAAAGTATGCCGCACTAGGAAGAGACTCTATGGTGGGGGAACTGAACTTCCGGTCAGTTCCAGAATTGAACAGGGAGCTTCCGGTTAGGATCTTTGTGGCTCCTGGCGTTTTATTTTCTGTGGGAAATGGGTCCAAATGGCTCTTTGAGTGTTTAAGTTTGCCGACCTCTGGCCTATCCCTTGTGGTTGATGCCTGTCCCACCCGCTCTGACAGAGCGGATATGAGCCACTCTGCTTTGCTGACATGGTGTAAATGAGGAGGAGATGCCAATGCAACCAAAATCACTGCACAATAAGAATATTCAATGGAGGGAGTGTGGAGGAAGGCATAGGCTAGGCTGCCACAAACACTACTCTTGCTTCTTATATATTCTAATCCTGGGAAAATATATTCATATATTCAATATAAAACATATATTCTAATAATGGGGAAACATATTCAGAGACTACATGTTACTATGTAGACTACTTGTTAGTCTGCTTGCTGTGAAATATTTGTTCTGCAGAAACTGGTTATCCCTACCACAGCTCATTTCACCAGGCTCATTAAAAAAGACCCATCTATCAGTAGCAGCAATGCCTGAGATATTCTGCACTATTCCATCCCCCAAAGCATTCAGCAATATGCAGTGGGACAAGATTACTGTCTCCTAAATACATAACTATTTATGTATTTAAATATTTGAGTATCGATCTATCTATGTATCTTTTATGTATTGACTGTACACCGCCCCGAGACCCTTTTGGGAGAGGGGGCGGTCTATAAATATGAATAAAGTAAAGTAAGTAAGTAAGTCCTGACCAAGTCCTAGACTCATAATTTGGCATCAGAAGATTTGATTCCTAACACCAAGCCAATACTTAGTGCCACTGATTAAAGTACAGGTGGAGCCTGGAAAATAACAAAATGCAACCATATATTGAGACTATAAGGAACTTACTTTTTAATATTCTGATACAGTCTGCCTTCAAATGGCTTTTAAATAAAATCCTAATAGAAGCAGGAAGGAGCTTGATAGGTTCAGGGTCTGCATTCCTGCACTTCTCATTAGATTAGTTTTTCAAGATGCTGGTGGAGTAGACTCTGCAGCCTCAGTCCTCAGGGGTAGCAAGGGGATAGGAAGCATGGATATGGATGATGGGAATGAGTTGCTAGTTGGTTGGATACTAGCCAAAGGTCGCAGCCTATTACTAGACCTAAGAGATAACTAGCTATTTTGGGTCCTACGAATTGTGAATCTTCCAGCTATTGGTGTGAGTAACTTCCAAAAACCTAGTTTCAGAAACCTAAGGAAATATACTGTTTTGTCTAAAGGATACTTCAGAACTGGGGATAGAAGACCTACTGCCTGCATTAATTAGAGTTATAAATTAGGAAGATTGTAAGGCTGTTCTGAGAGTATACGAGTTAGGAAGGATTATACCAAGTTGCTTAAATCTGCTAACATTCTTCCATGTTTGAATAGCCGACAGATATACTTAACAGCATGGTTCCTCATTAGCGAGCAAAGGCAAATACATCCAGCCAAGTTGGGTCATGACTGGCATTTATGTATTTTCTAGTTTATTTTTCTATCGCAGAAGGAGGTATGTATTTAATGACTGCTTAGAAGATGAAGCAATGCTGCATCTTTTTCACACACACTCTTTACTCTAAATATAGCTAACTTGCTCTGTAATTTCCTTCCATGGTCCAGCAATGCAGATTTTCTTTTTAAACAAATGCAGGTATTAAATATATAAATGTCTGGAAGGGAGGCTCAAAAGGCAGGTTTCCCCTTTGGTTGGGCTACCCAACACTGTAAAAAATAAATCCCACATTGTTTCAATACATTACCTCAAATTCAAACTTGGAGCTGCCAAAGTTAGTCCGCTGTTTCTGCCAAAAGTTATCTGGCTTGATTATCAGTGCAACGTGAATGCAACATGGAAAGGATTCCTGTAGGATCTTCAAAAGTGGCTTAATAGAGTCCCATTTTGATCCGCGCATATCTACAATTACTGTGAAACCTCGCTTGCACACCTCTTCACTAGAAAGGAAATAAAACAGCAATTAAAAAGGCAATCTGTATTACAAGTATAAAATGGATAATTCATCTGCCAATTCTATTTACATTTTCATCTAGCTACCTATTAGGAGTTTTATCTGTGGAAATATTGTCTCAAGCCAGAATTTTCTTAAAATTTAAGATTTTTATCCAGCATGATTAAGATTGGCAGGCAATCTTAACCATGTTCTGGCTAAAAAGCCTGCCATACACTCCTCTGGCTTCATTTCCTGCCACACATCCCATTTGTCTTTTTCATTTTCTCCCTCAATAATTTACGAAGCAGACTTGGCTCTTCTAGTCAGATACTAGTAGTGCCTAGAATTTAACCTGGCACTGAAATTTTTGAAAAGTTCTGCAAATCATAACAAAAAGCAGTCATCCCAAAAGTGAACAATTTCAGAGAAGCACCCTTGCAGTATCATGCTTAATAACAATAGAGTTATATACCACTTTACAGTGCATTACAGCCCTCTCTAAGCAGTTTACAAAGTCAGAATATTGCCCCCAACAATTTGGGTCCTCTTGTAACCCATTTCGGAAGGATGGGAGACTGAGTCAACCGTGAATTAATATCATTTCTAGGGGTTTTTACGGCAAACAATAATTAGAAGATCACAAGGTAAGCGTCAAGCCTTCATCTATTAAGATGTGAAGTTAGGGGAAGGATGCTTTTCATTATTGGTGTTTGTCAAATACCTAAGTGAAGTGATTGGGTAAAATCACAGCAATACCCCTTAAAGCTAATTTTGTCAAAAGTATTTTCTCCCTGATACTTACTTGCCAGGACAAGCTCTCCATGCAGTTACATAGTTACAAAAATTGTATAACATAGAATACAGAATGAAAGAATAAAGTACATTTGTCCAGTCATATATCCTCAAAATATAGCCCCTTTAAATGATTTTGTTTTGCTGCAGTGACACACAGCTTCAAGCCATAATACACATGATGCCCTTACCTAGGGATACACGCAAGGTATGAAATGAGCCTCCTAAGGTCCTCTTGTCGTATTCTGTCATGATTACTTCGAGCTGGAAATGTTAGAATGGGGCCTCCACGCTTATCTCTTCCACCTGAAAAAGAAACACATTGAGTGCCCACTGCAGACTGTGGTGTACACGCAAGATAATGACCATTGGCTTACCTGAAGGGTCCTTTTCTGTACACCGCGGGAGAGTCCAAGCAATGGGTTAATTCAGTCTGCTTGCCCTTAGGACTGAGGAACTATTTTTCCTTAAGCCACACCTCCTCCTGGTGTGCTCAATCCCCCAGAATTCTTTGAAGGAGTCAGTTCGTGCGGACGGAGCGAAGCGTCCAAGATGATGTACTGTTGACACGAGGAACCCGAATCCCGGCCTTGAGAGCCAGGGTGGGTTGGACTCTCCCGCGGTGTACAGAAAAGGACCCTTCAGGTAAGCCAATGGTCATTTTCCTGTACACCGCTTGGAGAGTCCAAGCAATGGGACATACCAAAGTTATTGTCCATCTGGGTGGGCAGAAGAAGGCTCCCGGGATTCGGTCTCTGACACAACCGCCTGGAGCACACGCCTGCCGAAAGACGCCTCAGCCGAGGCGAAAATGTCCAGTTTATAGTGTCGCACAAATGGAGAAGGAGAGGACCACGTAGCGGCCCTGCAGATGTCCAGGATCGAGGCCTGGGTGGCCCAGGCCGCTGAGGTAGCAGCACTTCGTGTGGAGTGTGCAGTGATGCCGCGCGGAACGGCCTTGGATTGACTTTCATAGGCAGTCGCAATGCAAGCGCGAAGCCACCTGCCAATTGTGGAGGAAGTGACCTTCTTCCCTAGGGAACCGGGCTGGAAGGAGAGAAAAAGAGCCTCTGACTTCCTGAATTCCGCAGTACGAGCGATGTAGACCTTCAGGGCCCTCCTGACATCAAGATTGTGCCAGGATCGCTCTCTGGGATGCGACGGATGAGGACAAAAATTTGGCAACACAATGTCTTGCGCTCTATGGAACCATGAGTTTACTTTGGGGGTAAAGGTCGGGTCCAGCCTCAAAATGACCCTGTCAGGGTGGATGACGCACAGATCCTGGCGAACAGAGAGAGCCGCCAGCTCCGAAATCCGGCGAGCTGACGTGATGGCAATCAAGAAGGCCGTCTTCAGCGTCAGGAATCGAAGAGAAGTAGTGCGTAAAGGCTCGAATGGGGGGCCAGAGAGGGCCCGCAGGACCACGGACAGCTGCCAAGTAGGGTAGCGATGAACGGTGGGAGGGCGAAGGTTAGAAGCGCCCTTGAGGAAAAGACGCACCTTCGGGATTTTGCTGAGAGGCAAAAGGTGGTCGCCCGACCAGACAGTAGACAAAGCCGCCACTTGACGTCGAAGGGTGTTCGGGGCCAGGCCCCTGTTGAGTCCCGCTTGAAGGAAGTCAAGCACTCTGGGAACAGGCGCGGTCGTCGGCTCGATGAGCAGCTCCTCACACCACTTGGCGAAGGCGGCCCAGGACGCATCATAAATCCTAGTGGTTGAAGGGCGTCTAGCCGCCTGAATGGTGTTCACTACCTCCTCCGACAGGCCTTGGCCTTTCAGTTGGTCCCCCTCAAGTGCCAGACGGCCAACTGGAGCCACTGGGGCTCTGGGTGAATCACGGCCCCCTGGCTGAGGGAGATCTGGTCCGGAGGAATGCGCCACGGAGGAGACACCGACAGGTGGACAAGGTCGGCAAACCACGACCTGCGGGGCCAATGCGGGGCCACGAGAAGGACCTCTGCTCCCTCTGCGATGACTTTGGAGATGAATTGAGGAAGGAGAGGCAGGGGAGGGAAGGCATACAGTAGCTCGCGGGGCCACTTGCAACGCAGTGCGTCTGTCCCCTCCGCCCCCGGGGTGAAGAACCGGGAGTAGAAGCGGGCGAGCTGCTTGTTGTCCCTTGACGCAAACAGGTCTACGGCCGGAGTCCCGAATCTGTCGGACATCTGGTGGAACAGGCGAGGGTCCAGTTTCCACTCCGCAGGATCTATGGTCGTCCTGCTCAGCCAGTCGGCCTGTGTGTTGTCCACTCCGGAGATATGGTCGGAGCGAAGGGATTCCAGATGGCGCTCCGCCCAGCGTCCCAGGGACTCCGCCTCTCTCATCAGTGCTCTGGATCTGGTGCCGCCCTGGCGGTTGATGTGGGCCTTGGTGGCCACATTGTCCGTCATCAGAAGCACATGTTGGCGATGGATGGGCCGGCTGAAATGGCGCAGGGCCAGGCGAGCAGCTCTCAGTTCCAGCAGGTTGATGCTGTATCTGGATTCCACTTGGGACCACTTGCCCTGAACAACCAGGGACCCCATGTGGGCTCCCCAGCCGGAGAGGCTGGCGTCTGTGGTGATGATCAACCTCTCGGGTTCCTTGAATAGGTGGCCCTTGAGGATGGCCGGAGACACCCACCAGCGGAGAGACCTCTTCACGTCCGGGGGAACTCGAATCGGCCTGGTAGAGTTGCTCCTGGATGCCCTCTGGTGCGGCAGCAGCAGCCACTGGAGAGACCTGGAATGCAGGCGGGCCCACGGCACGATGGAAATGCAGGAGATCATTTTTCCCAGCAGCTGCGACAGAAGGACCACTGGAGCCTGCCTCAAGCTCAACACCTTGTGGGTCATGGACCTTAGACCGGTCAACCTGTCTCGGGAAAGGAAAACCCTGCACAAGTTGGTATCTATCACCGCCCCCAGGTGTACAAGTCTGTTGGTTGGGGTGAGATGGCTCTTCTCTATATTTAGAGAGAAGCCGTGGTTTCTGAGGGATCTCATAGTGGTTTGGAGATCCCGAAGGGCCTGCTGCCTGGACGACGACTGGATCAGGATGTCGTCCAGGTAGCACTGGAGCCTTATGGGCCTGCGTCTTAGCTGAGCCGCCACTACCGCCAGCACTTTGGTAAACGTCCGAGGAGCGGACGAGAGGCCGAATGGAAGAGCTTTGTACTGGAAGTGGCGACCCGCATAATAGAAGCGCAGGAACTTCCTGTGCTGAGGACGGATGGGGATGTGGAGGTATGCCTCTTTGAGATCTATAGATGTGAGAAGATCTCCCTGTCGAATCCCCGCCAGAATGGACTGCAGAGACTGCATCTTGAACCTCCGGTAGGCGATATGCCTGTTGAGGTTCTTGAGGTCCAAGATGGCTCTCCACCCCCCCGAGTTCTTTGGTACCAGGAAGAGGATGGAGTAAAACCCCTTCCCCTCTTCGCCTTGGGGAACTGGTTCCACGGCCCTGATGTCCAGGAGATGACGGACTTCCTGGTCCATACGCTGCCTCTTTTGGGGGCAGGACGGGACAGGGCACCGGATGAAGGTCCGGGGGGGAAGGGACAGGAATTCTAGGGAGAGGCCTTCCCTGACTGTCTGCAGAACCCAAGCATCCTCGGTGTTCTGGGCCCAATGAGAGGCGAACAGCTGGAGGCGACCCCCGATGGGCGCCAAGCCCTGGCAGTCACTTTGACTTACGGAACGGCCTGTTGGAGGCCCCACCGCGGTTATACTTGCGGAAGCCGAACTGCTGCCTGCCTCTGTCCCGAAAAGGCGCTCTGTCTTGGGACCTGTCGCCCTGCTGGCCGAAGGACCTATTAGAGGGAGAGAAGGAAGAGGCAGAGGTGGAAGGCTCGGAGGTACGAAAGGACTGCCTCCTAGAGTAGGGAGCGGCCTTACGTTCCTGCTTTTTATTTAAAGAAGGTAGGATCTTCCTCTTGTCCTTGGACTCAATGAGGAGAGGATCCAGGGACTCGCCAAACAATTTGGACCCCTTAAAGGGGGCGGAAGCCAGTTTCCATTTGTTTTTCTGGTCCGCTTGCCAATGTCGGAGCCAGATCAGTCGACGGGAAGTTATGTTAGAACCGAGGGCCCTGGAGGCAAATTTGGTGGCATTGAGGGACGCGTCAGCGGCATACTGGGAGGCCGCGATTATTTTTGACACGTCCTGGTGGAGACGGATGTCTCCCGCCGGGAGCTTGTTTAGGAGCTCGCGCAGCCAGATCACAGAGGCCCTATTAAAAAAGGAAGCGGAAGAAGAGGCCCTGATGGCCCAGGCAGCCGCCAGATGGGTCTTGTGACACGCCTTTTCCGCCTTCTTGTCCTCCGCCTTAAGGCCTTCCAGGAGGTCGGCCGGTAGCGAGGAGTTGGAGGTGAGCGCAGCGATGGGCGGGTCGACAGTGGGAAGGGCCAGAAGGTCCTCCAACACTGGCTCCATAGTATAAAGCTTCCTATCTACCCCACTGGGAGAGGATTGCGTGGCTGGCTGAGCCCACTGGCGCTGGATTAAGTCGAGGAACAGCCCCGGGACCGGAACCAGCTCTTGCTGGGGCGCTGGCACATCAAACATGACCGCATTGGGATTAGCCGGAGGGGCATCATCCGCCGGCGCGGTCGGCTTGGGCTTGATCCCCACCCTGGTGGCAGCCTTGACCTTGTGAAGGACCGATTTAAAAAGGCTGGGCTTAAAGAGACCCGCAAAGGCGGGCGCTTCGGGGGGAAGGTCCTCGTCGTCCGAGAGGCCTAGCACCTCCGGGTCAGGGTCCTCAATGGCAGAGGCCTCGCTGACCACCGAGGATTCCAGGGAAGGATGGCGAGCACGCTTGCTTGGGGGCGGAGCTGCCTGATCGGGTTTGGGACCCCTAGGGGCCGCTGCGGTAGGACTTTTAAATTTCATGGCCTCCGTGATGCCCTTGGCAATGGCACGGGCCATTAGCTCCTGCATGCGGGGCGATAACTCCTCAGAGTCAGAATCGGGATCCAAGCCCTCTACTAGGGGGGGTGAAGCCTCACCCTGCATATCGTCTATGCTAGCATCCCCAGGGGGAGGAACCTGTTCACAGGCCCAGGAAGGGACCGGGGAAGCCGGCTCTGCAAATGACCTATTAGGGGATAGGTCCTGGGATTCCACCTCCTCGGCGAGGACCGACTGGAGATCTTCCCGGGAGGGAGGGGCTCCTGAAAGGGACTGCACCCTGTCTGCCTGGCGTCTGGCCTTCTCGAATTGCTTGTCAAGGGCCCGCTGGCGCCTTTCAGCATCCTTGGCCTCAGCTACCGAAGGGGTTCTGGAACGCTGTTTCCCAGAGCTACCCCCACCACTCTTGCCCGCACCCCCACTCCCCGAAGAGGAGGAACCCTTGCTAGGGGCCTGCGAGAGGCTCGGCCTAGCGTCTTGGGAATCGGGAGGACTGGGCAGGTCCATAGTCAATGACCACACAAGATGGAGCAAGGCTATGATAAGGCAGAAGGATAGATATAGACTGGGTGCTGTAATGGGAAACAAAACGAAATGATCGTTAAAATTGCCATATATACAATTAATCGAATCAATACTATGAAATCATCCCATGTTTCACACCAGTCGGAGGCCCAGGGGTAGGATTGGGGCCTGCACCGGGGTGCAAGGCTCCGCAGGAGAAGCAGGGAGGAGAATGACTATAGAAAAATTCTTTAGGCCTGCTCTTACTTAAGGCCTCCTCCCTGAGCCGGTATGATGACCGTTGGAATGGCACAGGAACCAGCGCCGCTCGCAAAAATAGACAAAAGGCGAAGGTGGCGATCCTAGCCCGAGAAACCCTTGCTAGGCCCTGCCACCTCCAGCGGCCTCCTGAACAACGAGGCTGATGCAAAATGGCGGCCATGGCTGGGCGCGCTATTTTCGCGCCTAAAAATGGCCGCCGCAACAGCGTGGGGCTAAGGGAGAGCGAGGGGCGAACGCGCCTCGCAATGGCGACGATCGCCCACTCCTCCCTGCGGCAGAGGTCCTCTAGCAGGCCGGGGAGCGAAAAAACTTCGACGAAAATAACAAACGAGGGGCCTGGGGAGTTAGGAACCTCGCCGCTGCAGCCGCGCCGTTTTAAACGACAAGCGGCAGGCCTCCGAAGCCGTCCCAAGAGGATCGGCTGAGGGGCACCCCCCACCACCTTCCAGCTTACCTCCTGGCCTTCAAGTGCAGATTGTACTGAAGAAAGTCGCAGAATTTAAGAGAGAAACGTCTCACGATGTTGGAGGAATAGTAGAGAAAAACTTTAAACGTAATTTGAGAGTCCAAGCCAAAAAAAAGGATCAATTTAGCTCAGAGCTCTAACTAAATACGTCCAAACGGGCTGACTGAGGAAGAATTCTGGGGGATTGAGCACACCAGGAGGAGGTGTGGCTTAAGGAAAAATAGTTCCTCAGTCCTAAGGGCAAGCAGACTGAATTAACCCATTGCTTGGACTCTCCAAGCGGTGTACAGGAAAAAAGCCTCTTTCCCAGAGAGTTGCCATCGCTCGCTATGCATCTGAGCCAAGATGGGCAAGATTGTATTTCAACAGAAAGGCACCACTGTATTGTATATACAATAGCAGAGTTGGAAGGGACTTTGGAGGTCTTCTAGTCCAACCCCCTGCCTAGGCAGGAAACCCTATACCAGCGATGGCGAAGCTTTTTTGGCTCGCGTGCCATAAATGGAGGGAGCGGAGGGGGGTTGTTTGCAGGCATGCCGCACCCATAATGCAATGCGCCCCCCCCAGTGCGCATGCATGCACTACAGGCGCAATCCCCCCATTTTTGCATGCTTTTTTCGCCCTCCCCAGGCTCCAGAGGCTTTATAGGAGCATGGGGAGGGCAAAAACAGCCTCCCCGCCCTCCCGGAAGCCCTCAGGAGGCTTCCCTGAAGCCTCCGAAGCAGTCAAAACGACCCTCCAAGCAAACCGGAAGTCACTTCCGGTTTGCTCAGAGGGTCGTTTTGAGTGCTCCGAAGGCTTCAGGGACCTTCAGGAGGCTTCCCTGAAGCCTTGGGAGCAGTCAAAACGACCCTCCAAGCAAACAGGAAGTCTGTTTGCATGCGTGCTGGCCAGCTGACAGGGCAGCGCCTCGTGTGCCCTGACAAATGGCTCGCGTGCCATAGGTTCGCCATCACTGCCCTATACCGTTTCAGACAAATGGCTATCCAACATCTCCTTAAAGACTTCTAGTGTTGGGGCATTCACAACTTCTGGAGGCAAGCTGTTCCACTGATTAATTGTTCTGTCAGGAAATCTTTCCTCAGTTCTAAGTTGCTTCTCTCCTTGATTAGTTTCCACCCATTGCTTCTTGTTCTACCCTCAGGTGCCTCGGAGAATAGTTTGATTCCCTTTTTTTTGTGGCAACCCCTGAGATATTGGAACACTGCTATCATGTCTCCCCTAGTCCTTCTTTCTATTAAACTAGACATACCCAGTTCCTGCAACCGTTCTTCATATGTTTTAGTCTCCAGTCCCCTAATCATCTTTGTTGCTCTTCTCTGCACTCTTTCTAGAGTCTCCACATCTTTTCTATATCATGGCAACCAAAACTGAATACAGTATTCCAAGTGTGGCCTTACCAAGGCATTATAAAATGGTATTAACACTTTACGTGATCTTGATTCTACCCCTCTGTTTATGCAGCCTAGAACTGTGTTGGCTTTTTTGGCAGCTGCTGCACATTGCTGGCTCATATTTAAATGGTTGTCCACTAGGACTCCAAGATCTCTCTCACAGTTACTACTATTGAGGAAGGTACCACCTATACTGTACCTGTGCATTTCGTTTTTCTTGCCTAAATGTAGAACTTTACTCTTTTCACCATTGAATTTCATTTTATTAGATAGTGCCCAATGTTCAAGCTTGTCAAGATCCTTCTGCATCTTAAGCCTGTCTTCTGGAGTGTTGGCTATTCCTGCCAGCTTGGTGTCATCTGCAAATTTGTTGAGTTTCCCCATTTATTCCCTCATCCAAATCATTGATGAAGATGTTGAAGAGTACTGGGCCTAAAACAGAGCCTTGGGGTACTCCACTGCATACTTCCCTCTATGTAGATGCAGTTCCATTGAGGACTACACGTTGAGTGTGGTTGGTCAGCCAGTTATGAATGCATCTGGTGGTGATGCTGTCCAACCCACATTCTTCTACTTTATCTAGTAGTAGGTTATGGTCTACCTTATCAAATGCTTACTGAAATCCAAGTAAACTATATTGACAGCATTCCTCTGGTCCACTAATTTTGTCACTTTGTCAAAGAATGGAATAAGATTAGTCTGGCATGATCTGTTTTTGACAAACCCATGTTGGCTTTTGCCTGTTACTTTGTTTACTTCTAGGTGTTCGCTAATTCGTTGCTTGATTATCTTTTCCAGAATCTTTCCTGGTATTGAGGTTGTAGCCAGCAGCTCCAATCACCAGCCTCAGGAAGGTTCAAATGAAATGGAGTTAAAGGGCCACTATCTAGTCCTCTTTGTCTCCCTGATTCCCCACTTGCAGCCAGCAGCTCCAACCACCAGCCTCAGGAAAGTTCAAAAATGTTATGTTCTCAGTTAAATACGTTATGTTAAATATGTTCTCAGTCGAATATGTTATGTTCTCAGTTAAAAGGCACAACACTAGGGGGTGATGTGGGTAAGAAAGTTCTTTTACGGCTGCAGAAATTATGTTGAATATACTGGAAGTATTTTATATGTATCTTATGTATCCATTTGTACCCTGCATCTTGTCAAAAGCACTGCAAATGACTTCAAAGAAATCCTATCTTTGCAGCAATCACTGAAGGCGAGGTTAGAAAGAACAGTGTTTTAGTCAATATGTGACTATTTTCATGGGGAAAACCCATGTCCTGCAGTTCCTCTCAATCTGTTGAGTTCTTTGTTGTCCATTTTAGGGTGGGAGCTCTTTTGCAGGGAAGAAAAGGAACTGAAGCATGTTTTATTTAGACAGCTCTATAAAATATTGGACATACTCTAATGCTGCCTAAAGTACTATCACATCTAAGAAGCCAATGTTCTCCCCTATGACTTAAGGGTGAGAATGGTGTATTAAATTTATTTTGGGTGGCTGATCCCAATTTTGAAAGCCAACACAGAAAAGATAGTGTTCCCTTTCCAAGTTGTTAACAATTTCTGGTAGTCTTCTAACAAGAATCATACCCAGATCCAAATCTTCTAAGCTTCCAAGCTGTAAAGATACTGTATGCTTTTGTACTATTCTCTCAACTTCTGAAAGGTTGAGAAGCCAAGCTGTTGGCAAGAGCAAGGAAATGTCAAGAAAATGAACCCATGGAAGAGACTGACCGTTGTCTTACCTGAACGGTCGTTCTCATGGCGCTGCGGAGAGTACAAGGATGGGTTAACACAGCCTGTTTGCCCATGGACTGAGTAGATTTTTCCCCTCTGGCCACGCCTCCTTTGCCTCTTCTGGCTCAGTTTTAAAAACGAGGTCTTGTCCGACGAAGACGTTCTCAGCTCACACCTGTGCAAAGATACAATCTCGGAGCTAAACAATCACCCTGGGTGGGTCTTGTACTCTCCGCAGCGCCATGAGAACGACCGTTCAGGTAAGACAACGGTCATTCTCCATAGCGCTGCTTGGAGAGTCCAAGGATGGGACATGCCCAAGCTATTGTGTCCCAGGGCGGGAAGAAGTGACATTGTCCGGAGCCTCAATAACCTTCTGCAATACTCTACGGCCAAAAGAGGCTTCGGCAGAGGCAAAGGAATCGATCTTGTAGTTTCTAATGAAAGCCGTGGGAGACGCCCACGTGGCCGCTCTGCAAATGTCCAGAATAGATGCTTGAGTCGCCCAGGCCGCGGTCGTGGCCGCGCTTCTGGTGGAATGTGCCGTTACACGAGGTGGAACCGGCTTGCCCTGAAGGTCATATGTCATCTTAATGCAAGCTCGCAGCCACCGACCTATGGTTGAAGATGACACCTTGCGACCCAGCGATCCTGGTTGAAAAGACACAAAGAAGGCCTCGGAGTGCCTGATGTCCTTAGTTCGTTTCAGGTAAATGCGGACTGCCCTTCGCACGTCCAATTTGTGCCACCTGCGCTCCTTGGAGTGTTGAGGGCTGGGACAGAAGTTCGGGAGGATAACCTCCTGAGACCTGTGAAAATGAGAATTCACCTTCGGCATGAAGGCGGGGTCTAACCGTAGGATGACCCTGTCTGGGTGGATGATGCACAGCTCTTCCTTGGCCGAGAAGGCCGCAATCTCAGATACCCTTCTGGCTGAAGTAATGGCTATGAGGAAGGCAGTCTTAAGAGTCAGATGTCGAAGAGATACCTTCCTCAAAGGTTCGAAGGGAGCCGCTGTCAATGCCTGCAGGACAAAGGGTAGGTTCCAGGTCGGGTACCTGTGCACCACCTGGGGTCGGATGTTGTAGGCCCCCTTCAAGAAGCTCTTGACCTGAGGATGGTGACTCAGGGATTGAAGTTGGTGTCTGGCTAAGATGGTGGATAATGCAGCAACCTGGCGCCTGAGAGTGGCTGGTGCCAGTCCTTTGTCCAAGCCCTCTTGTAGGAAGTCCAATAACTGAGGGATGGACGCTGCCACACTGTCAATGTCCCGTTTGCTGCACCAGGAAGAAAAGGCAGCCCAAGTCGCGTCATAAATGCGAGTAGTGGCCGGACGTCTGGAAGCTTGGATGGTTTTAATGACGTTGTCTGAGAGGCTCTGGTCCTTCAGGAGCTGCCCCTCAAGTGCCAGACGGCTAACTGCAACCATTGGGGCTCTGGATGGTTGATGGCCCCTTGACGCAAGGATACCTGGTCTGGAGGAATTCTCCACGGTTGCTCCACAGACAGATCGACCAGGTCCGCGAACCAGGATCTCCTGGGCCAATGTGGAGCCACCAGAATGAGCTCCGCCCCCTCCTTCAGCAGCTTGTAGATCACCTGTGGGATCAGAGGGAAGGGCGGAAACGCGTATAGAAGCCCTGGAGGCCAGCTGGACCTCAGGGCATCCGTCCCCTCCGCTTGTGCTGACTTGTAGCGGGAGAAGAACCGCTGGAGCTGTGTGTTTGCCGCCGAGGCAAACAGGTCGACCTGTGGGAGACCAAACCTCCTTACCACCTGTGCGAACAGGTCCGGATGAAGTTGCCACTCCGAGTTGTCGATGGTCTGACGACTCAACCAATCCGCACTCACATTGCTGGTTCCGGAGATGTGATCCGCCCTCAGCGACACTAAGTGGATCTCTGCCCATCGTCCTATGGCCTCCGCCTCTGACATGAGTCTTTTGGAGTGGGTCCCTCCTTGTCGGTTCACGTGAGCCTTTGTGGCCACATTGTCGGTCAGTAGCAGAACGTGGTGCCCCTTCAGCTGTTCTGCAGATCTCTTCAGCGCAAGCCGGGCTGCCCTGAGTTCTAGCCAATTGATGCTCCGGGCTGCCTCCGCGCTGGACCACCTGCCTTGCGCCAGCTGACCTTGGCAATGCGCCCCCCCAACCATAGAGACTGGCGTCGGTCGTTACCACGATCCTGTCGGGTTCTCTGAATAGGCAGCCCTTCTCCACTGCTCGAGACTGCCACCAACTCAGAGACCGAGTCACTCTTGGTGGGATGCGAACTCTCCTGGTGGAGTTGCTGATCTTTGCTCTTTGCATTGGAAGTAAGAACCATTGCAGTTCCCTTGCATGAAGGCGTGCCCAGGGAACTATGTTGAGGCAAGAAATCATGATCCCTAACAGTTGGGATAGCTGCACTACCTGCCAGGACCTGTTCCTGCGACACGACCGGATCCTGCTCCTGAGGTTGCGGATTCTTTCCGGAGACAGGGACACCTGGCAAGATACTGAGTCTATTATGGCGCCCAGGTGTTGTATGCGTGTGGCAGGAGTCAGGTTGCTTTTTTCCATGTTTACAGAAAAACCGTGGTCCTGTAAGGTGTGAACTGTGACGCTTACATCTCTCACCGCTTGCTGATGAGTCCTTGAGTGGATGATGATGTCGTCCAGATAGCACTCCAGGCGGACTGGAAGCTTGCGCAGGTGGGCCGCCACAGCTGCAAGAAGCTTCGTGAACGTTCTGGGTGCAGAAGAAAGTCCGAACGGAAGCGCCCTGTATTGGAAGTGCTTTCCGTTGTAACACAAGCGCAGGAACTTCCTGTGTGCAGGATGGATGGGCACATGCAGGTACGCCTCCTTGAGATCGATGGAGGTGAGCAGATCCCCTTGTCGCATGCAGCTTAGGATCGACTGAAGAGACTGCATTTTGAAGCGCTTGTAGGCCAGATGTCTGTTCAGGCGCTTCAGATCTAAAATGGCCCTCCACCCCCCTGAATTCTTGGGGACCAGGAAGAGAATGGAATAGAACCCCCTCCCTTCCTGTTCTGGAGGAACTGCCTCTATTGCATTGATCTGCAGAAGATGATCTATCTCTGCCTGCATGAGAGCCCTCTTTACAGGGTTCTTGGATAGTGGGCAGCGAACAAAGGTCCGCGGAGGAGAGGATAGAAACTCCAAGGTTAGACCCCTCCTGATGGTATTTAAGACCCACTTGTCCGAGGTTGTTTCCTCCCAAAGGTCTGCATAGAATTGCAGGCGGCCCCCGATGGGAGGAGACCCCAGACGGTCACTTCCCACGTCTAAACTGACGGTTGTGGGATCCCCCACGAAAGGGCTTCCGAAAGGACCCCTGATTGGATTGTCTGCCCCTGGAAGAAAAGTTGTTTCGTTCCTGGGACCTGTCAGAGGACTGGTTAAACTGTCTTTGGGAGGAATATGAAGAGGAGGAGGCCTGGGCACCTTCCTGTGCCCGAAAGGCCTGTTTCCTGAACGAGCCCTGACCTTTCCTGTCATGCTTCCTGAAGGTGGAAGGAAGGACCTTCCTCTTATCCTTTGTCTCAATTAGGAATTTCTCTAGGGAATCCCCAAAGAGGTTCTCTCCCTTGAATGGAGCTGAAGCCAGCTTCCACTTAGCCTTCATGTCCGCCTGCCAGTGCCGAAGCCAAAGCAGGCGGCGAGAAGTTATGTTGGACGCTAGTGCCCTGGAGGCGAATTTCGCTGCATGCAGGGATGCATCAGAGGCATATTCCACAGCCGTAATGATCTTGTTAAGATCATGTCGCCAACAAGATGCTTCAGATGGGGGCTGAGATCTGAGTTGGTGCAGCCATAATAGGGATGCCCTCGTAAAGAACGAGGCAGAAGTGGAGGTTTTGATCGCCCAGGCAGCCGCCTGGTGCGTTTTGAGACAAGCCTTTTCTGCCTTCTTATCCTCTGCCTTTAACCCTTCTAATAACTCGGCCGGGAGATTAGAATTAGAGGTCAGAGAGACCATAGGGGCATCCACTTCTGGAGGTTTCAATACATCCTCCAGCCTAGGTTCTAATGGATACAGTGATTTGTCTGCGCCACTGGGGTTGGCCAGGGTACCTGGCTGTGCCCATTGGCGCTGGATAACTTCCATGAACATGTCAGGGACTGGTATCAGTTCTGGGTCAGGGGTTGTTTCGCTGAACAGCCCTGCCATGAGGTCCTGGGAAGTAGAGGGGACTTCCTTGTCCTTAGGTTTGGCACCAAGCTCAGTAGAGGCTCTGGCCTTGTGTAAGATGGACTTGAATAAGGCTGGCTTAAAGAGACCAGTGAAGGAGGGCTTGTCTGGAGGCATATCCTCATCCTCCGAGAGAGCAAAGTCCTCAGCAGTCTCCTCCTCCCACGTAGACACCTCTGTGGTGATAGAAGTGCCCGGGGAATCAAGTACTCTGGTCCTCTTTTCCCCCAGGGGGCGAGCAGGCCTAGAGGCCTTGCCACCCCTGCCTTCCTGTAGCCTCATGGCTTCTACCACACCCTGGGAAATAGCCTGCATGATGAGATCCCTCATCTCTGCTGACATAGCTGGGCCCTTGTCCTCTGCAGGCCTGGATTGGGCATAGGCCTGTCCCCTGGCACCCGTAGGAGGATCTCTCTGATCCTCTGCATGAAAACAGCATTGAAAGGAGGGGATATCCTCCCTGACTGAAGAGCTAGGAGAACCTGGATAACCCAGAGAGGCTGCAGGGGATCCTGACATGGAATCCCTATCACAGAAGGATGGGGATTTATCCCCCATTTCCTCCCCCTGCTCTATCTCCCTCTGGATGGGTGGGGAAGGAACTGGCCCAGCCTCACTTGGTAAGGGTGCAGAGGGAACCTGGGGCCTAGCAGACTTGTCCTTTAGGGAGTCCTGCCCCTTGTCCCCTTGAATTTTGGGGGCCTTGCTCCCAGCTGAAGAGTGGGAAGCTTTCCCCCCAGCGCCCTTGTTTCCCTTTCTCCCCTGGCTTGAGGGATCTGGCCTACTGCGCTTTGCAGATGGCCCTGCCAGCTCCTCCCTTCGCTCCAAACCTTCATCAGCCATCCTTGGTTGATCCTGAGTCGAAGAGGTCGCTGCTGTGGGAAGGGCAGTGGACGCTGGCCCGATGGCTCCAGAAGCGTCTGCAGATTCAGTTGGGAGGCTGGATCAGGCACCAGGACACTCCTTGCCGCTTCCCCTTAGTTGGCTGGGGAACTTCAGGCTTGCTGGAGACCCAGGCAAGCCCTCGCAATCCTCTGCGGCTGTCTGCTTGAGGCGGAGAGCTCTGCTGCTTGCTGCTGCTTCCGGACAGTAAAAAAGTCTCCAAAAAATGGCCGCCGGTTCTTCTGCGCGCCAAAAGCCTCACTTAAGGGCCAGGCGCTTCCCATTGGCTGCAGCCAAAAAGCGCACCAAAGCAGCGCTTTTCAAAATGGCCGCCGCTCTCCCGATCGGCAAAAGACGCCGTTTGGAGAAGCAAGGGCTTTTTTAAAAGCCTCTCCTCCAAAACGACCAGGGAAACACGGGGATTGCCGTCCTTCCCTGCGTTCGCCAGCAGACGCCAGACGAGCGGCCTCGCTTGTTCCCCCAGCTGCGACTAAGCAGCTGTGGAACCGATCGCTGCCTCAGCCTTACTTAGGTAAATCCTCTTCTTGGTAAAAAAATAGAAAAAAGGAAAATAAAAAATCAAAATAATAAAACCTGGGGGAAAATCCTAATAACAACTAAATATCAACACATAAAAAACTCTAAAATTACTATTGGAGAACCCAGCCTATTTGCTCAAAGCTGAGTGTTCCCCAAACTCGTCCTATCGGGCGGACTGAGTTTTTAAAACTGAGCCAGAAGAGGCAAAGGAGGCGTGGCCAGAGGGGAAAAATCTACTCAGTCCATGGGCAAACAGGCTGTGTTAACCCATCCTTGGACTCTCCAAGCAGCGCTATGGAGAATGGTGCAGGCACAATCTGAGGAATGAGTGGAGTCAGGAATGGTTGTGCTCAGCTCCAGATGCTATCTGCTATCTGGGGCAAGGGAGATGTTCACACAGAGTACCAGATAATGCAAGATGGTAGCTATTGCCAATACTTCCCTTCTCTAAACAAGAAAGTAAATGGACGCTACTCTTTGTTCTGCTTTCCATTGGAGAAGAAAGGCCCCAAAGTCCTTCTGAACAATAGTGTTCTCTTACCCTGGATCTCTCACGAAAGAGAAAGGAAGTGGTAATATTAGGATTATTTTGGATAACATACTGAGGGTGGAATGTGATTTAAGTCAGCTGCACGAGAGTAAAAGCATAATCACAAATGTCACTAATAATAACTTTGTATTAAATTTATAGGATTTATATTTTTACTATTCTCCCCTAGATCATGTTTTGCTATCCATTCCTCCCATCCCCTACACTTCTCCTTCTCAAATACAAAACTTAAGGCAACATTCTTGCATTTGTGATGCTGTTTATTATTAGATGCATTTTTTTCTACTGCTACTACTACAAACCTGAGGTAAATTCCGCTGCTACATATAATATACTACAGTAGCCTTATATATACTCTATTGCTGAATTCAAACTATAGAATAATAAACCAATCCTCTTTTTTTGTTTTGGAGGGTTTTTTGGTACTATTTGAGGAACTACATAAGAGCAAAAAAAAGTAACATAGAAATGTCTTAACAAAGGTTTACAAATCTTATAGAGGTTATAATTTCCAATATAACATAGTTAACTATAAATAATTTAATATATTGCTTTAACAAGCTAAAAATCACTATTCAACTGTAAGAATGAATATTGAGAACTAAAGTTATAGTTCCCCAACAATTTATAGATAAATCCTAAATTTCTGTTGTAAACATTTCAAATTCAGTCAGAAACAAGTGGTCCTCAGTTAACAATAATAACAGGGACGGGGAACACCATTGCTGATATGATTGTAAAGCTGTATAAAATGGCCAGGCTGAGCCCGAGGGAGAGGTCAAGTGCATCATCAGTCTTGAGTCCCTTTGTGCCCACAAGAGATCTAAATCCAGCTCACCTTGAATTCCGTTGACTTTTATTTACTGCCAATTTACTTTGACAGTTAATAGTTCAGATTTAGCGTGTGATAAACCTACATATTCATTTGAACTGCCTGGACTCCTGTTTTCCTGTGCTTGACAAAAGCATGACATCAAATTACTGTGTTGACTTACAACTTGTTCCAGTTGTGGTCATTAGGAGAATCCAACATGGTTGTTAGGCGCAATGTCACCTGATTGCCATTTGCAATCACTTGCCGACTTCCCCCATTGGAACTGGCAGCGAAGGTTTCAAATAGTGATGATGTGACTGCAGGATGTTGTGTCCATTCTAAGTGTGGGCTGGTTGCAAGCATCTGAATTGTGATCATGTGACTGTCAGGTTGCTATGATGGGTCACAACTTTGAGGACCAGCTAGAAGTCTCCTTGTTCAGCATTGCTAATTTTGAATGGTTGTTGAACAAACAGTTGTTAACTGAGGACTATGTGTACCACAATATTCCCTCTTGCAATATTGCGTTTTGTTTTCTACAAATCAGGTAGACTAATTCATTGTGAAGTAAAGCTCAGAAGATTTGATTTTCATCTTGTTAATAATTAAATCTTGCAACCTAAACAAATTATTAAATCTCCAGTGAATACATTTCTTAGTGGTTTTTTCTGCATAGAAATAAACAGCAAAAGAAAAGAAAAGAAAATCTGGGCTTATTTTTGTTCTGCATTTACACCAAGTATTCAGTACATTAATTATTTTGCATGATCCCTTGTGAATGGTTTATTACTGTTTGTTTCAGCCTAAAGATATTTATGCAATGCATCTAGAACTCCCGTCCCATTTTTAGAGGTAGGGAACCAGGAGATACAAGCCACTTTGAAATCCATGTTAAACAGCCAGCATAATAATACTATTTATAGTCCAGAACCACAAGTCCATCTCACTTTTGAATCCTGTAAAATCTTTAATTTAATCTAATTTAAATTCTTTACTGGGCCACACACAGTTCATTATTTATTATGCCAGTCAATAGACAGAAGTAGGTAAAACATTCTAGCCAGTTTTTATAGCAGAGTGGAATACATACAGAAAGATGAAATCTTGGGGTGAGCACTATTTCATTATAACTGCAGCTATAGTCAGTTACAGGACACTAAAGCCATTTGATTAAAGGATGTCATTCCCAACCAAGGCTGTGCTTTCAGACCAGTTTAGAAAAGTATGCACTGATAAGCATAGCCATAATATATTCCGTTCAGTTCCATTCCTAGGTCTCTCACATTTGTTAGCAAAACAGACAATTAGGCCTGCTATCATTTATTCTAATGCGGGTATACTGCTCTTCTGGATTTTATCCCTAGTCTTGGGTTATAAGAAAGTCTAGATATAAATTGATCAAGGAAATGAAGCTTTATTATCAAGTGTAGAAGTGATACATTGATTCCGCAAAGCAGAAAAATAAATAAGGGGGAGATGAAATACAAACATAGAAGAAAGGTGGCTGTCTCCTCTCCCCACAGCTATGAAGTTATTAGTTTAGTATCATTTGCCCATTTGCACTATTAAAAGGGTCTTTTCTGAACTACATCAGTGTTTTCATTTTCCTACCAAGAACAAAATATTGGAACATGGACAGGAACGGACTTACTTATCCAAAACTGAAATGCAGACTGAGAGGACCATCAGGCTTTGTTATTCTGCAGTTAGGATGGTTTTCGAACCACTTTAGGATTTTTACGTGGATTTAGAAGTGTTTGTGGGATGGCAATATTTACAGTGAGTAATGCTCTGATCCCCAAGTGGAAACTTTCACTCCAGTCAAAATGGCAGCATTTGGTTTCTTATATGAAGTAATTTGATTTGAAACTCAACTGGAATGGTTATTAATGTTCCAAAATTTACTAACTCACCTGATATCCATACTGTTAACAGATACAATAGATTCAGCCTTACCAGGTAGACCAGACAGGAAACACGAGATACACTAATTCTACTTTCTTGCAAATTTGAAAGTACAATTTTCCCACTGTCATTTTTATAGCTCAAGAATTTAGAATTCCTTTCTAAGCTTCTTGCTCTATCCACTATGCAGTTGCGGGTTACCCTGTCTCTTATTTGACTATTCCTAGGCAGCATCTATTCTCCCAAGCTCTTTCCCACATACCGTGTTTGTGTTTGTGTGTGTATGTGTGCGCACACAACAAAAATTTTTAAAGGACTACTTTAAACGTTAACTGTGCCAACACCAAAGACATCATTGTTGGAACATGCAAGTAAATGCACAAGAGAAGAAGCCATAGATAATCTAGTCATCATCAATGGTCAAAAAAACACAACAGCCAAAATTCCAAGTAAGGAAATATGGGGAAGGGGCAAGTGGAGGCAGACTGGCAATAGAAGAACCAGAGGATTGTTGTAAAGGGATAATAGAAAGGGGGAAAAAAGAAGGATATCACAGTGAAATTATACCCCGTTTCTGCTATTTTCCCAAATCCCTGACCCAGATCTCAAGACATACATTCAACTTGCAGTTAAGTGTGACAGCTACAAACAGAGATTCCAAGTCCTAATCTGGATCATTTATACAGCTCATGAGAGTTTAAAGAAATGCATCTAGATTATTTCAGTAGCCTATACAACACCTCTGTTAGGAAAGGTTCCCATGTTGCAGATTTGGATGGATGAGGGCCAGTTTTTATGTCATGTTTATTTAGACTTATGGTTAAGTATGAATGCATTTGCTTGCTACTGCCAATTCTTCCTTCTCTCTCCCACCCACACTTCCAACCAATATGACTAGCAAACAGCCATATTTGGGTAATGTACTGCTTAGTGTACGATGCAGTACATATATTACTTCCAGACTCAATCAGCCAGAGAACATAACCATAAATAAATCTACCACAGGCCATAACTATATTGTCTGGTTGGCTGAGACTGCGCATAGTGTATGTCTTACTCTCAGATATATATTACACCAACTTTTTACAATCTGTGTGCCTTCCAGATGTATGGACTAATTCCTCCAATTCCCTTTGGCTGAGCTGTCACACAAACATCTGGAGAGTGAAGAAAGCTAGGAAAAATTGTAGTAAGCCTTATACCTGGGAGGAGAAATCAGCAACTGTCATAAGACGTGTTCCATGCTTAATCATAAGACTAAGTAAATACAATGTGCAAATACAGTCAAAGAACCTCTTTATGCCAGGTTAGTGTTAAGTATGAAGTGTTAAATGTTAGTGTTAATATTGCTTCTAGTGAACTACAATTCACGCATCTTCCCTAATGTTGGCCAGCATCTTATTTTTCTTTGATTTAATTTTGATATTTCAGTTACAAAAAAAGTGGCCTGATCAGAGTTAGTTTCTCTGCATACACAGTGCCTAAGCCTCTTCCATTATCTGTGCCGTCCCCATTTTGTGATCCTCCCATGCAGTCACCAGGTGTTCATGTGCAAGTGTATATTTATGAAAATAGAGCAAACAACAATTACAATTTGTATCAGATCCACTTTGTGGTCACTCCTTCACATTCCTCCTTTCAGAAGCCAGAAAACGAGGTAGAATGTTAGTAACCAATTAGCTCCCTTTGACTAGATTCACCGAAGCAAGTTAACTCTAGGTTGTGTACATATTGTGTGAGCTAATGCAGACAAGAACTCTTGCAACAGCCACTAAATTCAAGACTGGGAACCAGACTCTACAGATCAATTAACAAACTTTACATTTTTCATTCTGCAATGTCATACTATTAAGCAAACAGTTACAAGGCAGAACTTATGTTCTTAAGTAACCAATTGTTCAGAGACTTCAAATAAAGAAGCCACAATAATCCCAATGCCTATTGCAATGCATGACAATTTTAGACTTAAGGACTTGTTTCTTCCATCAAGTTGCTCTCCATTCTCATTTTTCCAATGATTTAGAATCTGGACAGGGATTCAGCACATAATACCAGGAAAGCAAGTGTTCAAAATATGGACATTGTGTTATGGAATAAATGCCAACTGTTGCCCTCCAAATGTATTGAACTATAGCATCTATTTGCATTAGCCAAGCATGATGGAACTTAACATGCCAGGTAGAAAACACAGAGCAAAGAGATAATTAAACAGGGATATCTTAATTCCAGATAATATGTTCAGAAGTTTAAAAAAAAGAAGAGGAGGAAGATGTGAATGGAGCAATGATGTGTGCAATATTTTTTTAAAGAAAAATCTTTGGTTATTTTTACATAAAAGCCCTAAGCGTTGGCATTCAAAGTAACTCTGGAGTATTTAGTTCACAGCAATAGACTCGGTAAACACAAACAACCAATATTCCACCAAAGACTTCATGGAAGATTGATAGCTAATTGTTGAGTATTTGGAAGCTAACCAATAAAATATACCCCCCACCCCCAAAGAAAACTTATTTTTGAAAGTAAAGTGATAACATGCCTTAAATAATCTTCAAACCTCCTTCTCTCATGTTATGAACTGGTTACATAATCCATGCATATGGAAGTGGGCTAGAATCCATCTCCTGGTTGTACAGATGATGGTTGTATGAATGATGCTGGCTAAGGAATTCTAGGAGTTCACACATCTTAAAGTTGCTGAGATTGAGAAGACTGATTTGTACTAGATTATTTCTATTTCTATTTTTTTCCTGAGTAGTTCTGCCTAAAGATTTTGTTGAAAGAAACTAACTGACAAAATGCTGAGAGTATGAATGTGTATCAGAAGAAATATAATAAATAATTGAAGATATATTCATTGTTACTCAGTTGTCATAATTATGTACTGCACTGTCAGTGATCACACACCAAATAGCTAAGTAATACAAACACATTATATTACCTGAAAGGTATGCAACTTTCTCCTTGAGGATTGGAAGGACTTCCATAGCTTTCATTTCATCATTTTTACGAAATCCTGAAGACAAAAACAAAATGGATATTAAGTCCAGTTGCACAGGGACAGTATCATTATTTTAGGATCTTATTCTTTATAGTGTTGCGGGCAGGATGTATTTTTGTTTCACACATCTAAGAATAGAAAAAATGCTGATCATTTAAATTGTCAAAAAAAAGTTTTCAGGGAATTTGAAAACCTGGATACACTGAGTATACTTTGCAACATCGCAACATGAAATACAATCATTTTAAAGGTGCACACTAAATATATATAAGTAGTCCTCATTTTACCTACTGTCTCTTCAGCAAAAGTTTGAAGTTATGACAGTACTGCAAAAGGGGACTTATGATCTGTCTTTGAAGTTGTGACCCTCGCAGCATCCCCTTGGTCACATGATTGAGATTTGGCTGCTTGGCAACTGGTGTGTGTTTACAATAATCACAATCCCTTACAGTCACCTGATTGCCATTTGCCACCTTCAGAGCCAGCTTCTGACAAGCAAAGTCAAGGGGGAATCTGGCAAGGAGTCACAAGTTGTGGTCACATGACATTGTGATTAACAACCATGGATGATTCCCTAAACAAGCGCAGTCAGAACTGACATCATAAGTTGATGCAGTCATGTGATGTTTTGCTTTATGACCACATTGCTTAGTGACAGAGTTGTCAATCCTAATTGTGGCCAGTAAGTAAAGACTACCTGTATACATATTGTAAAAATCAGTGGCAACCATTTGAAAAGAACGTTGGTCTTACCTGAACGTTTTTTTCTGGAGTAGTGGAGGGAGGGGTCACAGCAGGGTTTAACACAGCCTGATTGGTCCATTTGACTGAGAGAAAACTTCTTAACCTTCGCCTTCTCCCGTTGGTTCCCAGTTTCCGCGATGTCACGGCCAACAACTGCAAGTCAAACACAAACAAGAACAAGCCCCCCCGGGGCCCCCCGATTCTACACCTCCCGGACCCTGTCTAACTAACTAACTAGGGCGGGAAATGTGACCCCTCCCTCCACTACTCCAGAAAAAAACGTTCAGGTAAGACCAACGTTCTTTTTCCAGTAGAGTGGAGGGAGGGGTCACAGCAGGGACATACCCACGCTACGTCCCCGGGCGGGCCGACTGGGTCCCAGGTGAAGAATCGGCCACCACCCTCTGAAGGACCCTCCGGCCAAAGGATGCCTCAGCCGAGGCAAAAGTATCCAAACGATAGTGCCTAATAAAAGGTGTGGGGGAAGCCCAGGCCGCCGCCCTACAAATATCTTCGAAAGGTGCCCTGGTGGCCCAAGCCGCCGAAGTAGCCGCACTGCGGGTGGAGTGCGCAGTGATCCCCGATGGGGGAGTCTTCCCAGAAGCCCCGTAAGCCTCAACTATGGCCAACCTAATCCATCGTCCGATGGTGGAAGAAGACACCTTACATCCTAACGAGCCTGGACGAAAGGAAACAAATAACGCTTCCGTCCTCCTAATGCCCTCAGTTCGCTTTAGGTAAATGCGAACAGCCCGGCGAACGTCCAGCTTATGCCACACCAACTCCCGCTCTCTCGAGGGATTGGGACAAAAATTCGGGAGCACGACCTCCTGGGCCCTGTGAAACTGTGAATTCACCTTCGGAATGAACGAAGGATCCAAGCGAAGGACCACCCTGTCCTGGTGTATTACACACAGGTCACTGCGTGAAGAAAGGGCCCCCAACTCTGAAATGCGCCTGGCCGATGTAATGGCCACTAAAAACACCACCTTAAGGGTAAGCAGACGCATGTGTACCGTCCTAAGTGGTTCGAACGGGGAGCTCGTCAGAGCCTGGAGAACCAGGGTCAGATCCCAGGTTGGAAACCTATGAACCGGAGGCGGACGGATGTTAGCCGCCCCCTTCAGAAAACGCTTAATCAGTGGAGACCGGGAAAGGACGGGGGAACCCTCCCCCCCCAGAATGGTGGCCAAAGCCGCCACTTGACGCCGGAGCGTATTATGCGACAAGCCATCCTCCAACCCCTTCTGGAGGAACTCCAACACGTTTGGGACGGTAGCCCTAGAAGGATCCAACCCCAAAGGAATGCACCACTTCGCAAACGCTTTCCATGTGGCATTGTAAATTCTAACCGTGGACGGCCTCCTAGACGCCTCTAAGGTGGCTATGACTCCTGACGAAAGTCTCTGCCCCCTCAGGATCCTCCGTTCAAGAGCCAGGCGGTCAGATGGAGCCACTGAGGCCCTGGGTGATGCAAAGCCCCCTGACTCAGAACGACCTCCCCCGGGGGAATCCTCCAGGGGTCTGCTACCGACAGCTGGACCAGGTCCGCGAACCAGGGTCTCCTCGGCCAGTATGGTGCTAACAGAATAACGAGAGCCCTCTCTGTGACTATCTTCCCTATCGTACGGGGAACGAGGGGAAGGGGAGGAAAGGCATAAAGGAGACCCGGGGGCCATCGGCTCCTGAGAGCATCCGCTCCTTCCGCCGACGGAGACTGGAACCGGGTAAAGAACCGGGGCAGCTGAGCGTTGTCGGGGGAGGCGAACAGATCCACCCGAGGTGTGCCGAACCTGCTGCATATCTTCCGAAACAACTCCGGGCCCAGTTGCCACTCGCCATCGTCTAGGGTTGTGCGACTCAGCCAATCCGCCTGAAGATTGGACACTCCTGAGATGTGCTCCGCCACTATGGAGGCCAAGTGTCTCTCCGCCCACAAGCCCAACGACTGCGCCTCTCGCCAGAGAGAACGTGAGTGGGTGCCCCCCTGGCGATTGACATGGGCCTTCGTCGTCACATTGTCCGTAAGCAGGAGGACATGGCGCCCCCGCAGGTGATGACGAAAAGTCCTTAGGGCAAGCCGCGCGGCTTTTAGCTCCAGCCAATTGATGTTGTGGCGGAGATCCGAGGCAGACCAACGTCCCTGGGTCATGTCGGAGTCCATCACGGCCCCCCAGCCGAAGAGGCTGGCATCCGTCGTCACTGTGACTCTCTCGGGCTCCCAAAAACAAGCCCCCTGTTGCAGTGCTGGGGACAACCACCACCGAAACGAGAGTCTCACCTCCACCGGTAGAGGAACTGGACGCAAGGAGTTGCTCATCATCCTTCTCTGGACCGGGATCAAGGCCCACTGGAGAGGTCGCAGGTGGAGCCGGGCCCAGGGCACTATCCCTATGCAAGAGACCATCTTCCCCAGAAGTTGAGACAAGGTCAGGATGGAAACAGACCGTCTTTTTTGTACAGAGGAGACCAGCTGGCGAAGGCTGGACAAGCGCTCTGGAGACAGACGGACCCTCCCTGACTCGGAGTCTATCACTGTCCCTAGGTGTAGAATCTGCCTGGATGGGGACAGGTGGCTCTTGGGAAAGTTCACTGAAAACCCCAACGCCTGAAGCCAACGGATCGTCAGCCGAAGATCCGACTTGGCCCTGGGGAGGGACCCTGCCTGAACGAGGACGTCGTCCAAGTAGCACTGAAGTCTCACCGGAATGGAACGCAGGTAAGCCGCCAGTGCTGCCAGGACCTTGGTGAACGTCCGCGGAGCTGAGGCCAGACCAAACGGGAGAGCCCGGTACTGGTAATGCCTGCCCCGGTGAGAGAACCTGAGATAACACTGGTGAGACTGAAGGATGGGGACGTGGAGGTAGGCCTCCGTCAAATCTACTGAGGCCATGTAATCCCCCTTCCGAATGCCCTGCAGAATGGATTTCAGGGACGCCATCTTGAACCGCCTGTATACTAGGTAGCGGTTTAGGCGTTTCAGGTTGAGGATTGCCCTCCAACCCCCCGAGGATTTTGGAACTACGAACAGATGGGAGTAGTAGCCCAGACCCCTCTCCGGCTCCGGAACGACCTCCACTGCCCTGATTTCTAGAAGATGGGCGACCGCGAGGTCCATGAGACGACGCCGCTTCGGGTCCCGAGCCGGGGGAAAAACTTTGAAAAAACTTGGGGGTTTGGAGAGGAATTCTAACCTTAGGCCGTGGCGAACGGTCGCCCTGACCCAACCGTCTGACGTGATCCGATCCCACTCGTCCGCATACAGCGCCAGGCGGCCTCCGATGGGATGACTCGGGTTCGAGTCATTTCCCTCTGCGGAAGGGGCGGCCGCCCCCCCCACGAAAGGGCCGCTTGGACTGCGGTTGATATCTAGAACGGTCCTGAAAACTCTGTCTATGAAATGACCTGTCCTGCCTGTATGGTTGGTATCGCTGGTCCTGATCCCTGTCATAAGACTTGAACTGGGGCCTGCGATAGGGATGACTACGGGACTCCGCCTTCTTGGTGGATGTAGGCATAACTTTCTTTTTATCTTTGTTTTCCACCAAAATCGGGTCTAAGGAAGCCCCGAACAAATTTGGACCCTCAAAAGGGGCAGCTACTAGGTCCCACTTGGCTTTATAGTCCATCTGCCAGTTCCTGAGCCACAAAAGTCTACGAGAGGCCACAGAGGTGGCCAAAGCACTTGAACCAAATCTAACTGCGTCTAGGGTCGCATCAGCCGAATACTGACACGCTGCCATTATTTTAGCCAAATCCTGGTGTGCGCGCTCCTCCTGGATCGGAGTGCGCTCCTGGAGCCGGCGGAGCCACATGACCGTAGTACGGTTAAAGTACGAGGCAGCAGCCGCTGCCCGCACCGCCCATGCTGAGGCTTTAAAATTTTTACGTAAAGTGAGCTCCGCCCTCTTGTCCTCTGCCTTAAGTTTGTCAGCCGCGTCCCCCGAAACTACTGGAGAGGAGGAGACTAAAGCTGCTATGGGCTGATCTATAACTGGAAGCTGAATAGCCTGCACAAAAGACTTTTCCATGTTGTAGGCGCGACGGTCGTTGCTGCCAGGTGGGGAAAAGTTAGAAGGACGGGCCCATTGGCTAGTAGCTACCTCCAAGAAAAGAGGAGGGGCAGGAATCTCCTCCTTATTGGTGGCCGTCGCTGAGAACATGACCATGTCCGGATCCGTGGGCGGTGGGACCGTGGGGTCCCCCGTGCCCACCTTTGTGGTCCTCCTAGCCTTCTTAAGCAATGGTTTGAACATGGCCTGGAGGAAAAGATTGGAAGAGCGAGGCGGCTCAGGAGCCGCATCCTCCTCCTCAGAGAACCCCCAATCGTCCCTCCGTGCCTCCCCCCTAGAGGAGACCTCACTCATGAGGGAAGGCGAAGAAGCCCTAGATCTGGACCTACTAAAGGGAGTAACTCGACTGTGGTGGTAAGGTCTGTCCCTTTGGGAAATGCCCCTAGAAATGGCTGCAGAAATAAGCCTTTTGAGATTCTCAGGGAGGTTTTCGAGATCCTCCTCATCTCCTTCTGAATCATAGTCTGGTGCCACATAGGCCCTGCTGGATCTCCTACCCCTAACTGGACCTGCAGAGGTACCTTCCAATGGATCCCCCCTATCTTCTTCCCTAATCCCCGGGAAAGCAGAAGGAGAGCGAGGCGCCCCCCGCTCCTGACTCCTAACAGATCTGCATGGGGAAGCAGAGGAAGAGGAAGAGGAAGGGCTGAACCCCCTAGCCACCGGTGGGGGAGGGCATGAAGCCGCCACGTGTGGGGATCTGGATCTGGGCCTAGGATCCCTGGCCTGTCTCTTCTCAGCCCTTTCAATGACCTTCTCGATGGCCCTGGATCGCCTGAGCTCATCCCTTTGCAGAGCTCTCGAAGGCCTGTCCTCAGCTGAAGGCCTAGAAACCCGAGGCCTAACTGGGGGAGTGGGCTCAACCTGATCTTCGCCTGCCTGAGCTGGCGCGGCCTGCTGGGACTCAGTTCTATCAGCCATCCCCACTCACGTGCTCCAGAACGAGGTTTTTGGTAGGAATTGCCCTTCAGCTGGTGAGAATCGCCTGCTCCGGGCCTCCGGTAAAGTTGCAAACAGCACAGCCACGTTTTTCACAGCCTCTCCGTGTTGCAAGCCCCAAACACGTGACTCAAAATGGCCGCCGGCTTCTTTTGGGCGGTGCATTCAAAAGCGCGCCTAAAAATGGCCGCTCACCTCGCCCTTATTGCCAATGCCTGCAGCTGCAAGCTCGCTTTCCCAAAACACTCTCTAAATCACCGCTGAGCTCCTAAGCCCCTAGGAGCCTTCCAAACCAAGAAAAACGATTCCGCGCTGCTGCCGTGGGCTGTAACCGGCCCGGGAAGCTAGCGGTTCAAATTAGAAGCCGAAAAGCCGCTTTCGCGCCGAAAAGCCCCAGCGCGCTGCGAGCCTCACCGGAAAGTTTTAAGAAGACAAATTAAAGCACGTAGGATCGCCCGGCACACCCGAGACCCCAGGCATCAGTCCGGAGCGATCCCTTAAGAGAGGGGGAGGAAGCGCCCCCCCCCACTGACTATCTCAGCCTCCTGAGGGCAGTCGAACAACAGCCCTGCAAGGCGGACCATTAGAAAAAAGAATTTTAAATAAAAAACTCCAAATTCAAGGTGCCAACAACACTAACACTGACTAATAAAACCCACTAAAACTCTACTACTAGGAACCAAACCTGTGTCTTGGACCTTGACTGAGAGGAAACTGGGAACCAACGGGAGAAGGCGAAGGTTAAGAAGTTTTCTCTCAGTCAAATGGACCAATCAGGCTGTGTTAAACCCTGCTGTGACCCCTCCCTCCACTCTACTGGAAAACAAGAGACAGTTTTCCTAAAGCATCCAGTATGCTGGGAACCTCTGCAAGATATTTACTTTGGTATTCCAATCCTCTTCGGGGCATTCACTACATAATCCCCATTTGTGCCTCTTTATGTCCATCACTAATCTTTCAAAAAAATCTTTGGAGTAGATTAAGGAATGACCAGATACAGGGGCGGGCAAGAAATTATCAGTACTAAAGTATCAATTCAGCCAGCTCGAAGAGGAGAGCCAGAGCTCAACATAATTTCTGCTCTGATTCCCAGAAGGTGGCATTTGTGATCATGACAAATTCAGTCTGATACTGCACATAAAATTTAAATCTATGTTCATACCCTGAATTGGAAAAATGCAGTGAATATTTATTATACAAGGATCTCATCCTTTGTTGCAGCATATGATGCAAAGATCATGGTCCAAGGAAATTATCCCAAAGGTGCTTTTTTCAAAGACCTCTTGAAAAAAGCA
Organism: Natrix helvetica; assembly: GCF_964273705.1. Lineage (NCBI taxonomy): Eukaryota > Metazoa > Chordata > Lepidosauria > Squamata > Natricidae > Natrix > Natrix helvetica. The sequence continues at coordinate 82,115,178 of NC_138550.1, read as the reverse complement.
CTTTTGGGACAGCCATAACCTGGGAATTTTTATAGACATCCACAGAAATTAGTTTCAAACCATGGATTTCAAAGCACTATACCTAAACTGATCTGTGTTAGACAAAGTTAGTTGAGATTCAGCCCTACTGCAATCAGTGATAGATGGACAAATCTGCATGACACCATTTGCTAAACAAGTGAAACAAAATGTACAAAGAGGTACATCAACATATTATTGTCAATCAGTTCTTCAAGCATTTTTGTGGCATCTGGAAAGCCAATAATTTCTCTTTTTAAAGATACAGGTAAAGGCTTCCCCAGTCCAGTTTGTCCAAGCCTAGGGGGTAGTGCTCATCCCCATCTTTTAGCCAAGGGAGCAGCTGAGGGCGCCAGGGTTGTCCATACACACTTCCATGGTTATGTGGAAACTATATGCCGAGGTGCATGGAAAGCTGTTACCATCTCATTGAAGTGGTACCTATTTATTTACTTGCATTTACATGCTTTCGAACAGGAGCTGAAGCAGGTAACTGGCGCTCACCCCATTGCGCAGCACTCAGGTCTCAAACCTGGGCTATCAGTTTTCCAGATGACAAGCTCAGCATCTTTACCTGCTAAGATTTTCCCCACATTTAGGAGGAAGGAATAAGAAAAACCAGCAGCAGCCAGAATCAAAGTTGGAACTATCTCACATAGGGTGAGATAAGACCAAGCCTTCTACATGCCTGCAGGACATAAACATGTAATAGGCCTGGCTAGCAGAAATATTTCACTTCTCCTCTTGGTTCTATATCCAGAGCCTAAAAAAGAATGCTAGCTGAATTCCACCCCTCAATGCAATTCATTCTGCAGCATCATGGTTAAAGTGAATAAATGAGAACAACGTTATGAGCACATACTGTAGTTAAGGACTCCTCCCTTCACCTCCATTTAAATTATGATCCAGAGTTAGACTTCAAGAAGAATTATCATTTAATGTTATGGTTTGCAAGCATCTGTTCGTTTCAGCAGCTTATTGTGTTCATTTAAGTACCAGAAGTCTCTTTTGCAATGGATACTTTCATGAAACCGCTCACCGGAAGAATTTTTAAGTGTTTTTTAAAAGCTCCAGTAATCAAAGAGATCTTTTAACATTTTTAGAAAGGAAACATGACACCCTTAACACACAGTTCCACTGAGAAAAAACATGTTCTTAATTATTAAATGGGCTTCCTATGTTTGAATCAATTAAAGCTTTAGTTGATAGGTCATAAACTGATTAAAGCTTGCAATTTTAGTAATAATGAAAACAGTATTCTATAACTGTAGTAAGTGTGCCAAAAGCAGAGCAATGAAAAGTATTCATGGAATGTTAGGATAGGAAATGTTAAGAACATCTCACTAAACTGACTGTTATCATCGTGCATAACCTAAATGGAACAGACCCCGAAAACCACCAATCAAAGCTTTAGAGACAACTAAGTTACACAAATGTAATAATGAGTCAAATGATAGAGATTCTGGATAACTCAGAAACAAGGTGGTTTGATTTTGGGACTGAGCAGTAGTATAAATAGTTCCAGACCAACCAATTCATGTAATAATATTAGTGTGTATTACATGAACATGGTCTAAAATTTATGTTAATATATCTCATTCACAATCATTTTGTTAGGAACGTTTACAAAACCTTAAAATTAATTTTTCTGTTCCACATTGCTTGGAAACTTTCAAATCAAAATCTTTTAAAAGATTCATCTTCAACAGGACAAAATTCAAAACTCTTCAAACATTCCATGTTCCAAAGAAACAAACATGAAATGTTATAAATATTCTGTCCCACCACCACCTTTCCCCCCCTCGGGATCACACATGTAAGTGGTTGTTAATCACTGCTATCTATAATTCAATATCCTAAAAAAATGGCAACTGGGATACCATACTTAAGATGTTTTAAACATTCCCATTAAGCACAAATTTGCAACCTGTCCCGTCTGCACAAACACCTTATCAAGCCCCAAATCACAGATAGTTGTTCTCTTCAACATAGCCCATGAACAGCTTAACAGTAGCAAAGTGTTCTTCCTAATGCATACAAAGAGTATTGTTTTGTATTTGGCATTCTGTCTACAAAGCTCAAAAGGAAAAGGGATATAATCTCTACCATTTATTTTACTGGCTAATTGTCAGTCTTCCCAGGTAGACCAGACAGGAAATACAACCAGATGAGCTAATTGTACTTTATTGCAAGACTGCATTAGTACAACCTAGCAAGTCTGATAGTACTAATCTCCTGCAGTCTCTTTTACAGACTGAGGAGTTAGGGAGGCTGCTTTTTGACTTTCTTTCTGATCTATTATACAACTGTGGACAATGGCCTCTGTTACCTGATCATTTCCTAGGCAGCATCATTTTGCCCATTTCCAAGGTCGTTCCCATAGACTATTATACTAATGAACTCACCAAGTTTCCATGGCTGGACTCATCAATTGCTCTGGCACCTGACATTATTTGGCAAAATGTAATGCATTTTCTATAAATCTGATTTTGAAAAGTATTAGTTCTAGGAATATCTCTTCTCGGATTTATAGTACTTTAAGCTTGCTCCTGGAGAGGAAAGCTATGGCAAATCTAGAGACATCACCCTACCAACAAAAGTGTATATAGTCAAGGCTATGGTTTTCCCAGTTGCAATGTATGGATGTGAAAGTTGGACCTTCTCCAGTTGCAATGTATGGGTGTGAAAGTTGGACCATAAGAAAGGCTGAGCATCAAAGAATCGAGGCCTTTGAAGTATCGTGCTGGAGAAAACTCCTGCGAGTCCCTTGGATTGCAAGATGATCAAACCGGTCAGTCCTAGATGAGATCAACCCTGACTGCTCTTTAGAAGGCCGGATCCTGAAGATGAAACAAATACTTTGGCCACCTAATGAGAAGGAAGGATTCACTGGAGAAGAGCCTAATCCTGGGAACGATTGAGGGCAAAAGAAGGGGACGAGAGAATGAGGTGGTGGATGGAGTCACCAAAGCAGTAGGCATGAGCTTAAATAGACTCCAGAGGATAGTAGAGGACAGGAAGACCCAGAGGAACATTGTCCATGGGGTCACCATGGGTCGGAAATGACTTTGCAACTAACAACAACAAACTCTTATTTATACTGCAAAATTTATAATGAAATTGGCACAAATTTTTCTTCTGATTGACATTAACGTTTTTCTATAATATGATATAAAGATCATGATAACTAAGCAAAGTAAACCCAGAATAGAAACTGTAGATTTGAAAGTTGAAAAGCCACCTTGGGTTGTTCCCAAACCTTTTCCTTTATTATCCCAAATCATTTTATCAGAAAGTTTTAATGAATTTCAAGGACTGTCAATAAGTTTCTTCCTTCAGCACCATCATAAACTCAAATGGTTGCTTAATGAATGGTTGTAACTTGAGAATTATATTATAAAAACAAATATCTTGGAATTTGATGACATTTCACCAAATTACTACTAGTCATTTCATTGATTTTGGTCCTAATAGGAAAACTTTGGGAAATGTTGGAATATGTTTTAATATACGTGACAATTTTTAAGTCAATTTAAATGTCCCTGTCATGATGGGTAATAGATTGTTGTTATTACTCAAACTACTATTACCCAATTTGGAATAAATTACAAAGGTTTGGGAAGCACTGATCTAGGCAAACTAGTTTTAATACTTACATTTTTACAATTAAGAATCAAGCTCAATATGGGGAATTTTTTTTCTACAGCTTTCATTTAACGTCTTTCTTTTGTATGTGTATGTGTAATGCGCATGTATAATGTGTATGTGTAATTTATATGTATGTATGCCTATGAGTCAATCTTGACTCCGGGCAATTGCCTGGACAACTCCAGGCAGTTTCCTTGCAACATTTTTGGTTGGCTCTTGCCTTCTGCCTAAGGCTGAGAAAGAGTGACTGGCCCAGTTACCCAGCTAGCTTCATCCACAGGTAGAACTCACGGTTTTCTGGTTTCTAGCCTAGAGTCCTAACCACTACACCAAACTCGTTCTTAGTATCATATTTAGCAGTTCAGAACTAAGTAGTAATGTCCTGTATTTAATTAGGTCTTTTGCCATTAGAATTGAAACCACTATTACAATCATGTACACTTATTACTGCACTCATTCATAAGCCCAGAGAGAACTTCCAGGGTAACTTCAGGGTGAACACAGAGAATTAAAAACAGAGAACCCTGTGATTTAGCATAAGCATGGATGAGATGGTTTAATGTAAACAAAGGAATGAGCAAGCATTCTCAAGGTATATTAACGGGTAGCAAACATTTTATGTGAATAAAGCGGTTAAAAAAATCTGTATTTTTTAATCTCTTGATTAAAATATTAACCACAATATTACCTTAATCTGCTCACTAGTCTAAATTTAAGATCCTTTTTCAGCTAATTATTTGAGCCACTCAAGGAACTTTTCAATGAGGTAATACATAAAAAAGAACCTGCTTCATTTCTGTCCTTCATTTGAAATATTCAGCAATTGGAGAATTGCTTAACAAAATCTGACAATTTCCTTGTTTAATAGCAAAGTTAATGAGGTACACACATGAACCAAAGCAAGATAGAAGTCCTTTGTGAAAGAACGGGTATTTTCTATTACACATGTCACGATAATCAAATGGATTTCAACAAAAACCAACCTTTTAACATGTTCAAAATTCAAGCTCACTTCTGAGGCTACCCTAGATTTAACCCCAGAATTTCAATCCAGTTCAGCAATGAATAATTATTTTTTTAAAAATAATCTTTTGCATGTTATTGTGGATAAATTGTTCAGAAACAAAGAAAGAAGGTGCCTATTTCCTCTTAAGAATATTCATATATCTAGTTTCTTCAGAGTCTTTCTTTTTGGAAGGTAATAAAATGAGAACATTTGTATTTCAGATATAAACTGGGAGGATTTCAAAAATCACTGCGTATATGCACTGAGCTATAATGCTGTATATCTACATCAATCTCTACTTACACACACTTCAAGCAGGCATTCTCAGAACCACACATTAATAGAGATGATGTCATCTTTTCAAAATCAGAGCAGTCTGCAGCTCCTGCTACTGTTGTTTCTTCCACTGCAGTGCCTGCAGTATTCAGAGGATTTGCAAAAGACAAGGCAGCCCAGAAAATAAATAAATAGAAACTGGACTGGGAAGCTCAGGAAGAGAGGTGACTTATTGAAATCCTGCTTGGACATATTTTTAAAAGAAAGATAAGAAGTATTTTCCGAGTCTCTGCATTCTGTGCATTTACCACTCGCAAGAATTTATGTTATGTGATTGAACAAAGCAGCTTTGATACTTTTGGCAAGTCTAAATAGACCTGTTCAACAAGATTTTCATAGAATAATGGGTGTCCTCAGAGATACAAATACTTGGGTCAAATCTGAATAATTTCCATTGCTCTTTTAGCTTGTATCATTTCATTTCCTCTTTCTAAGAAACCACAAATGTAGTAAGATATAAGCCACCAAATGATCAGAATTGTGAGCCAAAACAGGGCTTTCTCACAATGTAAGCAAGAATAATGGAAGTGAAATGATTGGATTTGATTCTGGTTGGTGGTTTGGTTTCTTTTACTTCTTTTTCTCGTATTTATTTTTTAAATAATATATTGTAAATAGAATCAATAAAGCTTGATCACAATCTTTGCATCTTTAAAATGTCTTAATTAGATATTTTCTATATATTTAATAATCTTAGCATCACTGTGCATTTACCAATAATTTCAGCACAATAACAGATGTGTTTCTATTTCTATTTTGTGGTTGGAATTATTTATAGACAGGACTATATAAGTATTATATGTTTTGTGCATATTTTGGAAGAAATGTATCAGGCTCAACAGCACAACAAAATTACTTTTTTAAAAAACTTCAAGGTAATGAATAACAAACCTGTTAAACTGAAAAACAGGAATATATCGTGATCAAATCAAGATTAGTGCTTTGTGATAAACCTGAGGGAAAATCTCATGCGTGTAATTTTAAAGATCAGTTTTCTGTCTCTATTTTACAAAATGATAGAGTTTATTTTCTCTCTTTTGGCGAACAGACACACACACACACACACACACACACACACTACAAAACATGCAATGATTTTCTTGAAATTTATGAGATTCAGCTACATTTTGAATTTTTACTCCTAATATTATCAAATATCAAATCATTACAAACACAAAAGGTACAAATGCCATTAAAATGTCAGAATTCTAAATTGTACATTCTGCAAAATTTCTGGAAAATGATCCAAGGAGTTATCTAAGCAGTTACAGCACAGCACAATTCTGGGTACTAGATCTACATAATATGCTACGCCAGAAGTGTGCAATTCATAGCCCGCTTGCTTTCCCATGAGCTCCAAAGGCAGAAATCATCAACATTTCAGATTCTCTAGGTTTAAAAAAGATATGAAGAGTGTCTTAACCATTTCTAAGGTTTCAAGCACTATTCCTCCCCTTATTTTGAGTATGCCAGTTAAAAGTATATGATTAATTGTTCTGTTCCTGCTGAATATATACTGAACTTGCACTGAATATCAGTTCACAGTGATGTAGCACAAAAACACACATTGAAATTCAGAGCATGTTACATCAGGCAGTGCTATTTGTGAAGAAAATTGTACTGAGTATAACATAACATTGAACATGATACCTACGAGGTCCTAAAACAATTACATATGCCTTATTCCCCCAGCATATACTAATATTCTGTGCCAATTCTACCAATCAATAAATTTATTATATTTATAGCTTAACAATACACAAATCTAAATATCAAATTTTGTTATATGGTTAACAGGGAAAAAAATCTAGTTTGCTAACTAAAAGGAATATAAAAATAAATCATTGCTGAATTAGTTATTTAGGGCATCTACATTTTCTCATCCATTTTGTATTACTGATCTTGTACAATTGCTTAATTTGTTTTAGCAGTGTGATCATCTAGCAGTTTGTTTTAAAATTCAGTTAGCTACAGCAACATTTTCTAAATTCCAACCTAATTCTGCTGCACTTTGACTTACCTCTTTTCTCCTGTTAGAAAGTAAATTTAATAACCAAACAAACTGGAATTATATAGAAAATACTTAGGAGGAAAAGAAGAAAAGGAATCACTGCACATCAATTTCACTGCAAATGTGACTCCTAATGTAGTTCAAGAAAAAACAAACCTCTTATTCAGAATCCTTACAGCACAGCCGTGCAATCTGTTAGCTAACCCTTTTGCTTCCTTGGTCTGGCACATTTCCTCCAGTTTGTCTACATCTGTATAGGAAACACTTAACCTCTTTTTATAAATCTGAAATATGCTGCTCAACAACGGCCCAAAGTTATAAGCTACTCTGCAACTCTATTATCATAGAGCATAGCAATACACAGGCTTTGCATAAATACAGGTAGTCCTCAATCAAGCCCAACATTTCTGTTGCTAAGTGAGACATTTGTTCAGTGCGTTTTGCCCCTTTTTTTCAACCTGTCTTGCCATATTTGTTAAGTGAACCACTGCAGTTGTTACACAGCTGTAACACAGTTGTCAAGTGAATCTTGCTTCCCATTGATTTTGCTTGTCAGAAGATCGCAAAAGATGATCACATAACTGTGGGACACTGCAACCGTCATAAATATGTCAGTTAAAGGCAACTGAATTTTGATCACGTGACCATGGGGATGGTGCAACGGTTGTATGTGTGAAAAACGGTCATAAGTCCTTTTTTCAGTGTCGTTGTATCTTTGAATGGTCACTAAATGAACTGTTGCAAGGCAAGAACTACCTGTACTCAGCTTGAAGTACTAAAATAGAGAAGATCTCACCTCCATACCATTAATGCTCTGGTTTGTAATTTTTATCTGATACTTACTAAATATTCATGTACAGTACTTATGTTTATGTTTATATTGTACTATAAGCCGCCCAGGGTTGCTTTGGATATGAACAGCACATTAAACAAACAAACAAATAAATAAGAACAGTATATAGAGAAGGGTCCTTGATGGCTCCAAAGGTTCTACCCAGTCCTTCCCTTTCAAATCATAACATTCAGTTTGGCATGCTGGAAGCTGTGGGAGCATAACCAACAAGTAAGAAGCTCTGTCTCTTACATATGCTCAAATAACTTGTTTGGGAATGGCTCTTCAGCTGTGGGATTTCTTCCTGTAACTATGTTAGAACTTCATGAGAAGTTAAAAAATTAGTCTTTGGGCTACAGTTTCTTGGGAGCTGCTTTTGCCCTCCCTGTTAAGGTTTTCATGATCCTGCAGTTGTTATACTAATTTATTGGTTTTGAGTTGCTTTGAGTTGTGTGTAGATATATATACTCAACATTTGAATGTGTGGGTTAGCTGCGGCAAACAGTGTGTGTCAAACTCCATATGCTACATTTTAATAAACTATAAAGCATTTTGAAATTATGTTCCTTTGCAAAGATCTTTCTGGGATACTGACCCCAGCAGAAATCTTTCAAATCTAATTTCAAGATATAATTTGGGTTTGGCAGTTTTTGATACTGGTGTTAAGATAGAAAGACGAGTGCAAGCAAGAACTACATGCCTCTTATTTTTCCAGGACTTCTCTTCTGCCATTAAAGAAAAGTATTACAAGGATCTGCAATAGATACAAAAGATCCACGAAACAGTGGATTAAGTCATTCCAGGGACTATACTTTTCAACACATCTGAGCAGATGAGAATATATTTCTCTAAATTTGGCAACAAACCTTAATTACTGCAAACCTGGATATAAGCAAATACAGGAAATCGTACATAGTAGTACCCCGTTTCCCTGAAAACAAGCCCTCCCCGAAAATATTGCAAGACAGCAGCAGCCATGAGGTGACCACGCTCAACGCCTCCTGCATCTCAAAAATAATAAGACCTCCCCGAAAATAAGGACAAGCGCTTATTTCGGGGGTCAAAAGAAAATAAGACCCTGTCTTGTTTTGGGGAAAACACGGTAGTAGTACTTAAGGGTTTCAACACCGGAAATAAAATGAAGAGCACCTATATTACAATTAAACTAGTTCAACATGAAATATCAGCAAAAACATTTGGCTGATCTGTAGTGGCCTATAATTATCTGAGGACAATTAGAGATAACAATATGCCCAACTCTCTAAAACCATAAGCTCCTTAAGAAACATGAAGTTGACATTAATCCTATGTATACTTTAAAAACTAACCACAAACATTGTGATATTTCATATGCCATTAATAGACTTCTAAGAGCAAACTAAACAATGGTATTAACTGACTCCATGAAGGAAAGCTAGGGGAAAAATGACAAGAACAATTCTTGGGGATCCTGCCAAATCTTCAATTTCCTGTACTGCTTGGAAAAAAACAATGCCTTGGTTTTATTTAAATTCATTGAGTAGTTTGAACAGTTTGGCAATAATTCATTAAATATGAAGAGTATAAGTCCTATGCCTAGAATTCCTGTTTAGTTAAATTCATTTTAGCTACTAGCATGAAGTAAGATTTAATTAGTTCCTATCAGTATTTTCTCTTTTGATTGTTCATTTACTCCTGGAAATTCCACAAATAAGTTGTAAGGAGTCTCTGCCAGCCAAATCTTTTAAAAAATATTCCAGAAATCAAAACCTAACCAGGAAGCAAGCATGAGAAACAGATTCAGCAACACCAATTTTCAAGAACTATAGTCCCTACATATTTACTAGGACTGTTACAGAAAATGGTGGATGCGTTCAGAAAAGGTAAGCCACAAAATTGGCAGAAAACAGTCTGTAGAGTTAAAGGAAAGAAAAAGAAGAGATTTACCATCTGTACTACTGTATTAAATAACATTTGCATGTTATAGAGACGTTCTGCCTATATTGGGAACATTTACATTTTTGATGCAATATGCATTTACCTATACCCGTAATGGCGAACCTATGGCACGCGTGCCAGAAGTGGCATGCAGAGCCATTTCTCCTGGCAAGCGGAGCCATCACCAGCTGCTCTTATGGGTTCGGGCCCAGGAGCCAGCTGGTCTTCATGCTCATTGGCATGCCAGAAAACAGAAGAGGGGCCACCTGGTACGCATGCGCAGGAAAATGCTATTTTTGTTTCCAGTGTGCGCATGTGCGTCAGCCATTTGATGATCTGGTTCCTGGCGCACATGCACATGCAAAAACAAGCAGGAGCAATGACCGTGCATGCCAAAAGACATGGAGAGGGGCTCCCAGCCATCGCTTCTTAGCGGAGCAGAACTGTGGTCAAGTCTTCCCTCCCTACCCGCCCAAGCAGGCCACTTGCGTGGCCCCAGCCCTCCAGCCCGTGGGTCATCTGCAGTCCAAAGTGCCTGATCGGCTTGGGTGCCCCAGAAAAGCAGTGGCAGCGGCAGCCACAAGGGGAAGAGCAGGAGCGACTGGCTCCTGCAGCCACTCCAACACCAGCCATAAGCGGCACTGTGACAAGTGACGGGGGCGAGGGGGCAGCAGTGGCAAGGGCTTCCCTTCCTCCCCACCTGAGCGGGCTACTTGCACGGCTCCACTCAGCGGCACTGACATGGATCCACAGTCTGGAGTGCCTGGCTGGCTCAGGCACCCCAGAAGAGCCGTCCGGCCCCCGCGCAGCCCCAGAAGAGCAGCAGCAGAAGCAGCTGCAGCCACAGGGGGAAGGGCAGGAGCGACCGGGCAACCACCACAACTGCTCCCACGCCAGCAAGCCAGACCCTTGTCGGCGTCTTTATGCAGGTAGCTTCGCCTCCCCGCCAGCACCTCCTCCAGCGTCCCAGCTGGAAGCAGCAGAGCAACAGCCACCACTACCAGGGGCAAAGGGGTGGCGGTGGCAAGAACGGGTAACTGCCACCCCTTCATCCCTTCCCCAGCAGTGGCTGTTGCACTGCCGCTTCTAGCCAGGGCACTGGAGGAGGAGCTGCTGGTGAGGAGGTGAGCTACCCGCATAACGACGACGCCGAGGTCCTGGTACAATATATCTCAGCTGAAAGCAGCAGTGCAACAGCCACTGCTGGGGAAGGGACGAAGGGGTGGCGGTGGCCCATTCTCACCACCGCCACCTTCGCCCCTTGTAGTAGTGGCTGTTGCACTGCCGCTTCCAGGCCGGAATGCTGGAGGAGGAGCTCCTGGCGGGGAGGCAAGCTACCTGCATAAAGAGGCCACTGAAGGCCTGGCTCGCTGGCTTGGAAGCAGCTGCGGTGGCTGCCCATTCGCTCCTTCGCCAGCAGCGGTTGTTGCGCTGCTGCTTCCAGTTGGGATATATTCTACCAGGCCCTTGGCAACGTCTTTATGCGGGTAGCTCGCCTCCCCGCCAGCAGCTCCTAGCTTCCAGGCTGGAACGCTGGAGGAGGAGATGCTGGCGGGGAGGTGAACTACCCACATAAAGACGCTGCCGCGGGCCTTGCTCGCTGGTGTGGGAGCAGCTGCGGTGGCTGCCCCATCGCTCCTGCCCATCCTCCTGTGGCTGCAGCTGCTGCTGCTCTTCTGGCGTTGTGCGGGGGTCAGACAGCTCTTCTGGTGCGCCTGAGCCAGCCAGGCACTCCAGACCACGGATCCACATCAGTGCCGCGGGCTGGAGCTGTGCAGGTAGTGTGCTCAGGTTGGGGGTGAGGGAAATCCTTGCCCGTCCTTGCCACTGCTGCCCCCTTGCCCCCGGCGGCTGTCACAGTGCTGCTTCTGGCTGGGATGCTGGAGCAGCCAAAAAGAGTAATCACCATGGGGGTGGGGGGAAATGCAGGCAGGCACCGATTGCAGATGCTTCTGGGGCATCTGATGGAACAGGCGGAGGGACTACCGGGACCTGAGGCGGCGGCATGGACGTAGGCAACATGCCCAGCAGAGGCAGCGGCAGCAACAGCATTGTAGGGGCAGAGGATAATGCCCAGGGGTTGCCCCATAACCCAGGTTGGGAACATGGAGCTGGGAAATGGGTCTCCCAGGGCGTCGGCTGGCCAAAGCATGGGCCTTTGCAGGCCACAATACTGACAAAGTCTGCGCGCTGGGCAGGGTGGTCGCGAGGCTTGGGGCCCAGCGTAGGCCAGCACAGCCACCCCACCAAGAGGAGTGGTTTCCTCTGTTGCCTCCAAAGGCGGCAGGGAATGGCAGGCGTGGCTGCTGCGAATGTAAGCGGAAGGTGCTGGGACCGTTCCCTCAAAACAGCCTTTATATTCCTCCCTGGGCTCCATCTCCAGGGCAGGCAGAGCGAGAGCCTAGGGCCAAGCCCATTGGCCACAGCCACTATTTTCAAGAGCAGGCTGTTCAGTCGCCCCCAGTGCAGTCTGGGAGAAGCAAACAGCCTCGGGAGGGTGGGGGAGGCTGTTTTCGCCCTCCTCAGGCTCCTTGAAAGCCTCTGGAGCCTGGGGAGGGGAAAATGGGTCTATCACGGGCCAAAAGGGGGGGAGTCACACATGCGCAGGTGTGTGTGTGCATGCACATGCGCATGGGGGTCATGCACATGGCATAATGGGTACGTCGTGCCCACATACGACCCCCTTGTGCTCCCCCCTATTTTGGCACGGGAGCCGAAAAAGGTTCGCCATCACTGACCTATACTGTGGGTGTAGCATCAACCTGCTTTCTCTGAAATGAATACCATGTTTTGTGAAATTAGATACGTAAATTAGCATTTGAGTTTCAACATTGTCCTAGAGTTCATACTTACACATGTGACCAGCCTCTGAGCCTCATCTGTTTGGCTTTTATGAAATGAGTGTTTTCTGCTTGACCATTCCTGCTATTTTGTGGATGGATATTCCTCTCTTTCCCAGAGATTGCTGCAGTGAAGCCTTACCCAACATGGTGTTGTGCATGTGTGTTAAACAAATTGCCTACCCTTCATAATTAAGTATAAATTATAGCCTATGTTGAAGTAAAAGTCTACTGACTGCAAGGGGGCACAAGGTTTGTTCTAATCAGTAAGGACAATAAATATATAATTTGGGATTAAACAGAATCTGACAGGCAAAGCAAGATGAGCCAGCCAAATCTTATTCCTAATTGACATAGAAGTTATAAGGAAAACATTTTAGTTGGAAACAATTGAAATTTCTATGGATCAGGAAGGATGCTAACATAAACACAGTCATTAGACTCAACAAGTTAAAGATGTGAATCTGAAGAATTCCTTTGAAGGTAATATTGTTGATAACTCTATAAAGATTCTCTCCGTGTTCTTGGTGGATAGTATTTCATAGTGAGTTGAAAGAATTTTTTAATGGATCCTTAGGGACATAAACCAATCTCCCTGAGCTTAATAGTGCTACTGAAGTCATCTTTCCTTTCTCTCTGAGTCTTGTCTTGTTGACCCACTATGTTTAAGGTCTAAAAATCTGCAGCTAAGAATTGATTATTGATTTATCCAGTTTGTGTTAAAATTACATGTGCCACAAATTTCATTTTTAATTAGGATTGAATGTATATTATTTAAATGCAAAATTCTCCATATCCCATTTTTATATATTAAAGTGATGTGATATATATTAGAACTGATCATTTTACATGTAATGGATATGGTCTTTAGAAGCCAATACTCATTATGGTATTCCTAATTTCTTGGCCTAAGGTTTAACAAAGGCCAGTTCAGTATGAAACCTTCTGGCAAGATGCTTGACTGAGTGGCAAGGCTTATATAATGAATTACATTGTAAGACTGTAGTTTCACACATTCATTCTATACAGTAAAAATTATAATCTGCACAACATTTCCTCAAAACAATTCCAAATACAGATTTATTGACTACTGGATTTCTTAATAACTATAACTGCTAAGAATCTGTCATATATATAAAAGGGGAAAACCAAAACCAAACAATACTATCTGAGTGAATAATGCTGCTGTTATCTCAGAGCATTCCATTCAATCTGAGAATTATTTCACCTTGACATATATTCCAATTCTTCAACAAACAAATTAGAACACTGTCATAAGTGCAAACAACTCATAACACTTAGAGATGATCCTAATTTATCTGAAAATAAGGATAAATGATTTTCCTTTTTGCAGAATCTGACTAGGAAAATTCTATAACTATAGTACATAAAATAGCAATAAGAATAGCACTTAAGACTTATATACTGCTCCACAATGCTTTACAGCACTCCCTGAGTGGTTTACAGAGGCAGCATATTGTCCCAACAATATGGGTCTTCATTTTACAGACCTCTGAAGGATGGAAGGCTAAGTCAACCTCGAATCCTGTCAGGATCAAACTGACAAGGGGCAGAATAATTCTGCTAGGGGCAGAATTAGCCTGCAATACTGCATTCTAACCACCGCGCCACCAGGGTTCCTATAAACAAAGCAATCAAATTTCTAAATAACATGCACATTATAAATTGCATGTCATTTAAATATTGCTGCATGAATAAGTACAGTGTACTCAAAACAGCCTGTCTGAACTTTCCAATATAATCACTCATTTCTAAATGTACTGTGATACTCTTGGAATTCTAGATTCAGCTTTGAAGTGGTATGGCACTGACTATTTCATACCTATTTTTTCAATATAAGGACTAGCTGAATTATGAGGACTTAATTATGAGGACTAACAGCTCTAAAGCAGCGAGTCCTCAGAATGTTTACTCATGCATTTAGTTATTCTTCTTTTTCTTGATTTTGTTTTGCAAAAGGCACATTTGGGGTTATCAGTCTGTCTGTAAACATAGCTACATTCCATGTTTATCTAAAACCAAGTTGGGAAGAGGGAAATTTAACTGAGGGAATGTGCCACGTCATGGTACCAAAAGCTACTTCTAAGGTCCCCCATAATACAAGGAAAGCTACCTGTTTCATTGACATTTGCCAGAACTGTGTAAGAAAAATACCAATTTGCCTAAACCACCTTGCTTTCATACATTAAAATTCTAACAATCATTTACCATTGAACATTTTACTCTAGGTGCCCATCTCTGTTAATTATCAGCTTTGTGGTTTTCCTCTCAAACCTGTGGTTTTGCCTCCCTGTTTTCTTCTCATCCTCAGTCTAACTCCCTGTAGCCTTTGAAACTCTCCCATATATGGCATTTGTTTGAAAATAAAATAAAATATTTTTCGTGGGGGGGTTTTGTGTAAAAATCAAGGATTTTCTATTATCAATCTGCAGTAAACTCAGATGCGAAACCTTTTTGAAGATCATAAAAATGAGCTGCACACAAAGGGGGTGGGAAGTATGGGGGAACTCTACACCCTTCTTTAATGTAGGCAAGTGGTTGCCATTAGCAACCCATATTCCCTTCCCCCCTCCCTTTAGCACAACGGCTAAAAGCAGCCTCCAATCCCCAAGCCGATGTCTCAAAGATTCCACATTGACAGTAGCATGTTGTATGTAAAGACAAGCGCAGACCTTTCTCCCTTGTAAGCAAGTACACTACCAAGACAATTCAGCACGGGATGTGTGTGTGTGCAAAAGACAATGTAACCCCCCCCCCCCAATTTACAGTAGCCTTGAAATCCCTCCTGGATAATGAACCAGCGTAACCCAGCGCATCAGTATAAAATGCAGTAACAGGAATCTCTATCTGTAAGTCAGCAGCCCTTGCAGCAGAATGGATTACATCATCCTTTTGCAGAGCTGAGACAGTGAATACGCTTAAATCGAGGAGCCAGCCAGATGGAACTGCTTTCCCCACTGCTCCTGCAGTTACCACCTGCCTCCCACCTTTGGAGTCTGAACATGACGCAAAATTAAAAAAAGATCTGTCTTGTCAAAGCTTCTTCCTACATCATCTCCCTTCTATTATGGTCTGCAGATGTCAAAATAACCCGGCACATACTTTCCCCCGTTACCCCATACCAAACAAAGCATCTGATGAAGCTTGCTTTTACTGTACCACAAGACGATTAACAGATGGTATCCCCACGTTAAACCCCGCAAGGTTGAAACTCTAATTTTTCCCCCTCAAATGAACAGATGGGGGAGAATATTGGGATGGTAGGGGATACAAGTTGTTCACGCTTTTTTTTTTCTATTCGTCATAAAATCTTCTTTACTTAAGAAGGAAGCAGCTGCCCTGTATTAAGGATTACAGTTCCCAGATATGCTGCAGGAATGTTGGCAATAACTTCCCTTGCGAGCCCATTCATCTAGCTGCTTCACTCACATTACGTTTGGTCTACTAAAGTGACATTCTGTCCACTAATGAACACCAGTGACATAAGTGATAAAGAGCAAAGGCACATTTTCAAGCACTCACACTGTCAATGAATTCAGTTTGCAATAACCAGCACCCTGTTCTGGGAACACACACATCTGTCAATACAAAAATCTAAAGCTTACCTATGATCCCATGGCTCTTAATAGGACTGGATAGTCTGTGTTATTTTTCCAGCATTCACTTCTCCTCTGCAAAAAGCCACTGAAGGAATTTTTTTCTGCCTGCATTTTTAAATGTCCTCGAGTGAATGCGTTTGCATTTCTCCAGTCCTAGTCTCTCATGACTGGAGGAATTTTAAGAACTGCTCAACACTTCTGAACCTCTGTTTTACTCGAACTTTGTAACTTTCCCTATGCTTATGTATCCACAACCTCTATTCATCTTAATCTTACGGAAAATTGCATATTTTCTAGGATGCCATCAAGAGCCAGCTATGAAAATACCATCGTTTGAAAAAGTAAATACATTCTGTATTAAAAATTTTTTAATGTAAGCAAACTATTAACATTGTATCTTCATTGGAACGGTTTAGAAAGATAAAGGTGATGCAAATGAACAAAAAGAACCCCAGAAAATTTGACTTTGCAATCATTCATTCAATTAAAAAATGAAGTCATATGCTATTTCCTTCTGTGGATAAAGTAAGTACACCTTGGTTCTAGTTCCTGATATTGCCTCCTTTGTTAGAAACAACTTCAAGTATATGTTTCTTACAAATATCTGTCAATCCCTGACATCAACTGAGAGGATTATTTTCATCTGTGCAACATTTGAGGGCTACTTGCATGCACAGACTTTTTCAAAGACCTTTGACTTGGCCATTTCAGAACCCTCCATTTCCCCCCAGCTATTCCTTGGTGGATTTACTAGAATGTTGACGTTTGTTGTTGCGTTGCAAGTCTACTTTGGGTTAAGCTTCAGTCTGCTGACAGATGGTCTCATATTATCTTCAAACACCCCTTGCTACAATGAAGACTTCATAGTAGATTTTACGGTGGTATGTTGCCCAGGTTTGGATGCAGCAAAGCAACTTCAATTTCTAACACCATCACATTTTAAAATTGGTATTGGGTTCTTCTGATGAAATGCTGTCAAACATGACTTCTGATATTGTGGCTAAATAATTAGTAATAGCAATAGCACTTAGACTTTTATACCACTTTATAGTGCTTTACAGCCTTCTATAAGTGGTTTTGCAGAGTCAGCATATTGCCTCCAACAATCTGGATCATTTTACCCATCTCGGAAGGATGGAAGGCTGAGTCAACCTTGAGCCTGGTGGGAGTTGAACTGCTAAATTGCAGGCAGCCAATATAATCCCATCTTTGTCTCTTCTATTCAGAGTAACTTCAGCCCTGCAATGATGTTGTTTCTGGACCACCAAAATTTCCCTCTGAGGCACCTTCCAAGTAAACCTAATTTGTGCAGTTTCTTTCTACATCGTAAACTCATGCACACTGATATCAATTGTTACAAGACCTCCATGTAGTTCATGGGATGACATTCTGGAATAGTTAGATATTTCTTTCAGCATCCTATGTTCTGCACTCAGGCTGAAATTGCTGAGAAAGCCTGGGGCCTGGGCAAGTTGACAGTTGTTTGAAATCCTTTCCACTTGTCAATGATCTTCCAGACAGTGGAATGATTGATGTCCCTTTGTTTAGCAATCTTTTAAAATCCCTTCCCAGACTCTTAGGCATGTAGGAGAGCGCTTTCAATCTAGGCATGGTGATACCACCCACTTCAACAACAAAGGGCAAATCAAACTAAGTGTCTGAGATTTAAATAAGACAAGTTCCTCCCACATCCTCTCAAGCAATGTTTGCGCCTAATCTGGTGCATTTAATTCTAATATTTGAGGTAGTGATAAATGCAGAGGTAATCTTACTTTTTCCACATGAGAAATTTGCATTTATATTTAAATTATACAATGGAGTTCAAAGTATAAGCAGTACATTATGTTTATCAATATTATTGAAATGAAGACCAAATGTCTTTATGTTGAAATATGTTTTAAAGGGTTAAAAAAAAATCAACAGGACATACTTTTTCAAATGACCGCGAGTCCCTTTCGGGAGAGGGGGCGGTATATAAATGCTAATAAATAATAAATAATAATAATATGCTCCTTTTGAAATACTCATCAGCAAGAAAAAGCCAAAAGACAAAAAAGTTTGTTGTTGTTAGTTGCGAAGTCGTATCTGACCATAGCCACACCATGGACAATGTTCCTCCAGGTCTTCCTGTCCTCTACCATCCTCTGGAGTCCATTTAAGCTCACGCCTACTGCTTCGGTGACTCCATCCAGCCACCTCATTCTCTGTCGTCCCATTCTTCTTTTGCCCCCAATCTTTCCCAGCATTAGGCTCTTCTCCAGTGACTCCTTCCTTTTCATTAGGTGGCCAAAGTATTTGTGTTTCATCTTCAGGATCTGGCCTTCTAAAGAGCAGTCAGGGTTGACAAAAATTAAGTAAGTAAAAATTAAGATTTGGACTTGCTGAAGGACCTCATTCTAACATTCTAAGATATTCCGAAGTTCTTTCCACCGATTATGAATCTCCCACATTATCTGCTGGGTCATCTAGATTAGCAATCCATGGTGGTGGTGTGACTTGGAAAAGAAAGAGGAAAAAAAATTCCTGAGTCCTGGATGTTGCTTGTTGCTCTTATCTGGCAGGAGTATCTTTTTATTTCTCCTTTAGGAGAAATCCAGAGCCATTCATCTGCTACACAGGAACTTAGATACGTTTTCCTTCTCATTAACTGCTGATGTGTTGAATTCCTCAGGGGCACAACATCACCCTGGTACTTCTAATCACTTGGCCAAGGATCATCAGTTTCAGAACACTGCTATAGTGCGGAAACATACTTTCAAAAGCTTCCCTCTAAGGCAACAAAGACTTCCCTCTAATCACCCCAATCTTTTAAAATGATGGATAACCATGGTGGGGAGCCTAATAGAAATACAGGTAGCCCTCAGTAGTTCATTTAGTGACTGTTCAAAGTTACAACAGTACTGATAAAAGTGACACGTTTTTCACACTTATGACTGTTGCAACATTGTGTGATCGAAATTCAGATGCTTTGGCAACTGGTTCATAGTTATGACGGTTGCAATGCCCCATGGTCATGTGATCACTTTTGGCGGCCTTCTGCCAAGCAAAATCAATGGGGAAGCCAGTTAGTAACAATTAGGTTACTAACAACAGCTGCATTGATTCGCTTTACAATTGTGGCAGGAAAAGTTGCAAAATGGGGCAAAAATCACTTAACAAACATATCGCTTAACAACATAAATTTTGGGCTTAATTATGGTCATCAGTCAAGGACTACCTGTATACCAAAAAATTCAAAATGCTTTCAGACAGCATACCGTCCCAATCTGGGACTAACATGGAAGCAAATAAATCTTTCAGGGACCTACTTCACACATTCAATTGATTCAAGGGTACTTAAACATATTTTCTTGAAAAATAGTTGGCCTTACCCACTATGTTAGCCAAAGCCAGTCAAACTATATTTGGGTTTTAAATGCACACTGAGTGAAAACCCAATGTGAGCTCATGAATTTGGTTAGATTGGGTGATTTTGCCTAGGAGCAGAACTTTGCAAAGAAGCCTGTGCGTAAGGAAACTCTGATCCCTAAAGGGGGGGGGGGATAACTAAGGTTCAGGAGAGCAACTATTCATTACAGTTGCAGATGGTAAAAGAACCACTGTGTAACTTGAGAAAGAGTACTTTTCTGTGTTCATAAAATCAATGGTAACATTCAGACTTCACAATAAATGTGTACTCATAAAGACTTTTGTCGTATTACAAATAAGTAGATGGCTGGTACTAATTATTTGGTTATTCTTGCTTGGCTTCCTTTGCTAAAAGAAGTGATTTCAGTACCCAGATGGCCTACTTATTCTGAAATTGAAACCTCTCTCTATTCCTCTCCAGTTAAAAAGTAAAGTTAGAAGAACAGATAAAATCATACAGCAAGCTCTATCATGCTATAACAAAAACGTAATTTCTTCACTTCTTTCTTTTCTACTTTTACTTCTTCAAGGGAGAAGAAGAAAAAACAGTTGCATTTAATTCAAGATGCTCCTAATGGTCTTCCCCCCTCCCCCCAATTCTTATGGGAGGTTTTTTGAAACTAGATTATAAGAACCACAGCATGCATGTTCTAGTTGGAGAGTCCTATTGGAGATTTTATAGGCTGGCCCTATTTACTGGCAAAATATGCAAAACATCAGATAATCATCATAAAGACTACCTAGAAGTAGATGAATTTACAAGATGAAGACTTGTCTGAAAACTTTATTCTACAAAAGAATATTTTCTTTTAAAATCAACAGTGCAAGACTATGCTGTGTGACTCACTAATAGGCAAAAGACCATATTAGGCCAGCAGCCCACAACCTTTCGGGCTCCAGGGACCAGTTCCATGGGGAGATGTTTTTCCGTGGACCGGAGGGAGCATGGTTTTACATGCTGCCTGCATCTTGCAGATTGGGCTTTGCTTGTTTGGCAAGCCCAGTTTCTGGGATGCTGCAGCCCAGTTCCGGTCCATGGACCGGGGATTGAGGACCCTTATATTAGACCACATACATACACTAGTTATGACTCCACCCCTCAATGTTTTGATAGTCCAGTCACAATGTTTTGCAGTCCCCAGTATCAGTATGGATGCTAGTCAGCAGCCCCATATCATATTTTCATACACACACTAAGGAAGCATACCTAGTTATTTCCACAAATCAGCATAGTAAAGCTTAAAGCATTCACTAGTTTTATCAACATCAGATCTTTACCAAGGAGAAGTTGCAAGTTTCAGGGCTTCATTTCAAGGGCAGAAAAGCTGCTTTTTCCACAGTAGCTTTTCTACGAATAGCCCTCGACTTAGGACCACAATTGAGCCCAATATTTTAGTTGTTAAGTGAGACATTTGTTAAGTGAGTTTTGCCCCATTTTATGACCTTTCTTGCCTCTGTTGATAAGTGAATCACTGCAGTTGATAAGTTAGTAACCCAGCCGTTAAGTGAATCTGGCTTCCCCATTGACTTTGCATGTTCTTTCCCTATGATCTTTACAACCTATATGAATGGACTGTCTTAATTGATATCATAACAAATACAATACTGTGATTAAACAGTTAAGCAGTATTTGGAACAGTAAAATGTATCTATTTCCTAAGGATATTTACTTATTATTTTCTTAATATTTATAATTTGCTTTTCATTTAACAGCTCCAAATGATGGACATGGTACTCTCTCCTATTTCTTCCATGAGATAGATTGAGTTAACAGATAGTGACTCACCTAATAAACTTCCATGGCTGAGGTAGTTTAGAACCTGGGTCTCTCTAATCCTAGTCC